>NW_019154105.1:5675642-6311553 GCF_002288905.1 Enhydra lutris kenyoni
TGTGTGTGTGTGTGTGTGTGTGTGTGTGTGTGTGTGTATACACACACACCACATCTTCTTTATCCATTCATCCATTGATGGACATCTAGCTTCTTTCCATAGGTCTTTCCACAGTTTCCATTGCTCCTATAAACATTCAGGTGCACGTGCCCCTTCAGATCACTACATTTGTATCTTTAGGGTAACACCCAGTAGTACAATTGCTGGGTCATAGGGTAGCTCTATTTTCAACTTTCTGAGGAATCTCCATGCTATTTTCCAGAGTGGCTGCACCAGCTTGCATTCCCACCAACAGGGTAGGAGGGTTCCCCTTTCTCTGCATCTTCACCAACATTTGTCATTTCCTGACTTGTTAATTTTAGCCATTCTGACTGGTGTGAGGTGGTATCTCATTGTACACATTCTTTACCCCTTGATTTGTAGTTCCCTAATGCTGAGTGATGTTGAGCATTGTTTCATGTGTCTGTTGACCATCTGGATGTCTTCTTTGCAGAAATGTCTGTTTGTGTCCTCTGCCCATTTCTCATTTCGATTATTTGTTCTTTGGGTGTTGAATTTGAGAAGTTCTTTATAGATTTTGGATGCTAGCCCTTTATCTGATATGTTGTTTGCAAATATCTTCTCCCATTCTGTCAGTTGTCTTTTGGTTTTGTTGACTGTTTCCTTTGCTGTGCAAAAGCTTTTGATCTTGATGAGGTCCGGTAGTTCATTTTTGCCTTTGTTTCTCTTGCCTTTGGCAATGTTTCTAGGAAGAAGTTGTTGAGGCTGAGGTTGAAGAGGTTGCTGCCTGTGTTCTTCTCAAGGATTTTGATGGATTCCTTTCTCACATTGAGGTCTTTCATCCATTTGGAGTCTATTTTTGTGTGTGGTGTAAGGAAATGGTCCAGTTTCATTTTTCTGCGTGGGGCTGTCCAATTTTCCCACCACCATTTGTTGAAGAGACTGTCTTTTTTCCATTGGACATTCCTTCCTGCTTTGTTGAAGATTAGTTGATCATAGAGCTCATGGTCTATTTCTGGGCTCTCTATTCTATTCCATTGATCTGTGTGTCTGTTTTTGTGCCAGTACCATACTGTATTGAGGATGACAGCTTTGTAATAGAGCTTGAAGTCTGGAATTGTGATGCTACCAACTTTGGCTTTCTTTTTAAACATTCCTCTGGCTATTCGGTCTTTTCTGGTTCCATATAAATTTTATGATTTTTTGTTCCATTTCTTTGAAAAAAATGGATGGTATTTTGTATTTTGATGGTATTTTGACATTGCAATAAATGTGTAGATTGCTTTAGGTAGCATAGACATTTTGACAATATTTGTTCTTCCAATCCATGAGTATGGAACATTTTTCCATTTCCTTGTATCTTCCTCAATTTCTTTCATGAGTACCTTATAGTTTTCTGAGTACACATTCTTTGCCCCTTTGTTTAGGTTTATTCCTAGGCATCTTATGGTTTTGGGTGCAACTGTAAACAGAATCGACTCCTTAATTTCTCTTTCTTCCGTCTTGCTGTTGTATAGAAATACAACTGATTTCTGAACATTTATTTTATATCCTGACACTTTACTGTATTCCTGCATGAGTTCTAGCAATTTTGGAGTGGAATCTTTTGGGTTTTCCACATAAAGTATCATATCATCTGCAAAGAGTTAGAGTTTGACTTCTTCTTTGCCAATTCAGATGCCTTTATTTCTTTTTGTTGTCTGATTGCTGAGGCTAGGACTTCTAGTACTATGCTGAATAGCAGTGGTGATAATGAACATTCCTGCCATGTTCCTGACCTTAGGGGAAAAGCTCTGTTTTTCCCCATTGAGAATGATATTTGCTGCGGGTTTTTCATAGATGGCTTTGATGATATTGAGGTATGTGTCCTCTATCCCTACACTTTCAAGACTTTTGATCAAAAAGGATGTTGTACTTTGTCAAATGCTTCTTCAGCATCTATTGAGAGTATCCTATGGTTCATGTTCTTTTATTAATATATTGTATCACACCAATTGATTTGCAGATGTTGAACCAACCTTGCAGTCCAGGAATAAATCCCACTTGGTCGTGGTGAATAATCCTTATAATGTACTGTTGAACCCTATTGGCTAGTATTTGGGTGAGAATTTTCGCATCTGTGTTCATCAAGGATATTGGACTGTAATTCTCCTTTTTGGTGGGGTCTTTGATTTTGGGATCAAGGTAATGCTGGCCTCATAAAACGAGTTTAGAAGTTTTCCTTCCATTTCTATTTTTTTGAACAGTTTCAGGAGAATAGGTACTAATTCTTCTTTAAATGTTTGGTAGAATTCCCCTGGGCAGCCATCTAGCACTGGGCTCTTGTTGGAAGATTTTTGATCACTGCTTCAATCTTCTTACTGGTTATGGGTCTATTCAGGTTTTCTATTTCTTCCTGGTTCAGTTTTGGTAGTTTATATATCTCTAGGAATGCATTCATTTCTTCCAGATTGTCAAATTTGCTGGCGTGTCTTTACTCATAATACATTCTTCTAATTGTTTGTATTTCTTTGGTGTTGGTTGTGATCGCACCTCTTCCATTCATGATTTTGTTAATTTGGGTCCTTTCTCTTTTCTTTTTGATAAGTCTGGCCAGGGATTTATCCATCTTATTAATTCCTTCAAAGAACCAGCTCCTAATTTCGTTGATTTGTTCTACTGTTCTTTTGGATTCTATTTCATTGATTTCTGCTCTTATCTTTATGATTTCTCTTCTCCTGTGGGGTTAGGCTTTCTTTGCTGTTCTTTCTCCAGCTCCTTTTGGTGTAGGGTTAGGTTGTGTCCTTGAGACCTTTCTTGTTTCTTGAGAAAGTCTTATATTGCTATATACTTTCCTCCCAGAACCACCTTTGCTGTGTCCCATAGATTTTGAACAGTTGTGTTTTCATTTTCATTTGTTTCCATGGATTTCTTTAATTCTTCTTTAATTTCCTGGTTGACCCATTCATTTTTTAGTAGGGTGCTCTTTTAGCCTCCATGTATTGGAGGTCTTTCCAACTTTCCTCTTGCAGTTGAGTTCTAGTTTCAAAGCATTGTGGTCTGAAAATAATCAGGGAATGATCCCAATCTTTTGGTACTGGTTGAGACCTGATCTGTGACCCAGGATGTGCTCTATTCTGGAGAATGTTCCATGAGCACTGGAGAAGAATGTGTATTCTGTTGCTTTGGGATGGAATGTTCTGAATATTCTGTGATGTCTCTCTGGTCCATGTGTCACTTAAGGCCTTTATTTCCTTGTTGATCCTTTGCTCGGATGATCTGTTCATTTCAGAGGTGGGTGGTGTTAAAATCCCCTACTGTTATTGTATTATTGTAGATGTGTTTCCTTGATTTTATTAATTGGTTTATATCATTGGCTGCTTCCATGTTAGGGGCATAGATATTTTATTTTGTTAGATCTTGTTGGACAGACCCTTTAAGTACAATATAGTGTTCTTCCCCATCTCTTATTATAGTCTTTGTCTTCAAATCTAATTGATCTAAGGATTGCCACCCTAGCTTTCTTTTGATGTCCATTAGCATGGTAAATAGTTTTCCACCCCCTCACTTTAAATCTGGAGGGGTCTTTGGGTCTAAAATAAATTTCTTATAGACAGCATATTGATGGGTTTTGGTTTTTTATCCATTCTGATACCCTGTGTCTTTTGATTGGGGGCATTTAGTTCATTTGCATCGAAGGTAACTATTGAGAGATATGAATTTAGTGCCACTGTATTGCCTGTAAGGTGACTGTTACTGTATATTGTCTCTGTTCCTTTCTGGTCTACTACTTTTAGGCTCTCCCTTTGCCTAGAGGACCCCTTTTGATATTTCCTGTGGGGCTGGTTTGGTGTTTATAAATTCTTTTAATTTTTGTTTGTCCTGGAAACTTTTTCTCTCTCCTATTTTTGATGATAGCCTAGTTGGAGATAGTATTCTTGACTGCATATTTTTCTCATTTAGTGCTCTGAATTTATCATGCCAGTTCTTTCTGGCCTGCCAGGTCTCTGTGTATAAGTCTGCTGTCAATCTAATATTTCTACCATTGTATCTTACAGACTTCTTGTCCCAAGCTGCTTTCAGGATTTTCTTTTTGTCACTGAGACTTGCAAGTTTTACTAGTAGATAATGTAGTGTGGGCCTACATTTATTGATTTTGAGGGGGGTTCTCTGTGCCTCCTGGATTATTATGCTTGTTCTCTTTGACATATTAGGAAAATTCTCTACTATAATTTGCTCCAATATACCTTCTGCCCCTCTCTCTCTTTCTTCTTCTTCTGGGATCCCAATTATTCTAATATTGTTTCATCTTATGGTATCACTTATCTCTTGAATTCTCCCCTCATGGTCCAGTAGTTGTTTGTCTCTCTTTTACTCAGCTTCTGATACAGTCTTTTGATCTTCTATATGACTAACTCTTTCTTCTGCCTCATTTATCCTAGCAGTAAGATCCTCCATTTTTTATTGCACTGCATTAATAGCTTTTCTGATTTCAACTTGGTTAGATTTTAGTTCTTTTATTTCTCCAGAAAGAGATTCTTTTTTCTCCAGAAAGGGATTCTCTAGTATCTTCCATGCCTTCTTCGAGCCCAGCTAGCACCTTGAGAATAATCATTGTTAACTCTAGTTCTGACATATTACTAATGTCCGTATTGATTAGGTCCTTAGCAATCGGTACTGCCTCTTGTTTTTTTGTGGTGAGTTTTTCCACCTTGTCATTTTATCCAGAGAAGAATATATGAATGAGAGAATAAAATACTAAATACTAAAAGTGTGGCAAAGACCCCAGAAAAATGTACAGTAACCAAATCAGAGGAGACCAAAAACTGGGGGGAGTAGCAAGGGGGAAAAAAGGAAAAAAGGAAAAAAAAATTTATATTTTTATATATAGATTATATATATAAACTATATATATATATATATATATATTTTTTTTCAAATAAATATATATATATATATTAGACTGGTGAATAGAACAGAGCCACCCACCTGATTTTGGGTTAGTTTGGTCTCCTTGAAGAAGCTACCTCCCAAAATTATAAAGAAATAAAAAAAAATATGTGTGTGTGTATATATATATATATATATATATATATACATAAACAAGGGTAAACACGATGAAGGGATGAAATATTACTGTAAAGATGAAAATTTTTTAAAAAATTTAGAAAGGAATTAAGTTGGTTGGAAAAAGAAAGAAAAGAGGAGAGAATGTGTTCAGGCTGGAGACTAGAACAAAGCCATGTGCTAGATTTAGAGTATATTTTGATCTATTAGAAAAAATTATATCCCAAAATGTTTTAGAAAAAAAACCTATATGTATACAAAAAATAAGGTTAAATACAATGAAGGGATAAACTATGACTAAAACAATGAAGGTTTAAAAAGATTTTTTTTTAGCAAGGTATTGTTCAACTAGTTAAAAAAAAAACATTAAAAGAGGAAAGAGGAAAAGTTAAAAAATAGAATAAGAAAAAAATAAAATTAAAAAATTTAACTTTGCGGGTGCCTGGGTGGCTCAGTGGGTTAAGCCTCTGCCTTTGGCTCAGGTCATGATCTCGGGGTCCTGGGATCGAGTCCTGCCTCGGGCTCTCTGCTTGGTGGGGAGCCTGCTTCCTCCTCTCTCTCTCTGCCTACCTCTCTGCCTGCTCGTGATATCTCTCTCTGTCAAAAAATAAAAAAAATCTTAAATATATATATATATATATATATATATAATAAAAAAAATTTTAACTTTGCAAAACTAAAGGATCATGGGGGGAAAGCCATGAATTCTATGCATTGCTTTCCCCTAGCTTTAGAGTTATGCTGTTCTCCTTGCTCAGTGAGCTTGGTCTTGGCTGGATATTCTTGCGGATCTTCTGGGTGAGGGGCCTGTTGCAGTGATTCTCAAATCTCTTTGCCCAAGGCAGAATTGTACCACCCTTGCCAGGGGCCAAGCTAAGTAATCTGCTCAGGTTTGCTCTCAGGAGCTTTTGTTCCCTGAATGCTATCTGTGCAGCTTTGGAGGACAGGAATGAAAATCATGGCCTCCCAATCTCCAGCCTGGAGGAGCCGAGAGCTCAGGGTCCCACTCTTCAGTGCACCCTCAGAGATAAGGAGTCAATCACTCCTGTCTCCCTGGTCTCTGGCCACACTCTGTGCTCACCCAGCCTGTGACCAAGCATTTCTATCTCTGGTGCACAGCCCCATTTGGAGTCTTCAAACCCAGCAAATTCCTGCCATGCTGCTCCTCCTGGAGGAGGAAGGTGAGTCTCCCTGGATCTGACACTCTTGGGGTCCCTGCTTGAAGATCATTGGCCCAACTGTGCCTTGGATCACAGATTAATGTAACCCTGATCTGAAAGCTCATTCCTCAGCCTGGGAGCTCTGCTACACTCAGACACCCTGATCTTTCTGTGACCCCACAGGACCTGAGACCACACTGTCCCCACGAGGGCTCCACCCCTGCTTAGCCTCTGGAGTGATGTCCTTCAGTGGAGCAGACTTCTAAAAGTTCTGATTTTGTGCTCTGCTGCTCCACCACTTGTTAGGAGCTGGCCCTTGCCCCCAAGGACTACCTTCCTGTCCCTTCGGACTCACTTCCATGAGCATTCTTTTAAGTTCCACTTAATGTAAAGCTGAAAATTCACAGGACAAAAACTTTTTAATAAGGTTACCATTTAACTTAACTGTGTTCTTCTTGGCTTTCACATGTATGAGATTTTATTCTTTTTTTAAGTTTTTTTAATTTATTTTCAACATAACAGTATTCATTGTTTTTGCACCACACCCAGTGCTCCATGCAATCCGTGCCCTCTCCAATACCCACCACCTGGTTCCCCCAACCTCCCACCCGCCCCCTTCAAAACCCTCAGATTGTTTTTCAGAGTCTATAGTCTCTCATGGTTCACCTCCCCTTCCAATATTCTTTTTTTTTTATTTAATTTTATTTTTTCATATTCCAAGATTCATTGTTTATGCACCACACCCAGTACTCCATGCAATACATGTCCTCCTTAAGATTTTATTCTTGAAACTGCAGCAATAAGACCCTCTGCTCCTACGAAATCATCAGAGGGCATTCTGTATATTTGGCACAGTTTGATTTTCTGTAAATTTTGTAGGTAAATATGTGCATAAAAATAAATACTGTATATATATAATTAGTTAAAAAAAAAGGAGGGGAAGCAAACCATAAGAGATGTTGAAGTCTAGGCAAATCTAGGAAACAAACTGAGGGTTGCTGAAGGGGAGGTGGGACAGGGGAAGGGGTAATTGGGTGATGGGCTTTAAGGAGAGCACTTAATGCAATGAACACTGTGTGTTATATGCAACTGATGGATCACTAAATTCTACCCCTGAAATTAATAATAGTATATATTAACTAAACAAATTTAAATAAATTTAAAAAATAAAATAAAATGAACGCTATCTCTTCTGGGCCAAAAATCCCCTAAGCCACTGAAAATGGGTCCATTTAGAGTCACTGTGCCTTTTAGATCACTTACCAAGTTCCCTAAGAACTGAAAGTTTTAAAAAGGCTGAATAATTTATAAGCTCATACTCAACAAACTTATGAAACACTTCTTATGTTAGTAGGTAGGGAATTGGTACCTGGGCCAGAAGATTCTAAATGAGGACCACAGTTATAACTAGCAAGTAGGCACAGCTGAGACTTGAACTTGAGTCTAATTCAAGCATTTAATTTCATCCAATTTTTTTTCTTTTTTGTGAGAAAGAGTGTGAGCACAGGCACTTGCTGGGGGGCGGGGCAGCAGAAGGACAGAATCTTAAGAAGACTCCATGCTGAGCATGGAGCCCCATATGGGCTTGATCTCAGAACCCTGAGATCATGACCTGAGCCAAAATCAAGAGTCACCAACTAAGCCACCAACTAAGCTACCCAGGTAACTGGGTTGTTGTTCTTTTATAGCAACTGGAACATTTAAACATATGACTAACTCAACTGGACAGCACTGTCCTCAAAGCTAATAGGGGGTATTCTTGTGCCCAGGAAAATTCCAAATTGTCAGGATGATGATCAGGTACAGAGAATGGCCATCCAGGCTGCAGAAATTCTGTCAAGGCCCTGGCAGGCCTGATACCTTTATCATCCTTGTCTGCTCCCTGGAAGTCTCTCTTATTATACACACTTCTCCCCTACACCTATCCCATTTTCAAAACAGTACCAAGATTCCTAAGTATATTAACACAACCATTCTTTCTGGTCCAAATAGGCTTTATCCTGTTGGACTACGGGAAAGGTAATTCAAAGTCAAGAGGAGCAGTGAAACAAGGGTAAGCTTGCACCACTCAAGTATGGGCCAGGAATTGGGTTTTTCCATATCACATTAACATAGCTTACCAGAATGCCCCAGACATTTACCTTGTCATTATAAACTTAAGAGCAGATTTCTGTGTCCCTAAGGCTGTGTTCATTGGCTTCATTGGCCTCACCTCGGAGATCTGCCCCCCCGCAAAAGATCCCTTGTACCTTTGCACAGCCCCTATGTTCATTGTCAAGCCCCCATGCTTACACAATAATTGTTCCAAGCATGAGGAGCCTCAGGTAGGTACTTCCTCCTTTTCTGATGAAAGTCCAGCCTTGAAGTTGAGGACTTATGCTATTGCAAGGCAAGCAAAAAGTTAAAGTCATCCCCACCTCACCCCTACCATGGGTAGAGTCACATTGAATTCTCTCCCCTTTGTGCCGTATGACAACAAGCACGAGACTATGGCCTAAAGTACCCTCATCCGAAGACTTAGATAAGTGGCTTAAAGAGCTCCTCTCCTAGCATGAAGACAAATTTCTGGCTTTTCTTCACCAGAAAGGCTCCTGACAGTGGCAAAAACAGAACAACACTGTAAACTCTCTCCTAAAGATTCTAGGAACTTTGAATCATTTAACGTGGGGAAGGAAAACAAGTCCTCGTGGGATCCAAATCATCTGGGACTTGGAAAACAGCACCTTTATCTATTTTAGTCAATTTGAACAAATTATAGAGATTATACTTAAGAGAGGTTTCTAGATATGATGAAACAAAGGAAGTGAAAGAGTAGTTGTCCTCTGCACACTTTCACATCCTACTTATAACAGAATGCTAGTGCTCTATAGCCTCTCCCTTACCAAAGGTCAGTAATTAATAGCAGATTTCATTTTGGAAGCTCTGTGGGAAAGTCAGTGGTCCTCAGGAGGAAAGCTATGCTAAGAATACAGCCATGTTTAAAAGGAGGCAGACATTAGAAAGAATGGTCAAATTTTTTACATTTATTTTTTTATTATGTTAGTCACCATACAATACTTCATTAGTTTTTTTTTTTATTTTCAGCATAACAGTATTCCTTGTTTTTGCACCACACTCAGTGCTCCATAGTTTTTGATGTATTTTTCCATGATTCATTGTTTGCATATAACAACCAGTGCTCATTGTAAAATTATGTGCCCTCCTTAGTACCCATCACCAGGCTAACCTATCCCTTCCCCCCTCCCCTCTGAAACCCTCAATTTGTTTCCCAGAATCCATAGTCTCTCGTGATTCGTCTTCCCCTGATTCCCCCCTTCATTTTTCCTTCTTTCTCCTAATGTCCTCCATGCTGTTCCTTATGTTCCATATAAAAGTGAAACCATATAATTGTCTTTCTCTGCTGACTTGTTTCACTTAGCATGATCCCCTCCAGTTCCATCTATGTTGATACAAGTTATGGGTATTTATCCTTTCTGATGGCTGAGTAATATTCCATTGTATATATGGACCACATCTTTATCAACTTCTCTGTTGAAGGACATCTCATTTCCTTCCAGTTTGGCTATTGTGGACAGTGCTTCTGTGAACACTGGGGTGCATATGGCCCTTCTTTAACTACATCTGTACCTTTGGGGTAAATTCCCAGTAGTGCGATTGCTGGGTCATAGAGCAGCTCTATTTTTAAATTTTTCAAGCACCTGTATACTGTTTTCCAAAGTGACTGTACCAACTTGCATTCCCACAACAGTGTAAGAGGATTCCCCTTTCTCCAAATCCTCTCCAACATGTTTCCTGCCCTAATTTTTGCCATTCTACCTGATGTAAGGTGGTATCTCAATGTGGTTTTGATCTGAATCTCCCTGATGGCTAATGATGTTGAACATTTTTTCATGTGTCTGTTAGACATTTGTATGTCTTCTTTGGAGAATTGTCTGTGCATGTCTTCCGCCCATTTTTTTTGACTTGATCATTTGTTTTTGGGGTGTTGAGTTTGAGAAGTTCTTTAGAGATCCTGAATACCAACTCTTTTTGGGTAATGTCATTTGTAAATATCCTCTCCCATTCCGGGGATTGCCTCTCTGTTTTGTCGACTGTTTCCTTTGTTGTGCAGAAGTTTTTGATCTTGATGAAGTCCCAAGAATGGTCATATTCAACATGTCACTGGATACAGAGAACTGGGAAAGGTAACATTTAAGGAAGGGCTTTTTGCTCTGGTTCCTGGGAGACCCTATCCCCTCCTTCAGGATTTGTCTCTGCTGCAAAGGCATGCCCTTCCCCTGGCAGCCCACTTGCAGTTATTAATTAGAAAGAACATGTGCGGTACATAAACAATGAATTCTGGTACACTAAAAAGAAATTTAAAAAATAAATTAAAATACTGGGTATTTACCCCAAAGATACAGATGTAGTGAAAAGAAGGGCCATCTGTACCCCAATGTTTATAGCAGCAATGGCCACGGTCACCAAACTGTGGAAAGAACCAAGATGCCCTTCAACGGATGAATGGATAAGGAAGATGTGGTCCATATACACTATGGAGTATGATGCCTCCATCAGAAAGGATGAATACCCAACTTTTGTAGCAACATAGACGGGACTGGAAGAGATTATGCTGAGTGAAATAAGTCAAGCAGAGAGAGTCAATTATCATATGGTTTCACTTATTTGTGGAGCATAACAAATAGCATGGAGGACAAGGGGAGTTAGAGAGGAGAAGGGAGTTGGGAGAAATTGGAAGGGGAGGTGAACAATGAGAGACTATGGACTCTGAAAAACAATCTGAGGGTTTTGAAGGGGCGGGGGGTGGGAGGTTGGGGGAACCAGGTGGTGGGTATCAGAGAGGGCACGGATTGCATGGAGCACTGGGTGTGGTGCAAAAACAGTGAATACTGTTATGCTGAAAATAAATAAATAAATAAATAAATAAGAAAGAAAGAAAGAAAGAAAGAAAGAAAGGAAAGAAAGAAAGAAAGAAAGAACATACAAAGGCCAGCCATCTTGGGCCACCATGGAGCAATTCTGGTGGGTCAACATATGCCAGTGCTCCCAGCCAAACACTGTTGTGTCTACACTGCAGTTAACTGCAACCACTTCTCAATCTTTCATCTTTTCCTATCCCCTATGTAAGATTTCATCTAAAGAGGGATCTTCATGCCAAACTCTACCTGGATATCTAATTCTGAAAAACCCCACCTGCAACATTAAGCAAAAGGAGCATGAAGGAATATGATTCCACTCTTTCTGGCCCAGGTTGCCTTTTCTTTTTTTTTTTTAATTTAATTTAATGTAATTTTTTTCAGTGATCCATAATTCATTGTTTATGGCTTCAACATCACAACGTAGCCCTCTCAATTCTAAAACCTTCCAAAGAGTTCAGCATAGTTCTGGCCCCTCTAAGACATACCATGGTTTTCCATACTCTTAGTTTCAGGTTATATGTAAACTCTTACTGCTCTTTATGGCCCTGGATTCTAATAATTTTTATCCTCTAGCTTGGTTTCCTATCTAGTATTAGCTTCTCAGCATGGATCTGGGTGTCCGTTACATATCCAGTTCAAACACAGATGTATTAAAAACTAAAACCATCCTACCTCCCAAGATTAGAGAAAAGCACAGCCCACTAAGTGCCATTGGTTTGGAATAAAGATCAAGAACAGTCTCTACATGTTCTGTAGTTCCAGGGAGGATGCCAACCCTGGCACCATTAGCAGAAGTTGAGATACCAGACATCCAAGTTTTCACCATTGATGCTCAGAGAGAAATTTAAACATTATACTGTTATAACTTCCATGACACCTTAAAAAAATGTAGATACATTCTCCACACATGTAATTTTAATGTGAAATGTGCTAGGCCAAGTCAGAATTCAGTGTTTTTTGTTTTTAGCTAGTCCAATACCCAAGATGATTTCCTTATTGTTGATCTATAACTTACAGAAGTAGTAAGATTCAGCCCAGCCCCAAAGTGGTAAAAATTAGATAAAGTTAAAAGAACTGTCTTGATGTTACCTTAGTGTTCTATCTCAATTTCCCAACATTTCAGGAAGAGCTGAAACTTCAGAATTTTTTCAACATTCAGAGATACTCCTTGCAATCTCATCTACCATTTTTAATTTATTATGATTGGCACAGTCTTTCTACCCAGGAGTCATTATGCAAATTGAAAACACACTAAAGAACCTATAGGTGCACACCAACAAATCCAGATACATATGCTGGAGGGGCAGATGGTGGTGAACTGCTGTCTTCTTTTTCCCCCCATAAGGTCCACACCTCATGTTCACATTGTTTAATGTATAGTGCCTTGCCCCTTATCCCCACACGAGGAAAATTAAATGAGCTCTAGAGGTCTAGAAAAGCTTGTAGATTCAGGGAAGAGATGATGTGATAAAACACCCCAGAAGATTAGTCCATACAAGGCACACTCAGCCATATACTTACTGTTTCTGGTGACCTATTTTCTCTATGCTCAAGAGAAAAATGTGCAAGTGTATTTGTAGAAAAGGCATCATACTGCTTAAGCACATGTGCAAATGTGATACACTCTACTACTATAATAATCCACTCATCAAGGAGTGTGTCGTTGATACATCATGAGAACTAATGTGCTTCTTTGAGCACTGTGTTCTGCTTTAGCCTTAATAGTCTATTTAGATTTTCTTTCTGCTGAGCAGCTTTGTCTTACATCATCAACAGAGATCCATTTTCCTTTTTGCTTACCTCATTCTCTTTACCAGAAACTGCCTCCATCCAGAGCTGTATACCGGAGAGCTCCCTTAGACCAACTAGTCAATCACAGCTGGTCCTTCTACACAGAAACCATCTCAAAAACAGCTCAGCTGAGGCTCCACCTCACTTAAGTAGTTTCAGGGAACACAGAGCTCCACCACATGTATGAGTGCTACCATCTCCTGGCTAAAATGCTGGACATAATCTCAACATTTCTACCCCACTGTTCACCCTTGGGCCCCAACATGCACTTCCAGCCAGGATGGGAGAGGTACTCAGCAACATTCACATGTTAGGGGACATATCAGAGAGTATCAGTTAAAAGCAATGTCCTATTTATAGACTCTACTACCATTTTGCTTACAGAGGAAACTAGCTCAAATAGGGTAATCTATTTAAACCATTTAGCAAATAAATCAGGTTAGGGTGTCTGGAAAAGAACTATAAAACTATTATATGCAGAATTGTCTTCACATGGAATTCCAACATGATTCTTCTGCCCACTGGCATAAGATTGGTCCCTACATGACAGCATGTGGAAAGAAGACCCAAATAATAAAGAACATTCCTTATTGATCTGAATAGTTAGATTAACTGTTGCTTCAGAATTCCAACTCTGAAAATTCCAGATCTAGCTTTGTCATTGCTGATTATTCCTTGAGACCAGTCAGTTGGCCACCCTGATAAGGGCAGGGGACAATAAAAAATTTAGCTAATATTTGGTGTTGGTGAACTACAACCAAGTTCAGTTGTAGGACATTTCTGAGACGACTTGGGGGTGGGGTGTTATACTTGAACAAAAGCTATTTTGCTAAGAAAATTGTGAGTATACCACAATAGTTACTGTGGATGCTCTACCTCAGTCCCAAAGACTACCAATTAACAAAATCCTCAATGCATTCAAGGCAGAACAGTAATTTCATTGCTTCTCCAACAAGTTTTCATTTAGACATCAAGTCACTTGGCCAGTTTTACAAAAATTTGAGCTGAAACATAACGCACAGAACTTAGACATGTGAGTAATTGGTAAAATTTCTCAACTCTAAGTGCAGCTGGGATCAGGAACCATTAAATGAACTGGTTGGCTCCACCCCATGGTATAAGGAGTTCACCTGAAGATTCAACCTCCCCTTCAGATATTAGTGGGTTTTCAGCCATCTTTGGGGGACCCAAAAAGGATCTACAACACACTCCTAGACTTCTTGCACTTCATGCCCTGTTCTAGTATCTGTAGATCCATGTACACACCAAGAGGACCCCAGTAGTAGAAATAGGACTACATTCTAAGGCTGACAAGCATAGTAGATTAGGTATAAATAGAGGGAACTGCAAAACAAGCATAGCTCATATTCAAGGACTCCTCCATTTTCCTACCCTTCACTGGTACCAAGGAATCTCCATTGAACCCTCTGAGGGCAGAGCCTAGTGTTCCACTGAGGCTTCAGACCCTGATGACACCAGGGACAGGGAAGGAGAACTTCTCTCTGACCACAAGGCAGAATCATGTCCCACCCACACCCATCACATAGTGATGATGTCTGAGATTCTCTAAACTGCTTCAGAAAAAAAAGAGCTCCTCATGTCATGTGACACAGTCAATTTTACACACCATGTGGATGGGCCTTCGAAACAGAGTTCTTGACTTTTCCCACAAAATCTGGTCTTCCTTTCAGGTCCCCCACCAAAGCAAACAAGAACATTTAGTTTTGTCATGTTCTAGCAGACATTGCTGTTTCCAGAAAAGCTTCTGATATGTAAAAGCAACTGTTTTAAGAGAGATCTAACTATTGCTTTTTTCATTCTTCACATTCCTTGTACACCAAAATTTAATTTTCTCTAAGGTAGCCAAATGTATTTTCCTAATAAAAACTGAGCAGGTGGTATTCAAAACAGCAGCCAAAGAGATTTCTGATTTCTAGGGCCACATGTATGGAGCTTAGAGGTTGTGTCTCTGTCCCAACAGACAAAATACTGGAGAAACTTTAAAATTCTTTCTGAATGCATACAAGAAAGGAACACACAGGGCAAGCTGTTCTCCCTAGATTGGAGAGACAGGCAGATGCAGGGAGTCCCTACTTATAATCACAGAGACTCGAGAGGAACCCAGCACAGGGTAGGAAATCCTGCACTACATATGACCAATTTGAGAAGTTCAGTGCAGACAAGTCTGAGATTTATAAACTCCAGGAAGCCTGCCCAAAATATCCTAAGATTTACCTTCAAGAACTTGACCAGGTTCCCACAATAAGAATCTAAGAAAATTCACTCTTGTGTTTAGCAGGAACTGAAGAGGAACCAATAAAAATATACCAAAGCACTCCATTCTTCTAAACAAGGCCTCCTTCTTCAGGGGAAACTAATACACCAAACCCAACCTGCTGAAGTTTTTCAGAGCCTAACTGATCTGGAAGGGATATACTCAACTGCACTCCACTCCACCCATTTGTCCTGTCTACAAGGGGAGAAAAACAACTATAAACACCTGCAAAGTTCATGGCCCCAAGGCTTAAGTCACAGAAAGCTTGAGACTTAATCATATGATCATGGAATGCCCCTCACAAACTTCACTGCAATATCAAAGTTTTATTTACAATTCCTTCTACCCAGGACATCATATCTGGCTATCATGAAAAAGATTAAAAACAAAAACAACAAGCAAACCACAGTAACAACAACAACAACAAAAACCCCGAGACATACCAAAAGCAAAATGTTGGATGAAAAGACATTATTTTTTGTATTAAGTCCCTCACATTTAATTTATGTCTTCTATTGCTTCACTGCATAGATGGTTCCCACAATTGGGCAGAAACAAGATGACACATATTCCTCAATTGGCAGCAAGATCTCCAAGAAAAATCTACTCATCATGGCTAACACAGGGGCGCATTGAGACTTCAAAGTAGACCAAAAATCTCTGGGCATTTTTTAAGCAAAACCACAAAGTCATTCATAACTTCAACAGCAACACTAAGCCAGAAGATGGTAGAGAAAATTTGAACATTATCAAGAAATTAGGGGTGCCAGCCTCACTAAGCCAATAGAGCACATGACTCCTGATCTCCAGGGTCATGAGTTCAAGCACCAAGTTGGGCATGGAGCTTACTTAATTTAAAAAAAAAAAATCTTACCCAAAAAGTAGAGTTTTTAAGAATAGGTGGGAGGTTGGGTGAGCCTGGTGGTAGGCATTGTGGAGGGCAATATTGCATGGAGCACTGGGTGTGGTGCATACACAACAAACTCTGGAACACTGAAAAGAAATTTTAAAAAAATAAATAAAAATTTTTAAAATTTTTAAAAAAGAATAAGTGGACAAGATGGTAACATATATGACTCAGAATACTGCTCTAATGATCCCTTACTTTGGAATTACAAGAGAACAAACTTTAGAACAACCAAAAATCACTGGTAAGACACCAATATTTATACTAGTATCTGTGCCAGGAAGAAGCACTAGAAAAGTACAGTATATACCAAGAAACAGGAAGGATATTTCTATACCAATCTGTCTACTCCACCATGATGACGAGGCTGAAACTCCAGGCTGCTTCCCTGGCAGATGATCCAGTTGTCTGGATCATGGGGTACCCTGTGGACAATTAACAGCCATTTGTCTGCTCAAAACAAGAATATTTAGTCCCATCATGTCAAAGCAGACAACTCAGCCCAGTGAAGTGTTAGAATTCCAGAGCCTCCAAGGTATGCAAACTCTACACTTGATCAAAGCACCAGGATGTTATCTGTATTTACACAATGGTCTGCTCTCCTAGTCCTATGAATTTTCTTAGGGGCCTCATAGGAAACCTTCTGTGCTCTGTATCAGGTTCATTACTCTTAGGTAGGTCTTAGGAAGTTTGTTTTTATTGCTGTACAATGTTTAATGCCATGGAAGGAGCAGTGATGTAGCACCCATTTCCCCTTTCAGGAATGAAGGACTTATTCTCCCAACCACTGGGAATGCCATGGACAGGTAGCCCTCAATTGTCAGCTCCTTATGGCCTTAGATCAGCAGAAGAGAGCCCCTCGTCCAAGGTCACACCCATCCCTCCATGGTGGCTGGCATCTAGAGAATTGTGACTTAACACTCTGAGAGAATCCAAGCCCAAATTTCTCATCCCAACCCAGGTAGCTCTCAAGGGACATCCTAGACTGACAACTCCCCACGGGAGTAGCTCAGGTTTCTGTCTGATCTCCCTACACTTCAACTTCTCCCTCTGTCCAATCCTGCTTCCCTTTCACAGGGGTTGACCCCAGGAGAATTCCTCTCATCTCCACTGAAATGCCTGCGCCTTACCCTAGACACTCATCCTCTGCCACTTATGTGAACATGTGATTTGTTCATCCATTAAATAAATATGCTGCCTTAACCTGCTCTTAGGTGGAATAGAAGCAAAGTTGTAGCCCAGGCACACACATCTCCAGCCCTTCAAATTGGATAACCAAGAAGAAATGGACATACAAGCATACAAGCTTCCAAAACAGTCAGGAAGAAGAAAATCTGAACACAATTACTAATAAAACTGGATGATCAAAAATCTCCCAACAAGCACAGAACTTCTATTCCTTGTGTTTCTAGAAGAGGACTACTGAGTGCTCACCCAAAGAAATGGTCTGAACACATGCCCAGGAGTTTAAAACTAGAGAAAAAGGCACATGACCCCTACACAAATAGACCCTATTGCCAAAGTCTGCAGCTTACAGAGGATGAGGGGGTATCATGATTTGAAATATAAAACTGTAAAGTAGGGGCTATTTTGGAAGGCTTCCTAACTCTTACAAATTCTCACACCATCTTCCAAAATATCTTATTTGCACCTAAAATGGAGAGCAAGGACTCCACAATACTTGACAGAACTTTTTTCTGGTGATAAAGCCCAAAGGCCAGCCTACAAACTATGAGGGGTTACATTCTTACAACGGGCATGTAGCAAAGTGTTATTTGAAGGAATAGATCAAAGAACCTTACTTGCAACCTGTTTTGTCTCTTCCACCCTCTAACCACAAAATCATTAATGAGCCATGCGGGGACCATACCTATATCCCCTCGAAATCCTTTATAACTTTACTCTGTAACCCTCAACTCTGGGTGCTATGTGTCTCCTAAGGCCAGTAACTGCAACTCTTTTGGAGAACTGCACTTGGATTATTGGACTTGTTTTGCCTGCACACCCCAAAAGCCAGAGTACCTGAGAGTTTATACTTCTCCTCCAAACAAGAGCATCCAGTACTAATCACTGGCAGTTACAGGAGTGTGAAAGCCCAGCTCAAAATTAACTCGTCTAGTGATCCCCTGTGGGATCTGGATGAAGAATACAGTATGCAGGCATTTGCCAGAGATCACAGCTTTGCTTGGCTTCCTACCAACTCTTGCCTGCCTCCCTAGTCCTTCCCTGGTTTCCCCTGGGAATACTTCCTTAATGACTTTCACATAAGTCTTTCATGGTCTGTTTCTAGGGAACCAATCTAAACAGACTTGGTCTCATTTTAACGTCATGGCAACTCGTGACACTTCTAGTTTTGTGGATCTACTTCTTGATAAAACAGTGTCTAGAGGAACTGACTCTGGGAAAGTTTCCCCTTTCTAGCTCCAGATTTCAGGATGCCCTCTATCAGAATCTGTCCCTGCTCGACCCCCATCTCCTTAGATTCCTCTTCCATATTTGGCACAGATGCTTCTGGTGATTTGATTGCTACCAGCCAGTGACTGGGCTTTGGGGAAGGCCAAGGATTGGCTTTGGAAGAACTCAAAGACCTGGGAATTCGGTCCCTATAGTGGCAAGTTTTAAACAATGATGAATACAGTAAAAGGGATTAAATATTTTTCCCTTTTTTGAAAGAATTTAGGTCTAACATCTACTGTCTGCATAGGTCCCCTGTCATAAAGACCTTTGTTTACCATCCATTGGATTCTGCTTTGTATCATGCCCTTGCCTTGCCTCCTCTTGCCCATCCTACTTCTCTACTACCTTATGGAATTTTACTTGGTTTTAAGTCCTGATCACTCACAAATTCCCATGTTAGGATCTGCTTCTAGAGAACAAAACTTACACACACACACACACACACTCCACACCCACAGCCCCTTGGCACAGCTACTTCTTTCACAGACAGCACCCACCTCTCACCGCAAAATTCCATGTGTAGTTCCAACCACACAGATGATGCTGTTAACCACCTGGTAGATTTGTGTCTGAGCATGCTCTGTCTACTGACTACAAGGTTTGTATAGTTTGACAAGGATGTGGCCCTAGAGGGCATGAACCACTTTCTCTGGGACTCAGCAGAAGTAAGTTGTGAGGGAACCCAAGTAATCCTGAAGTCAACACATGAGTCCATTAGCTACACCCTTCTTCCCAGAATGAATGAGGTCATACCCATGTATATGGAGACAAATACCTGAACTGGACCATGCTGAATCCACATACCTTGGGCTCTGAAAGTCATGAATATGTCCATCCTTGTGATTTCCTGGAGAACTACTTCCTGGAGGAAGTGAAAGGCCTTAAAATGAGTGACCTCCTGAGCACAAGGGCATACAAGAGAAGTCGCAGACTAGCAGGGAAGTACCTTCTGAGAAGCTCAACCTCAAGTACAACTGGGGGCCCCTGAGCTCAGCAGACTAATACAGTCTTTCCTGTTTGAGGCTGCTATCCAAGATCCTAGGGCTTTTGCCTCATGTTCATTGGTGAAATGTTTCATCTGACTTCAAATCAACCCTTGAATATCCCCAATATCATATCCAATTTACTCTAAGTTGTGGGAAGCCAAGACTTAGTATTTTGTGTCTCCCAATGGATACAATACTGTAATCATAACCAAGAGAGAAGTAGTATGCTTCCTCTCACCATACACCTTGTGATCAGATTGGAGATGGGATGTTTTGTTCTCATGACTTTAGGCCTGGCATGATCAGCAGCCCCCAGAGACGAAAGACTTCCACCAGGAAGTATAGAATAAGTTCCAGAGAACTTAAAACAATAGTCATACTAGGCATCTCGTGTCTTTGGCCAGTAGGCAAGTGGGAAATTACTAATATAGCAGAGGTCATTGACCCTGAGCGTTAAGATATAGCAACCCATTTTGTAGGAGAAACCTATGTCTAGACTGGTAAGGTTGACTGAGTCCTTCTTAGTGACACTGTGTAATGACAAGTGTATTTACTGCAGCAACCACAACCTACCTAGAGTAAGGTAAACATATACTCTGATATTCATGGATATGTAATAATTGGGTCCCCCTAGGAGTAGGCATCTAGATCAGCAGAAGTACTGGTAGATAAAGAGCAGTCTAGAATGGTAAAAAGGGAGACGATTAATATCCATTAAATTCTAGGGACTCATTGCAGCTGTGGGCATAGTGGTTTGTTACATTCATCACCCTACTTTAAGTTTTGTGTTTTTTTTAACTCCAGTATAATACATACACAGTGTCATATTGATTTCAGATATATGATTCAACAGTTCTATACTCACCTAGGTAAGTGCACGCTTAATCCCCTTTATCCATTTCACCCATTTCCCACCAACCTCCCCTCTGGCAATCAACATTTTTTCCCTATATTTGAGAGGGTTTTTTTGTGAGTCTTTTACCCTTTGTGCACCTTGTTTTTTGAAATCCACATATAAGTCATATTTGTCTTTTTCTGACTCACTTATACTCTCTAGGTCCATCAATATCATTGCAAATAGCTAAAGCTCATTTTTTATGGCTGTATAATATTCTATTGCACATATATATACCACATCTTTGTCTATGGATGGACAAATGGGTTGCTTCCATACCTCGGCTATTGTGGATACTGCTGCAACAGACATGGAGTGCATGTATCTTTTCTGAATTAGAGTTTCTCTTGTCTTAGGGTAAATAACTAGTGGTAGAATTACTGGATCATATAGTAATTCTAAGATCTTTTTTTAGGATCCTCCACACTCTTTTCCACAGTGGCTACACCAATTTGCATTCCTAACTACAGTGTATGAGGGTTGCTTTTTCTCCACATCCTCATCAACAATTACATTATTTTAGCCATCCTGACAGGTATAAGGGGATATCTCATTGTGACTTTTATATGCATTTCCCTGATAGTGATATTGAGCATCTTTTCATTTTCAGACCTGATGGATACCTGTACATCTTTGGAAAAACAACTACTCAGATCATCTGCTCACTTTTAATTGGATTATTTGGTTTTGGGGTGTTGAGTTGTAGAAGATCTGTATTTTGTATATTAATTCCTTATGAGCTATTTCATTTGCAAATATCTTGTATTCGGTGTGTTGTCATTGTCTTTTTGTTTTGTTTTGTTTTCTTCAGTGTGAAAGCTTTTTATTGTAGTGCAATCCCAACAGTTTAACTTTGCTTTTGTTTCTCTTGACTGAGACACATCTATAAAAATGTTTTATGGTCAATGTCAAAGAGATTACTACCTATATTTTCTTCTAAAAGTTTTTAGGTTTCAGGTCTCACATTTAAGATCTCTAATCTATTTTGAGTTTATTTTTGTGTATGTTGTAAGGATGTGGTCCAGTTTTCCCAGCATCATTTGTTGAGAAAACTGCTTTTTCCCATTGTATATTCTTGCCTCTTTTGTCATAAGTTCACAAAAAAGAAATCATCAGTTTATTCTATTGATATGTGTCTATTTTTGTGCCAACACCATTCCATTTTGATAACCAGTTTTGTAGTTTACCTTGCAATCTGGGATTGTGATATCCCCAGCTTTGCTCTTTCTCAAGAGTGCTTTGGTTACTAGAAGTCTTTTGTAGTTCCATACAAATTCTAGGATTATTCTAGTTATGTGCAAAGTATTATTGGTATTTTGATAGGGATTGCATTAAATATGTAGGAATCTTTGTGTAGTATGGACATTTCAACAGTATCAGTTCTTTCAATACATAAGCATGGAGTATCTTTCCCTTTCTTTGTGTCATCCATTTCTTTCAGGGTCTTGGTTTTTGGAGAATAGATATTTTACCTCCTTGGTTAAGTTTATTTTTAGGTAGTTTATTCTTTTTGGTGAAATTATAAATGAGGTTGTTTTCTTGATTTCTCTGCCACTTTATTATTGGTGTATAGAAATGCAACACATTTCCATGTAATTTTGAATTTGGCAGTTTCAGGATACACATATCAGTTCTCATAGTTTTTTTGGTGGAGTCTTTGGGGTTTGATACCTAGTGTCAGGGCATCTACCAATAGTGACAGTTTTACTTCTGACCAATTTCTTTTTGTCTGGTTGCATTATGTTAGCTGTGGGTTCATTACATACCACCTTGATTTAGGTATGTTCCCTTTAAACCTGCTTTGTTGAGAGTTCATGAATGGATGTTGCACTGTGTCAAATGCTTTTTCTGCATCCACAGAAATGATCTTACAGTTTTTATCTATAGCAGTTTTATCTATGTATAGATAGATATATGGCTATCTATAGCCATATAAGATGGCAACCAGTTAAAACAATGAAGTCAATATGGCACACAGGTGGTTCTAACTGTGTAAGCCATAGGTAAGAAAAAGACTCCATTGCTCAATTTGTTGAGGTCATCCAAACAAAACCTACAGACTGTTATAGTCTGTGTGCCCACATGTTCTCCTGCCACAGTTCCATGCTTATGTATGTGCAGGGAAGGCCAAGAGGGTGGATAGTAAGCCCTTCAAGTGTTGCTTAGCCCCTAAGAGGATGAGTAGGATGGCCTGACATTTGGAATTCTACCTAGATCTTTCCTCTGGATTATCTGGAAGGTCCCTTTGAAAACTTGGTTTAATTTGCCCACAATGTTCACTTAATATATTTTTAGTGATTTGTCTGTCCTCCCTTTTTCACATCCTTAACTCCCTCCATGTTACCTGGAATCGCCTTCCGATTCCATGTTACCTGGAATTCGCCTACTTAGTTTACTTGCATCTAAATCCTTGTCTCAGGGTTGCTTTTTGGAGAATCCAAAACAAGCAGGAATGAATCTCAGTTGACTGATCCTCCTTAAAATTGTCTTAACCCAGAAGTAATTTAAATTATTTGCATCTTTAACTGAGGCTCAAGGGTAGTGTTCAGGTTAGGTAGAAAATCAAGGATATTTTATTTTTTCCATCCTAGTATGAAAAGCATTAAGGCCTGTCCTGTCTACTACGCTTTGCCTGTCAAATCTAAGTAGCTTCATTATAACAAGGAACAATTTGAACACAAAAGCTCAAAATTCACAATTAATGCTATAATAAGCCACTCAGAATCCACAAAGACGTCAATGTCAAAGTACACAAACCTAAAGAGATACACATGGTCAGGCCACAGAGGGAGAGCCTAAGCACCTGTTCTTAACCCTTACTGTTCTGCAACTAGACATGAGTGCTAGAAAGTACCAGGTCCACTGGCACTTCAAACTGCAACCAGTTATAAGAGTAAGTTAAGAGAACACACAAAGAAGATCAGAGAAGCCATGACCTTCTAAGAGAAAACACAGATCCACTTGTTCTCAGATATGTCCCTTTCAGTCTCCATAGTCAAGGAACACCCAATATCTTTAGAGTCCATGTCTATTATTGTGGGAATGCCCATGATACATCCCATGGTATATCAATATAGTGGACCACATCCTTTCATGAGCACTTGCCCCTTTTCAGGTAGAGATTGCTCCCCCATTCCCTTCTGTGGTACACAGATTAAAGCTTCCAAAGATGTCTACATCCTAACTTCTTGAAGCTGTGAATAGGTTAAGCTACATGGGGGTGGGGGGGACTTAGATGGATATAAGGCTGCTAATCAGCTAACCAAGGAAAATTATCCTTGGATGATTGGATAGTGTAGTCATTGGGGTCTTTAAATGTGGAAGAAGGAAGTAGAAGAGTTACTGTCAGAGTGAAGGGATAAAAAAGGACTCAACTAGTCATCACTGGTTTTGAAGATGGAAGGAGGCCACGAGCCAAGGAACACAGGGAGCCAGTATAGCTGCAAAAGTCAAGAAAATAGATTGAATCTCATCTAGATCCTCCAAGAAAGACTGCAACCCTGTCAACACTTGTTTAGTGAAAGGAAAGTCCTTTCAGACTTTTTAAGGGGTTATGCATGAAATTGTGTCTATAGTATAATTCCTTTTGAAAATTTAGGTATATGCATAGAGTATCTGGAAGAAATAAAGATGACCTTCTAAAGAAAAGACATGGGTTGCTTGGGGGAAAGGATAGAAAAAGAAACTAAAATTTTTCCATGAATAATTTATGACCACAATGAGCTTTTAAAAAGTCCATGTATAAGAAACTATACAGGAAACAAAAGCGAAGATGAACTTTTGGGACTTCATCAAGATCAAAAGCTTCTGCACAGCAAAGGAAACAGTCAAAAAAACAAAGAGGCAACCCACGGAATGGGAGAAGATATTTGCAAATGACAGTACAGACAAAAGGTTGATATCCAGGATCTATAAAGAACTCCTCAAACTCAACACACACAAAACAGACAATCATATCAAAAAATGGGCAGAAGATATGAACAGACACTTCTCCAATGAAGACATACAAATGGCTATCAGACACATGAAAAAATGGTCATCATCACTAGCCATCAGGGAGTTTCAAATTCAAACCACATTGAGATACCACCTTACACCACTTAGAATGGCCAAAATTAGCAAGACAGGAAACAACGTGTGTTGGAGAGGATGTGGAGAAAGGGGAACCCTCTTACACTCTTGGTGGGAATGTAAGTTGGTGCAGCCACTTTGGAGAACAGTGTAGAGATTCCTTAAGAAATTAAAAATAAAGCTTCCCTATGACCCTGCAATTGCACTACTGGGTATTTACCCCAAAGATACAGATGGAGTGAAAAGAAGGGCCATCTGTACCCCAATGTTTATAGCAGCAATGGCCACGGTCGCCAAACTGTGGAAAGAACCAAGATGCCCTTCAACGGACAAATGGATAAGGAAGATGTGGTCCATATACACTATGGAGTATTATGCCTCCATCAGAATGGATGAATACCCAACTTTTGTAGCAACATGGACGGGACTGGAAGAGATTATGCTGACCAAAATAAGTCAAGCAGAGAAAGTCAATTATCATATGGTTTCACTTATTTGTGGAGCATAACAAATAGCATGGAGGACATGGGGAGATGGAGAGGAGAAGGGAGCTGAGGGAAATTGGAAGGGGAGGTGAACAATGAGAGACTATGGACTCTGAAAAACAATCTGAGGGTTTTGAAGGGGCGGGGGGTGGGAGGTTGGGGGATCCAGGTGGTGGGTATTGGAGAGGGCACGGATTGCATGGAGCACTGGGTGTGGTGCAAAAATAATGAATACTGTTACGCTGAAAAAATAAAAAATTTAAAAAAAAAAAGGATAAGCTAGTCCACCAAATGGAGTTCCAAAAGTCACAACTTTATAAGAATTATGTACATAATAAAGGTTGCAAGGGTGTATATAAAAAAAAAAAGAAAGAAACTAAACAGGAAAAATTAACAGATCTATGCAAACCAGTTGAAATAAAAGTGTATTATATACTGATGTTTAATATCCCTAATACTCAAAAACCTTGAAAGAAGTGAAAGGCCTATACTGGTAACTTAACAAGTACCCATGAAACATAAAATTGTACTCAATTCACAAGCAAAATTATGTTCTCACTTCAAATTGAAGGAAGGTGAATATAAAAGAAAGCTACTTCATTCTGACTAGGTTTCAGGAAGATATGCGATGCTGTTGCTAATGTCATCATAAGAAGTTATTAAAAATCATTGCAAAATTGTAAGTAGATTTTGACTCTTTCACTCAAAGTCCTTAAAGTCTCCCAGATACAAGGGAAGTCATATATAATCTCTCAGAGACAAACTCAAGGACATTCATTCAAATCCATTCAATCATAGAGTTATATGTTCCTATAAGAGCAAAATTAATCCCCTCAGCTTCTGAGAACTCTTCCAGCAAAGAGGACCCATGGACATTAAGGAGTTCCGGAGCTAGGAAACAGAATCCTATATTGACAGATTAACCAATAGCCATTAACTTCACATCTTTCCCCCTATAGGAGCCACCCTCATCAAGTGGTTTCACTTGAAAATAGTTGTCTTTACACAAAGACCAGATATCCTTCATTATGCCCTCTCCCACTGTATAACACCATTATTCACCAAGATTCCCTACTCAGTTGCCCAGCAATTCTGTCAATGACTTTTCTCACCTGCCTCATCCACTACCAACTTCCATTGATTATAAAACTCTTGCTCAGTGGGGACTAATGTTCCCCACATCTGTGAATGTAGCTGATAGTCGTCTTGTGGTGCCCAATAGACACTGGATGTTCCACAACTGAATCCTGGCTAACATCTCTAAAATATTATTCCTGAATAGCCACTATTTTTCTAAAATCCAGTGGTATAATAACTGATTGTCTACTCTCAGCCAATCTAAAATGAATGCTACCTTTTCTGAGCCAAGAAAGCATGTAAGTCACTGAAAAATGGGTCCATTTAGAATCACTGTGCCTTTTTGAACATTTACCAAGTCCCTAAGAATTAGAAAGTTTTATGAAATCAAATTTATCTGATATGAGAACTGCTACCCCAGCTTTCTTTTGAGGCCCTTGGCATGAATGATGCTTCTCCATCCCTTCACTTTCAGTCTGAATATATCTTGAGGTTCCAAATGGGTCTCTTGCAGATAGCATATGGACGGGTCCTGTCATTTGATCCAAGAGTGGGTAGGTTCTGAGGTGCTCTTCAACAAGCCTATGGGGCAATCCCTCTAACAGGAGGCAGGAATTGGTCCCTGGGGCATAAGATTCTAAATGAATCCCAATTAAAACAAATGGTAGTAGCTGAGATTCGAATGCAAGATAACCCACAAATTTAGTTTCATTTATTGTGGCCACTAGAGTTTTTATTATGTGGCTCACATCTTTGTTGGACAACACTGCCCTCAGGGCTAAGATAGCTTCCAGGGATGAGAAAACAATGAATCCCAAATATTAGGAGGACAATCTCTATGATAGTACAAAGGGTGTCCATTTCAGGCTGTGGGTACTCTAGCAAGGACTGGAATGCCTGCTACTTGGTCATTCTGATCTGCTCCCCGGAAGACCATTATTCTTCCAACCCCACAATCCCATTTTCAAAAGACAATGCCAAGATTTCTTAGCTGATTAAGGCAACTATTCTATTCTGATCTAAATGTGCTTGTATCCCTGATTACGGGGAAAGTTAGCAAATCAGCAACAACAAAGGGAAAAGATGTGGGCTGGCACATTCAGGATAGGGTCAGAAGTTGGATTTTCTACCTTGCATTAACAGTTTCCCAGAACACCACAGCCATTTACAATATTATAAACAGGGAGCAGATTTCTGTGTCCATGAGGTTTCTACTAAAGAATGAATTTTGCCTAGGAAATCTACCCTTAAGAGATCACTGGTGCCTATAATACATAGCTTACAAGACATGTCAAGCCCTAATGCTCACACTAGGATTGTCCCATACAACAGGAGCCCTTATAAGCTCTTCCTCCTTTTATTTTTCTGCTGAAAACACATGCTGTAAGTTAAAGACTTCAGTTATCATGAGGCAAGCAAAGTTTTCTAGTCCGGGCCCCTTATGGGTGGAGTCATTTTGAATTTCTCTCCCCCTAGTGCATGTAAGACCACGTGTAAGGTTGTTACAGTCTGGAAAGTACTCCAATCTGAGGACCTAGATCAGTAGTCCTAAAAGCTCCTGTCCAGAAACTGGGGTAAATACTGACTTTTCTTCATAGAATAAACTTTTCTAAGTAGTAAATGCAGGGGATAACCATTGTAGATTGTATTCTGCTAAGGTCTTGGGACCTCAAACAATTTGACCTAGACAGAGAGACTAAGTTTTCCATGTGGTAACCATCTGGGACATGGAAAATAGAATTCTGAACTATTTAATTTTGTAAGAAACAGAGGTCACACATGAGACATACAGCCCAAACCTATTATGTGTTCTAACATGGTCCTCAGAGCCTGACTGCTACCAGCTGGATTCTCCTACCTCAATTTCTAGGTGTAAGAAAGGAAGTTGAAGGAATAGTTGTCCCCTACATGCTTTTACATCCTACTTAGGACAGAACTCTAGCCTCACTCATATCTTCTATCTCACTTGCCAAATATCCAGTAACTAAAGCTCAGACTCCATTTGGGGGCTTTGTAGGAAAGCAGTGGCCCTCTGGAATGTAGCTATGCAGACCCCATCCATGTATATAGCAGGCCAGAGACTAGAATGGATAGTCATGTTCACAAAGTCACTGGAGTTGGATGACCTGGTGTTAGCTTTCCAAAACTCACTTCAAGGAAGAGCTTTTTGCCCCAGCTGCTGGGACTACTGTCAGCTGTCACCTCCTTCAGGGTTTGCCTCTGCTCTAAAGTGTGGCCTTCCCCTGGCAGCCCACATCCTATTACTGACTATGGAGGACACACAAAAGGCCAGCCATCTCAGGACACTATGGAAAAACTCTGATGGGCTATACATAAGCCAATGTTCCTATGGTCCTGGGTGAAGCTGTTGTGTCTTCACTGCACTTAACTCCAACCACTTCCCCATCCTGCCTCCTTTCCCACCCTTTTTATAGGATTTCATCTCTAATAAGGGTTCTTCATGCCAAACACTTCAGTATCTAACTCTGAACAAGCCAACCTATACAATGAGGCAAAAGGGTCTAAGGAACAGGATTCTATTCTTCCTTGCCAGGGTTGTCTGCTTATCATGAAAAAAAAAAATTGTTCTGAATTCTAAATTCTCTCAAATGAAGAGCTCTAGAGAGGTCAGGCACCATGAGAATATGATGTATTCTTTCATGTAGATTTATTGGTGTCTAAAACTTGCTAAACTAAGTCAGAGAACTGGGTTTTCTACCTACTCCCACACTGAGCTAATTTTGATCAAATGCTTCTCTTCTTGAACCAAAGTTCAATTGAGCTATTCCTTGTAATCCAAATTCACCATTTGTAATTTGATATCATTTGCAAGTGTTTCTGCCCAAGAGTCACCATGCAAAAAAATGCACAAAAGAACCTGTGAGGGCACATCAGCAAATCCAACTGCACACAGGTGCAGGAGTGTATGGTAACAAGCTGCTGGTTTCTGTTTTCTTCAAGATCCACATCTCATGTTCATATTATTTACAGGCCTTGTCCCTTACCTCCACCTGAGGAGGAAAATTAGATGAGCCCTAGAATCCTAGAAAAACTCTTATGTTCAGGGAAGAGTTTCATGCCCTAAAACTTTCTGAACAGTGAACCCATAGAAGACACACCTACCCCTCCTCTATGCACAAGAAAATGTGAAATTATGTTTGTAGAAAAGGAAACATGGTTTTCAACCATGCTGCTCAAGCACAGGTACTTTTGAAAAATGGTTTCCTCTGCTATTACGACCATTCCACTGATACAGCACAGGTGTAATTCTTGGTTCTCTGGGGGTACTCTGCTCTGCTTTAGACTTCAAAGTCCATTTCTCTCCCCACCAAGATCCTCTTTCTATGAAAGAACTTTTTGTTTTAAATGTCATCTGTTTAAAATTCATTTTTGTTTTCACTTAAGCCACTCGTCACCTAAAACCACTTCCATCCAGAGCTATTAATTCAAGAGATCCCTGATGCTCAACTAGTCAATCACTGTTGGTTCTCTCAAAACAGCCTCGGGGAAGGCTGCTTCCCAGGCCTCAGGGAAGGCAGAATTCTCATGGACGTTCTTATGTAAGGACAGAACAGACCCTTATTAATCTGCATGCAAAGACAAACCATGGCTTCCACATGTTTTCCTCAAAGACAAGAGAAAGGTAAGGTTTCTGGCAAGGATCCAAGGATCTTCTACCAATGATCTGTAACCAATTCTAAGTCCTCAGCCTGACCCATAATACAATTGTTTTTAGCCTAGTTTGAATATAGGCTAAAAATTATATACATATCCATATATATGTATATTGTTTTACCACAACAATAATGTCAATATTATGCCACTCCATAACCTGTAACACCAAAACTGGCTTGATAGCCACCCCCCTGTGCACAGCCAGGTACACACAGCATTTGAGTGGACTCAGGCCCCTCTACCAATCAGAATCCTAGACCTGCCTGTGAACTAGATCCTAGATCTAGATTGACGTTCCCAATTCTGGATATATTTTGATATGCTGACCCAAGAGACTAGAAAGTTAGATGTATTATATACCTCCAAACTCAGATGTGTTTATATATACTTCCTACAGAACTCTCAGCCTTGGGAAGCTCATCTGCAAGGAAATTAGGAATATCAACCTTCATACTAGTCTCAGTACAGGAAGTCTGTCAAAAGGCATTAGACCTTCGACATCAATTTGTTACTGCTTTTCATCCCCTAAGACAGCAAGGACAGGTGACTTATAACTTGGTCACAAAAAGGAATAGGGCTTGTAGTCAGGGTCTATCCAGCAATCTACTCCGCCATCATTCTACTCCAAATGGACATGACATGGCCTGTTCTTTGCCAAAAACGATCTCCACCCAGTGCTTATTCTAAGAGCTACCCCCTGTTATACATCTAGTCAATCATTACTGGTTGTTTCTACTCAGAAATCTATCTCAAGAACAGCCCAACTGAGGTTCCAGCTCACCTGAGGGATCTCAAGGAACGTAGAGCTTCACTATGTGAACAAGTCCTGCCATCTCCTAGGCAAAACACTCAACTCTACCCTAGTAGATTTACCCCAAAGTTCACCCTTAGGTCTTGTCAGATTCTCCACCTACACTGCCACACAGAATGAAAGAGAACCTCAAGATCAACCATATCTTATAAGGCATAGAACATCTTACAGTACCTTAAAAGCAGAGCCCTAGAGAGTCACAAATCTCATTGTTTCTAGAATCCTAAAAGCCTCTCAGTCATAAAAACATACACTCAAATAGTCTTCTCTGTTTTGATGCTCTGGTCAAAGGAGCCAGGTGAAGGGATCTACGGAAATACTGTCTAGCTTTTAGGTGTAGTTTTGCCTTCATATGGAGTACAGACTGATTCTTTCTGCCAGGTACAGTAGGATTTGTCCCTGAGTGACATCACATGAAAGGCAAACCTTGGATAGAAGACTTGTTATAAATACAGACCACGCCTTATTGATCTGAATGTGTAAATGAAATCTCCTTCCTCTGAAGACAAACTAACAACCTTCCTACCCAGCATTGAAGATCTGCAACCAAGGTTAAGTCTTCAACAACCCATTGTGTAAAAGTTGATACACAAGTGAAAAACAGGCCATATTAGTAATATGCCACTCCATCTGTGACAACAGTAGTGGCTTGATAGTTTCTCTCCTGTGCACATCCAGGCATCCACTGTAGTTGGGTGGGTCCAGGTTCCTCCAATCAAAATCATAGGCTTAACTAATCCTAGATTCTTTCAGTCACCTGGAAGTTCCCAACTCTGGATACTGTTTGGCCCACTGACCCAGGAGCTTGGAAATGTAGGTGTGTCATCTCATTCCAGCTCAGTCATATTTGTATAGACCTTTTACATGATTCTTCTTAGCCTTGGAAAGCTCATCTGTTAGTAAATGAGAAGTATCAACCTTACATTAAACTCAATACAGAGATTCTCTAAGAAGGCATTAGATCTTTGATATAATTTTTTACTATAAAGTTCCATCCCATTCTGAAGGATAGTAGCAGGTAACTCAGCACACTTTGTCCAAATGGAACAGGGCTTGAAGTCAGGGTCTACCAATTAGGGTGAAAAAATGGAACTATCACTACAACCGCTAATACTGCCTCACCCAAAACTGACAGGACACTCAGTCCTCTTTCCCTAACCTGCATGTACATGGGCTCTGCCATCAGGCCTAGCTAGTACTCACCAGCAGATACAATCTTAAGACAGATTTTTTTTAACTTTCCATTTTTTCCAATAAATGAAAATCACAATTATACTTCAAAAATTCCCTTACTATCCAATAATCAAATATATCATACCCTTAATTATAAGGGAAGATAGCAAAGCAGTTTTATTCTTGAACTATAGCCCAGATTCTTCAAATGTTTAAGAAATTATCAGCACTGATACAGTTTTAGGATTAGGAAAGAAACCAAGTTATGTTCTAAATGCTAAAAACGATGTCTAATTCCAAACCACCTTAGATATAACCTACAATTGTGATAGACCCCCTGTTTAGGGAATAGTAATTGATAGCTCCAGCTGCTGTACTACAAATCAATTTTAAGTGAAATGACAAGTGGTCCAAGATGAGAATATATACTGATCCCTTGGCAGTGGTCTATTGCCTCGCTATCTAGACTGGGACCAGATGAAAAAGGACTGGGAAATCATAAAGAAGGTCTAAGAAAAGACATATTATGCAGATTTTCATACCACATATTAATACCTTCAAGTCCTGACTGAAGACTGAAATGTAGCTGAACAGACAAAATGATTCTACCAGCCTTCTTCAGACAATGGACAAATGATTACAGTGGCCAGGGTTGCAGGGCTGAAGACTACATATGGGTCTAGCTACATGGAATGCCAATTTTCAAACAAACTAGCTGCTGTTGCCTCTGAATGCACAACCTGTCAGAGAGAACTGTTGAATCCCATATATGGCACTATTTCTTGAGTAGACCAACTTGCCACTTGACAGAAGCTGACTACCCTCACTACATTAAGCCCCCTCCATTCTAAAAGAAAAAAGGCAGAAATTCAGCCTCCCAGGACTAGATACCTAACCTTGGTACAGTTTTTTTGTTCCTGCATACATAGCCTCAAACAATACTACTTTCTAATGACTTTTGCAATGCTCCATCCAATAGACCTGGATACCGTAGTGAAGCACCTGATCAATGGACTCATTTCACAGAAGAGGTAGAGAATGGGCCCTTGAATCATGGGGCCCACTGGTCCTATCACATCATATAACAATTCAAAACCAGTTGTCTTCTTAGAAAGCTGAAAGCATGCAGAGAGTATAACAGAAGTACTAACTCAGAGTTAACATGCTTTAAGTTTAGGATGCCTTCTGTCAGCATGCAGTCTGTACCTTAAAAAGGTATCATCTGTAGGTTTTTATCCCTACTAAGAAAGAAAGCCACATGGGTACAAGAACCAAGGGATGAGGACAAGAGCAATCCCATTGTCCCTCACTTTCAGTCACCTACTGAGTCATTTCATGAATAATAATTGCAGGAATAACTGATCAGGAAGAAGTTGGGGTACTTCAGTGTGGTGAGAGCATGTAATAATGCACATTGAAACCATGTGATCCACATGGGTATCCCCTCATATTTCCTTCTTTGCCCCATTATCATTGATACTTTAGCAGTCCAAGCTTGAAAAACTGAATAGTAAGTATTCAGAGTCCTTGGGATGACAGCTGGGGTCACACTACTAAAGGAAGCCAAACTTTGATATGATAGCCAAGGATGAAGAAAATTTACAGTAGAGAGTGGAGGAGGAACAGGATGGGTTTCCAGTAATAATCTAATATCAACTCCAACAAGGAGAGCTGTATTTCATTCTACTCACATCCTATCTCACTCTCACCTCTGTAACCTAGGAGCTCTGCAGTTTCTGCTCTGTGGACATGGATAGATAAGATCTGTCAGCACAAGGGGCAGACTGTGGTGGTCATTGAAAGGTCATATCCCCAATGGATTATATCCATGTACAGCAAGAATATTGAGGAAGTCCCATTAATGGGAGACTTGAGCTCCTCTGATGCTTGATTTTTGTTGTTACTTGCCCTTGACCTTACCAAGGCACTTGGTATTACACCAGTCTACACCACTTCCAACCCAAATTTTTCCTTTCTTCAGAGTCAGACTGGCATTGTTCTAATGGCTATCTCAATCCTCCAGCTCCTTTTTCTCAGTTCTTTTTCTAAAAATTTTCTCTATTTCCATCTTGACATCTGAATCTCAGAGGACAAAAACCATCAGTATAGAAGTTTGGGGTCCCAGAGGAAGAGCTAAAATGACAGAGTAGTAAGAGGGCCTTAGGTTTGCCTCCTCCCTTGAGCACAAATAAATATCAAGTCATTCTGAATACCCAAGAAATTTATCTGAGGACTAATTGAACAACCTGCACAACTAGAGAGAGAGAAAAGGGCACAACAAGCTAGGAGGTATGAAGATGGGATTTGTGGGAGAAATGGATCTTGGTGCTGTAGAGGATAGGGAGCCCTGGTCACATGGAAAGAGAGTGAGAGGCACAGGGAAGGAGTCCTGGTCATGCGGGGAGGGGTGGTTGGGCCAGAGGGGAGAAAGACAGACAGACACAGACACACAGACACACCCACAGAAGTGCACAGGGGAGTGCACAAGAAAAACACTTCCCCAAAGCCATTGACTAGGAATATGAGAAGGGCTGATTTTCATGAGTTTTTACAACCAATGAGGCTCAAAGCCTGGAGTTTTAGAGGTCTGTGGCATGGCTGGTGTGGAGCCCTGAGGGCACAGCAGTGTTTCTGTGAAGGAGGGCAGTTAGCCCTAGCATATCACATGATCAGAGGATCCCCTGGGATGAATTGGGAGAAAGCACTCTCCCTTCTCAGAGCACATCTGGGAGAGGTGGCATTGCCTCTCCAAGGACAAAAGAGCTGGCAGGCACCATTACCCTCCTCCACCCCTCAGCATAGGTGCAGAGACAACACCTGCTGAGGGCAGCTAACCTGAGCACTGGCTTTTTGCTACATTTTACTCATAACTGCATGCCCCTGCATTTTGGTGCAATTGCCCTTCTGAGACAAATCTGCATCAGTCCCAGCATGGTGAGACCCTTCCATGGAGGACCAGCATGGGTCCATGCCATGCCAGTTCCCCAAAGTTTGAAGTTTTAAAACTCAATGCACCTGCCTAAGAAAAAACACAGGTACAGTGCACTCCTGGGCAGGCAAGTGGCCCAAACATGGGCAGGATGAAGGCAGGTATCTGAGACATACCTGGGACACATGAGGGGAGATTGTTTGCTCTTCTGGGAGGGCTTCGTGGACAGTGGAAGGCATGAACTCCCATCTCCAGGCAAGAGGGAGGGGCCTAACACCATTTCTTTCCCCCACCCCTCAGCATAAACCAACTTCAGTAAGCCACACAGCACTGAAAGTGGCTGCCTAACCTGCTTACACCAAGCCCCACCCCTCTGCACTCTTCAGGTGCTACTTGTCTCTTTAAGTATGTCTGAGAACCAGAGCAGCAGTCCCCTCCCCCAAAATACCAGCACCAACCCCCAAAATACATGCACTACATCTACTGACCACAGAGTGCCGCAAAGCTTCAGATCTAGCAGAAACAACATGTCTCTTTTAAGAAGCAGACTAGAGCACACCTAGTTAAAACTTGCCACACTCTGGCCAAAATCCAGACAGTCCCTCAGGTCAGTTCTCTGCAGAGTTTCTCCTTGCTTGCAGTGGGCAAGAGAAGTCAAAACACAGCAGCAGGGACACCTGGGTGGCTCAGTGGGTTAAGCCACTGTCTTCGGCTCAGGTCATGATCCCAGGGTCCTGGGATCAAGTCCCACATCAGGCTCCTTGTCCAGCAGAGAGTCTGCTTCTCTCTCTGCCTCTGCCTGCCACTCTGCCTACTTGTGCTTTCTCTCTGACAAATAAGTAAATAAAATCTTTAAAAAAAAAAAAAAAAAACCACACACAGCAGCAGAGGGTACACAGCATTCAACAGAGACATTTCCCCAAGTGCCAGGCACTGCACAGCACATAACCTCTTTATAGAGCCATTACTCTCAGGAGCAGAAAACTAATAGGCTTTCTGAACATACAAAAGATGACAGAGAACTAGACGGAATTCCAAGATGGAGAAATTCATCCCAACAGAAAGAAAAGCTCACAGCCAGGGATCTAATTTAAATTGAAGCATAAATATTATGCCTCACCCAGAGTTTAAGGCAACAATCATAAAGATATAAGGCTTGGCTTGAGTAAAGCATAGAAGACACCAAGGAGTCCCTTACTACAGATAAAGGACATAAAAATTAGGTCAAAATGAAAAGTGCAATAACTGAGATTCAAAACCAACTGGATGTAATGACCAGAAGGATAGAAGAAGCAGAGGAATAAATAAGCGGTAGAAGATATAAGAAATTATGAAAAATAATGAAGCTGGAAAGAAAAACACTGGATCACAAATGAAGATTTAGGTTGCTCAGTGACTCCATAAAACATGATAACATTTGTATCATAAGAGTTCCAGAAGAGGGAGAAGGAGGCAGAGGGTTTCAGGAAATTTTAACTGAAAACTTCCCTAACCTCAGAAGGAAACACACACCCAAATCCATAAGGCACAGAGAATTCACATCAAAATCAACAAAAGCAAGCCAACACCAAGACTTATTATAGATAAGGTTGCAAAATATAGAGATAAGGAAAAAATCATGACAGGAGTGAGGAAAAAGAAAACCCTTACAAGGGAAGACAAAGCAGCAGATCTTTCTAGGGAAACTTCACAGGCCAGAAGAGAGTGGCAGGATATATTCAACATGCTAAAGGGGGGGGGGGGAATGCAGCCAAGAATACTTTATCCAGCAAGACTGTCATTCAGAATAGGAGAGATAAAGAGTTCCCCAGTTCCCAGACCAAAACTACAGGAGTTTGTGACCACTAAACCACTCCTGCAAGAAATACTAAAGGAGACTGCGTGAGAAGGAGAGACCATAAGACTAGAAAGGAATGGGAATCGAGGGGTGGAGTCAAGATGACAGTGTAGTACAGGGACCATGAACTTGCCTCATCCTTCAAGTACAGCTAGGTCAACATTAACTATTTTGAACTAGGAAAACAATCTGAGGATTAAGGAAATAATCTGCACAGTCAGAGGGAGAGAACATGGCAGATGTGACGTTCGGAGCTGTGAGTTGGGGGAAAGGGAAGCCTCAAGGCCACAACGGGGTGGGAACACTTTTCCCAGAGCAAAGTCAGGGAGAGGGGAAAAAGTGGGAGAGTTCCCAAAGGCAGGACCACACAATAAGCCCCTGTGAGGAGATCCCCTGGATAGTAAAGGGAGAGCTGGCTCCCTTTCACAGAAGGCATTTGGAAGAACTTACTTTGCCTCCCCAAGAACAAAAGTCCAGGTGGGAGCCATTGAGCAGTGCTCATCAGCAGATCCAGAGGTACACACAGAAGGCAGAAAACTTCAACTTTCTCTGTGAGCCATTATAGGCTTAAGCCTGTGCGTGTGTGTGTGTGTGTGTGTGTGTGTGTGTGAGAGAGAGAGAGAGAGAGAGAGAGAGAAGTGGCTGCATTTCTGCAGAACTGAGCAAAAAGAGAAACAAATTTCAGATAACTTGGCTGCCACTTTTAGCTGTCTGCCTCAAAAGATTCAAGCCACAGAGACAGCTTTTCTGGGACAAAAAAGAGTAAGGGACTGAGCTTAGTGCAAATGGCCGATAACCTGGCTCCAGCTTTTCAGGGAGCATTATAATGAACTCTAGCCTCTGCATGTGCACTACATGATGCATGACTGCTTTTCCAGGTAAGAACTGTGCTGGGCATGCCCTGAGCCCCTTCCCTGGGGGTCGGGAGTGGGCCTGCACTTTAGAAGGCTTTTTAAAACTTGGAGTTTTGAATGCAGCCACTGGCCAGAGAAAAAATACAGGAGATCTGTGGCTCTGCGTGTGCTTACAGCTGGGGCACAGATAGGTTAAGGACAAGAAACTGACAAAAGCCTGGGGCACAAGAAATTGTTCACTTTTTTAAGAGGGCCTCCTGAACAGCAGCGGCCAGGAGTTGCACTCCCCAGGGACAAGAGGGCAGGGTGACACCATATTCTTTCTCCAACTCCCTTTCCTCCTCCCACCCACCATCAGTCAGATTTCAAGAGAAACACAGCACCTCCAGTAGAGGCTGGAGTTCCCCACACTAAACCCTGCCCCCCCACCACACACACACACACCTGGCAGGCAGGGGCATCTTTACAAGAACAAGTCAGCTTGTGAGTCAGCAAAGCAGGCCTCCCCCTTGGAAGACCAACACAGGCTCCCCTTCCCCCATCTACCAGGTCTAGTGATTAAAGAAAACTCCTGAACAGCTTCCAGTGGAAATAGGACCATGCTTTTTTCTTTCCACCCCTCTTAATTTAAATTTTTTTTATGATTTATTCTTTATCCTTTATTTTATATATGTTTTCTTTTTTGTATCAGGCTTATAATCTTTTGTTCGTTTGTTTGTTCGTTTCCTGCTTATTTTTCAGATCAGGGTTATTTTTCTCTTTTTCTCTTTCCTTACTTTTTTTTTTTTTTTTTTTTATGAGTCGGGCTTATAGTTGATTTTGCAATTTTTTTCCCTTTCCCTTTTCTGTTGACTTGGATTAGGCTTTTGTGTATTGTTTTTCTTTTTCTTTTTTTCTTTTTTTTCCTTTATAGGCTTATCTTGACAAGCAAATTAAAGCACGTCTATTTAAAGTTCTAAACACTTCCCACTACAAGCAAGAAGGAACTCTGTAGAGGAAGAACCCGTGGGAAAGAGCAGCCAAAACACAACAGCAGAGTGCACACAGCAACACAAACACTTTCTGAAGTTTTGTTACTGCTATTTTTGCTGGGGTTTTTTCTTTCCTTCCTTTTCTGGACAAAATGACAAGATGGAGAAATTCACCCCTAAAGAAAGAACAAGAGGGAATATTGAGCATCAAGGATTTAAATCAATATGGATATAAGTAAAAGGTCTGAAGATGTATTTAAAACAATGATTATGAAGACACTAGCTGCGCTTGAAACAAAGCAGAGAGGATACTAGTGTATAGCCCTTACTTAGGAAGAGAAAAACTAAAATCTCATCAGGCCAAGTTAAAAATATACAGAGGTGCAGTCACAAATGGAGGCTTTAATTGCAAGGATAAACAAGGGAGAACAGAGTGACAAAGACAAAATAATGGAAAATAAGGCAGCTGAAAAGAAGAGAGAAAGACAGTTACTAGATCATGAAGGGAGACTTTGAGAACTCAATGATACCATAATGTGAACATCCAGATAATAAGGGTCCCAGAAGATGAACAGGAGAGAGGGATAGGTTTATTTGAACAAATTATAGCTGATAGCTTCCCTAATCAGGGTAAGGAAAAAGTCATTCAAGGCCAGGGAACACAGAGAATCTCGCTCAAAAAAATAGGTCAACACCTCAACACATAAAAATGAAACTTGCAAATTTCAAAGATAAAGAGAAAAAGAAAGCAGCACGGGACAATAGGTCCTTAACCTACAAGGTTAGAAATATAAGGCTGGCAGCAGACCTATCCACAGAGACTTGGCAGGCCAGAAAGGGCCAGCATGATATATTCATGGTGCTAAATGAGAAAATATGCAACCAAGAATACTTTATCCAGCAAGGCTATCATCTCAGAATAAGAGTTTCTAGGACAAACAAAAACTAAAGAAATTTGTGAATTAACCAGCCCTGCATGAATTAAAGGGGATTCTTTGTTACTTTTGAGCTCTCTTAGCTCAAAGACAAGAAAGGAACAGAGACAATCTATAGGAACAGTGACACAGGTAATGTCATTAAAATCCTATCTTTCAATCATTACTCTAAATGTGAATAGATTAAGTGCTCCCATCAAAAGACATATGGTATCAGAATGCATAGGAAAAAAAAAAAAAAGATCCATCAATATGCTGCTTATAAGAGATTCATTTTAGACCCAAAGTCACCTCCAGATTGAAAGCAAGGGAGTGGAGAGCCATTTATAATGCTAATGGACACTAAAAGAAAACTGGAGTAGCCATCCTTATATCAGACAAACTGGATTTTAAACCAAGACTAATAAGCGATGAAGAAGGATATTATGTCATAATAGAAGAGTCTATCCAACTAGAAGATCTAACAATTGTAAATATGTAATGCCCCTAACTTGGGAGAAGCCAAATTTATAAACCAGTTAACAAAGTTAAAGGTACACATAGATAAAACAACGGATAGGACTTTAACACCCCATTTAGAGCAATGGACTGATCATCTAAACAGAAGATCAAAGAAAACACTGGCTTTGAATGACATTGGACCTGAAGGACTTAAGAGATATATTCAGAACATTTAATCTTAAAGCAACAAAATACACATTCTTCTCAAGTGCAAATGAAACATCTTCCAGAACAGATCACATATTGAGTCACAAATCAGGTCTCCACTAGTACAAAAGATTGAAATTATTCCATGCATATTTTCAAACTACAGTGCTTCAAAAGTTGAAGTCAACTGTAAGGAAAAACTTGGAAGGACCACAAATACATGGAGTTTAAACAGCATCCTACTAAAGAATGAATAGGTCAATCAGGAAATTGACAAATCTAAAAAATACATGGAGGCAAATTAAAATGAGAACAGTTCAGAGCCTTTGGAATGCAGCAAAGGCAGTCCTAAGAGGGAAGTATATAGCAATACAAGCCTTTCTCAAGAAACAAGGAAAGTCTCAAAAACACTAACTAACCTTACACCTAAAGGAGCTGGAAAACCAGCAAATAAAACCTAAACCCAGCAGAAGAAGAGAATAAAAATTAGAACAGAAATCAATGAACTAGAAACCAAAAGAACAGTAGGACAGGTCAAAAATTTAGGAGCTGATTCTTTTAAAGAATTAGTAAGATTGATAAACCCCTGGCCAGACTTGTCAAAAAGAAAAGAGAAAGGGGAGGCCTGGGTGGCTCAGTCAGCTAATCGTCTGTCTTTGGCTCAGGTCACGATCCCAGGGTCCTGGGATTGAGTCCCACATTGGGCTCCCTGCTCAGTGGCAGGCTTCTCCCTCTGCCTGCTGCTCCCCCTGGTTGTGCACTCTTTCTTTCTCCCCCTCTCCTCTTCGACAAATTTAGAAAAAAAGAGAAAGGATTTAAATTAATAAAATCATGAATGAAATAGGAGAACTCACAACCAACACTGAAGAAATATGAACATTTATAAGAATATATTATGACCCACTATACACTAGCTAACAAGTTAGGCAATCTGGAAGAAATGAATGCATTTCTAAAAACATATAAACTACCAAAACTGAAATAGGAAGATATGGAAAACCTAACCAGACCATTAACCAGCAAAGACCTTGAAGCAGTAATCAAAAATCTCCCAAAACACAAGAGTAGTCCAGGCCTGGATAGCTTCCCAAGGAAATTCTACCAAACATTTAAAGAACTAATATCTATTCTTCTGAAACTGTTTCAAAAAGTAGAAATGGAAGTAAAACTCCCAAACTCATTCTATAAGGCCAGCATTATCTTGATCACGAACCAAGGACCCCACTTTACAGACCAATGTCCCTGATGAACATGGATCCAAAAATTCTCACCAAGACATTAGCTAATAGGATCCAATAGTACAATAAAAGGATTAATCACCACGACCAAGTGGGATATATTCCTGGGCTGCAACTATAGTTCAACATCCACAAATCAATGTGATATACCACGTTAATAAAAGAAAGGACAAGAGCCATATGGTCCTCTCAAAAGATGCCAGAAAAAGATTTGACAAAATACAGCATACCATCTTGATCAAAACTTTCCACGAAGGGATAGAGGAACATGCCTCAGTATTATAAGTCATACACAAAAACAAAACAAAACAACAACAAAAAAAAACAGCAAATATTATCCTCAACAGGGAAAAAGAGCTTTGCCCAACACCTAATATTAGGAACAAAACAGGGATGTCCATGTTCTCCACTGTTGTTCAGCAAAGGACTAGAAGTCTTAATCTCAACAATCAGACTACAAAAAGAAATAAAAGGCATCCAAATTGGCAAAGAAGTCAAACTGCCACTCTTCACAGGCAACATGATACTCTATGTTGAAAACCCAAAAGATTACTACCCAAAATTGCTAGAACTGATACAGGAATTCAATAAGGTAGTAGGATATTTTTTTTAAAAATGCACAGAAATCAGTTGCATTTCTATACACTAACAGTGAGGCAGAAGAAAAATTAAGGAATTGATCCCATTTACAATTACACCCCAAACCATAAGATACTTAGGAATAAACCTAACCAAAGAGGTAAAGAATCTCCACTCTAAAAATTATAGAATATTTATGAAATAAATTGAGGAAGACAAAGAAAGGGAAAAATATTTCATGATCAACGATTGGAATGATATTGTGAAAATATACTACCCAAAGCAATCTACACATTCAATGAAATCCCTATCAAAACACCACCAACATTTTTCAGAGTTGGAACAAAGAATTCTCAGATTTGTATGGAACCACAAAAGACCCTGAATAGCCCAAAAATGTTGAAAAGATGACCAAAGCTGGAGGCATCACAATTCTGGACCTCAAGCTGTAGTGCAGCTCTGTAATCATCAAGACAATATGGTACTGGCACAAAATAGACACACATATCAATGGAACCAAATAAAGAACCAATAAATGGGTCCTCCATTCTATGGACAAAGCAGAAAAGGGGGGTGGGGAGACCATCTCTTCAACAAATGGTGTTTGGAATATTAGACATCCACATACAGAAGAATGAAACCAGACCATTTCCTTATACTATACACAAAAATACTCAAACTGTGTGAAATGCCTAAATGTGAGACAGAAATCCATCAAAATCTTAGAGGAGAACACAGGCAGCAGCTTCTTGATAGACACATCTCCAGAGTCAAGGGAAACAAAAACAGAAATGAACTATTGAGACTTCAAGATAAAAACTTCTGCACAACAGAGGAAACAGTCAACAAAACTAAAAGACAACCTACAGAATGGGAGAAGATATTTGCAAATGACCTATCAGACAAATGGCTAGTATCCAAAATCTATAAAGAACTTATCAAGCTCAATGACCAAATAATCCAGTCAATAAATGGGCAGAAGGCATGGACATTTCTCCAAAGACAATATATAAATGGCCAACAGACACATGAAAAAAAGTGCTCAGCATCACTTGGCATCAGAGAAATACAAATCAAAACCACAATGAGATACCACCTCACACTGTTCAGTATGACTAAATTTAACAACTCAGGAAACAGATGTTGGTGAGGATGTGGAGAAAGGGGAAACCTCTTACACTGTTGGTGGGAAAACAAACTGGTACAGCCACTCTGGGAAACAGTATGGAGGTTCCTCAGAAAGTTAAAAATAGGGTGATGGGGGATGGGTTAGCCCAGTGATGGGTACTAAGAAGGACACATATTGCAATGAGCACTGGGTGTTATACACCAACAATAAATCATGGAATACTACATCAAAAACTAATGAAGTACTGTATGGTGGGTAACATAATAAAAACAAACATCCATTAACAGAAAAAAAAATTTTAATTTAGAAAAAATTAATAGAGTTACCCTAGGGCCCAGAAATTGCACTACTGGGTATTTATCCAAAGGATACAGTGATTCAAGGAGGCACCTTCACCCCAATCTTTATAGCAGCAATGTCCAAAATAGATAAGCTATGGAAAGAGACCAGATGTCCATCGACAGATAAATGGATAAAGATTAAAGCCATGAAAAAGAATGAAATCTTGCCCTTTGCAATGACATGGGTGGAACTAGAAGGTGTTATATTAAATGAAATAAGTCAGAGAAAGACAAATACCATATGATTTCATTCATATGTGGAATTTAAACAAAACAAATGAACATAGCAGAATGGATGAAGGAAAAATAAAATAAGATGAAAACAAGAAGCAAACCATAAGAAACTCTTAACTATAGGGAACAAACTAAGGGTTGCTGGAGGGAGATGGGTAGGGGGATGGGGCAATTCGGTGATGGGCATTAAGGAGGGCACTTGAAGAAAGGAGTACTGGGTGTTGTATGCAACTGATGAATCAGTTCATCAGTTGCATATAATTAACAAATTATAACTAATAATACAGCATATGTTAATTAAATTGAATTAAAGTAAAAGAAATTTTTAAAGACTAGAAAGACAAAATCTCTTAAAATGACTTAACAAATACTGAAATGGCACTAAATTCATATCAGTAATCACTGAATATAAATGGACTAAATGTTTCAATCAAAAGATATAAGGTATCAGAATGGATTTAAAAAAAAAATCCACAAGACCCATCTATAGGCTACCCACAAGAGATTCATTTTAGACCTAAAGACCCACCCGCAGATTGAAAGTAAGGGGTTGGAGAACCACCTATCATGCAAATGGACATCAAAAGAAAGCCAGAGTAGCCATCCTTATACCAGACAAACTAGATTTTAAGGATTGTAACACAAGATGAAGGGCACTATATCATAATAAAGGGGTCGATTCATCAAGAAGATGTAACAGTTGTAAATATTTAGGCCCCCAGCTTGGGAGCTACCCAAATATATAAGACAGTAACAAACAAAGGAACTCATTGATAATACAGTAGTAGTAGCACCTCACAACAGTGGACAGATCATCCAAGCAGAAAATCAACAAGGAAACAATGGCTTTCTCCTTATTCTCCTAATGTGAGCCTGATGGTGGGTATTAAGAAGGGAGAGCTTGGGGGCGCCTGGGTGGCTCAGTGGTTTAAGCCTCTGCCTTCGGGGCTCAGGGCATGATCTCGGGGTCCTGGGGATGGAGTCCCACATCGGGCTCTCTGCTCAGCAGGAAGCCTGCTTCCCCCTCTCTCTCTGCCTGCCTCTCTGCCTACTTGTGATCTCTCTCTGTGTCAAATAAATAAAATCTTAAAAAAAAAAAAAAAAAAAAAGAAGAAGAAGAAGAAGAAGGGAGAGCCTGGTGGTGGGTATTGAAGAGGGGATGTACTGCATGGAGCACTGGGTGTGGTGCATAAACAATAAATCTTGGAACACTGAAAAAATAAAATTAAATTTAAAAAAAAAGGGCGCAGATTGCATGGAGCACTGGGTCTTATATGCAAACAATGAATCATGGAACAGTACATCAGAAACTAATGATGTACTGTTTAGTGACTAACATAACAATAATTCATTTTAAAAAAAGGAAACAATGGCTTTGAATGACACACGGGACCAGATGAACCTAACAGGTATATTCAGGACATTTCATCCCAAAGCAGATTACACATTTTTGAGCACACATGGAACATTCTCCAGAATAAATCGCATACTGAGTCACAAATCAGTTCTCAACCAGTAAAAGATTAAGATTATTCCATGCATATTCTCAGACCACAATGCACTGAAACTTAAAGAAAAAAAAATTGTAGAGACCTCAAACATGTGGAGATTAAAGAATACACTACTAAAAATGAATGTATTAATCAGGAAATTAAAGAATTTAAATAAATACATGGAAGCAAATGAAAATGAGAGCATGACAGCCCAAAACCTTCGGGATGCAACAAAAGCAGTCCTACCACCACCATACAATTCTAACAAAAGTTTTGGGTCCCAACTAATGACTAAAGCACTATGTTCATTCAGCTTTGGAAAGAAACCTATAGATATCTGCAAGGTTACTCCCTTTAGAAGAAGCACATGAGGAGGTTAGGTGCAGCTCCTGAGTTATTTAACACTGTAGACATTGATTTTACCCCATATTGCTGTGATGGCTGAGATATGAGGATCCTATTTTCCAAAGATCAGTTCCTATTATTTCCAAACCTATTATTTCCTTCCAAACCTATAATTTCCTTCATTGCCAATTTATCACCTCACATTTACTCATGCCTACTTATTTTGTTCTAGTTTTATGTTCTTGTCTTATGCCATTTCTGCTATCGAGCTAGATCAACTTACAACTTTCTTGGGCATAATTATCTACCTTTGGACCCCATCAATGTCCTTTTCCTGCCCCAAGAATTTGATCACTAAGTTTCTAAAATAAGTGGCTAGAGGCACCCAGACTCATCAGTAAGGTTCCTTTGGATTGGAGGCTCACTGAATCCAGGTTGACGGAAACCTGAGTGACTATTACCAACACCAGCACAAGGGCTGGTGTTATTCACCATTACACTATGCTAATGCCTTTTTTTTGGGGGGGGGGGCCATATGCAGTTTCCATTTCACTTTAAGTGTCTTCCTTCCTTGCAAACTTTAATCATTTATAGACACAAGTCCAAAGTGGTAGTAATTTCCTAACTTTACTTACATTACTCATGACATACCTCTTGAAAGCACCACCTTTCCTTTATTGAAGTAGTCTGTATGCTGATAAACTCAATTATAAGCAGGACAGACATACAGATAAGGGCTCATTTCCAATTTATATTGGCCTTGACATAGCCTTTCCAAATCCCTTTAGTATACTCTTTCCTACTCCAACACCATTTTTTTTCCTTTTTTTAAAAGATTTGATTTTTTTTTAATTTTATTTTTTATAAACATATAATATATTTTTATCCCCAGGGGTACAGGTCTGTGAATCGCCAGGTTCCAACACCATTTTTAATTATGCAGTCTTTTAATTAAAAACCTTTTAAGTCACCCTACCACCTAACTCCCCAGATTAACAAGCAATTTGGTTTTAATATTGCAAATGAAGCAAGACAGTTTACTTTAATATTTACCCATGGAATTTACCCATGGCAGGATAAGAACATTGATGGGGTAGAAAATTATGCCCAAGAAAGTTGTAAGTTGATCTAGGTTGATAGCAGAAATGGCATAAGACAAGAACATAAAACTAGAACAAAATAAGTAGGCATGAGTAAATGTGAGGTGATAAATTGGCAATGAAGGAAATTATAGGTTTGGAAATAATAGGGACTGATCTTTGGAAAATAGGATCCTCATATCTCGGCCGTCACAGCAATATGGGGTAAAATCAATGTCTACAGTGTTTAATATTTACCCATTACAGTTTACTTTAATATCATTTACCCATCACATTTCAGGAATATTCCATTGGGCTATAACTGAAGATTCTTTCAATTGCAAATGATGGTAAATCCAAACTATAATTGTTTTAAGATAGAAATACAGGGCACCTGGGTGGCTCAGTCAGTTAAGCCTCTGCCTTCAGCTCAGGTCATAATCCTGGAGTCCTGGGACCAAGCCCCATTTTGGGCTCTCTGCTCAGTAGGGAGTCTGCTTCTCTGCCCCTCCCCTGGCTGGGACTTTCTCTCCCCCATTCCAAATAAATAAAATCTTGAGATAGGAATACATTGGCACAACTGACAAGTCTAAATTTAGTTTTGTGTAAGTGAGATTGGTTTAAAGGATTCTCTCTATCTTCTGGGAAATTCCAAGGTCCCCCTTTATGATACCAAATATTCTACCTTATTACCTTTGTCATATTTTTTTACATATTCTTCTGGAAACTAAGCTGTTCCTTTTCAAAAATATCTCCGTGTGTTTTAATGGCTGACAGCATGCCCATCCCTGAACTAGTCACCGGACTCATGGGTATATGGGTAGGGAAATGGAATATTCTGGTGAGCATAGGTCTGATCTAGGTCTGAGAATGACCAAGGATAGAGGGGAAACTGAGAAATGATTCCTTAGAAGAAAGTCAGGTGTATATTTGGCTTAAAATGTGGGAATAAATGTTGAATAATCTATTAAGTCTTTTCGGTAAGATTTAAGCCCAGAGTAGGATGACTAGCTTTGAGTTCATAACTTCTGCTGAGGAGTTGTCCCTCTGAAAAGCCCCAGGTCTAGCTTTGACATCAGTTATTACTCCTTGAAATCTGTCAAGTTGACCTTTCTAATAAAAAGCAAGGAGACGGGGCGCCTGGGTGGCTCGGTGTATTAGCCTCTGCCTTCGGCTTGGGTCATGATCCCAGGGTCCTGGGATTGAGCCCCGCATTGGGCTTTCTGCTCAGTGCGGAGCCTGCTTCCCCCTCTCTCTCTGCCTGCCTCTCTGCCTACTTGTGATCTCTATCTGTCAAATAAATAAAACCTTAAAAAAAAAAAAGCAAGGAGACAAAAAAATGATAGCTACCCATCTGATGTTACTTACTCAAAAACATAATGTTTAGCTTTATAAACTATTTGAGATGATTTTGGATGGGGGTAATATACTTAATCAATACGAAACTGTGGGTATACTCCAATAGTTATTATAGGTACTCTCCCACTTGAGACCATCCCCACCCAAAAGAACTACCAAGTAACAGATTTTGCAGTATAGCCAGGGCAAAATAATGATTGTATCACATTTCTATTCCATTTTTTTTCCTTCAAATAGTTTTTTTAATTTAATTTTATTTTTTCAGTGCTTCAAGATTCATTGTTTATGCATCACACCCAGTGCTCCATGCAATATGTGCCTTCCTTAACACCCACCAAAAGGCTCTCCCAACCTCCCATCCCCCACCCCCAAACCCTCAGTTTGTTTCTCAGAGTCCACAGTCTTTCATGGTTCATCTCCTCCTCCAAGTTCCCCCAACTCCCTTCTCTCCTTTACCCAATGTCCTCCATGTTATTCCTTATGCTCCACAAGTAAGTGAAACCATATGATAATTGACTCTTTCTGCTTGATTTATTTCACTCAGCATAATCTCCTCCAGTCTCGTCCATGTTGATACAAAAGTTGGGTACACCAAGCACCACTTGACCACTTTTCAAAGATTTTAGTTGAAACCCATGACACATTAAATCCATGCGCAGAGGTAACTGGTAAAATTTATCAATTCCAAGTGTACCTGAGATCAAGAACCCCCTAGAATCTAGAGCTTACTAAGATTCTTAATTTGCATCCAAGATAGTGCATTTTAAGCCATCTTTGGAGGACTCAGATCTCCTACCCACTTTCTAGGCTTTAATTTTGTACTCTGTTCCATTATCTGTAAATCCATGTCCACACCAAAGAGCTCCCATAACAGAAATAATCAAGAACCCACTTATGTTCTGGGGTGGTCAGAATAACTGCCCAGCTCATGCCCCATGATAAGGAGACTAAGGCAAAACCATTTCTTCCAAGACACAGGCCTTCTTTCAAATGAGCTTTGAGCAAAATATTTCCTGCCAGTCTACTCAAATCTTCTTTTAAATCTTTTAAATCTTCTGTGACTTCATTTAAGTCTGAGGCCTTATACCTACGTACCTTCCTTCCTTCCCTACTTGCATTATGAAGGTTCTGTCCTGCCTCCTCAGGCTCCTTTCCCCCTCCCTTCAGTGTTCTCTTTAGCAAGTTCTTATATATCCAATTCTGTCTTGGCACTTGCTTCTCCCAGAATTCTACACAAGGAATCACCAGTTTCACCCCAACCTTGGCTCAAAATCCTAGCAGTCAGTATATACCATATATGTCCCCAAAACTATAGCTTCAAGTGCCTAGCTCTGATAGAAACTTGCAGTCCTAAATTCTCACCAAGTCTCTGCCTTATGCCAAATACAATCCATGCCAACCTCGCCCAGTAACTCAGATGTTGGGATAAAGAAACATCTGGATTATAGGAGTAACCTCAGAAAGAGTTGAGATATGGGATCAATGGAGATGCTTACAATTACATTTCGTGCCCTGCTCTAACCATATCCAAACCAAGAGGATCCCAGCAGTGGAAACAATGCCCACTATTACACACAATTGCTGGTAAGCAGCAGTAGCTCAGGCAGAAATAAAAGAAACTGTCAAACATACAGCTCATACCCAAGGACTGCTTCATTCTCCCACCCCTCGGTGGGACCAGGAAATCTTCTCAGAACACACCGAGGTCAGAATCTAGAGTTGCACAGCTTCAGATCCTGTTATAACCAGGAATAGAGAAGGAGTACTTCTCCCTAACCACTGGGCAGAATCATGTCCCATGCCGACACTATCATGTGAGGATGATGTCCAAGTTTCTCTAATCTACTTCGGAGAAAGAGCTGCCTTACTTTATGTAACAGGCACAAATTTTACACACAATATAGATGTGCCCTCAAAGCTGAACTCCCTTACTTTTCCCACCAACACTGCCCCTATTAGTTCCCTCACCAGAGGGAATATTTATTCTTATGTCAAATCAGACACTGCTGTGCCCAGATTAGCTTTTGATAGATAAAAGGAAATGTAATTTCTAAATTACAGAGAGACAAAAAGTATCTAAATGAGAGATAAAAGGAAATGTTTAAAGGAAATGCAACCATCATCTTTCATTACATTCCTTCTGTGCCAGGTTTCATTTCCTCCAAGGACCCAGATCTCAGACTGTTTTGGTCATAGTGGGCAAGCAGGTGGTATTCAAAAATGGTTGAAGAAGAGACTTCCCCCTTTCTAGTTTCACATGTATGGGCTTGGAAGTCACTTTGTCCTAACAAGTAGAAATCTCAAAAAAGAAAAAGTCAACTCTGCCTAGATGTATAAGAGGGGGAAATACAGGGCAAACCACTGCCCCCTAGACTGAAGAGACAGATAAGTGAATACAGGGAGTCCTGGCTTATAAGAACAGACTTCTTTTGGGAACTTCAGAGGGAACCAGCAAGAGGGAAGAGAACCTAAACTGTATTTTATCAGTTTCTGGAAGTTAAGAGCAGACAAGTCTGAGATTTAAAATCCTCATGGCCCTCATTCATAGGGACTGTGCCCACCTTAAGATAGAAGAGCTCCTGGAGGTAAATCTAAATTCTACAGTGAGAATAGGGGACAAATTCCGTTCTGCTCCTGGCAGGGGCAGAGAAGAATCATTTAAAATGGGCCAGAGGGCTCTGTTATTAAGGTCTGCCCTCAAGGGAAACCAGTACACTAGAGCCTAACCTGCTAGGGTATTATCAGAGCCTTATCTGGAAGGAAAATACCCAAATTCAGCCATTTATCCCATAACAAGAGGAGGAAAACACACCTGTGAATTTCCATCGTCCCAATTCATAGGCTCATGGAAAGCCTGAGAACTAACCTTGTGACTATGTAGGACTTACCCCATATTTCACCTCCACATTACCAAAGTCCTATTTACCTGGAAGTTTCTTTTACCTGGAACATCGTGTCTGTCTACCATTTAAAAAGTTACAATATACCAAAATACAAAAAAGAAAAATTATGTTTTTAATATCATGTCCATTGTATTCACCTGTGTTTTTTTTTTTTTAATCAATCCCTTGCATGGTAGTTCCCCATATAGAGGAACCAGAATCCTCTTCATCCTGCCCATTACCATCAACATTATCAGAAAAAATCTATTCATAATGGCCAATGCATGGGCAAATTAAACTTCAAAGTAGAACAAAATTTCTGGGCATTTTGGCAAAAAGACCAAGTCATTTATAACTTCAACAGCAGAGACACTGTAAAAGTATCATCAAGAAAAGAAAATATGATCCAAAGGTTTTCTAAAACAAAGAACTTTCTTGAGTGAGTCCACAGATATTGTTAATAGGACTCAGAATACTGCTCCAACAGTCTGTTAGATAACAACTTCCACAACAACCAAAATAACTGGTGAGATGCCAATATGGAAACTCTTGTCCCGGCCAGGAAGCAATGCTAAGATATACAGTATACAGTAAAAAAAAAGAAAAAAAAAACAACCCCCCCTCAAAAAACCAAACCAAACCAAACAAAACAAAACAAAAAATAAGAAGCCATGTTTCTATATTCGTCCATTGCCTACTTCCCCATAATGACATATCTCAGCCTTCAGGTGGCCTCCTGACAGGGGTCTCCCTCTGGCAATTTCTTACCCTGCCATTGGTTTAAACTTTAGAGCATTCCAGAAGATGCTGAATTCAATTTAAGAATGGAGAAAGGATTTCACAAAGCTATTTTGAGTTTTCTTCTTATAATTAAGCCCAAAGGCAAGCATACACAGAATGAAGGGTCACATCTCTGCGATAGTATATAGAAAAGTATGTGAAGGAATAAACACAAGATCTTTAGGCCTTACTTTCCATCTAGGCTTTGTCCTCTCCCTCCTCTAACCACACAATCATTAATGAACCATGTTGAGGCCAGGCTTATATCCCCTCAAGGCCCTTTTTACCATTTCTTTCTCTCCTCAACTCTGGCTGTCATGTGACTTCCAGAGCCAGCTCCTGCCTTTGTTCTAGAATACCATCCTTGGGTTATTGGACCTATTTTGTCTTTATACCCAAAGATCCAGACATGCCTAGGGTTTATACTTTCCTACTTCTACCGAATAAAGACGTTTAACTTCATGACTGTCAGATATGATACTTAGAGTCCAACTAACACTCTAATTTGTAGTCTGGTGCTCCCCTGTGTGATGCATATGAATGATTTGGGCAAAGATCATTCAAAATCCAGGATTTTGCCAGAGATCATTCTTCCTTGGTTTACCTACCAACCCCTCTATTCTGTCTTCCCACTCCTTCATGGAGTTCTCCTTAGAACAGTTCCTTATTGCTTATATGAACCTCATGTTCTTTTGTGGGGAGCCAACTCATAGCATTTCTGGTTTTGGTGATCTACTTCTTGATTCAGTAGTGTTTGGAATCAACAAACTAAGGGTTCTCTTTCTAGCTCCAGGAAAACCCTCTATCAGAGGCTGTCAGCACTCAGCCCACACCTCCCCAGGGCATCTCCTAATTTTAGGCATTATAGTTCCAGGTGATTTGACTGTCAACAGCCAGCACTTACATCTTTGTTGGAGGGTTCAGGGAAAGCAGCCATCTAAAGAGGGCCCAAGAGCCTGGAACTTGTCTCGGACAAGATTTAGTCCAAGAGAGATGAATGAAATGGCAGGAATACTTTTGTTTTTTCCCTTGATTAGAACAGCTAAGATAGGACCTATAGTATTTTCAGAGGTCCTCTGTCATATCAACCTGTTTATCTTTTAGGACTTTACATGGAATCACACCTTTGCTTAGCCTCTTCTTGCCCATCCTACCTCTCTACTATCCTATGGAGTTTTACTTGGCTGTGCATCCTCACTCAAATTCTCATGTTAGGCTAGGCTTTAAGAAGCAGACCCTATGCACTCCATGCTCCTGACCAGCTTGTAAGCCACCTGAATCTTTCATAGACAGCACCTGCTTCTCACCACAAACCTCAATGTTCTTCACGGTAAGTTCCATCCACACCAATGATGCTGCCAACTACCTCCTCAGTCAGCATCTGAGCAAACCTCTATTGGGCTATTTTGACCATGAGGAGGTGGCCTTAAGACATGAAAACACATTCTCTGGGACTAGACAGAATTAATGAAGGCACCAAAATCATCCAAATTGCTATTTGGGTATCAACTGCATCCTCTTACCAGTAACAAATGGGGTCACACCCTGAATACCTCGACAAACATCAGACCCTCACCCTTCTGGATCCACATACCCTAGGCTCTGCAAACCATAAATATGCTCATCCCAGTGATTTCCGACAGAACTAATTCCTGAAGGTGAAAGGCCTCAAGAACATAGCTATGACCTGGCAAGATGGTACAGACAAAAGAGCCTCAGATTAGCTTATCTAGCCTGAGATTCTGAGAAACAGCCTCAGGTGTGACTGGACTCGAACCACATGAACTCAGAAATCTTCACTACTAGCTTTCCTATGTTAAATGCTCATTATCCAGTGTCTTACTGTTTTTGTGTCTCAAAGTAATTGGCTATGTTTCCACTAGATTCAAATAAACCCTTAGATATATATCCCCCAAATCCTACCCATCAAGTTACACTCTGAGTTGAAGATATAGCCATGTAGTATTTGGTCCCTAGGAGTTACAATACCTATAACCAATGGGAAGAAGGAATATGGCTCCTGTGACCCACTTGTAGTTGGATGCCTCATTTCCCTACAAACTGAGGCAGATTAGAGTTTCTGACCCCAGGAAAGAAAGTCTTCCACCATATAGAATGCCTTACAGAGGACATAAACTAACAATTAGTCATACTAGGCACCTCATGGCCGTAGGTCAATAGGCCAAGAGAAGAGTTACAGATAGGTCAGGTGTCAATGACATTGATCATGAAAAAATAGACTTCTATGACACAGGGGGGGGGGGGGGGGGGGTTACAGATAGGTTTCTGAAATCGGGTGCCTTAATACCACTATGGTTGGGACAAAGTATAGTTACTATAGCAGTGATGACCTCATAAGAAAAAGGTGACCAGGTATCTAGAACTCTCATTCTGGGAAACCTACTGGTTAAGCATCCTGATCCAAACTACTGGTAGAAGCAGAAGGGAATCCAGAACAGGTAAAGAATGTCTATGTATTAGAGTTTAAGGATGAGTTACACTGTGGTAAAGAAGATTGTCACACTTACGTTTCCCTTAGGTTGATTCAAAATGGTAACAAGACAAGTAAGTTTAGTAAGGGGCGAAATTGGATCCATGTTTAAGAGGTAAACTGAGTAGATAATCTAATTGTTCTTGCTGATTTATGCAGGTCACCCAAAGTTGCCTGTCAACAGTTCCACAGGCCAGTGGCTTCCTGTGTCTCTCTGCCCAAGTTCTTCTGCCATAAGACCCTGTTTGCCAAGAGTGCTAGGACAGAGTCCCCCAAGAAGAACCCTCAGCCAGGGAGGAATATTGGGCATCCTACCCTTTGGCAGTCTTCAAAATGTTGTTTCTCATAACTATCCCACCAGAAGGTTCTGATCAGAACTAGCCCGAATTACCACAGTGGTTACCTACTCACTAGTGTAGTCACAGGTATACCTGCTATCCCTGCCTCACTTCTCTAACTCACTGTTTCCTCAAAACACCTCAATAAATTACTGCCTCCAAGATTCATTTCTCAAGTTCTACATTTTTATAGAACCCTAAGTAGAAATGAAATCTTGATTACCTGATTTTACTTCAGAATAGTCTTAACCCTATGGTGATTCAAATTACTGACATTTAACTGGTGGTAAAGAGATGATGTCATTTTAGGTAGAGAAGGGCTGTAACATTTTTGTCCACCTTAGCATAGGATATTTAGGCAGGCTGAGATTTTATGTCTGTTTTTTGCCTCTCGTATGTAAGTGACTAGTCTTAGCCATTACAAAAGCTGTGTTATGGCATCAAAACAGAGGACTTGACCTTGTTCCTCTTTCTCCTTCTGGACTTTGCAGAAGCTTTTCTTGGTAGAAGGGAAAGTTTAAAATGGACTTTATTTCATCCACAAAGTTATCAGTTAAGTTACACGTTTGGTTTTACACGGAATACCAGTTTGGCTTTAAGATCTCAAAGATAGTTCTGCAGATCAGTGGTGTCTTCACGGACCCAGGATTTTCCCATCAACTCTATCATTTTTTTTTCAGCATAACGGTATTCCTTGTTTTTGCACCACACCCAGTGCTCCATGCAATCCGTGCCCTCTCTAATACCCACCACCTGGTTCCCCCAACCTCCCACCCCCCGCCCCTTCAAAACCCTCAGATTGTTTTTCAGAGTCCATAGTCTCTCATGGTTCACCTCCCCTTCTAATTTCCCTCAACTCCCTTCTCCTCTCTAACTCCCCTTGTCCTCCATGCTATTTGTTATGCTCCACAAATAAGTGAAACCATATGATAATTGACTCTCTCTGCTTGACTTATTTCACTCAGCATAATCTCTTCCAGTCCCGTCCATGTTGCTACAAAAGTTGGGTATTCATCCTTTCTGATGGAGGCATCATACTCCATAGTGTATATGGACCACATCTTCCTTATCCATTCGTCCGTTGAAGGGCATCTTGGTTCTTTCCACAGTTTGGCAACCGTGGCCATTGCTGCTATAAACATTGGGGTACAGATGGCCCTTCTTTTCACTACACCTGTATCTTTGGGGGAAATACCCAGTAGTGCAATGGCAGGGTCATAGGGAAGCTCTATTTTTAATTTCTTGAGGAATCTCCACACTGTTCTCCAAAGAGGCTGCACCAACTTGCATTCCCACCAATAGTGGAAGAGGGTTCCCCTTTCTCCACATCCCCTCCAACACATGTTGTTTCCTGTCTTGCTAATTTTGGCCATTCTAACTGGTGTAAGGTGATATCTCAATGTGGTTTTAATTTGAATCTCCCTGATGGCTAGTGATGATGACCATTTTTTCATGTGTCTGATAGCCATTTGTATGTCTTCATTGGAGAAGTGTCTGTTCATATCTTCTGCCCATTTTTTGATATGATTGTCTGTTTTGTGTGTGTTGAGTTTGAGGAGTTCTTTATAGATCCTGGATATCAACCTTTTGTCTGTACTGTCATTTGCAAATATCTTCTCCCATTCCGTGGGTTGCCTCTTTGTTTTCTTGACTGTTTCCTTTGCTGTGCAGAAGCTTTTGATTTTGGCGAAGTCCCAAAAGTTTATTTTGGCTTTCATTTCCTTTGCCTTTGGAGACATATCTTGAAAGAAGTTGCTGTGGCGGATATCGAAGAGGTTATTGCCTATGTTCTCCTCTAGGATTCTGATGGATTCCTGTCTCACGTTGAGGTCTTTTATCCATTTTGAGTTTATCTTTGTGTACGGTGTAAGAGGGTCCTCTCAATTGATGCAGAAAAAGCATTTGACAAAATCCAGCATCCGTTCCTGGTTAAAACGCTTCAAAGTATAGGGATAGAGGGAACATTCCTGAACTTCATAAAATCTATCTATGAAAGACCCATAGCAAATGTCATCCTCAATGGGAAAAAGCTTGCAGCCTTCCCGTTGAGATCAGGAACACGACAAGGATGCCCACTCTCACCACTCTTGTTCAACATAGTATTAGAAGTCCTAGCAACAGCAATCAGACAACAAAAAGAAATAAAAGGTATCCAAATTGGCAATGAAGAAGTCAAACTCTCTCTCTTTGCAGATGACATGATTCTTTATATGGAAAACCCAAAAGACTCCACCCCCAAACTACTAGAACTCATACAGCAATTCAGTAATGTGGCAGGATACAAAGTCAATGTACAGAAATCAGTGGCTTTCTATTTTTTTTTCTTAAAGATTTTATTTATTTATTTGACAGAAAGAGACCACAAGTAGGCAGGGAGGCAGGCAGAGAGAGAGAGGAGGAAGCAGGCTCACTGCTGAGCAGAGAGCCCTATGCGGGGCTCGATCCCAGGACTCTGGGATCATGACCTGAGCCGAAGGCAGAGGCTTTAACCCACTGAGCCACCCAGGCGCCCCAATCAGTGGCTTTCTTATACACTAACAATGAAAATACAGAAAGGGAAATTAGAGAATAGATTCCATTTACTACAGCACCAAGAACCATAAGATACCTGGGCATAAACATAACCAAAGAGGTAAAGGATCTGTACTCGAGGAACTACAGAACACTCATGAAAGAAATTGAAGAAGACACAAAAAGATGGAAGACCATTCCATGCTCTTGGATTGGAAGAATAAACGTTATTAAAATGTCTATACTGCCTAGAGCAATCTATACTTTTAATGCCATTCCGATCAAAATTCCACCGGTATTCTTCAAAGAGCTGGAGCAAATAATCCAGAAGTTTGTATGGAATCAGAAGAGACCCCGAATCGGTAAGGAAATGTTGAAAAACAAAAATAAAACTGGGGGCATCACATTACCTAATTTCAAGCTTTACTACAAAGCTGTGATCACCAAGACAGCATGGTACTGGCATAAAAACAGACCCATAGACCAGTGGAACAGAGTAGAGAGCCCAGATATGGACCCTCAACTCTATGGTCAAATAATCTTCAACAAAACAGGAAAAAATATACAGTGGAAAAAAGTCTCTTCAATAAGTGGTGCTGGGAAAACTGGACAGCTATATGTAGAAGAATGAAACTCGACCATTCTCTTACACTGTACACAAAAATAAACTCAGAATGGATAAAAGACCTCAACGTGAGACAGGAATCCATCAAAATCCTAGAGATGTATCTTTTAAGATTTTATTTATTTATTTGAGAGCAAGAGAGGGCAAGTTAAAGAGACCACGAGCCAGGGGAGGGTCAGAAGGAGAAGCAGACTCCCTGCTGAGCAGGGAGCCCAATGTGGGGCTTGAACCTGGGACCCCAGGGTCATGACCTGAGCTGAAGGTAGATGCTTAATGGACTGAGCCACCCAAGTGCCCCTAGAGATGTATCTTGCAAGAAGTTGTTTTTTCCAAGGTCAAAGGGGTTGCTGTCTGCGTTCTCTAAGATTTTAATGGATTCCTATCTCGCATTTAGATCTTTCATCCATTTTGAGTTTATTTTTGTGTATGGTGTAAGAATGGTCCAGTTTTCTTCTGCATGTGGTTTCCAATTTTCCCAGCATGATTTATTGAAGAGACTGTCTGAGCTAGTCTCTTTAAGATATCTATTTTAAGCCACTTTCTTGGTAATTCACTGTGGCAGTGAAAGGTGACCCACATCTTATTTCTATTAGGACATAATTATTCATACCAAGAAACTGGCGAGCACGGAGAGGCCTATTGAACCTGACTTTTCTGCTAAGGAGTGACTAGCTCCACTGTCTCTCTACTTCCCAACAATACCAAATTGATGCTCACTCTGCAATGAGAAGCTTCATAATTACAGCCATCACCACCATCATGACCACCTTTCATGAGCAAGGAGTTAATAAGCTAGAGTGCTGCCCTCAGTGGACATCTCCCTTACTCCCACCCCACACTAACCCAGAAGTAGTCTCACAGTGCCACATAGAGCTCTCATTTGGATAGTGTAGATAGTTGAAAAGGTGACTCATTCATCAAAAAAATGTCAATTCAGAAGTTATATGCATAATACTGGTTCATGTAAGAGGGTAATGAAGATTTTAAATTGTATGTTTCCATGTTTATATTAGTACCAAAGGTACTAATATAAAGTTTGTAAACTTGAAAAGTTTACAAACCTTGCTTTAGCAGGTTCTTCATTAAATTTTGGACAATGAAACCTCTTCAGCTTTAAATGAATATTAAGTCTTCACAAAAACTCTTCAATATTCAAAGTGGATTCCTTTGCAAATCTAATAACCACATTTAAGGTTATGTTTTTCTTTAGAAATACTACTCCAATTCATTTATCAGCTGTGACAACTTTTTTGGTGTAGTGACATGAGTAGACTACAGTCCCCTTTCAGATACTAAGTGGTGGTAACAAGGTATTTTACAGATTTAACTAAAGTCAACTGGAGTCAGGCTTTAAGAAAGTGAAATTACCTTAGACAATCTCATGAGCCTGAGAGCAGTTGTATCACCTTGAGATCAAGGCTGTGGTTTTCTGAAGAGAGAAGAAATTCTAATAGTTTCATCTGTGTTCAGATTTCATCCTGATCATGATTTTTCATTTCCTGAGTGCCTATGGACAGTTGGTTTGGTATAAACCATTTAGATTTAGCCAGTCCAGATCATCAAAAGATGATTTTTTCATCTTGACTGCCTGCTCTATTTTCAGACTTGGTTTGCAAAATCTTCCCAGTTGTGTATCTATATAATGGTTTTTATACTATGTATATATATGTAGACACATATTTTACTGGTTCTGCTTCTATGGCATAAACCTGACTGATGAAACTCCCAATCTTACATGGGACCTTAAGTAAGAAAAGGTTCTGCTGCAGGTTCAGACTGTGGACCACAATCCTGAACTATTGTCATATGACGGAGAAACAGTGCTGGAAGAGATAAGTGGTACATACTTGATTGGACTCAAACAGATACAGAGATTAGGCAGAAACAGGCAGTCTAGTTGCCCTGCATCTACATTCAGCTCAAATATGTGCACCTTGAAGATGGGGAGGAGGAGGAGTTGATCACATTTCTGAAGGAATATTATAACTTTAAGATCAAGAAGTCTGGATAAGAAATGCTCAAGGAAATAGGCACAAAACTCTATATGTGTGTCTCATCAGTGACAGTAGCCATGGTAGAGGCAGCACTAATCAGTGAAGTTGAGCACCATCACCTTGAATCAAGGACTCATTTTACAGTTGAAGAGGATAGGACAAGGGACACATGACCATAGTACCCACTGATCCATAAATATACACATTACCAAGAAGCTGGTCTTAGAGTCAGTTTGTAGGAATGCCTTCCTAAAGGCTCAAGTTGCCAACTTAGTAGTAACCTATGGATCTGTGACACTGTCCTCCTAAATGCCCTCTACAACATGAGCAAATGGCTACTATATGGTACTTTTTTCTCATACCTATGTGTTCTATGTATTTGTGACCAAGTGGTAGAAGTCATGTTAACTCCTCTTACCATCACTCCCAGTGATCCACTGGAGGAAGTGGTGCTTAAGACTCTATGAGATTGTATGTAGTCCTCTGTAAGGGATTGAGAGAGCTTACAAAAGACAGTTCCAATAAACCCAGAGTTAGGTTCCTTTTGGTTATTTTGGTCTCCAGCCAGTATCTCAGGAGGGAATGTAAGGGCTTGGTTTACTGACAAAGGACATAAGTCCCAGCCTTCATGAGTTTGGACAGCTGCTACTAAATGGTGACAGAAATTAGCATGTCTACAACTTAAGACAATCACAGGGTATCTCGGTGCCTAGTGAGAATGGACAAGTTGCAGCAACTATTGCCTGACAGAATCCAGGTAACCAGTGGCTCAGGTCTCAGAGGGATATAGGTGTTGAGTTTTTCCACAGGGCTAGAAATCTAGTCCAGCAGAAATTTTGGCCAAGGGTAAGAGAAATCTATAATGATTGATAGAAATAATGTCAGTTACAACCCTGAGCTCAACTGCCAAAGCATGGATAGAACTTGCAACCAACACTGTCATTTTAGGGATGGTGGCCACAACCAACTTGACACATAGGTAACTGAATGTACTCCAAACCAAGGAAGGGCATCAGCTTTGATGTTTCATTCACCCCATATCTCTGAGTTTACCTGCAGCTGAAGAATATAGTTCCACCACTTACCATCAATTTCCTGTCTCAGACACTCCCATCTTTGATTCTCTACCCAAGAGTTTTCTCCAATACCACATGAGATTTCTCAACCCACTTATTGAAAGTCTGCTGGCAGAGCCAACCAACCAATGAACAACAGGAAACAGTAACTGGGTGATAAATACTTTCTTTCCCCAACCATTTATTTCATGGTTCTTTAGTCCCCAGTCACCTGAAGCAATTACTATAACAGTAATTTATTTTACTGTTACTATAATATAGTTTACATTATAGTAAACTATAATGAGTTATAGTCTCGTTAGGATGCCTTTAGTAGCTTCACTGGATCTACTGTCACTTTCCTTACTCCTTCATTTGTTTCCTGTGGCCATCTCCCAAATAAAGCACTTAAATCTTCATCTCAGATTATGCTTATAGACAAATCCAGACTAGGGTACTTCTTCAAAATTGGCATGGCAGAGTCATAGGGTAGTCTACAAGTTACTATATAATCACTTATATTTGTCTTGATAATTTGTCTGGAACAACTATGGGAATAAATTGGAAGCATTAAATATCAACTGAAGAGTGGGCAAAGTGGAAGAACGCATGTTGACTGCATTTCCAGAGATGGATCTTTTCAGTCCTATCTGTCATTTACCTTGAATAAATGAAATGTTGAAGTGAATGACTTAAACATTTTATTCTATGAATTCCCCCTTAAATTATCTGCCACAAGCCTTACAAAAGAACTTTAAGATTCTTAATTTCAACATTTTAGCAACTAAATATTGAGATTAACAAGAAGTTATATATACTATTGATTTTACACCCATTAGTGATTTAGCATGTGTAGACTAAGAGGTCTATGCTGGCCCCTAATGACTATCACATAGGCCAAACTTGAACCACAGCTATTTGGATCTTGACAGAACATCCCTTGTGAACAGCCTTGAACACAAGAACTCTTAAGAGACTTATGATGTACCACTACTACAGGCCATCTCACTCACTTATTAGGGAGACTGTTGGGAGATTCTTTTCATTGCCTCTTGATGAAGTATTAACAGTTTCATGACCTCTGATTCTAGTCAAGAGTAGACCACACATCAACCAGCTCTGAAACAGTTGGCCATGGAATGTCAGGTTCACCTTTTTCTCATTGGCCAGAGTTAGCTTTACATCAAGAACCAAAAGTCACAATCAAGGTTATGAAGAGCTAGCATCACCAGTCTAGGTCTCTCATGAGAGGAGGATGAGTGAGATAAGCCTTGAATCCCAGGTCTCAGGTCCAGATAGAGCTACTGCAGGGACATATCTTGATAATACTAAGTAGAAAATTTTAGTGGTTAAAATGAAGTGTTCCTTGGGGCACCCGGCTGGCTCTGTTGGTAGAGCATGTGATCCTGGGGTCACGATTTCAAGCCCCATATTGGACATAGAGATTACTTTAAAAGGGGGGGGGTGGGAATTCCTTCTTACCCATCCACTAAGCATGGCCTGCTGAGAGGGACAATGTTAAGTTGAGCTCTTTTTCTTTGAGAGGCAATACACACCACAATTGGATGTGCTACTTCAATTTGCCAAAGTAACCCAAAAGCTATAAGCCTAGAGGAAAAAACAAACAAACAAACAAAACCTTTGCAGCAGGGTCCAACTTATTCTGCCTGCATGTTCAGAGAAATAACTCCAATTTTGTATGCTCCAATTCAAGGATTCACCTTTTCTAATAAAGGCAGGCTCACATGTCCAGTATTTCATAATGATTCAATTTTCCATGTAAATATGGTTAGCAGAAATTATTCAAGTAGTATGAAAAGTAGGCCATTATTTTTCCCACAAGGATCCCAAGGAGTGGGGAGAAAAAATCCAAAGGACTGGCTAGTGGTTTCAGGGTCCTATCCAAATGTTCTTATCTAATTTAAGAGTAAATAACAGTGAAGAAAGTGTCGTAAGGCAAAGATGAGCACTGGATATTTGGGAGAAGTACTAGATCAAGCTACATACTTTAAGTAGAAATAACCCATTGCTGCACTTAGAAAGGTATCCTGGCATAGTCTTTGTTTTACCAATATTTCTGGGCTTGTGTCAGAAAAAAAAAAAATGGTGATCTGTAGCTTCCTGGAAGTGTTCGGTCCTAGGTAGCATTCACCTTAATTTTTATTGTTCTTCGGATGTTTCCCCTATTATTTTCAATAACAGACCATTTTGGTTAATATACTGCTCATGTGGCATTTTAGGCATTGGCAAGATAGTCTTGGGCATTCCATCATACCTGCAAAAGGTATGTAAGGTGATCTCGGGGTGCCTGGATGGCTTGGTTAAGCATCTGACTCCTGATTTCAGTTCAGGTCATGGTCTCAGAGTTGTGAGATCGAGCCACACTTCAGGCCTCATAGTGGGTGTGAGCCTGCTTGGGATTCTCTTCTCTGCCTCCTCACCTCTCCCCACCAAAAAAGGTTATCTTACTGACCCTGTCCTTTCAGCTTGTTATGCCTTTGATATTAGTAACTATACTGACAAATGCTCTCTAATGAACTTCCTGGAATAGGCTTCATTTTCCTCACTGGATTCTACCCACTCATTAAGCACCATAGCCTGTAATGCTGGTGGAGAGAAGCTTCCCTTCAAAGTAGTGAACACCTATTTTGAAGGTGCAGAGAACTTACCACTTAATGATCATGCCTTAAGGACTCTCCCCTTTGACTCTTTGACACCCAAGGCATTTGGAAAATGGAACCCTATTATTCTCTTAACCCACTCGACCATGGCATTCCCCCTTATGGGACAGCTGGGTACCTCTAAGGCCATGAAGATGGCCTTTCCTTTAACAGCTTCCTAAACTAGGCCCTGCTGCACTGAGCTTAGTGTAACTTAAATACAACATGATAATGATGCCTACCTTTATCCTGGAATCAATTACCAGAGCCATCTCACCAGCCTGCCAGAGTTTTAAGTGTTAAAGGAGTTCACAGCTAACATTACAGACCCTATTCCCTGGAGGAGAGTTTAGAACTCATTTACCCTGGCAAGACAGGCCTACTGCACAAAAACCAGTTTTTCAGGTGCCCTATATAACCTGGGAGATCCTCTGCCATCAAACACAGGGGATAAACCCCAGTTAGTAGAACCAGAAGATTCTAATCTTGAAAATGCCTAGTTGGGCTCTAGAGAAGCTTGACCTTGCCTTTGAAGGGCCACTCAGAAGAGGTTCCCCTATACTATGAAAGTAACTTCCCCTCTGGGAAAGGACAGAAATGACAGTCCCACTGAGATATTTCCACTCTACAGCATGTTTCCACAGTGATAGCTGAAAGCATGGACTAGACAGGATATGGTCTGCTAGGTCTGCTATTTGCTTAGAGCAGAGTCCCTGGTGTGGCATTCTTATCAATGTAAATCAGGGAGAACCTAGGCAGGTCATAGCCTACAGATGTGGTAGCATTAAGACACAATTGGCTTCAATGTCACAACCCGATATGAAATACTCACTTGCTACTTTATCTAAGTCCAAGATGAATTACCAGCAGGAAGATGTATGAAGGGGTTAGTCAAAGTACCTGGAGGTTCATAGGCAAAGATCCCAGAAGGGAAAGTAAATAGGACCAGAATGAAGGGATTGGAGGGAAAGAAATCCTAAGAATCTAGATGTCAGAGACCTAAACACATGAATTTGGGGAATAAGACACCATCTAAAAGGTCAAAGTTTATATCAAAATAGAACATTGATTAGCATATTTAACTCCTATTTAGCCATTCCAGATAAGGTTTGCAATGGGGCAACAAGTATGGAAGGCAAAAAGTTGCAGGGCAATAGTTTTCAAACAGTTTTGTCCCCCCAGGGCACATTTGGCAACATCTACAGATATTTCAGACGGTCAACTGGGGAGAGACAGCTACTAGTACCTAATGGGTAGAAGCTACAGATGCTTAACATTCTACAATACACAGGACAGCTCCCTCCCCCAAGTAATACTCTACATCAAACTTCAGCTTAAAGAAACTGATGTAAGTTGGTCGGATCATCCAAATGGGTATTTAAATAGTGCAAGATGGCTGCAGAACTTTGGGTAAAAGAATTCATTTATTTGCCTAAGTCTTCACTACATCTCCAGGCTACCACGTTAGCTATAAATAGTAAGTTCTAAGTGAACACGAGAGTTTCATTAAGAAGGCTTCAAGTGTCTGAAAACGCTAGGTTGAATTGTGAACCTCAGAACCATTGTTGGTGAGCTGAACAGACTATTAAGCCCTTCTCCCAGCTGCGTTATGTAGAACTCAAGAACAAGCACCCCTCTACAGAATTTCATGAGCTTTACTTCTGTGTTAGCATCCAGAGAAATCTTAGTTGAAGTATAGAGCTGGTCAAAAACTAATTGGAATTCCTGAAGGCAGTCTGAGTGACACAAGGAAGGGAAACAAGTGACAGTAAGAGTATAATACAGATGGCTGAAGCCATGTTCATATTTGTTATTGGTTAAGCCTAACAGATGTGAAACCTGGTCTAGTCCATTACCTCAAAGTTCAGGGGAACTCTGGGGTCACGTTGTACCATTTATCTATATTGTGGTATTTAAAAGAGCCTCTGAGGGCTTAAATCTTAAATGCCCTAAAGAGATTAATAGAGTTCATCTCAGGCATTTTTACCAGACACAGCTATGTGTATCTGCTCTGATTTTCAGCCTTATCTCTCTCAGGTACTCTGGAGCTGAATTTTTCACCTGAGGATCTTGATGGTTTCAACCACCAAGGCCTCCCAACCTGCCGTGCAGTCTCTAGTTATTCCTACCCCTCTAGGAGGAAACAACCTACCACTGGGTATGGGGTCTCATTTCTTTGGCAGCTGTTAAGAACCCACGTGATTAGCAGTTGAATATAGATATGTCACCCATGAAGAATGTGCCAGAGTAAGCACCAACCCAAAGGCAGGTATCCATGGTCTTCAGAGCATTGAAATTGAACATTTACATCCCTCCTTCTGGTATAGAGGAATCTGGTACCTGGAGGCAACCAATGCTGAAAAGTAATATCCTTAAGAAACTGGGACATTCTCAAAAGTTTTCTTCATGAGATGAAGGCACCCCACAGTGGGTTCATCCTGAGAAAATTGTTTATGCTTAAACAAGTGCCATGGTTCCATATATACAATGGAATATTACACCTCCATCAGAAAGGATGAACACCCAACTTTCATATCAACATGGATGGGACTGAAGGAGATTATGCTCAGTGAAATAAGTCAAGCAGAGAGAGTCAATTAGCTTATGGTTTCCCTTACTTGTGGAGCATAAGGAATAACATGGAGGACACTAGGAGAAGGAAAGGAAAAGTGAATTGGGGGAAACTGGAGGGGGAGGTGAAGCATGAGAGACTGTGGACTCGGAGGAACAAACTGAGGGTTTTGGAGGGGAGGGTGTGAGGGGATGGGTGAGCCTGGTGGTGGGTATTAAGGAAGGCACGTCTTGCATGGAACACTGGATGTGGTGTATAAACAATGAATCTTGGAACACTGAAAAAATAAAATTAAAAACAAACAAAAGACAAGTGCCATGGTTTTAGACGCATCCAGTAAGCTTACAGACCCATGGGAAAATTGACATCCAGGCTATAGTACAAGGTGCCTTAAATCTATCTTGACTACCAAATCTAGTGGTGCTAGGGGTACTTGTGATACATAAAGATTCTCTAAGTCTTGGGAAACCTTAACAGGCAAATTAGAATCCCTATGATTCTAGCGTAAGGCCACATCTTTTATGGCAGTGAATTATACTCTACTTCAAACACAGATCATGACTTACTATTGTGCCTTATTGCACATATTGCATGGAGCACTGGGTGTGGTGCATAAACAATAAATCTTGGAACTCAGAAAAAATAAAATTTAAAAAAAACAAGGTTGATTCATCCAAAGACTGAATCAGTCATTATTCATATTGACCTCAGTTTTAATGCCTACAGAAGCAGGGGTTCTAGTGCCAAGACCTCTGGAGGTATATCTAAGGAGATCAGACCAGCTGGGGAGGCAAGTGTTCTTATAGCCACTTATTCACATTAATATACACTGGAAAATGGAAAATTTGAGAACTATTAGAAGATCTGAGTTGACATGGATATCTGGAGGCCCAAAGGATCATGACCCATGTTAAAGTATAGACATAAGGGGGGGGGTCCAGTAATAAATGAAACTCTGGCCAAAGTTTGGCTGACAAATAATGCAATAGGTCTGGGGACCCATCCAGAAGTTACTATCCATGTCTGACTATATAACTGAGATTAACATACTTGGCATTTGGATCAAAATCCCTACATTGGATTGCTGGCAAGTGAAATAAGAGTTATCACAGGATAACACAAATTGCAAGTTTCTGAAACTGGTCCGACCACAGCCAAAATATTAAGTCAAAAATATTCCATGAGAGTGTCCAAGTTTAGTGCTATATTTAAGAATCAAGCAAAAAGGGTTGGTGATTCTTCTATCTCCATTTAATTCTATATTCTGACTCATAAATAAACCAGATACTAGAAAATGACCAGAATGCTTCAACTTCAGTCAAGTATTAGCCCCAGCTCTCAAATGCATGAAGTTTCAAGGAGTACAACTGGTCATCTACTTTGTATGAGAGTAAAGGTGCCTGAGGTGAGAATATACATAAACACTGGGGCAATAGGCTATGGCCTAGCTATCTGGTCAGCAGCCTAGAAAGACTGAAAGTCAGAAACAAGGTGATATTGGTAGAATAATACAGACAGACATATGGTACTGGACATGCAGTATGAATATTTTTATCCCACATTAACACCCACCAGAAAGGACATACCACAGAAGATGTACTGAATAACCAAGTAGATAAAATGACTGCCACCTGAAATTAGCCAGTCTTTCAGTCACACGGATACATAAATCAAGTTGCAGCAGGCAGAGAGAAGGGCCATGTGCAGGGCCAACATCACACACTTGCTCTTACCAGAACCAGCCTAGCTATAACAGCCTATGCACGACCTCTATTGCTGACAGGTTGGACAACATGGAGGCCCCAGATTGACAGTATTATTTGAGTACCAAAGTTGCTACTTTGGGGAATTTAACTCTTGAGCACCTTCTATCCTAGGGCCAGAAGTTGCTTCTCCTAGTAAGATGCCTATCCAAGCATGGGTTTTCCTGCTTGGCTTGCAAGACTCAACTTGCAACACTGTCCAGAGTATTCATGGAATCCACAAAAAAATTGCCCATGTCATAGCTTAGGACCAGGAGGCTCAATTCAAAGCAAAGACTGGGATGACCCATGACTGGGATCCACTGGTCACTTCATGCATTGTACCACCCAGAAGCTCCTGGCCTCAGTGTTAATATTTTCTGCTGAAAGCAGAGTTACCACCTCCAAAGCAATACTTTATAAGAATGGGGTTCCAACCGCTAATGAAGTAGTGTGTGCACAGAGGGGGAGAGCCTATATGGTGCTGGGTCCCCAGTAAGATAACTACATAGTGAGTATGGTACACTCCCCTCATTCTAGGAACTATCTCCCGGTGACCCACTGGGGGACTTTGTGACTCTCACACCTGCAACTCTTGGCTCCGAGGGGTTAGAGATCATCAACTACAAAAGGTATGCAATCTTACCAAAGGATCCAGATTAAGTTTCATTGAACTTGCTACCATGGTACTTTTGACTCTTCATGCCCAGGAACCAACCCACAAAAGAGTCACCATCTTAGCAAAAATAATTGACCTTTATCATCAACAAGTGGTAAGGCTATCCTAGTGAGAAGAAGGTCTATAGAATGTAGGTGATCTAAGTGGATTGATATGCCTTTGCCCAATTGTAACTGAATAAAGGTAGATAGGAATCCTGGTCTCAGAAGATAATGGTTTCTATGACAATAGAAGCTTCAGGCATGAGGGAAGCCACCATGACTTGTAGAATGGGGATAGCTGAGGGTAAGGAAAATTTAGAATGGCAAATGGAGGATGGAGATAAGTAGCAATACAGCCTGGAAAGTAATTACAGGAGAAATGTAGTTCCCACTAATCTCTTATGAGACTCATCTCAGGAAGCGGGGGCCCATAAAAATCATGAAAGACTTTCTCCCCAAATGATTTTGGAGATATATCCGTCTAGCACGAAAGTCAGGCTATTGTAGCCAAGAAGATGGCACTCAAATCTCTCTTTAAGACAGAATCCACTATAAACATTTAAATCCACTGAGTTTCTGGCTGCAGTGCTTCAGGATCTATTACAGCTTTCAAGCCTATTACAGCTTTCAAGCCAACTACAGCATTCAAGCCTAGGACATGTTCTTCCCCAAGAGCAATTATCCAAAGGCTGAGAACAGTGCAGTATCAAGGTCTCACCATTTCTACCTAATCCAAGACCCCTTTACTGGCCATCTTTGCATTGGAACTCCACCTTAGGTTGGCAGAGACTAGACTGCAGAGCTGTACTGTAGTCTTAGGCTCTTCCTATTCTTCCCTTCTACCTTGTTCTCAAGCATTACAAAGAAGCATGAAGATTTTCTCTGCCTGCTCCTATTTCATCTCCCCTTCCACAACCTCATCTGACATTACCACTTACAACAGAAACCCAAGTCTCTAAAATCTTCAAGAGAGTCATTCCTCCAAATCCCTGATGTAGACTCTGCTATTATGGGTTTACTCCTGACAAATGAATTAAGAACTAAATATAGCATGGAAAAAAGCTGAACACACATGAAGCTGTTCAATATCCCAAGACCTTCTCATAAGGCCAGATTCTTCCAGGAAATTAGACTTAGATGTTTGTCTATCCTAGGAATGCCAAGTTTTGTGCCCAAACCAAACTATCTAGGAAGAAATATCCAGAATATGTATGATAGAGCACATTATAAGATCCTGACAGACTCCAATGCCCAAGAACATTAGACTCACTTCCATATATAGGAGGACATGGATGAGTTCCAGAACTGTCTGACCCTATCTTTACAGTAACTACCTAGGATTGTGGTATCCCTACTCCACCACCACCACAGAGGAGAGCCTGGTCCTGTACTCTATTGGTCCACACACTGTTGGAAGCTCCTGAGAACCTTGAAAACCCTTTTCCTGATCTCAACTCTTCTGCATACTTGTGTGGAGCCATGGATAGGAGATCAGCACCACTAACCAATGTGTCTCTCTAGGCTTCTTTGTCATGACACCATAGCAATTTTGATCCCAGGTTGGTGTTTGAGATGTCATAGTCCCCTCATTCCCCCAGGTGGTTCTGAACCTATTGAAAACTAGAAATCACAGAGTCAGACTACCATTGTTACACCAAATAAGAACCAAGCTTGAAAGTCCCCCTGAACCAGGCTGGATGAGCCCTCTACCATAAAGAATTCTTGCTTGGTGAACAGCTTTTCTACAAACTGAAGAGGGCAGACTGCACAAAGCTGAAGAGCGTTCAGCTACATATGCCCCATGAATTCCTCCCAGTCCCAAACCAATTCTTGTTCTTCCCTTGGATAAAATTGAGTGAGGAGATAGGGACTTTTCTAGTTTTTGTGTCCCTAAATATTACAATGAGAACAAATTCTATTTCACAGGGACACAAAAACTACCCCATGAGCCAGGATTTTTTTAAGATTTTAAAGTAAGCTCTACACCCAACATGGGCTCAAACCTACAACCCTGAGATCAAAAATCACATGCTCCACCAACCGAGCCAGCCAGGCACCCCCACAATTTTTTTTAAACAGCCTTCCAACTCTTGCCCAACTCTCCTTCCCATTCCAAGGGACCTCTGGTAGGTGCATCCCAATGGATACTGGGGCAACAAAACTGACATTATCCAACCCATAAAAGTTGTTATGAACTAAAAGCAGCCAGCCTTGTCTAGCAACAAACTCCAAAACAAGTAAAGCCCTAAGCCTTTTTCCATACTTGCCAATTGTCTAACAAAGGTTTTACCCCACTTTAAGTTAACTGTAGGTGAGAATTTTATAGATGTGCTATGTGCACCAAGACAGATTTCCTTTCTATATTTAATAGACTAATTGTCAACCTGGACTTTTTCCTTGACTTTGTCCTTTATTCAAGGAACCAATAGCTGTCTCTTACAAAACATGGCAAGAAAACAAAACCTGTATTTTTCATGTGACCAACAATTACTTCTAGGGTGTTCCAATGCTAGAAACCCTATTAGTCACATTATGTACCCCCAACTATTTCTTTTTCCTTAACATAAACCTAACAAATGTTATTGAGAGTCTTATGCCTACAGTAAAATTGGTCATCTCCTGGCATTTGAAGATGTAACTATGGCCTTGTCCATCAGCACCGCAAGAAACACATGGCCAAGTACATGCAAAGTAGGCTTCTCCCTGCAATTCCACTGCCTACTCCTTAGTTCTACATGGTCTTCTGGCACCACTCAAACTAGTGGCCACTGCCTCAATCCTCCAACTCCCACACCTCTGGTGTTTCACTATTCCTCTTCCTAGTCTAGGAATCCCATCGTTTCTTTCCCCCTAAAAGCAAGGAGACTATATTATTCAGGCAGCTCTTGGCTCCTTGCCTTTCAGGAGCTAAAGACAGATCTTTCATTTCCCAATGCTCTCAGGAGTTACCAAGACATAATCTGAAGTTGTATGCAAAGGGCAGTAAGAGACCAAAGAAAGAGGCAGGGCATTCCAATTTTATAGGTAGCAGATTAAGCAAAGGGAACTGATATGAGACTTGTCTTGGGCATCAACAAGATGAACAGATCCCCACACCCACTCACCAAATCTTGAGAGTTTACAGCGATGCCTTAACTGGGTAGATTCAAATATACCATGTAGCTATTCAACACCACATTATCTCAAGGCTATAACATTGGAACAGTCTCTGGGAGCAGGGAAGCCAAGTGGAACCCACATTCCAAGGACAGGGGAAGAGGTGAGGAGCTTCTGATCACTCAGGTCCAGCTCACAGGTAAACTGGCAATCACATTTTTTCCATGACCTTCTACAATAGGACCCCTTCCTTGTTCCTTCTCTAGCCCTAGTCTTGAACATAAGGCAAGCCTTCACCAGGAGAACCTAGGGAACTTTGCCCAGCTTAGTTTCAGGTATCAATTCTGATATTGATCATAATTGTGTGCAGTTTTTCCAAACTTTAACATTGAAACCTATCTTCAGGTGATAATTTAGACAAAACCCAATATAGAAAAGAGATAGTTATACCCGTTCTTGTACAAGCAGGCATGGGGAAGGCCCCTGAGCCCATGTCTGGGCATACCTCTTAGTTACAACTCCTACCCCCTATTTGATCAAAGAACTCTGAGCAAGGTAGAATCATTAAGACATGATTCCATATTATATTGAAGTGGTACATTTCAAAGGATAAGACAGTTCTATTATGTTTCCATTACCTTCTTTTCCTGACCATCAGTCTCACCAAGAGGAATCCACTATCAGTCCTATTTTGAGTAGTTGAGAATTCCACCATTAACCTTTCTCTATAGATCAAAGTCAACCTCAGAAGAAGCAGACTACCTAGATCAGAACTGATTCAGTGTAGACTTCATTGGTGGAACAAGCTGTACCAGGGTTGGTCAAGACATGGACACTATACAGGGAAGTTTGCCTCAAGGACAGCAATTGTTCCTCAGTAGGTTTCATAGTATACATTGCCATAGTCCAAGAAGACTTGAAGATCTATGCAGAGATCCAGTTCTTAGGATGGGGGTTTAACGTGGAAACTTAGAAAATGGGAAGATCAAGTAATCAGCCACTAAAGTTTGCTGAGATTGGCATGGACCAATAAAAGATCTCACTTAATGGTAAATAACCACTGCTGGACTATTACACCATAAGAAGTAGAATTGGCTCTAGAGCCTGGGTTGGAGCTTAGACACTTCACCTGTAAAGATGGGATGCTCTAGACATTAAACTAAGTCCTCTTTCCTGCCTACTTTTGCTTGCCCACTAGCAATTATGTTTAAGAATGACTGACTTCCAAGTTTTCCTCATGTGCAGAATATAATATGAAATGCCTTTTTACCCCCCCCCTCCCCTGGCAAGTTCTATCTTCAGGGATATTTTCTCCAAACTAAAAAGTCAGTACCCATGGCCAGAGCTCCCTAGCTAGTGAGTCATAGTGGAGTGAATTATATTGATAGGAATATGATATAAATCTCCCATTCCTCAGGAGAGCTGGGACCTGCAGCCATGAGAAGCCTCAGCTAGCTTTCCAAATCCCTTCAAGTCTGGGTGTCCTACAAGTATTTTCCATGTGAGCCATGACTGGAAGTGATTGGAAAGAGTCATGCTATAACACCCTGCTATGGGACTTCATGTTTCAGTTTTGTAAGCTGTAAATACCCCCTTCTGTACAGCCTCTGGATTTTATGCCCTTTGACTTCCATTCCCCTTACTGTCAAAGAATCTCATTTTGGACAACTACAGTTGTAGACTGTCCTATATCTGGCCAAAAGATGACTGTCTCAACTTCAGGAATGACCAACCATCTTCACCCTATGCAAGCACCCTCCATATATACTTCATTTAACTCCAACAACCCTAAAATGTATGCCTAACCAGAAAACTGAGGATTGGGGAAAGTAGCTGATTTGCCAACAGGTTACACAGCCAGAAAATGGAGGTTCTAGAACTCCAGCTGTCGCCAGGGTACCAAGTTTGTTCTAATTGCTAGATTATCTCACCTTGCTGCAAAACCTCAGACTATTCCACAGAAAAGCATTTTCAGAATTCCTATATAGGATTAATTTAACAAATGATAGCCTGATTTAGTACTGCCGGCTTGAAACCATGTTTACATATCAAGACATATTAAGAACCAACTGCATTGCTTAGAAACAGGGTAGACTGGGGGATCATGAGATGGAGAAGAGGTGGCTAGAGTTCTTCAAGGCACCATTTGGCATAGTCATTTAAGGAATTTTTCAGGCATGGCATCCCAACCATAGCTATCTAGGATTTATTCACTTTTGAATCTTTTCATACTTAAATCTTGGCAACTTCAGTTCCCTAACAATTTTAAGGTCCATCTCAAATTTTAGTTGTCAGCCACATAAGACTCCAAGAGCTATCTATATTTAATAGTCAATGTCACTTATTCACAACCTACCTTCCCCCAAGGGTCTTTTGAGGTCATCTAAATTGACAGAAGGATCTAAGTGAATGACCATATGAGGGACCTAACCACATTCTCCCTGGTCTCCAAACTGTACAAAAACCTCCCAAATATCAAAATGGGTATTCAGTTACACATAAAACAAGTTAGACTCCTAAAAGAATGAAGTCGTTAAACATTACATAATTTTATGTAATTAAAAATTACATAACCCCCCCCCCAAAATCAAGTAGGGATTCTTGACATTGCAAATCTGCTAAGACTTCAAGTTTTGTATTTTGTTCTCTTTTGTTTTATTTTAATTAGAACATCTCAAACTTTGTTTTCCATCAAGAGATCCAGGCATAGTAAATTCAGATCTGAAATACCTTTGTCTGGCAGAGCAATATCCACAGCTTTATAGGATAAAGTTGTAACTGGCTAGCAATGAAAGATTGAGGGGGAATTAACTTACCCAAAATTAATCAAGTAATGCCATATTTTATCTCCTGAGGCTGCTGTGATGGCTTCAAAGACTTCCAATTCTGATCAACTTAATTCTACAGGAGGAGTCCCTCTAAAGTTGTTAAGACATGGTAGTTTCCGGGGAGGAGAAGTAGGAGACTTCAATAACATTTGGTCCCAGGAGTTCAGCTAGATAGTTATCAAACAATTCAGAACACCTGCAAACTCAATAGGAGATCAAATAGAAGAAAAGCAGCAATTCTAGGAAAAGAAAATTGACCACTTTCTGGAAGGTAGGACATGTGGAGAAGTGAATCCGAGGTGATATACAGAAAGAGAGACCATGGGAGGAGGGGCCAGCTCCTGGCAAGCGGTAGAGCAGCAGAGCGCAAAATCAGAACTTTTAGAAGTCTGCTCCACTAAGGGACATTGCTCCAGAGGCTAAGTGGGGGATGGAGCCCTTGTAGGAGCAGTGTGGCCTCAGGACCTGTGGGGTCACAGAAAGACCAAGGGTGCATGAATGTGGCAGAGCTACCAGGTATTGGAGCAGGGAAGCTGGCTACAGAGACAAGGAGTGTGCTCTCAGCTCAGGATTACCTTAAACCATGATCCAAGCCACAGTCAGTCCACTGCTCTTCAAGCAGGGATCCCACAAGGGGCAGATCCAGGGAGACCCCCTCCTTCCTTCTCTGGAAGGAGTAGCATGAGAGCACACTGCAAGAATCTGCTGGGTTTGGAGACTCCAAAAGGGGCTATGTGCCAGAGATAGAAACGCTCGGTCACAGGCCAGGTGAGCATGGAGCACAGTAGGAGATCAGGGAGATGGGAGTGATTGGCTGCTTTTCTCTGAGGACACACTGAGGAGTGGGGCCCTGAGCTCTTGGCTCTTCTGGGCCAGAGATTGGGAGGCCAACATCTTCATTCCTGTCCTCCAAAGCTGCACAGATATCATTCAGAGAACAAAAGCTCCTGAGAGCAAACCTGAGCAGATTACTTAGCCTGGCCCCTTTCAAGAGCAGTGCAATTCCACCTTAGGCAAAGACATTTGAGAATCACTGCAACAGGCCCCTTCCCCAGAAGATGAGCAAGAACATCCAGCCAAGACCAAGCTCACCAGTCAATGAGAACTGTGGAACTCCAAACCTAGGGGAAAGCAACATATAGAATTCATGGCTTTTCCCCCATGATCCTTTAGTCTTTCTATGTTAAATTTTTAAAATTTTATTTTTTACTTATTTTTTTAATTTTTACTCTTTCCTATTTTAATGTTAAACCATTTTATCTTATCAATACCTTTAAAAATCTTTTTAAATTTTCATTGTTACATTCTATCCCTTCACCTTATTTTTGTATACATATAGATTTTTCTTTCTTTAAAGTTTTGGGATACAGTTTCTTCTAATAGATCAAAATATACCCCCAATGTAGCACATTGTTTTGTTCTAGTCTCCACCCTGATCACATTCTTTCCTCTTTTTTTTTTCAATCAACTTCTTCCCTTATCAATTCTTTTTTTAGAATATTTTTAAATCTTCATCTTTACAGTCATATTCCATCCCTTTATCATGTTTTCCCTTATTTGTGTGTGTGTTTGTGTATATACATATATATACATATATGTATATATATATATATATATATATATATATATATATATATAAAGGTTTTCTTTGTTTAAAATTTTGGGAGGCAGTTTCTTCTAACAGTCCAAAATACACCCCAAATCTAGTGTGTGGCTCTGTTCTACTCACCAGAGTAATAAATAAATGTATGTATGTATATATACGTGTGTGTGTATGTATGTGTGTGTGTATATATATATATATATACATATATATATATATATATATATTTTTTTTTTTTCCCCTGCTTCTATGCCCAGTTTCGGGTCTCTTCTCATTTGGTTAGTGTATATTTTTCTGGGGTCGTTACTACACTTTTAGTATTTTGTTCTCTCATTCATCTATTCTTATCTGGATAAAATGACAAGGAGGAAAAACTCACAAGAAGGAGAAGAAAGGAAGAAGAAAAGGAAGAAGAAGAAAAGGAAGAAGAGGCAGTACCGGCAGCTAGGGACCTAATCAATATGGACATTAGTAAGATGTCAGAACAAGAATTCAAAATGATGATTATCAAGGTGCTAGCTGGGAAAAAAAAAAAAAAACATGAAAGATACCACAGAATCCCTTTATGGAGAAATAAAATCCCTTTCTGGGGAAATAGAAGAACTAAAGTCTAACCAAGTTGAAATCAAAAAAAGCTATTAATGAGGAACATTAAAAAATGGAGACTCTTACTCCTAGGATAAGTGAGGCAGAATTAGTGATATAGAGAATTAGTGATATAGAAGACCAAATGATGGAGAATAAATAAGCTGAGAAAAAGAGAGACAAACAACAACTGGACCACAAGGGGACAATTTGAGAGATAAGTGATGCCATAAGACAAAACAATATTAGAATAATTAGGATCCCAGAAGAAGAAGAAGAGAGAGGAGCAGAAGGTATATTGGAGCAAATTATAGCAGAGAATTCCCTTAATTTGGCAAAGGGAACAAGCATCAAAATCCAGGAGACACAGAGAACTCCCCTCAAAATCAATAAAAATAGGCCCACACCCCATCATCTAATAGTAAAGCTTAAAAGTCTCAGTGACAAAGAGAAAATCCTGAAAACAGCTTGAGACAAGAGATCTGTAACATAAAATGGTAGAAATATTAGATTGGCAGCAGACCTATCCACAGAGACCTGGCAGATCAGAAAGGACTGGCATGATATATTCAGAGGACTAAATGAGAAAAATATGCAACCAAGAATACTATATCCAGGTAGGCTGGCATTGAAAATAGAAGAGATAAAAAGGTTCCAGGACAAAAATGAACTAAAGGAGTTTGCAAACACCAAACCAGCCCTACAGGAAATATTGAAAGGGGTCCTCTAAGCAAAGAGAGAGCCTAAAAGTAGTAGACCAGAAAGGAACAGAGATAATATACAGTAGCAATCACCTTACAGGCAATACAATGGCACTAAATTCATATCTTTCAATAGTTACTCTGAATGTCAATGAACTAAATGCCCCAATCAAAAGACACAGGGTGCGGCGCCAGGGTGGCTCAGTGGGTTAAGCGTCTTCTCATGTCATGATCTCAGGTTCCTGGGATTGAGCCCAATATCAGGCTCTCTGCTCAGCAGGAAGCCTACCTCTCCCTCTTTTTGTCTGCCTCTCTGCCCACTTGTGATCTCTCTCTGTCAAATAAATAAATAAAATCTTAAAAAAAAAAGACATAGGGTATCAGAATGGATTAAAAAAAAAAGAAAGAAAAGAAAACAAGACCAATCAATATGCTGTCTGCAAGAAACTAATTTTAGACCCAAAGACACCTCCAGATTTAAAGTGAGGGGGTAGAAAATAATTTACCATGCTAATGGACATCAAAAGAAAGCTGGGGTGGCAGTCCTTATATCAGATAAATTAGATTTTAAGGCAAAAACTATAATAAGAGATGAGGAAGGACACTATATTGTACTTAAAGGGTCTGTACAACAAGAAGATCTAACAATTTTAAATATCTATGTCCCTAACATGGGAGCATCCAATTATATAAACCAATTAATAACAAAATCAAAGGGGTGCCTGGGTGGCTCAGTGGGTTAAGCCTCTGCCTTCGGCTCAGGTCATGATCTCAGGGTCCTGGGATCGACCCCCACATTGGACTCTCTGCTCAGCAGGGAACCTGTTTCCCCCTCTCTCTCTCTGCCTGCCTCTCTACCTACTTGTGATCTCTCACTGTCTGTTGAATAAATAAAAATCTTTAAAAAAAAATAAAACAACAAAATCAAAGAAACACATCTACAATAATACAATAAGAGTAGAGGACTTTAACACCCCCCCATCACTGAAATGGACAGATCATCTAACCAAAAGATCAACAAGGAAATAAAGACTTTAAATGACACACTGGACCAGATGGACATCACAGATGTATTCAGAACATCCCATCCCAAAGCAACAGAATAGAGATTCTTCTCTAGTGCACATGGAACATTCTCCAGAATAGATCACATTCTGGGTCACAAAGCAGGTCTCATCCAGTACCAAAAGACTGGGAACATTCCCTGCATATTTTCAGACCACAATGCTTTGAAACTAGAACTCAACCACAAGAGGAAAGTTGGAAAGGGTCACCTTCGTGAGGTGGAGATCCTGGTGATTGGAGCCAAAGTGGTGGGGGGACTACCAACTGCTGACCAGTAGAGGTCTTTATTTCTTACAATAACTTCTTTTATATCTTCCACAAGATCCAATTACAAACAGGATATAGATTTGTGTAGGGTGTGGGCTACATGTGAGATGTGATTTACGTGCAGGCAATCAAGTGAGACAAGTGAACAACAATGATTATTTCTTAGCTTTAAGGGACAATATCTCTTACCTTTAAATGAAAAGAGCAAGTTAGGGATTCTCCACACTTATTAGATCTATCTAGAGGAGGACATGAAAACACTCCAGGGATCCTCCCATGTTTAATCCGGGCTTTGGCCCAGGAAGACTGTCGCCCTCCATCTCTTGTTGGAGTTTTCTCACAGGATTTGACATGACCCCAGTCACATTGGTGAGGATCTGGGTTGTGTTCCAAAAGTAAAGAACTCAAATACATGGAGGCTAAAGAGCATCCTACTAAAGAATGAATGAGTCAACCAGGAAATTTAAAAAAATTTTTTTTTTTAAATCATGGAAACAAATTTTTGGATTATTTGCTCCAGCTCTTTGAAGAATACCGGTGGAATTTTGATCGGAATGGCATTAAAAGTATAGATTGCTCTAGGCAGTATAGACATTTTAACAACGTTTATTCTTCCGATCCAAGAGCATGGAATGGTCTTCCATCTTTTTTTGTCTTCTTTTATTTCTTTCATGAGTGTTCTGTAGTTCCTCGAGTACAGATCCTTTACCTCTTTGGTTAGGTTTATTCCCAGGCATCTTATGGTTCGTGGTGCTATAGTAAATGAAATCAATTCTCTAATTTCCCTTTCTGTATTTTCATTGTTAGTGTATAAGAAAGCCACTGATTTCTGTACATTGACTTTGTATCCTGCCATGTTACTGAATTGCTGTATGAGTTCTAGTAGTTTGGGGGTGGAGTCTTTTGGGTTTTCCATATAAAGAATCATGTCATCTGCAAAGAGAGAGAGTTTGACTTCTTCATTGCCAATTTGGATACCTTTTATTTCTTTTCGTTGTCTGATTGCTGTTGCTAGGACTTCTAATACTATGTTGAACAAGAGTGGTGAGAGTGGGCATCCTTGTCGTGTTCCTGATCTCAACGGGAAGGCTGCAAGCTTTTTCCCATTGAGGATGACATTTGCTGTGGGTCTTTCATAGATAGATTTTATGAAGTTCAGGAATGTTCCCTCTATCCCTATACTTTGAAGCGTTTTAATCAGGAACAGATGCTGGATTTTGTCAAATGCTTTTTCTGCATCAATTGAGAGGACCATGTGGTTCTTCTCTCTTTTCTTATTAATTTGTTCTATCACATTGTCCAAAAATCTATATGGAACCAGAAGAGACCCCGAATCGCTAAGGAAATGTTGAAAAACAAAAATAAAACTAGGGGCATCACGTTACCTGATTTCAAGCTTTACTACAAAGCTGTGATCACCAATACAGCATGGTACTGGCATAAAAACAGACACATAGACCAGTGGAACAGAGTAGGGAGCCCAGTTATGGACCCTCAACTCTATGGTCAGTTCATCTTCTACAAAACAGGAAAAAATATACAGTGGAAAAAAGACAGTCTCTTCAATAAATGGTGCTGGGAAAACTGGGCAGCTATATGTAAAAGAATGAAACTCGACCATTCTCTTACACCATACACAAACTAGATAAACTCAAAATAGATAAAAGACCTCAACGTGAGACAGGAATCCATCAGAATCCTAGAGGAGAACATAGGCAGTAATCTCTTCGATATCAGCCACAGCAACTTCTTTCAAGATATGTCTCCAAAGGCAAAGGAAACAAAAGCGAAAATGAACTTTTGGGACTTCATCAAAATCAAAAGCTTCTGCACAGCAAAGGAAACAGTCAACAAAACAAAGAGGCAACCCACGGAATGGGAGAAGATGTTTGCAAATGACAGTACAGACAAAAGACTGATATCCAGGATCTATAAAGAACTCCTCAAACTCAACACACACAAAACAGATAATCATATCAAAAAATGGGCAGAAGATATGAACAGACACTTCTCCAATGAAGACATACAAATGGCTATCAGACACATGAAAAAATGGTCATCATCACTAGCCATCAGGGAGATTCAAATTAAAACCACATTGAGATATCACCTTACACCAGTTAGAATGGCCACAATTAGCAAGACAGGAAACAACATGTGTTGGAGAGGATGTGGAGAAAGGGGAACCCTCTTCCACTGTTGGTGGGAATGCAAGTTGGTGCAGCCTCTTTGGAGAACAGTGTGGAGATTCCTCAAGAAATTAAAAATAGAACTTCCCTATGACCCTGCAATTGCACTACTGGGTATTTACCCCCAAGATACAGATGTAGTGAAAAGAAGGGCCATCTGTACCCCAATGTTTATAGCAGCAATGCCATGGTTGCCAAACTGTAGAAAGAACCAAGATGCCCTTCAACGGACAAATGGATAAGGAAGATGTGGTCCATATACACTATGGAGTATGATGCCTCCATCAGAAAGGATGAATGCCCAACTTTTGTAGCAACATGGACGGGACTGGAAGAGATTATGCTGAGTGAAATAAGTCAAGCAGAGAGAGTTAATTATCATATGGTTTCACTTATTTGTGGAGCATAACAAATAGCATGGAGGACATGGGGAGTTAGGAGAAGGGAGTTGGAGGAAATTGGAAGGGGAGGTGAACCATGAGAGACTATAGACTCTGAAAAACAATCTGAAGGGTTTGAAGAGGTGGGGGGGTGGGAGGTTGGGGGAACCAGGTGGTGGGTATTAGAGAGGGCATGGAGTGCATGGAGCACTGGGTGTGGTACAAAAAAAACAATGAATACTGTTATGCTGAAAATAAATTAAAAAAATGATTTAAAAATGATTAATAAAAAAAATCATGGAAACAAATGAAAACACAACTGTTCAAAATCTATGGGACACAGTAAAGATGGTCCTGAGAGGAAAGTATATAACAATACAAGCCTTTCTCAAGAAACAAGAAAGTTCTCAAATACACAACCTAACCCTACACCTAAAGGAGCTAGAAAAAAAAAAGCAAAGAAAGCCTAAACCCAGCAGAAGAGAAATAAGGATCAGAGCAGAAATCAATGAAATAGACACCAAAAGAACAGTAGAACAAATCAAGAAAACTAGGAGCTAGTTCTTTAAAAGAATTAATAAGATTGATAAACCTCTGGCTAGACTTATCAAAAACAAAAGAGAAATGACCCAAATTAATAAAATTATGAATGAAAGGAGCAATCACAACCAACCCCAAAGAAGTACAAACAATTGTAAAAACATGAGCAACTATATGCAGCAAATTTTACAATCTGGAAGAAATGAATGTACTCCTAGAGATATATAAACTACCAAAATGGAACCAGGAAGAAATAGAAAACCTGAATAGACCCATAACCAATAAGGAGATTGAAACAGCCATCAAAAATCTCCCAATGAACAAGAGCCCCGGGCCAGACGGCTTCCCAGGGGATTTCTACCAAACATTTAAAGAAGAATTAATACCTATTCTCCTGAAACTGTTCCAAGAAATAGAAATGGAAGGAAAACTTCCAAATTCGTTTTATGAGGCCAGCATTACCTTGATCCCAAAACCAAAGACCCCACCAAAGAGGAGAATTACAGATCAATATCCTTGATGAACACAGACGCAAAAATTCTCACCCAAATTACTAGCCAATAGAATCCAACAGTACAATAAAAGGATTATTCACCACAACCAAGTGGGATTTATTCCTGGGCTGCAATGTTTGTTCAGCATCCACAAATCAATTAGTGTGATACAATACATCAATAAATGAAAGAACAAGAACCATATGATATTCTCAATAGTTGCTGAAAAAAACATTTGACAAAGTACAGCATTCTTTCTTGATCAAAACTCTTCACAGTGTAGGGATAGAGGGTACATACCTCAATATCATAAAAGCCATCTATGAAATATCCCCAGCGAATATCATTCTCAATGGGGAAAAACAGAGCTTTTCCCCTAAAGTCAGGAACATGGCAGGGCTTTCCACTATCACCACTGCTATTCAACATAGTACTAAAAGTCCTAGCCTCAGCAATCAGACAACAGAAGAAATAAAAGACATCCAAATCAGCAAAGAAGTCAAACTCTCACTCTTTGTAGATGACATGATACTTTTTGTGGAAAACCCAAAAGAGTCCACTCCAAAACTGTTAGAACTCGTGCAGGAATTCAGTAAAGTTGGGATATAAAATAATCCACAGAAGTCAGTTGCATTTCTACACATCAACAATAAGACAGAAGATAGAGAAATTAAGGAGTCAATTCCATTTACAATTGCACATAAAACCATAAGATACCTAGGAATAAACCTAACCAAAGAGGCAAAGAATCTGTATCCAGAAAACTAGAAAGTACTCATGAAAAATTGAGGAAGACACAAAGAAATGGAAAAACATTCCATGCTTATGGATTGGAAGAACAAATATGGTGAAAATGTCTATGCTACCTAAAGCAATCTACACATTTAATGCAATCCCTGTCAAAATACCATCATTTTTTTCAAGGAAATAGAACAAATAATCCTAAAATTTATATGAAACCAGAAAAGACCCCAAATAGCCAGAGGAATGTTGAAAAAGAAAGCCAAAGTTGTTACCATCACAATTCCAGGCTTCAAGTTCTATTACAAAGCTGTCATCATCAAGACAGTATGGTACTGACACAAAAACAGACACATAGATCAATGGAACAGAATAGAGAGCCCAGAAATTCACCCTCAACTCTATGGTCAACTAATCTTTGACAAAGCAGGAAAGAATGTGCAATGGAAAAAAGACAGTCTCTTCAACAAATGGTAGGAAAATAGGACAGCCACATGCAGAAAAATGAAACTGTACCATTTCCTTACACCACACACAAAAATGGACTCAAGATGGATGAAAGAGCTCAATGTGAGAAAGGAATCCATCAAAATCCTTGAGAAGAACATAGGCAGCAACCTCTTCGACCTCAGCTGCAGCAACTTCTTAGAAACATCACCAAAGGCAAGGGAAGCAAGGGCAAAAATGAACTATTGGGACTTCACCAAGATCAAAAGCTTTTGCACAGCAAAGGAAACAGTCAACAAAACCAAAACACAACTGACAGAATAGGAGAAGATATTTGCAAACGACATATCAGATAAAGGGCTAGTATCCAAAATCTATAAAGAACTTATCAAACTCAACACCCAAAGAATAAATAATCCTATCAAGAAATGGGCAGAATACAGGAACAGACATTTCTGCAAAGAAAACGTCCAGATGGCCAACAGACACATGAAAAAGTGCTCCACATCACTTGGCATCAGGGAAATACAAATCAAAACCACAATGAGATACCACCTCACACCAGTCAGAATGTCTAAAATTAACAAGTCAGGAAATGACGGATGTTGGTAAAGATGTAGAGAAAGGGGAACACTCCTACACTATTGGTGGGAATGCAATCTGGTGCAGCCACTCTGGAAAACAGTAAGGAGGTTCCTCAGAAAGTTGAAAATAGAGCTACCCTATGACCCAGCAATCGCACTACTGGGTATTTACCCTAAAGATACAAATATAGTGATCCAAAGGGGCCCGTGCACCCGAATGTTTATAGCAGCAATGTCCACAATAGCCAAACTATGGAAAGAATCTAGATGTCCATCAACAGATGAGTGGATAAAGAAGAGGTGGTATATATATACAATGGAATGCTATGCAGTCATCAAAAGAAATGAAATCTTGCCATTTGCAATGACGTGGATGGAACTAGAGGGTATTATGCTGAGTGAAATAAGTCAACAGAGAAAGACAATTATCATAGGATCTCCCTGATATGAGGAAGCTGAGAGGCAGAGTGGGGGGTTTGGTGGGTAGGGAAGGAAAAAATGAAACAAGATGGGACCGGGGAGGGAGACAAACTGTAAGAAACTCTTAATATCACAAAACAAACTGAGGGTTGCTGGGGGGAGGTCAGATATGGAGAGGATGGTGGGTTATGGACATTGGGGAGTGTATGTGATATGGTGAGTGCTGTGAAGTGTGGAAGCCAGACAATTCACAGACCTGTACCCCTGGGGCAAATAATACATTGTATGTTAATAAAAGTAATAATTTTTAAAAAGAGATAGGTACTATTTACAGATGAGGAAATTGAGGCACTGACAAGTGAACTAACTTGCTCAGATTACATACTAGTAATTAACAGAGAATAGTCAGTCAAGATTTCAAACCAGACAGTTTAAATCTGGAGTTCAGACCTTTAACCTATGGACTATGGTGCATCTCTGAATGTGGAATAGCAAAATGATCTGCACATAATGCACTCCCCAGGTGTAAACTACTGGCATAGCTACTTACATGTGTCAACTAGACTGGGCTCAGTGATGCCCAAGGAGTTGGTAAAACTTTTGGGGGGGGGAATATCATTGAGGACCTGAACAAAATGGCAGAGGAAGGAGAATTCTGAGTCACTTTAATATTTTTTTTAGATAGAGACTGCATGCATGCACCTGAGTGGGGCGGGGAAGGGGTGGGCAGAGGAAGAGAACCTCAAGCAGGCTCCACACTCAGCGCAGAGGCTACCTTGGGGCTCAATCTCACCACCCTGAGATTATGACCTGAGCCAAAACCAAGAGGCAGGCACTTAACTGACTGAGCCACCTAGGCTCCCCTGAGTCAATTATTTTAAAGAGTCAATATAAAGTTTTTATTTCTTCCCCTTTGAGTGTTTTCAAAATATAATTCTGCATCTATCAGGCCTACTAGAGATTGGTTTTCTGGTTTTTTCACTATATTCTATGAAGTGTTGGCCTGTGACAGATTAGAAACAAACTGACCTGACATCCAATTGTATATCTCAGACTGTCTGGGACACCCAGCCTTATAATTTCTTTGATAAGTTATTACTACTATTAGTTATTACTAAAACATTAGCCATTTTACTCCTGCCATCCCACTAAGCCCAGGCTCAAAAGCTTCTACCTAAAAATCAGAAGATAGCTGTTGGAAGAAATCTTTTCCTTTGATAATACCAGAAGCCAGCATTCAGGGTCTGAACCAGTCTAAAACTTCCAACCCTACCCATTCTCAAATTTCAGCAAATACAGACAAAACAACTAGCCTTTACAGGGAGAAATGGAGGAATGGCATTTATAAATACTGACACCAACTCTAAAAAGCATTACCCTGGGATAAGAGACCCAGATTGGAAAAAGCCCAAACAAAGATTATGGCAAATACATATCAAAGCAAATGCCACAGGGAGTGAACCAATAGAGTCTAACACCATACCCTTGTGTTTGTGGAGCTTTGGTCCTTTCAACACGCAGGATCTTGCTATTTAAGCATACAGGGCACTATCACCAGTTAGAGCTTTTAACCCATCTTCCAACAGGGGGCACTTAACAACCAGGAAAAAGAGGAGAGCTTGACTAAGTTGTGAAACCATGACTGCTTTTGCTAAATTGCTTGGAAAATTTGGGGTTTCCAGAGTGGACACTGCCACTTTATTTATTTATTTTTTAAAGATTTTTTTATTTATTCATTTGACAGAGATCACAAGTAGGTAGAGAGACAGGCAGAGAGAGAGGGGGGAAGCAGGCTCCCCGCTGAGCAGAGAGCCCGATGTGGGGCTCGATCCCAGGACCCTGGGATCATGACCTGAGCCGAAGGCAGAGGCTTTAACCCACTGAGCCACCCAGGCACCCCGACACTGCCACTTTAAAGAGGGAATGCTTTACCACAGGGGCAGAGATATAATGAAACACTTTAGTAGGTGTCTACCCTAAGACACCTGTTCTCAATTTCATGCAATCTTCCAGAGAACAGATGAGCCTCAGCTGTCTGCTGACCTGGTTAGAAACAGTCACCAAAGCCCTCCTAGGACAAGTCATTCAACATAGTTGTAGAACTATCATGTTCATAGATGCCTAAAATCTCTTGAACCATTTGAGAATTTCACTTTGAGTTTTGCCACTGCAAGGGCTCCCTTCTAGTGTCCCTGCTGCTTAGGGACAGACCCAGGACTTAGCCTCCAACAATCAGATACCAGAGATTCAGAAAGGAGAAGGAAGCCAGTGGGTGCAACCCATCTTACTTAGGTTGGTGAGTTTAACATGCAAGAATTGGTGAGGATAAAGACCAACACACCAACTTCAATTCCTGTACCACATTGATTTATGGTTATTAATGTCACATTTTACCAACTTGTTTATAATCTCTGAAGGCAATGGGGAAATTTCTGTTACAAAAATTAAGCAAAAGTTACCTGGTTTTGGTGGGGCAGGGGACAGGGAGAGGGCACAAGGGGAGTCTAAGCTTAAGATTGCCTAATAATTCTCACTCATCTTTCTTCCTTCTCTCACCTTCCTTCTGTGATATTCAGCAATGGGGAGAATCCAAATTCGGTTGTAAGCTTAGAGGTGTAAATCTGACTTCATCTTTAAGAATTCATCCAAGCTCTACCTTCATAGTGTTAGGACAGAGTAGACCCTTAGATTCAGACAGGATTGAGGTTTATCAGAAAGGCATGACAGATAAAGCCTTTAAGATTGTTCCTTGGGAAAGAAGTCAAGTTAACAAGGAGATAAAAGCAGCAGCTCAAATATTCAGATAAAGCAAAGGGGTCAGAGAGGTCTGGAGGTCCCCATGAAGATGCACAACTGTCTTAATAGTCCTGAAGTATGCATAGCTGAACAGCCAAACAGAAGACAAGGTGAGTAGAATAAGTTAGTTGCTTGGGATAACAAAGGTGTTAACCACCCGTTCAAGAAAGAATAGAAGCAGTGGACAGTACGGGGAGTCAGAGGCTGAAGGAAGCATTTCCACAACCATCCTACCCCCTCTGCATGTAACAGAGCTAATATCTTGCTTTGGACCAGACATAGGGTTCAAATCCCAGCACCTCTTACAAGGGAGGCTTCAGACAGTTAGCCTCTGAGCCTCACCTATAAAAGCTGGTAACTACCTAGGACTGAGTAATTGAGATTCATTTAAATGGCCATTGGCCAGTTCATGCATGCCTTCTCCGGTAAGTTAGTAGAAGTAGAAACTGACTGTTGGAATACCTCAGAGGAAGATTTCTGCATCAGTTCTAGTTTATCAGATGACAGGTACTGATTGTTTCACTGAATCACATAGGTAGTCTGTTACATCAATCTAGATTTTACTATTACATAGAATTAAGCGCATACATGTATCAAGCAGCAGCCCTTAAATGATTTTAGTTTATTAGGACAACCCAGAAAGATCTACTAGAGTTAGGCCACAAAAATGGGAAAAGACGGAAAAATACATTCCAAGTGTTTATGACAGATTTATACCACATTTTTTAAGTCTATTTGGTCATTTAGTCTGAAGCAAATGTGTACATGACTAAGCTCATGACATTTAATCAGTCATCTTGCTACAGCAAAAGTTTCCATTCACATAATGGTAGATGCCCCATGTTACCCATGGTTGACATTTGAGTCAGTGTACCCAGGAGCTGGGTAAGCAGATAAGACATACAGGAAGTGACAAGTCCCTTAAGATGTCTAGCTTCCTGCTGAGCAAGGTAGGAATGGCAACCACTTGATAAGGTGTAGTTTTGGCTTACAGATTTTTACTATTTATATGTTACCTAACACTTAACTATAGCACAAAGCATTTGATGAAATGTTTGTTCTATCAGTACATTATAGCAAGTCATTGTAAGGGCAGTTTAACTGTATACATAAAGACACCTTACCCAAGATGAACAATTTCCCAGGTTGAGAGATTGAGAAAGTAACAACCTCCGGGCCTCAGACTTTTCTCTATAAAATGAAGCCACTCCGAACCAAAACATGTAAAACATTCAGAATAGTATGATGTCTTAGCTACTGTTGCTATTATGCCTTGTCCATATCTGCACGTTTTTTTTTTTTTTAAAGATTTTATTTATTTATTTGTCAGAGAGAGAGGGGGAGAGAGAGCAAGCACAGGCAGACAGAATGGCAGGCAGAGGCAGAGGGAGAAGCAGGCTCCCCGATGAGCAAGGAGCCCGATGTGGGACTCGATCCCAGGACGCCGGGATCATGACCTGAGCCGAAGGCAGCTGCTTAACCAACTGAGCCACCCAGGCGTCCCACATATCTGCACATGTTTTATATAGTCAGTCATTACCCTGATCTACTGTTCACATAACCATGACCAGGTTCTACATGTTTGAGCAATGAACATTTATATAGACTGAAAGTTCTTGATAACCTAAGGGAAGAAGGGGAACCAGAATCCTCAATATCCACTAAAGTTTAAAGCAAATGGTAAAATGGATTGAGGATTGGGAATAGAATGAACATAAGAGTAGCCCAAAAGTGGTAGAAAGTTGAGCAAGAGCATAACTAGTATGGAGACATGAGAATGTAACCAGAATATACAGAATAACCCAAACAAAAGGAGCCCTATACCATGGATCCAGGGTGTTTTAAAGATCTGCTTTAAGTTGACCACAAAAGCGGAATAACTGCCAGTTATGGGTCACACTCAACCCAGCAGGAAGAAATGAACAGAAGCCGCATTCATGAAGTATTCACTTTGAAGAACACTGAATAGACACAAACCTGGCTTCCTCAACTTGAATTTCTAACGTTTTGAATAATACCTATGTTGTCTAGATTGGGGTTTCCATGGCATTTAGTCATCCTATCAAGCTCATCAAGCGATCTGATAAACCTTCCTCACCCCTGAGAGAGGAACCTTTCAAATAAGCATTTTAAAACACCCAATTCCACAATTCCAACAAATGAGGGGGTGAGAGGAGAACAGGAAAGTAGGCAACAGGCAGCACTTCAGGAAACTTCCAAACTCCCTTCTAAACAGGGAGGTCTATTAATTCCAATTATTAGTAATAAGGATATGCCAACTACCAACCAGGTTGCCAAGATTCAGGCAGTTCTTTCAGCATCTGATCATAAATGAAAACAAACCCTGTAAAATACATTTCCAAGCTTTCAGGTTTGAAAACTTTAAGGGAAAAACCCTGTGAATCACAGTTATAATTTAGAGTATCTATTGGAGGAAGCTTTGTTGCCAGACAAGATCATTTGCCACTTAATCCTGTAGATTCTTCGGACAGGGAGAGACATTGACTGGACTTCATCTGTTAGCATTACCTAATGGTGACAAATTTGATATTTGACAGCTGGCAGTAGAACAGGTTAAAAGTGTTGAGTCAAGTCAAATACTGGTCCATTTCCCCATGCCTAGGGCCTTTGTCTATTGTATTTAAGCATTTATATCAAGACTGGTTCTGTTTCAATAGTCAAGGGCTGTTACCTAAGATTGTCTCTAAGAACTGCCTTCATCCTGAGTCAGATCTGTGACCAGTCTCTTGGATGTGGTCTTCCAAAGTAATCTTGTTACATTAGGTCAAGACTGGTTGGAATTTGCAGAATTCTCCTAGACAAATGTTTATTGCTGGAATAGTGGCCAAAGCTTAGCTTGGGAAGAATATGGATGTTCACCTTAAGACTGGGTAGAAGGAACCACTATTATTCTAGGAGATTTGAACTTTTCTAAGTAGTTCAAAAGAACAAAGAAAGTGTGGCCTGTAAAAACAACAATTGCCAGTAAAAGCAGGTTAAGGTAACTGGACAAGGTTTTTTAAGTAAAAACCTTTCCAGTTTCTACATGAAGGATTACTTGTCTCTCCAAAGCCTAACTCCTAGAGACCCACAAGGTGAAGCAAACCACTCTTGCATCACTACTGGCTCCTACTTAAAAGCTGGCCCAGCCTATTCTATAAGCTAACTGGTTAAGAACTCTGAGAAAATGCTTTAATTATTGTACAGTTTGTTGTGCATAATTTAGAAGCTGTGCCAAAGCCACAGACTGTACTTGTTGACTCTTAATCTCAAGAAATCCATAGATGCAGCAGTGAGGACAAAGCACCCGAGCTTCCAGGTGAAACAGAATTATCAACACGTGACAACATAAATGGGCTCCCAGCTTCCTCGAATATATAATGGAACAGCAAACACATAGAGGCTTAACGTAGAATTCTTAAGTAGGAAAAATTTCAACAATATTTAGCAACGAAATCAGGGATATTGTATAGTAGTAGTGCCAATTCTTAAGTTATTCCAAAACATTTTAGTAACTCCAAGTCTTTTAATGAGTTTTATAGTATAGCTACCAGCTTAGAGATGCTACCCCCAGCTATGATTTAACAAGAGCTAATACCGGTAGGTCAACTTCTCCGATGACCTGATTAGGCCTCCAAAGTTTTGTTGCAGCTCAAGGATGTCTGGGTTGTCTGCACACAAGATGCTACGAGACGTATCTGTATGTTAGCCATCAACCTGAGGTCTAAATTTTAAAGTAGCCTAAGATATAGAAACACCACAAGCATCCCCCTCTTCTCCACAATGCTGGGAAGCTCTAAAGAATCAGGCAGATGCTGCATGTGCCCCACAGATCTCAGTAGCGGCCACCTGGACAATCAACAACCACATTGACATTGCTTAGGCTCCCATTTCTCAACTTTGGGGCTGCTGTTGGCTAGCATCACTAAGGGACTTGCAGTCTTAGCAAGTGGATGGCTTTTTACCGATTATGAAATATTTCCTTAATTAGCACACAGTAAAGACCCTGACTCTGCTTCTATTCTATAACTGCTCAGATATTACAGCTTTACATTGTGTACTATTTGAAGTGGTATGCCTCTAAAACAGGAAATCCCAATTGCTCCTCTCATGATTTAGCCCTCTGTGACTGAACAGGATAACATCAAATACAGTTTTTTTGGCTTACATCTACCATCACCACCACCCCCACAATAGCAAGACCTCCCCCAGAGCACCCTATCATTTCTAGGCCTCAGGTTCATGAAAAAGTTGGTTCCAGTTCTGCTCTGGCCTTATTTATGTCAACTGCCCAAAAGCTCCTGAGGGAAGTGCTACTGGCTTAACAACTTCTCACCTTCTAGATGTGCCAAGGAGACCTGCGTTCTCTTCATTTCACTATGTGAGAATGCAGCTATGGTTCTTAAGTGAGGTTACTGCCCTGCTTCCATACACCAGACATCTTGACCCTATAGCTGCCCACCTTCAACCTGGGGCTCAGCCTCACCACAGCTTTCTGACATGGGTCTAAGGAAGGAGACACTCTCCTCTCTTCTACCTTCCCAATACATCAGCACTTCTCTACAACTCTCAGTACAATAGCCTCCCCTTGGCAGACGTAGATGCCTCCAAGAATGTGAATGCCTGGGGGGAAACTAGCCCAGTAGTACTAAATTCCAATCCAGATGCAATCAGTTTACTTTGAAAGTGTTGAGTAGTTGTGTTATAAGGATTCCCCCTACTCTCTGGAAAACTTAAGTCAGTTTGATATCCATTTACATTGGTCCTTATACAGGCACATCATCTCCAGTCCTGGTAAGTCCCCACCTAACCCATCTATTAGGTTAAGTCTATACTTCAGTTGGCTTAAAAGCAGTTCCGGTAACAGACCATCACTGAAGAGCATTCAGCCTAACTGGAGTGTCATTCAGCACAGTGAAAGACAGTTTCTCCCACAGTGAATAAACTCTGGTATGTATGCTGGAGTCCTGGGATTGTAGTAAAGAGTAGAGGCTCTGGTAAGTTAGATATTAAATGCTTGAGTACTTGGTCTCTTTAGGATACCACTAATTAGAAAATACTCAAAAGGTAAGAGCTATATGTGGTCCTTTTCCAGTATCCTGTACTTAGACTAGCTGTGAGTTACTAAACTAAGCTTTAGCCCATGTGGTTTGGATATACATGGCATTGAAGATTCCAGAACAAAATTTGTCAGCAATAATCCAATAAAGTGCTTGCTAGGGGTGTGGAAGATGGCCATCGTGCTAATGTAGGATCATGTTAAACACAAAGGCAATCATTCTGACAAAGTCCAAGTAAATAGCTTAAATGGCTCCAGGTGTTGGTTCCTGGGAATTTCCTTCTTCAAAAGTTTACAGTCAACTGACAGCAATACTGAAACTGTATTCTACACAGGTCATCTTAGAACAATACCTCTCTAAGATAAGTTGAAGAGGGATAGTAGGACACCGCCCTCCCCGCCCCAACCAAATACCTTTCATCTGTTGCAACCCAACAGCCACTAGCCACTGAACACTTGAGACAGGGCTAGTCTGATTGGGGATGTGCTGTAATTTTAAAATGCATACTAAACTTTAGGAAGTATCAAAATATAAGCTTGTTTTTCTTTTATTACATGTTGAAATATATTTCATCTATTGGGTTAAAATTCAGTTTAATGGAGTTACTATAACACTTAGGATTATAGTATGTGGTTTGTACTTTGTTTCTCATGTGTCTCTTGGACAGCATCATTCTGGAGTCTCCTAGAAATTCTTTATAAAGATAATATGCTAAGAACTTTGTGATCTAGAAGCTTTCCACTTGTGCTGTTTCAGAAGTTGAGGTTCTTTGGGATGAGAACTTGATTTCAAAGAACTAGACAAGATTACAAGATGCTGTTTATTCCACATCCCATCTACTTGGGAATTCCTAAACTTCAGACCTGAAAACAAAAAAAAAAAATTTACACCAGTTTTTTTTTATTTCGATTTAATTAGCCAACATGTAGTATGTTAATCTCAGATGTAGAGTTCAATAATTCAGTTGTATACAGTGCCCGGTGCTCATCACAACGCATTCTTTATTGCCCATCACCCAACTCACCACCCCTTCAGCAACCCTCAGTTTCTTATAGTTAAGGGTCTCTCGTGGTTTTCCTCTGATGACTTGTCATTCAGTTTTCCCTCCCTTCCATGATCCTCTGCACTGTTTCTTATCTTCCACGTGAATGAAACCATGTAAGTCAGAGAAAGACATTTCACTCAACATAATACCCTCCAGTTCCATCTATGTGGATGTAAATGGTATGTATTCACCCTGATGGCTGAGTAATATTCCATTGTATACATATACATCATCTTTATCCATTTGTTGAAGGACATCTCTGCTCTTTCCACAGTTTGGCTATTGTGAGTACAGATCCCTTGCCTCTTTGATTAGGTTTATTCCTAGTTTCCTATGGGTTTGGGAGCAATTGCAAATGGGATCAATTCCTTAATTTCTTTCTTCTATCTCATCGTTATGTATAGAAATGAAACTAATTTCTGTGCACTAATTTTATATCCTGCCATGTTGATTTCCTGTGTGAGTTCTAGCAATTTTAGGGTGGAGTCTGTTGGGTTTTCCACATAAAGTATATATCATCTGTGAAGAGAGTTTGATTTCTTTGCCAATTCAGATGTCTTTTATTTCTTTTTATTGTCTGATTGCTGAAGCTAAGACTTCTAATATGATGTTGAACAGTGGTGAGAATGGGCATCCCTGCCATGTTCCTAACCTTAGGGGAAAAGATCTCAGTTTCTCCCCATTGAGAAGGATAGTCACTGTGGGCTTTTCATATATGGCTTTTATGATATTGAGATATGTTCCCTCTATCCCAACACTGAATAGTGTAAATCAAGAAAGGATGTTTTACTTTGTCAAATGCTTTTTTCTGCATTAATTCAGAGGATCATGTGGTTCTTGTCCTTTTATCAATGTGATGTATCGTGTTGATTGATTTGTGAATATTGAACCACTCTTGCAGCCCAGAAATAAATCCCACTAGGTCATAGTGAATAATCATTTTAATGTGCTATTGGATCTTCTTGGCTAGTATCTCAGTGAGAATTTTTGTACTATGTTCATCAGAGATATTGTTCTAATTGTTAGTGGGCTCTTTGTCTGGTTTTTGGATTGAGGTAATGCTGGCACCAGAAAGAGTTGGGAAGTTTTCCTTCCCTTTCTATTTTTTGAAACAGCTTCAGAAGAAAAGGTATTAGTTCTTTAAATGTTTGGTAGAATTCTCCTGGGAAGCCATCTGGCCTTGGACTATTCTTGTGTGTTGTGAGATTTTTGATTTCTCATTTAATTTCCTTGCTGGTTCTGTTCAGGTTTTCTATTTCTTCCTGTTTCAGTTTTAGTAGTTTATAAGTTTCTAGGAATGCATCCATTTCTTCCAGATTGCCTACTTTGTTGGCATATAGTTCTCATAATATGTTCTTAAAATTGTATTTCCTGGGTGTTGGTCAGGAGAGCCTCTTTCTTTCTTTCTTTCTTTCTTTTTTGGTCCTTTCTCTTTTTTTTTTTTTTTTTTTTTTTTTTTTTTTGGTAAATCTGGCCAGGGGTTTATCAATCTTACTCTTTCAAAGAACCAACTCTTAGTTCCATTAATCTATTCTACTGTTCTTCTAGCTTCTATTTCATCAACTTCTGCTCTAATCTTCACTAATTCTGCTCTGCTGGGTTTAGGCTTTACTTGCTATTCTTTCTCCAGCTCCTGTAGGTGAAAGGTCAGCTTACATATTTGAGACTTTTCTAATTTGAGAAAAGCTGGTGTTGCTATGCACTTTCCTCTTAGGACTGCCATTGCTGCATCCCAAAAGGTTTTGAACAGTTGTGTTTTCAGTTTGTTTCCATGGCTTTAACTCTTCAATTTCTTGGTTGACCCATTCATTTTTTTTTTTAGTGGAATGATCTTTAATCTCCAAGTATTTGAGTTCCTTGCAAATTTCCTGTTGTGAGTTCAAGTTTAAAGGTATTGTGGTCTGAAAATATGCATAGTATGATCTCCATCTTTTTGTACTTGTTGAGGCCTGATTTGTGACTGAATATGTGATCTATTCTGGAGAATATTCTAAGTGCACTCAGAATATATTGTTGCTTTAGGATGGAAACTCTGAATATATCTGTGAAGTCCTTCTGGTCCAGTGTTTCATTCAAAGCCCTTATTTTGTTGTTGATCTTCTGCCTTGATGATCTGTTCATTGCTGTGAGTGGGGTGAAGTCCCCTATTATATTGTTAAGGTGTTTAATTTTGTTATTGATTTATGTAATTGGCTTCTCCCAAGTTCGAAGCATAAATATTTACAATTGTTAGATCTTAAATAGACCCTTTAATTATGATAGTGTCCCTCTACATCCCTTACTACAGTCATTGGTTCAAAGTCCGATTTGTCTGATAGGATGGTTACCCCCACTTTCCTTTGATGTCCATTAGCATGATAAATGGCTCTCCCCCTACCCACTTTCAATCTGGAGGGGTCTTTAGGTCTAAAATGAGTCTCTTATAGACAACATATGAAAGGGTCTTCTTTATTCAATCTGATACCAAGTGCCTTTTGACTAGAGTTTTTAGCTCATTTACATTCAGAGTAACTATTGAGAGGAATTTAGTGCTATTTTATTACTTGCACAGTCTCTGTTTCTGTAGATTGTCTCTGTTCCTTTCTGGCCTATGTTAATTTGGAGCTCTCCACTTCCAGAATCCCCTTTAATATTTCTTTCAGGCAGTTTATTACTCACAAATTCTTTTAGTTTCTGTCTGTCCTGGAAGCTCTTTATCTCTTCTATTCTGAAGGACAACCTTGCTTGTTCAGTATTCTTGGCTGCATGTTTTTCTCGTTTAATACCTTCAATATATTATGCCACCATTATCTGGCTTGCCAGGTCCCTGGACAGGTCTTCTGCCAGTCTAATGTTTCTACCCTTATAGGTTAAGGACCTCTTGTCTCAGGACACCTTCAGGATTTTTCTTTATCTGACATTTGCAAGCTTCATTATTGTATGTTGAGGTGTTGATCTATTTTTGTTCATTTGGGGGGTTCCTCGGTGCCTCCTGGGCTTTAATGCCTGTTTCCTTCCCCACATTAGGGAAGTTCTCAAATATGATTTGCTCAAATATACCTTCTCTGTCCCTCTTTCTTCTGGGACCCCAATAATTCTAGTATTGTTTTGCCTTATGGTATCACTGATTTCATAAAGCCTCCCCTCATGATCCATTAGTTTCTCTTTTCTTCGGCTTCCTTTTCATCATTTTGTCTTCTACGTTGCTATTCTCTGCCTCATTTACTCTGCATTAGAGCATCCATTTTAGACTACATCTCAGTTAAAGCCTTTATTTCAACCTGATTAGATTTTAGTTCTTTTGTTTCTACAATAACGGATTCTCTAATGTCTTTTATGCTTTTTAAGTCTGGCTAGTATCTTTATAATTATTTCTGAATCTACATCTGACATACTTCCATCCATATCGATTTAATCTATGGCAGAGAGTATTATCTGTTTGTGAATTTCTCTTTCTAGTCATTTTGTCCAGAGAGCAGATGAGAGAACAAACTCAAAAGGATCAACCACAACCCCAGAGAAGTACACACTAGACAAATCCAAAGAGACCCAAAACCAGGAAGTGAAAGAATATAATCTCCCAGGTGGACAAAAAAGGGTGATACACTTGGTCCTGGGTGTATCTGGATATGTTAGAAGACTCTTGATCCCAAAATTGTAAAGAAAAACATACAAAAATAAAATTGAATTACAGTGAAAGAAAGCTAAGTCTAAAAATGAAAGTGAAGACTTAACAAGTTGATAAAGAAACATTGAAAAGGAAAATAAAAATTTTAAACTGAGAGACTAAAGACTCATAAGAAAAATAACCCTCAAATTCTCTATACTATTTTCTCTGACACAGGAGTTTCAGCTCTGTGTGATCCATACTTGGGATTCACCTGATGTTCCTGCTGGCCTTCTAGAGGAGCGGCCTGTTGCACTGATTCTCAGGTGTCTTTGTGTGGGCAGAGTTGCACCACCCCTTGCCAGGGGACGAGGCTCATTGTAACCTACTTTGGGTTGCTCTCTGTGGCTTTTATTCCCTGAAGGCTTTTTGTGCTGATTTGGTGTGGGGGGAATATGGCAGCACCCCAGTCTTCAGCCCAGGAGCTGAATGATCACCAGTCCCACTCTTCAGTACACCCTCAGGGAAAAGCAGTCAATCACATCTGTGTGTGCCAAACTCATCAGACTGTTGTGCACCCATGCCACTCCTCCCGTGGGAAGGAGGAGGGTTGCTCAGCTCTGTGGCTTGCTCAGCCCCTGCTTGCAGTGAGGTCTCCTGGTTAGGCCATGGTTCACTGCTTATGGCAAACAGCTGAGAAGCCACTCCAGAACTCACTCATTGCAGCTGGCCTCCCCGTACCAATGCTTGGGAACTTTGCCACATTCAGGTACCCCTGTTCTGTCACCCCAGGGATCCTGAGACCACACACTGTCCCACCTGGATTGTGTCCCACTTCACCTGAGCATCTTTCAGGCAGGGAGGTCCCTTAGACTTCCAGAAGTTTCAATTTTGCACTCCACTGCTGTATCATTTTCTGGTAACTGCCTGATGGAGGCTTCCTCCATGCAGGATTTATCTTCTGATAGATCCCCTCAGATTCACTTCTCTGCTCCTCCTACCCTAAACAAGTTGTCCCTTTTCTATTCATAGAATTGCAGCAATTCTTTTAGAGCTCAGGTTGAATCACAGGTGTTCAGAATGATTTGAAAGTTATCTGGCTGAATTCCAGGGACTAGATGAAACAAGGGTCACCTACCCATCTTCTCCCTCCCCACCACATCAGGTGTCTTGACAGTTATTCTTTGTCCTTTAGTCTGTTACCTCCAATATAAACACCCCTCAGTTCTCTCAATGCTTCAGAAACCTCACCAGTGATAGCACAGACCAAAAACCACCTTGGGCTTTTCCAAGCTTCTCCTTCAGCTCAAACATGACCTTGCTTCCATCAGACCATCACATAAGACCACTGCGGAAGTGAGACTACATTTTGTGGTCAGCTCGGGGGCTTTCCTGACACTGCAGTGAAGCTTCATTCCCTTCACTCCATACTTCAGTTCTTCAAAAGCCCCTTCTATCACCCAGTTGAGTAAGATTGTGCCTGGATTAGACACCAAGTTTTAAATAAGGTCATCATGGCTTTTATTGTAATGAGAAGTTTAAGCTAAAGATGAAGTCTACAACACTTTAACGTTAATTCAGAGAATAACAGCCAGACTTCAAAGTTGGTTCTGATTGCCAGCATGCTTTCCCTCACCCTCTTCCTCGGAGTTTGTTTTGCAATGGATTAAGCACCTTGAGCCATAGCTGGGTGTTTGTGTTCCTCCTTAAGCTGTGCTGTAGTTTCCCAAAGGGCAAGGCTCCCTTACCAGAGTGTGCTCAGCACAGGGGTATTCAATCTCCCTGCCTATAGACTAATCTCACTCAAACACAATCTTCAGAGAAGCGTTGTTTGCTCCACACAATCTTCAGAGAAGCGTTGTTTGCTCCACACAATCTTCAGAGAAGCGTTGTTTGCTCCACACAATCTTCAGAGAAGCGTTGTTTGCTCGCAGCCAGTCACTTATTGCAGTCACCAGTCTCATGACCATGGCTCTGGTTTGGGAGGTGGGGGAGGGAAGACTGACCTGGGTAACTTCTAACCACCATAGGTCACACCCACAGGCTTCTGCAGGAAGAGGAAAAAAGGCCAGTCTTTGGAGCTTAGCAGAATCAGGTTTGTGAAAAGGCTATTATGTGAGCAAATTGCTTTATGCATCAAAGTACTCAGACCCATAATGAAGGCCGCAGTTTCCTTCTGAGCTTTTTCTCCAACTCTGTCTCCATTGAAGACCTCAAACTTAACACTGACACACACATCCCAGAAGCCTGAAGACCCAGAGTGAGATCATTTCTACTCAAACTCAAAAGTCTGCCAGAGGAAGAAAGGAGATTAGGCCTAGAAATGGAGTTTCCCTAGACAAACCCTGAGAATTTGGAGAAGTTAATGCTGTAGTCACAGCTTCAAGCTTGAGGTGTCTTAATAGGAAGAGATTAAAAAAAATAAAATGGGTGAGTTCAACAAGCCTAAGTATCGTATTTAAACATTTCCAACTATGCTCCCCAATAACCTTGGATATTCTCTGGGCCAACTGGGGCAGCAAGCTGGGTAAAGTATATTTTTTCCCCTGCTGCTCCTGAAGCAGGCTTTTCTTTGCTATGCATCAAGGTTAAAAAGAAAAAAAAAAAGGCTTAAAGCCCACTGACTGGAATTAGGATGTCTAATATTGCCTCATGTACATGTAGATTTATCGTGGGAAATGGTCTCGATATTCAGAGCACTACCATTAACAAAACCGTTGAGAACTTACAGCTTCTAGAGGCACAGGTTTTGGTTCACCTGGTTACAGTTTATAATTGTATTCTCTTGCCTTTGAGTTTTGCTACTCCACTTGCTGAGTACTTATCTCAGTGGCTGACTACGATTAAGGCAAGGAGATTGGTCTTTGACTACGGACACTTTAAAATTTGGTGCTAAGAAATAAGATCCAGCGAACAACCAGTTTCCTGGGAAAGTAGCAGTGAACTCTGGTTTTGAGCAGTGCTAGGTAAACACTAGATACTAAGCCGAAACCTAAGAAAGGAGTTGAACCCAAAAATGGTCTTGACACAACAGAATCATTTCTATTAATGCCACCCTGAGAGCTTGTTAGGGTTTGAGTTACGAAGAGCTAAATCTCAGACAAGTTTTAGGAGAAAACGTAAGAGGTCTGGGCTGACAAGGTCAATAGGCCAGAAAGCAGACAGACGGCACATCGGGCCAAAGCTCAGAGGTATCCACAGAGAGGACTTGCCCTAAGTCATGGCTAAATTCCGACTGGCAGCAGAGAATCCTGCACTACTATAGGTTTTGTTCTAAAAGAAGTTTGACATTTAAAAAGCTTGACGGCATTCAACCTCTTCTCTCCCGTCCCTAATTATGGTCTTAGCTACAGGGTGGTCTCCTAACCCACCTCTCGTCATACCCTGGTTTGATAACTAGAGCCATTAGGCCCCAGAAGCCCCTACAGTAACACCAACATAGAGACAGCAGCTTCATGGGACTCATCTGCAGTTGAGTCCTTAATTAGTCCAACAGTAGGAATCAATGGTTTTGTCCAGCACTTCTAAGGTAAGAAAAGCCTACTTTTCAGGGTCTCCGGGTTTCCATTGAGGGGCCAGTATTTTGTCCAGTTATCCACTTAAGTACTTTGTCAATTTGGAGTTGGGAATATGGCTTGCTTTTTGTTATTTCCTTTGGCCTGTGTAGTTAATGAGGTTTACAGAAATGGGAAGAGGGCTCGTGGACAAAATATACCATGCACTTTACCTTCGATTTCACTTATATTTAAGTGAATTCTTGATTGACCATTAAATCACTAATATACCAGCTTCTGGAATTATTAGAAGCAGAGAAACTTTGCTATCAGTAAAGAGACAGTTACTGGTGAGAACTCTGCAGGATGAGTAATGAGAAAATTGGTTTTCTGTGTTGGGAGCCATGAAGAAGCTAAGCCACTCCCTACTACCCCTGGGCTTCCTCTTGCTGGAGTCCCTTCCCCACACAGACCCAACAACCCAGTTCTAATTGTAACCATTAACTAGCAGTGTCCTTTGGAAAGGCTGAGACTCCAGATCCCCGATCTCATCTGTTGAGGGATTCCGCATAAAGCAGATGGCTTGCCCAGAACTATACACATCCTGAGCACAAGATCTATACGGCAAGAGCTTTGCTCTTGAGCCCAGCTTCCTTCATGAGTACAGTATTAACAGAATTAACTCCCCACTCATTGGGATGAGGGTAGACAAAGTTGTGTATCCTTGGGCTTTTTCCCCCATTTTTCCAGGTTTTTCTCAAAGCAAGTAGACCTAGGTGTTTAGGTATAGTGTAATTTTTACAAGAGACCACTTTATATGGCTGAACACAAACGGCAATACAGTTTGCTATGTAGCACTTAGGAGATCACAGTCAATATATCCATCACATAGGATACTCTTGATCAATCTCTTACAAAGATGCCACATTATCCCCTTTCTCTAGGACAACACTGTTCCTCCATAAGGTCAGGGAAGCCTCAATTCTCACAGTGCTCTGGATAACCATCTAAACAGCTTGTTTCCTCATTATCCCCCACTGCAAAGGGTTCTAACCATTTACTCATCAGGAAACTTCTCTCAGATAAACAATTCTGAAATTAAGGAGGAGTCCAAGGTGAGGTAATACATTTCCCCCTCAACTGTACGTTCAAGTAGGGGAGTTTCAGCCACGGCCCACAGGTTTGGTTTTTCTTTTTTTTTTTTTCTTTTTATCCATTTCAGGTCAGACAACTGCTTCCTAAAGGACTGTGGCTAAAAACCTTAACTCCCTGGAAAAAAGACTCAAAAGCCACATGATGCTTGACATTCACTTTAGTCCTTTACTACTTATCACTAAAGATACTTCCTCCTCTCGAAGAAATGAAATTCAAAAGTACTGTACATTTTCTGCCCTTAATTTTCAGCTAAGCTTGGTCTAACTTTTAGTCTCCAAAATGAAAGTAGTAGTTTTCCCTCACTTTCTGCCATTATTTTTTTCTGCCATTACTTTAGACAGGAGTTTCCAACCGAGACTTTACAACTCCAGATGAAGGCTAGAAAAAAACATTTAAAAGATTTATGTGAGGAAACCAAAATTAGCGAATTTGCCTCAAGGATAGGAACCATGTACTCTTAGAAGGTTATACAACTGCACTAAGGTAGCTGGAAGAGTGAGTTTGCTGAAACATCTTCTAAGCTGGAGGTTAAAGAGAACCCAATTAAAAGCAGGATGACTTCTAAGTGAGATTTGAGCATGAGAGAAGAAAACTGGAAGTTTCAATGTTTTCCTCCAAGAACTCCCTTTAGGAACCCCAATAGTTAGAAAAGTTTCTCCTCCATCTGTATTTCAAAGAAGACATGCCTGATAAAATGACTTCAGGAAGTGACCATAGCCTCCTAGGAGATATTTTGTCTGCAAACAGCTGGTTTGGTTTTGTTTGCTTGAGATTCCCTTGTCTTTTTTCTTCATTCGCCTTTCATTTCTAAAGTAAGCTGCCCCCGATTCCCCTTAAGATCTAGAAAAAGTTTGATTCTTCCCACTCACCCCCTCCTAACCAGCTACTAGGAGGCCTGTAAAATTTCACATTCGCTCACTAACCACGGTTAACACCCTACAGCAGAGGAGCAAGAAACGACGTCACCGGCCTCCCTTTTTTTTTTTTTTTTTTTTTTTTTTAATAGTCAAAGCCCCGCCTTCATCTTGGGTGCAAACCAATGAGAACACCCAGGACCTACCGCCACTCTGCAATTGGTCCAGGATTTCAGGCCTGTGAAAAAAAAATTGGCCTCCAGATGCCCAGATGCCCAAGTCTTCTCATTAGGTTTCCTATTTTAAAGAGGCACTACCCTGCCTCTTTGTTTCCGTTTTTGTTTTTTACTGCATTGCAAAGCCTGCTGAGGGATTGAAGACCTTGTAAAGGAGTAGTTTAGAGTCACCTTTGAAAAATGGCTCAATCAGCTCCTCCTCTAGCACTTAGTCTTAATATAAAAGAATTTTAGAGGTGGCACAGTGGTTAGGGGTCCACTCTTGGTTTCAAGCTCAGGTCATGAGCTAGGGGTTGTGAGAGTGAGTCCCCATCGAGCTCCAAGCTCAGTGTGAAGCCTGGTTGAGTTTTTCACTCCCTTTGTCCCTATCCCCTACGCCCCACCCCCGTGTGTGCATGTTCTCTCTCTCTCTCTCTCTCTCTCTCTCTCAAAAATAAATAAGTCTTTAAAAATGAATAAAACATGATGACTGTGTCTTAAAGAATATCAAAAGGAGAAATAGGAAGGGGTAACATACACGCACAACTGCTCCAGTTGGGCTCCCCTCTTTCTTGGCCCAATTCAACGATAGGGCCCAAGGGCAGGGCATGATGGCCCCCAAGGGCAGGGCGTGATGGCTGTGGGTACGAGCAGCCTGCTGGCGCTCTCCCCGCTCCTGTCCCTGCTGCTCTTCCTCGGGATGCACGTGTATCACCTCCAGCTGGCGTGCATGCAGTGGCTCACCATCAAGGGGTGCCTGCTGGGCTCCAGCCTTTTAGTCTTCTCTCTCACGCCACCAGGAATCTTGAGAATGTTGTCTTTGGCAAAGGATTCCAAGCAAAGATCTTCCCCGAGATTCTTCCCTGTCTCCTGTTGGCCCTCCTTGCATCTGGCCTCACCCACCAAGTATGCATTGCCCTCTGCCTCACCTTCTCCATGGTTGGCCTCTACGACATCAATAAGATCTCCTCCACTCTGTGCCAGACAACAATTCTATTCCTCACACCAGCCAAGATCCCAGGAAGGACAAATAGAGAAACTGACCCCAGGTGTTCAATAAAGGTGATTCTTTGTTGAAGAAGAGGGAGAAGAAGGAGAAGGAGGAGAAGAAGAAGGGGCGGGGGAGGTGGAAGGGGAAGGGGAGGGGAAAGGGGATGAAGAAGAAGAAACAAGAAAGAAAGGAGAAAGAAAGAAAGAAAGAAGGAAAGAAAGAAAGAAAGAAAGAAAGAAAGAAAGAAAGAAAGAAAGAAGAAAGAAAGAAAAGGAAAGAAAGGAAGAAAATATGAGTAGCTCTTTGGTCACACACTGGTGTTGGAGTCAAACATCCTAACCCTGAGACAGCGCTAATGATCATGCTCACCTGTGTCATTCATTTATTCTTTCATTCACAACTATCATTAAAGCCTATGATTCAGAGGAAGCAAAGAAGTGACTAGTAGGGCATGGGTTTTGTCTGTGTTTCTCAGAATCCTCAGGATACATGTTTCTGAAAAGTTAATTCCATTCAGATTTGGAAGTAGGAAGTAGTATGTTTAGACACTAATGAGCCAAACTGGTGTAAATAAATGATTTAATTAATAAATAGAGGAGAGGAGATAAATCTTTCCTACAGAATAATTTGAAATAATATATGTCCATATTCCCCAATACAGGAAGTGGAGTTTAATTCCCCTCCCTGTGAGTGTGGGCTGAGCTTAGTGACTCAGGTTCCTAAGAACAGAGTAGGGAAAGGAAAAAATAATCATTTTACATACACCTGAAACTAATATCACACTCTATGTTAACTAAGTGTAATTTAAAAAAAAACTTAAGAAAATAATTTTATAGTGAAGACACCTGGCAGTGTTTGGCTTAACTTAACCAAGTGATCCAGGTTAACATCCTCACTGATAAGCCACGTTGCTGTTAAATACCCTTCAATATAAAGAGAAGAGCACTATGTCCCACGGCATTCTTCCTCAAAACCCATAACCCCAATATAATCATGAGAAAAACATCAGACAAAACCAAATTAAGGGACAGCCCTCAAAACTGACACGTACCCTCACAACAGTTTAATCAAGGCCATGAAAAATAAGGAAAGACTGAAAAACTTCACAGACCGGAAGAGACTAAGGAGATAGGACAACTAAATACAACATGGTACCCTGGGTAGGACCCAGGAAGAGAAAAGTATATTAGTGGAAAAATTGGGGAAATCCAAATAAAGTTTGGAGTTTGGTGCATACAATGTATAAATGTTGATCTATTAGTTTTGGCAAATGCACCATGACTATATAAGATGTGAACATGAGGGGAAACTGGGTAAGGGAATCAGGAAGTTTCTTTAACTGTCCGTGCGACTTTTCTGTGAATCTAAAATTATTCATAAATGAAACATTTATTTGAAAGAAAAGATAAGAAAAGGAGATAAGCAAAATCCACATGGATTTTTAAGATAAAATACAAGTCTTCAAAGAAATCTTATTCTTATAGATAGCAGACTGCTTTAAACTATGCCTCCCCTAGACTTGCTAGAAGCACTTTTCCATGTTTAGGGGATTTAGAGCAAAAGTTTGAAAATTTAGATGAATCCCAAAGCTGTTCGAAGGATGGGATAAGGCTAGAGGCTAACAGGCCAGCTGGAATCGAGCTGGGATATATCCAAGTCTAAGGCAGTAAGTCAGTGAATAACTAGAAACAAATTGACTTATTTATTCCTGTGATTGCTGCCAGTGCTTTCTGAGAATTTGCTAATTCCAGTCATCCATTTTCATTCTGAGCGTTCGTGTATCCGTAGTCAGGAGAGAGATTCTCTTCTCAGGTAGCCTGGTCACATCAAGATTGCCAAATATGCTGGAGAAGAATGTGTTTTTACAAAACAACACATCAGAGAAGGGCAATTATCATATGATTTCACTCATACACGGAATATAAGAAATAGTGCAGAGGATCATAGGGGAAGGGAGGGAAAACGAACAGGAAGAAATCAGAGAGGGAGACAAACGATGACAGACTTAATTCCAGGAAATAAACTGAGGGTTGTGAAAGGGGAGGTGGTGGGAGGATGGGGTAATTAGGTGATGGGCATTAAGGAGGACACATAATGTGATGAGCTTTGGGTGTTATACACAATTACTGAATCACTGAACACCACATCAAAAACTAATGATGTACTATATGCTGGCTAAGTGAATTTAAAAAAGAAAGAACACAACACTAGGGGCACCTGGGTGGTTCAGTCAGTTCAATGTCTGCCTTCAGCTCAGGTTATGATCCCAGGATCATGGGATCAAGCCCTGTGTGGGGGGTCCATGCTCAGTGCAGAGTTTGCTTCTCCCTTTCCCTCTTCCCCTCCCCCCTGTTTGTGCTCTCTCTAGCTATCTCTCTCTCAAATAAATAAATAAAAAATAAAAATTTAAAAACAACACTGAAATCCAAAAACAAAGCATAGCACCTACTCTGGGAGACAGGGTAATTAGTAGTTGGAAACATGTCCCCCAGACCCTTGGGGACACCTGAGTGACTCAGTCAGCTGGGCATCTGCCTTTGGCTTGGGTCTTGATCCTGGGGTCCTGGGATCAAGTCCCACATCGGGCTCCCTGGTCAGGAGGGAGTCTGCTTCTCCCTCTGCCTGCTGCTTTCCCTGATTGTGTGCGCACTCTCGTGCACGCTCGCGCGCTCTCTCATAAATAAATAAATAAATAAATAAATAAATAAATAAAAGAACATGGACTTAGAAAGTAGGCAGACAAACCTGGGTTTAATTCTCTACTAGATTTACTTCTCTGTTTACTAGCATTGTGCTCTCACACTAGTTAACCTCTGTAAGCTTCAGCTGCTCACCTGTGAAATGGGAATAAATCGTGCTTACTCATAAGATTATTGTGAGGGTTGATTAATAATATGTACGAAAAACATCTCGGGCAGTTCATGATACACATACAGCACTTACCTTACCCAGATCTGTTCTACCTCCAGTACATACTGATTCATTTTATGCTCACAACAATCCTATTATGCATCTTTCTGTTCCACATGGGGAATCTGAGCCCTCAGAGGATGAATAATTGGCCCCAGGCAACATAGCCTGTAAGTGATGGAGCTTGATTCAAACCCCAGCGGCCGGGCTCTAGAATCCCTGCTTTCAGGCAACACACTGTATTGCCTCTCTGTTATCAGAAAGGAAGGAAGAAAAAGAGGACATGGCATGCTGAGAAGTCCAAGAGGTACCTTCCAAAGAGAGAAATGGTCGGTTCTCCTGTGGCACTGCAAAGGTATAAAAATAGTGCAGGTATGAACTGGGACTGATACCAAGTTCATGGCTAAGAGACAATTGTCTCTTAGGGGGAGGCCCAGCAGTCAGTGAGAACATTTTTCTAAGTCATGTAAACATTGTAAAAGTACAGCTTACCAAATTAGAGAAGCTCTCTCACCACACGCTTATCTCAGTGTTTTCTCAGTTGATTTCCTGGACAGAAAACTCAAATACCAGATAGTCCAGTTCAAAACTAGACCCATGAGAATCCTCACTGTGGAGGAGCCCGCCAGCATTCCACACTGAATCATCCTTCTTCAAGGTGAAAGCCTGCCCAAGCCTGAGGCAACGTTCTTCAAGGCTTCCACTGCTTCCCAGCCTAAGCAGAGGGCAACCACAAAATGAAGGCCCGGCTTGGGCTCTTAATTTGGCAACTTCATCTCCCATTTACTGTTCGAATGGTAGAAGTTACCACCCCTTGAGTTCTTGCTCTGGGCCAGGTAATCTCTACTCTGACTCATTTAATTCACCCTTGACCCCCTTGAGCTAAATATTGACATTGTCGTTTATGAATGAGAAAATTCAGGTTCAGAAGGATTAAGCAACTTCCCCAAGTTACACAGCTAGCAAGAGTCCGAGCCAGGGTTTAAACCCCAACCGTTCGACTTAACAAGGCCCTGCTCTTCAGCACTAAGTTACACAGCTGAAGTTGTCAAGAGAGCGTATTTGAAGGGCAAAGCCAGTAACAACTTGTCATGGCCCTATGATCCCTTTTTCCAATGCGACATCCCTCATGCCCACAAGAGAATAAAGACGAAAATGTTCTTTCCATCACAGGAGCCATCCTTAGGGACAGACACAGAGAGACTAGGTGCAGGAAAAGCACTCCAACTTTTATTTCAACAGCTTCATTTCAATTCTGTTACTTTTGAACCAAGGTGAACTGCTACAGAATCCAGACCCTACTCAACCTCCTTCTTTTCTGTCTTCTTTCTCTCTGCCAAAGTCTGAACTGGTGAAGGTGGAAACAGGGTTTGTGCAAAGAACAATCCCAGTTTCAGTTTTCCTAACTCATTCTCAGCTGGACTGATTCCAGTAGGTGGTTCACCAGAACTAATTGCCGCTCTCACTGCATTCTGATGACTGCTTGGATCCTGTGCCTGTTCTTTGAAGAACAAAGGCAGCCAGGGAACGGGTGTTGGAAGGTGGCCACCGTCCCTACCAGCACAGAAGAACTCTCTGTGTTGGTGGTCTGCCCTTTGGAAGCTTGGATTTGTTGCTCTATAACTCATTACTTGGTTGAGGCTGATGGTGTTATAGATACAGATACATCATAGTATTATTTGATCTTTCACAGCGTTCATATGATATTGAACTTTCAGAATGTGCAAATCTAATTTAGAATATAATGAACAGGCTTAGAACTTTCCAGTCCTCGTCATGCCTATATTTCTATGTCCCCTGTGTGAAATGAGAAAGCCACTGCCAGTGTAGTAAAAAGCCCACCCACGTAGACTTTCTCTTGAGTCCTCTTACCTGAGCATCCATCCTGCCACGACTATAGCTAAGGCCCTTATTTCTCACCTATTCCTTTTCTCTACTCTTCCTGCTGTTTTCACGACCTTCAAGGTACCACCCTCTAGACCATTCTCCACACTACATCCAGAGAGGTCTTTCTAGAACAAACCCTTCTCTGGCTCCCCATCATGTTCAGGATAAAGACAAAATTCTTGCTTAGTAAAAAACAAACAAACAAACAAACAAAGAGAGAAGGGAGAGAGGAAGGAGAGAGAGAGGTCATTTTTTAAAAAATTATATTGACTTAACCTATAGCACAATACATTCTACTGGAGTAGAATTCAGTGATTCATCACTTACATACAACACTCAGGGCCCACCACAAAAAGTGCCCTCCTCAATACCCTTCACCCATCCATGCCATCCCCTCACCGACCTCCCTCCATCAACCCTCACTTTGTTCTCCATCGTTAAGAGTGTGAAGAGAGGTCATTTACTGACTGATCCAGTCTTCCATCACTCAAGTGCTGCCTCTACTCTGTCCCCTTTGACCAGTCCTCCTTCTAGCATTTTCCCCATACTGTTCCATCCTCTAGTACATCCTCCCTTTTTCATCCTCCCCATCCATCCGGCTAATTCCCACACGTCCTTCAAGGATCGACACAAGCTTTGTGTTTTTCAGAAAGCATTTCTCTATCAGACTCCCCAAAGTAAGTTAAGAACCTCCCTCATATTCTCTCAAAGAAAGAAAAAAAGAAGCTAATACACTTCTCATTACAACTCCATTGTTACCATCTGCTCACTTGTCTCTTTCCTTCATCAAAATTGAGCTCATGGGAAATATGTCTTCCTACTCACTTTTATGACCCAGCCCCTAGAATAGTTCCTGGCCATGATTTTTGAGGGAATGAAGGAATGAAACTGTAGATAAATGTCCAGGATGCTGAATCTAGAAATAAATAGCAAACTCAGATAATATGATTGAGAGGAGTTTAATAAGCTCGCCATTAATAACGGTGTAGGACAAGGTGAAGGAAAACCATAAGAAAAAATGAAGCATCCCTGGGGCCAGCTACAGCAGGAGCTGGGACCCTCTCTAGGCCTGAAATTACAAGGAGAGAAAGTACCTCCCAGAAGCCAGAAGAGTCACCGCAGGGAAGGATCAATGGATAAGGGATAAGCTCTGTAGTAGTCTTCTGTAGAGGATGTATCCAACACACAGTGACCTGGCACGATGGTAGCTGAGAGAGTAAATGCCCTAAAGTCTCTCTCTTTCCAAACTCCAATCCCCTGCTATTGCCTCTCACTAGCCAAACCACCAAAAGCCACAGGGCAAGGAGGCCCTTGATGCCATCTACATGGGTCAACTTCCCCACACATAGAGCAGAGTGGGGAGAGATTTGGAAAAGCAAATGGAAAATATCCAATACAGTGTCTTTCCAAGAATAGACTCATTGATGGAATTCTAAAGGTTAAGAAGTTCAATAATAACAATAATCAGAGAAAAATTTATCTTCCTTGTAGCTGATAAAAGAATTGCTTCTAAGGAGAGAGAAATAAGCCAGCCATTGATAAGCCAGTTGTTACAAAGAAGAGAGCTATAGTTTTGCACCTGTTGCAGAAGAAGCACCTTTCTCCAGATAATAAAGAAGAAAAGGGGAAGGAAAATGGGGCTGAATGCACTCTTGGGGCAAGTTGAAGAGGGAGACAATGACTGAGGACTGGGAGGGAAGAGGAGAGATCAATCGAATGGAGGTTTTCCAAGTGAGAGTGTGGGCACTCTGTTCAGCAAAGTGTCTTTCTGTGGTCATTATGAATCCAGAGTCAGGATTTTTTAAACATCATTATATGCTCCCTGTGAATGGATTGTTTGTGGAAGCTAACGAAGGAATTGGGTTTATTTATATCAGTATTAGTACTAGGGTGCCAAAGCAAAGAAAGGCCCAAGAGGAAAGACACATTTCTCAGTCAGAGATGGGCCCAGGGTCCCAAGACTGAGTGAAGACCATGGCGTTAGAGGAGACAGAGCAGGACTCAAAACCTGAGCTGTCTGGGGTTGAAGAGGTCGCTGCCTGTATTCACCGTAGGGATTTTGATGGATTCCTGTCTTACATTTAGATCTTTCATCCATTTTGAGTCTTTTTTTGTGCATGATATAAGGAAATGGTCCATTTTCATTCTTCTTCATGTGGCTGTCCCGTTTTCCCAACACCATTTGTTGAAGAGACGGTCTTTTGTCCATTAGACATTTTTCCTGCTTTGTTCACCAGCGAATGAAGGGATAAAGAAAATGGGGTATATACATACGATAGAAAGCCATTAAACTTTTGAAAAGAAAGAAATCCTGCAACATGCGACAACATGGGTGAACCTGGAAGACATTATGCTAAGTGAAATACGCCAGCCACCACGGGACAGGTACTGTATGGTTCCAGTTATGTAAGGTATCTTAAATGTTCAAACTTACAGAGGCAGAGAGCAAAATGGTGGTGGTTGGTTGGCGGTTGGTCAGAAGGACGAGGGGAAAATCAGGAGTTCCTAATCAATGGGTTTAGAGCTTAAGTAATGCAAGATGAGTAAGTTCTAGAGACCTGACACATAACGTTATGCCTATAGTTAAAATCCTATCGTATACTTAAAAAATCTGTTAAGAGGGGCGCCTGGGTGGCTCAGTCAGTTAAGCGTCTGCCTTCAGGTCAGGTCTTGATCCCTGGGTCCTGGGATTAAGGCCCACATTAGGCTCCTTTCTCAGCAGGGAGCCTGCTTCTCCTTCTGTCTACTGTTCCCCTCCTGCTTGTTCTCTCTTTCTCTGACAAATAAATAAAATCTTTTTAAAATCTGTTAAAAGAATAGATCTTATATTATCTTACTACAATATAATAAATATAATTACATATAATATGTAACATAGATAACATATATAATAATATAATATAATATGAAAAACAATATAATAAAAATAAAATAATAAATAATAACAAATTTAAAAAATTAAAAAATTTTTTTAAATTAAAAAACCTGGGCTGTCTGGTTCTAACTTTTGGACATTTCCTCTGTCAATCTGTTTCCTTCCATTCTGGCTCTAAGGGCAAGTGAGAAGACCTAAGAACCATGGCTATGTACTTCTTATCATTTACAGATACATACTGATTAAGGGCTAGAATTTATGGAGGACATACCATGTGCCAAGAGCTTTACATGGATTATCTTGTCTAATCAAAGTGACCCAGGAGAGCTTCTATTACTATCCCATTTTACTGACATGGAAATACATTGGAAAGATGAGACAACTTTCCCAAAGTGCAGACTGAGAATTCAGAGCCCCAACTCTGCCTGTCTCTATTTATAGATCATCGCAACAACTGTGAGGACATTTACTCATTTTCAGCATTTTCAAAGGGAGCATTTATACCCTTTTAAATGAAAACCTACAAATCAAGGTGTTTATTGATGCTAGGTTGCCATCAGCTCTAAAATACTATGGATCTGTTATCAAGAGTCTCTCTTGATGTTTAGCCCTAATTCCCACTGTCTTGCATATCACAGTAGCTGCTGCAGTGGTCTTTTTCACATGTGCTCTTTGAAATGAGACAACCTGGGGCAGTTTTCAAATCCCACAGAGCTTCCTCAAGACACCGTATGTTGGAAGAGGTTCCCTACAGTGACCTCTGCAGAACCTCATCTCTCCACCACAGACCTGTTTCAGATCCAGGAGCTCAAAAAAGGCAGAAAGTTTTTCAAAAAGAAAGGAAGGAAGGAAGGAAGGAAGGAAGGAAGGGAGGGAGGGAAGGAAGAAAAGGAAGAGGGAGCATTGTTATTCTCTGTGGTGCACGTTCCTAGCAGCAGTTCTCCAATCGCTTGGGTTTTGATCGTATTTAGTCCCACTGCTACTTCATCCATTAAGGGTAGTATCTCGTCTTTATCTGGAATGTTCTTAATGAATATTATGGTCAAAAATGCTGATTTGACATGTCTTAGTTTTCCTTAAAACACTCTATCCAGGGTGGAACCAGTCGATTAAGAGTCCAACTCTTGATTTCGGCTCAGGTTGCAATCTGAGGGAAGTGAGATTGAGCCCCATGTCAGCGTGAAGTCTGCTTGAGTTTCTATCTCCTCACTCTTCCCTTCCCATCACTCACATTCCCCCTCTCTCTAAAATAAATAAATAAATCTTTAAAACACTCTATTCATGGAGAGTAGACATTTAACATCACTGTTATATTTCATATCATCTGAGTTTTGAGATGGCATTGTTACTTTCATTTCATAGACAGTAAGAAAATGTTGCCTAGAAAAGTAAGTGACTTATCTACATCATAAGTCAGTGGCAAACCTGGGACAAATATCCAATGTTCCTGACTCTGGATGAGATTGATTCATCTCCTTAAAATGTTCAAAGCTTCTATTGCTTACAGAATAAATATCAGCCCTTAAATAGATACTTATTACATACTTATTAGATTCTGGTACCTAGTAAGTAGCATTTTTTTCATGCTGTATGTTAAGGTAAGAAGAAGCATCAACCTTCCATTACAACTCCATAGCCCAGTGGACAAAATCATTTGCTTTGGAGTCAAAAAGCAGAATTTCAATCCCAGCTCCATCTTTGAATTTTGGGACAAATACCTTCACATCTGTGAGTTTTAGTTTTCTATAAGATGGTAGACCCTACTAGTTACCTGCTCAATATTTACTCCCCTTTGTGTCTTCTACCAGAAAACTGACTTAGTTCAGAGCATCAGTTTGCCAGGTAGAAACACTGACTTCTCCAACTCCCTCACAGCTAGAGGTGCCTACCGCCCATGCGACAAAATTCTGGGCAATGAGTCATAAGCTGAGAATTTCTGGAAAACTTTGTTTCCTTCAGTAAGTGCCCTCTGCCCTCCCCCCAATCTTCAACTTCTCCTTCCCACTTGGCTCCACTTTCCCTTTTTTTTTTTTTCAACACTTGAATATTCTTTTCCATATGCATTTTCATTACCTTATTTCATGGATGAAATAACTCGTTAAATGAGAACTCTTCTTCCTTTGATACAAGCCAAAGGTACATTTGCAAACAACCTCCTCAGAGCCTCCCTGGAGAGCCGGCTGAATCTGGGTCTTACTTGAAAGCCCAAAGTTTTTATCCATTTGTGTTTTCAGAAACTCTGTTTTTGAAGAACAACTAATCCTCCTCTGCAGATGATCCAGCCTTGGTTTCCTTCTCTCCCTTCCTTTTCTTTAGTCCTAAAGATGTTGAGCACCTTCTCTGCCCAGGGACAGAGGAAGGACCTGGATGCCTTCCCTTTGTCTTTCAGATCCAGTGTCCATGCTTCTCAGTTGTGCTTTCTACCCTGAAAGCAGGCTTGATGGGCTGTATGACCGGGCTCTCCTGCTTTCTGGCTTCTGGTGTGGCAAACAGGGAGCCCTTGCAGAGAGCAAAGGGACAAAGGATTATGAGGTCCTGACTCCCTCTTTTAAGTGAACTGTGTCCCCTCAACTGAGGTCACGGATCTTCTCACAGGTCTTTTCTGCTTCGTTTCTTTACTACAGAAAAACCAACCCAACAGGTTACAGATTTCTAGCTTTTTATGCTTTAAAATTTCTTGCTGACTAGAACATATAGACTTCCTTTATCCTAGGGTTTTAATAAAAGCATTTCTCTTTGCTAAGATTGGGAAACTCAAACTAAGGGAAGACCTGAGTGAATATACATTGTCACTCTTTTTGAGGGTTAGTCTTTAGCTTTTCAGGCCTCGAAACTAATTTTCTCAGTGTACTCAGTGAATATTTATTTCACAAGGACTGATTCGCTCTAACCAAAGTAAAAAGAAATTGATATGTAAGGCATAATGCCAGCTTAGAATTTAAAATATATATGATATAGGAACATCATATACGCTATATTACAAGAACTGGGGAATGAGGGTATCACTTGCAAATAACGGCAAAAAAACAAACAAAAAACAATGAAATCATAAGAACATTATTTATTGTTTATTCAACAAGATTGATCAGTCTCATCAACATCACCAAGGTATTATACCATTTAGCATATTTGCTTATGGCCTCATGGTTACAAGAGGGCTGCCACCCCAGACATCAACACTGTATTCAAAATCAGAAAACTAATAGCTGGTTGGAAGAGAGGGAAAATGATCTCTTCTCAAAAGGCTTTGTTTGTCTTTTACCCCAGTTAGCTTGCCAGCAGCCCCATGGGCAAGAATCAGGTCTCATGATCATTCTAATCGTCAGGGAGGCTGAGAAAGCAAAGATCTAACTGTCCAACCGCTATTCAGTGGTGAGAGTCAGCACCGAATACAAGATTTGGAAACGAACTTGGATAGTGTACCAGCTGGAGAGGTGCGCTGCACAGGCCTCCCCTCAACAGAGCTCACTGCTTGGCTTTGAGAGGGCAGCTGGCTGACAGCTTCTAGCTGTGGTACCCTAAGGATATGCTTCATGTTCAAGCCAAGGCTATGCTGTTCCTGGGTAGCCCCAGCCAGTACTGCACAAACTGGGAGTACTAGGGTCTGGGCGTGTCTACCCAACGCAAGACTTCTCTCAACTTTGCTCCAGAGCACCCTGTTGAGCTGGTCGAGACTTGTTCAGATCCAACATCATGGTCTGAGGCTCTCCCTGCACAATTCTGCTTCCTTCCCCATTTCTTTTCACAGGTGTCAGATTAGCACTGTGGCCTGAAGACTTCCCCTGCCCAGTCCTGTTTCCTCTCCCTTTATCGTTCATGGTCATCACCCCCGAATACATCTCTGTACTCCTAACTCTCTCTCAGCATCTGCTCCCTACAGGAGTTGAGCTGAGAGCAAAGAGATACATCAGCAGAACCGGTCCCTATAAGGAAATCTCCATGGAAATCAAATATTTGTGCTAAGAGAATATAAGATGAGAATAGACCAGCCTCCTCTGACTAATCCATTTTCACCATGAGGCTATTCGTAATGTAGGCACACCTCTCTTGCGTGTGGACATCCAGACTCCCAGACCACACTGGGGAACAGAGTTGATCTCTAATTCTCTGACTCCTGTTTTTCGGGTTCCATTCAAATCAACCCTGTTCTGTTGGCTTTTGCTTTCTTAACAATGTTGATTCCAACATGGAATGCCATAGAGCCAAGCCCTGTTTTCCCCACCTTGGGACCTGGAAGACATTCTATTTTGTTTTTTGTTCAATTCTTTGTTTATTTTGTTATTGCTTTCAGGATAATTCTCCAAAACCTTCCAAACCTCCAAAACACTCTTCCATCGTGTGCTGACTCTACAATTTCAGTTCTCTGGGTTCTGAAGAAGTCCCACTGCCACTCCCTCTCACGTCTTACACAGTTCAGTTGCAGCCCTTTAAATGCTTCCGTTCTAGGGGCGCCTGGGTGGCTCAGTGGGTTAAAGCCTCTGCCTTTGGCTCAGGTCATGATCCCGGAGTCCTGGGATCAAGCCCCGCATCGGGCTCTCTGCTCAGCAGGGATCCTGCTTCCTCCTTCTCTCTCTCTGCCTGCCTCTCTGCCTAATTGTGATCTCTGTCTGTCAAATAAATAAAATCTTTAAAAAAATAAAAATAAAAAAAATAAAATGCTTCCGTTCTAGAGCGTAATTTCCTCTGAGGAACCCTCAAGTGGCTTCGTTTGTTTGTTTGTTCCCTCAACCTTCATTTATTAAGCAGGTGCGATGTGATAGGTCCTCAGGCAGGTGCTGGGCATACAACACAGAGGAAGACACGGGCATTCTCCCAAGAATCTCACAGAAGCTGTTTTTAAGTGAAATAAAACTAGAAAAAAGGCCAGAAGAGGTGAGATGTAAGCCAAAGGAAGCGTGAATCACTCATGAGAGCTTTTCCGCAACCTAAATACTTTCCCATCCTCTATGAGACACAACTTCAGGGATTTTCAGAGTGATAAGCCTCCCTACATACACTGGATGTTAAATGTGGATGTGGCTTATTTGCTGCCAATCTGTGCTTCTTGTCATTGTCTGGTGCCGCCCGTAGATGGCCTTTGCTGATAGCTGCCTGCCTGAGATGGCTTCTCTCTCACCAGGGCTTGAAACATGACGCAGCTGCCCAAACGGTGACTATTTCTGCACAGGCACATTGGCAGCGTGTTCCCAAGGATGTCTGTGTTAAAGCACTTCCCCCTGTCTTGGTTTCAGACTGTGTTTGTTCTAAATGTGTTCATTTCCACTCGTTAATGTTTATCATTCCATTTTCCCACCATAATTATTTACATAATCATTTATCAGTTCTGTCCTTCTAAGTAAAAATTAACAAAGCTCAAGGCAGACTTGACTGGATCAAAGACTGGATATAATCTCTAAGAAGATTATAACTAGAAATAATGACAGTCTTCTGGTCTAGGATTTGGGAAACGCTCTCCCAGAAGACAAGAGTTTTAAGTTGCTTTCGCATTTTCTTCCTAAGCTTTGGAATGAGAATGACAAAGCTACAGTAGACCTCAGAAAGTCACCTTGCCCAATTTCTTCACTATAGAAAGTGGAAAACTAGCTCCAAAGCAGTAGAGTAACTTGCTTAGGTCAGACAGCTTGACAGATACAGGACTAACACCCCAGATTCCTCACTCTCAGTCGGGCTCTTTCCAACAGCTTTCCACGCTGAGTTTGCCCAGCCACACTGGCTGCCACGGCTAATTCTGCTTTGTCCATATTTTCATCCACCCTGCACGCCCCTTTCTTTCATCTTTGCCTTCTGCAGTTTTCTCTCCTTCTCTCTTGCTTCCCCATCCCAGGATTCTTTGCATTCCTCTCAGTCCTGCGTGTTTCCTATCCCTGAAACTTTTGGTTTTGTTTTTTTTTTCCCTTTGTGATCAGTAGAGGAAGAAAACCAATACGTGTGTCTATCTTTGTATCCTCTATATTTGGTACTTAAAAAAAAGAAGAACTTGATGCATATAGAAATTCCAAACTATCTTTAAAATTATAATTCTACAAATACACTAGAAAGTCTCCTGGAAAAATAATGCTACTGAATTCCCAGGGCTTCATACTAAAGCACGTCTGGGAGAGCAGAGTAGGTTTTGAAATGATTGCATGGGGCCCTCAGGACTTCAAGGAAAGATATAAAGTTCCTGTAGGGGACTTACAGTCTTCTGTAATATAATCAGATCAAAATGTAATGGGTGATATTAACTCTCCGCGTAGCCATGGCGATGGAAGACTGAGGAGAATTTTATACACAACAAAACAACGAAGTCCCATCACATTAACTGCAGAAAGCTGTTCTGCAAATTTTATCAAGGGCTGCACGGGATGTTGCACAGAACCAAACCCATTGTTCTCAGTCCACGCTTCAGTTTCCTGGGTAGTCTGCTGGCAGGAAGGGCATGTGTTTGATGGCAGGCATTAACATTCTAGATCCAAGGAAGGGAAATCTTCGAATATAAACTAATTAGCTGGTACTCGCATTTCCTTCCACTAAGAGGCTGTTGCACTCCATGTGTTAGACTCTAGCTCAGGGCCTACGGAGCTGGTATTCTGACCTTGACCTCCGGCTGATGTAGGAAAGATGTTAGGGTTCGGAGCCGATGGCTAGGAAAGAATTCTTGAGACATCTTTGGTGCAAACCTGGGGCAGGACCCTTGGGCAGAAGGAGTTGCGATGAGGTCACAAGGAGTGGTCCATTATGTACTTTCAAGCTGGAAAGGGGTTAAGGACAGCATAAGTCTCTAAGGAATTTTGGGAGCAAGGTTTCCAGGACCTTGAGAGGGCTAGCCGTTGTTGGGAAAAGGTCATTTATTACCGTCTAATAAAACTCTAGTCATGAGACCCTTCAGATGCATATCAGTGGGTCATGTGCTTGGGGGGTGATTGCCAACACATCTTGAGAGGTTGAGATAAAGGAAGTTGTATATGTTAGAGTTACAGGATCCTGGGGAGGGGTGGAGGTCAGGCTAGGATTGCCTTTTGCCCTTAACAAAGTTTCAACACTGAGGCAGTTGAGTCCTCAGAGGAATGTCGCTCTGCCTGTTTCAAGGACTTGTCAGTGGGCTGTAGGTAGTAAGGAAATTTAATAATTTTTCTTCGGCCTTTGTTTCCCACATCCCGGTGACCCCATAAAAGTACTGTTACCACGAGCATGGCCCTAATGTCTAGCCAGTTTCCTTCTTTAGCATTTTGGGGCCTTTTCCAGTTTCTGCAACTTGATAAACCTACAAATACCTCCTGAGCATGATTCTGTGGCTTTGGGTTTGGTTAGTTATTTGCCCTTCAAGAGTGCACAACCTTGTTGATTTTGTAGTGGGTACTAAAGATTTGAGGAAACAGATAATTGGGTCTACATGCCTCTGTGCCATCTTTTTTCACATTCTTCCAGTAGCATCGAAAAAGGAAGGGAAAGTATTCCTGAGACATGCTGGGACTGGCCACAGGTAAGCAAACCAAGTTCTCTCTGCTCCCCGGACAGAGGAGAAGCATATCCTGTAGGACCATCTCACTTCTTGCTTGAGGAGCCCTAGCTGTCCCTGAAATCTCAGAGCCCTGGAAACCGGATACAGAAGCTTTGTCACTGAACCTCAAAGAAGATTCCTGCCCTAAGTCCAGGCCCCAGCTGTTGAGCAGCTGTGCCATTGTGCCCCAAAGCTGCTTAGTGTGAGATGCAAGTGAATAGGGGCTTCCAGATCTATGTGAAGAATGCTAACGCCTGAGACAGCCGCTGGCAGATAATGGATATCACGAAGACATTCATGGCATTAGAATGAATAATGGATGACCTTTTGATCTGTATTTTCAGTTTTTTTCCATAAAAGTTATGCTCTCAAATCTTTTCAACTCAAGAAAAAATGAATAAGAAAAAAAAGAGAGAGAGAGAGAGGAAGAAAGGGAAGAACTCTGGCCGCTGGTCTACCAGAAGTATGGAAGCAGGTAAACCGTGGCTCCCTGTCATCCTCCCCTCCTTCTTCTGCCCAGGCACTCCGCGCAAAAATAGCATGAAAGTCTTCCCTGGAGCAACCAGGGTAAACGTGTGCCCCTGGGGGCAGGCCCCAAGTTCAGGCACAGCACCACCTCTGAGAGTTGGCACCCTGTCTCACCTTTGATCAACTTTCCTTTGTGGGACACATCAACCGCGTGCCTCATTAATGTACAAGATGGGACAAGAGCTTGAGACAGGCAGGTACGGCTGCAGGCATGGCTTTCCGCAATGCTGGGCAGAGAGGCTTTCTTTCGCCTGCCCAGGCCCAAGGAGAGCCCTAGAGTGTTGGCCTGCTACATCCTAGGAAAAGGCGTCCTGGCCTTCTGGGGGTTTGGCATGTGTGCTGCCCAACAGCAGGCAAGCTGGGGCCTGGAGCCAAAAGAACCATTTGGAAAGCAGACAGCAAGTTATTTTCTAAACCCAGCTTTCGGGATCAATGCTTACCTCCTCTCCTCCACGCCTTCTACGGGGACCACACCCCGTGAGCCCTTTAGGAATCTAACGATCCCAGGCACACTTTCTGACCTCCCCACCCCCATCTCCATCAGAATCCCCAGGGTACAGAAGTAGGGAAACTCCTTGACACACTCATGGATGGGAGATAAATCCATACAAACTTTCAGGAGAACAAGCCCACAATACATAAAGTTTAAATGTACATTCCCTTAGAAAACACCCAGGAATTTCACTTCTAGAAATGTATTCTAAAGAGGGGCGCCTGGCTGGCTCCGTCGGAAGTGGACAGTGGGATTGTGAGTTCAAGCAGCACACGGTGTGGAGATCACTGAAAAAATAAACTTGAAAAAAATTTTTCATGTCTCCTAAAGAAATGATTATATGGGTATACAGAAATGTATGGATGAGAATGTTTATTGCTGTTTTATTAAAAATATTGAACAATTAGAAACAAAATATCCGTTAGAAGAGGATCTTAGTCACATGAGCGCACAATGAGACACTCGCCGCTGTCAAAAATAAGGAAGGAGATCCATATCAGTTAACACTGATATGGCCTAACACGTCGTGACACGAGAAAAGTAGGTTATAGAAGAGTATATAGAGTAGAATCCCACTTACATATTTTTTTAAAAAGTTTATATGTTTATGCTTGCCTAAAAAGAATCAAATGATAAATATTTGGTTGATGGTATCTGCAAGGGGTGGCCTTGTAGGTATTATCACTTTTTCTATACCGTTTACATTTTTAGAAAGGAGATATATTAACAGTAAAAATATTTTGATGTATTTTTTTTAAAACTGTCTCTCAGGAAAATACACGCAATTCCTTCACACTGACAACCACCTGTATCTGTAAAGAACTTTGCAGTTTGCAAAATACTTTTTTATTTTCTCCGTTAACTTGCCCAGTCCTCACAGCACCGTGAGGTAGGAAAGGCCGATCTTAGTATTGTCAAAGACAAGCAAGACTAATAGGAAACAAACTGAGGGTTGCTGGAGGGGGGTGGGGAGGCGGTGGGGTAACGGGGTGATGGGCATGAAGGAGGGCATGTGATGGGATGAGCCCCGGGTGTTGTATGCAGCTGATGAGTCACTGAGCTCTACCTCGGAAAGTGAGGATACACTGTCTGTTCACTAACTGAATGTAAATAAAATAAGTTAATAAGAAAAAACTAGACATTAATTCAAGTGATAAAAAGAGACACTAGGAAGAGAAGGAGCTGGGCAGAGGCTCAATGAAAAATCACAGAGCTGGTGAGTGCAAATGTGCTGTGGCCAGCTCTGTCCACGCTCCAGCAGTTACGGAAGTTAGGACTATCCTCCCACAGAGGCTGGGAGACAGCGGCCCTCCCCTACCTCATGATTACCTCACAGAGGAATGGCTTTCAGATCGTTGAGAAAGACACTCCCGAGTTACAAGGATACTGCACATATCAAAAGGCTAGAAAAAGGATTTGCAATTGTCAGCCCTTTTTAGTGAGTGCTGTAGGAAAGGGAGGTGAGCGGCTGGCTAGAACAGACAGGAAACTCTCCTGTCAGCCATGGGGGCTGGGTAGTCCTGGGGAATGGCCTCAAGCTGCCTGTGAAAATCTGCTCAAGTCTCTTTGTGCAGGGGTTCGGATGGAGTTGTCTTGTCAAGAATTTTTGCAATTCTCAGGTTCTCCCCTTTCCAGATTAAAAAATAGGTTTGGAGAAATTACGTGCTGTCGCACCTTGGAGATGCACCATGTGGATCTCCTTCCAGAAAGAACCTGCCATTCTGCTGCCTCGAGGCCACCCAAAGACAGCCTCCAGTGGCTGCCCCTTCAGGGCCACCCGAGCATTCACGCTGAAGGCATGTTCTTTGGGAACAGACTGTGGTCAGTGACTGAGCATGGGGAGTGCTCAGCCTGGCCATTTCCACACAACGTGGGGCTGTTCTCATGAGCAAGGTGTGCTCCAAAGTCCCAGGCTGGGCGAGTCTCTGTCAGGCCCGCATCACAGCCCCAGGCTCTCGCTGCCAGCCCGCCCTCCTCCCACATTCTGGTTCACAAGGCGCCACCCACGAACAAACCCACTGCTCTTCTGGCTTCGTCTCAACCTCTGCTGCCTCAGGTACCCAAAGGAACGCATGCTCTCATTCAACACCAGACTCTCAAGGAACAGGTACTCAAACCATCATTTCTGAATCTCATTAAGGTGTAAACCCTGTTCAAGACATTTGCGTTTAGTCAGATGGAAAAATCTTTAGCTAAAGGAAAGATTTTCTAAAAATGGGAATGACAGAATGCCCTAGAGGGAAGCAGGGATGTGAGGGGCACAGGAAAGAGGCTGCACCATCAGAGCCTCCTTGGAATGACAGAAATCCCACCAAATGGTCTTTAGTTCCACCCAGAAGATTAGAGAATCCATTCAGAGGCAAGGCTAGGAGGCTACACTGAGCCTTGAACACATTTCTGTCATTGTCCTTCCTATATTGCATAGTAACTGGCATGGCTGCCTTGCATTCAGAGTATGAGTTTCTCAGTGTAAGACCCGGTTTTCGTTTCGTTTTGATTCATTTGTTTTAGTTTCAGAGGTAGAGCTCAGTGATTCATCAGCTACGTACAACTCCCAGGGCTCAGCTCATTACATCACGTGCCCTCCTTGACGTCCATCCCCCGGCTACCCCATTCCCCATCCCCCTACCCACCTCCCTTTCCACAACTCTGTTTGTTTCCTATAGTTAGGAGTCTCCTATGGTTTGTCGCCATGTCTGATTTCATCTTGTTTTATTTTTCCCCTTCCTGTATGATCCTGTTTTGATTCTTCTATCATATAATTTCTTCTATCATATAATAATTGTCTTTCTCTGACTGACTTAGTTCACTCATCATAATACCCTCCAGTTCCATCTACTTTGTGGCAAATGGCAAGATTGCACTCTTTTTGATGGCTGAGTAATATTCCATTACACATGTGTGTGGGGTGTGTGTGTGTGTGTGTGCACGTGTGTGTACCGTATCTTCTTTGTTCATTCATCTGTTGATGGTCACCTGGGCTCTTTCCATAGTTCAGCTATTGGACATTGCTGCTTTAAACACTGGGGTTCAGGTGCCCCTCAGATCACTGCTTGTTCCTTTGGGTAAATACTTGGTGTAATTGCCAGGTCATGGGGTAGCTCTATTTTTAACTTTTTGATTCGGTTTTGCATCCTCAGCCCTTGAACCGAAGTCAGTATATCATAGTAGCTTAATACTAGTTGAATAAATTATTGGGTCTTACTTTAGGGAAGGAAGAAGGTAGGGCAAAAGTGGGGTAATAATTACCATAGCTAATAGTTACTGGGTGTGTATCAGGCGCTGTTTCAAATTCTTCATCATGTATCATGATGTCATTCAATATACGCGGCAACCCCACAAGGCAGTGTTGGCTGGTGGTGATGTCCGTGAAGCAGACTCTGAGACAAACTTTAGGGTACAGGGTGTTCATCAGGAAGCACCCTCAGGACCCGCATCCATGGCAGAGAAGGGAAAGAAGCAAGTTTGGGTGCAAGAAAGTGAGCCTTCGTGCAGGCCCAACGGCAGCGTCAGCCAAGCCACGGGGAGCTCCGAGACCGAAGTGATCCATCAGGTTGTCCTGTGTTGGACCAAAGTGACCGAAACTTTCACCTCCTCTCACCTTAATCTGTCATAGATATGGGCCCTCCTGGGCAAGACATGACCTTGGGTGGGGCTGCTCTCGGGGTGTGTTGCCCCAGAGGGGTTTTTAGCTGAAGGTTTTGTGCCAAAAGCACTCCCAACAGCTGGGGCATCTAGGCAACACATTTCTGTGTCCAATACAAGTAGGTCATGTTATTGACCCTTTACATAGATAGGGAAACTGAGGCACAAACACTTTAGATAACAGCCAGTCAGGTCACATACTGAGAGGCCAAACTGGGTTCAAACCCGGACTGTCTGGTGAGAGGGAGAGTGTTTCTAATCACTACGTCTTACTCAGGAGGAAGGTGCACAATTGTGTAGCCGTGGGCGATGGCCCCCTGCCTGCCTCAGTACCGTCGTGAAATCCTACCTTCGGAGAGGGTGAATCCATCTTGCACGTGTGGAAGTTCATGTTTCCGAACTCTGAATCACTGCAGTCAGGAACGGCAAAGACACCATCCGGTGGGATACATGTAGAAAAATGTTGACACAGGCTTTACCCAGCATTAGACTTGGCACCGCGAGTGATGAAAAGGAAGCGTAACACACGGTCTCTTCTCAAGAGAAGTTTTAGAGTTTGGATGAAAGGATAAACCACAGGCACATGAAATAATTACTGGAAAAAATCCCAGAACATAAATGAGTAAGTGGGAAATGATGGTTGTGTTGGATAACAGTAAGACAGGCAAAGGGCAAGCAAACCTCTAACAAAACAGTCCTTAATTAATACAAGGTTCTACCCCCTTGAACATCAAATGACTGTGGGCCTTGGAACCCAAGGTAATGATAAAGTCTGAACTATAACTTAAGCATGAAAAGGAACTAGGCATCGGGAAGGGCCCGCATGCCTGAGCACAAAGAAGTTTCTGGGGAAAATTTAAATCCCCAGCTTTTGATGAGACCTCATTTTCTGTACACTGTACTGTCTTGAATTTTTATATTACCACGAGGTATTTTAACTCTCTTAGCTGCGTTTTCCTTATATGGGTAAAAGCACTTAAAAATCGAAGAGAATACTGTGGCTTATCTTACTGGTGTAATGAGTAGGGCTTTCTTTATAAGAACTTTATTTCATTCATTCAGTAACTGTTCAATTAGCACCATCGACATCTGGATATGACTTTAGCATTGTGGCTTAAGAAAGAACGTAAGAGTTTCCCAGACAGATTGGTTTGAATTTCAGCCCCACTCATCAGATCTATGTCATCCAGATATTTCTCTAATCTTTTCGTTTCTCTCCTTGTAAAATGGGACCAATAGCCGTACTTGTCTAATAGGCTGTGGCGAAAGTTAAATAGTTCTTACAAGGTTCCTGAAACGTATAAAGTGAGCAGTAAGGTCAGTAAAGAACAGCTGCAGGAGAAGGCCTTTGAGCCAGAGACCGGGCTGGGGATTCAGGGATGAATAAGGAAGACAGACAGCCTCTGCCTTCTCCAGTCCGACAGGCAAGGGGAGCGCACAGAGACAGACAAGCAAGGCATCAACTGCTAGGATAAGAAAAATACAGCTTTATGGAAGCATGTAGCACTGAGATAGGAAAGTAAAGGAGTTCCAGAAAGATTTCTTGGAAGAAAATACCATCATAACCTTTAAAAATGATGTTCTTTGCTGTGCATTGTTCATGTGAATGTAAGTCGCATGAGGGCAGGGACACAGTGTGTTGTGTTTGGTTTTATGTATCAAACTTCTAGTGCAGCACCTGCCACGTAAGAGGCGCTCGGACACCTGGGGGATAAATAAAATGAGTCCTACAGTGGAAAGCAGGCGTTTGCCAGATGAGGATGCCAGGAAAGGTGTGCCAGACAGATGAGAAAGTGTCCATGAAGTTCCCGCGGTGAGCGAGAGTACAGTGAACGGGAGGAGCTGATATGCAACCAGGCTGGAAAGATGTGTGCGGATGCCGTGAGGGACAGGCTCGGACAGGGATCAAACCAAGCAGGGTCTTAGAAGCCATGGTAAGGAGTTTGAACTTCATGCTGAGGACCAATGTGAAGCCGTAAAGGATTTTAATCAAAGAAAGGACATAATCAGTGTGTGCTTTTTTTCTAGTTCATTCTTTATTCTGTTCATACACTAATAATTTAAATCCATTTTTAAAGGAGAGTGGAAACTAGACATAAGCATTATTAGAACAATCCCTATAATTTCATCACTCAGAGATAAACACCATGGGACTATAAATAACAAGCAACCTGTCTAGATTAATTATTGCTGTATAAGAAACCACCCCAAAAGCTAGTGGCTTGAAACAATTTATTTTTCATGAGTCTGCGGCTTGAGTGGGTTCCTTAGCTCTGTGTGTTGTACCTGAAGATACCTCATGGCAAACTAGAACATCCCAGATGATCTCTCGTCCTCAAGAGCCTCTCTCTACCTGGCCTCTCATCTTTCAGTAATCCAACCTGAGCTTCTTTGCAGCATCTGGCCGGCCTCCAAGGATGAACAGGAGGCTGCCCGTCTTCTTAAAGCATAGGGTTGGACATACGCTGAACTTCTTCCACTCTAGCAAGTGAAACTAGGGACAAAACTAGGGACAAGTAAAACGAAGGACAATTACATGAAATTCAAGGGGAACAGACTCCACCTCTCTCGCCGGGAAGAGCAGTGTGTGTGCACAGGGCTGGGAAGACCCAATAGCTATTGGGAAACTATCTACCGCACAACCTGACTTGCTAAACACAAGAACGGTAGGTTCTTCACCCATTTCTGGTACAAAAAATTAGAAAAACTCGGTTCAGAAATGACAAATGCAGACTACGTGGTCTTTGTCCCTATAGGATTCTCGTAAAAATGGGTTTGCCTAAATAAGCTGGCCATTTGGACGCACGCAGGGGAAGGCAGGAGGCAAGGGGGAGGAGCATCATGTTGGAGTGTGGAAATGAAAGGAAATGAAGGGAGAAGTCAAATCCTTGACAAAGAAAATGGTTAAAACCGTCCTGAGAAGTGCTCTGCAACGAATGCATCCATAGCTGACAGGCGAAGAAGACAGAGCTATCCGTCCAAGCGCACTTCCTGGGGGTCAACTGGGTGGAGGCACAAGGACCAGGCGGCGATGCTACCGCATGCAGAATGGCAGAAGCTACGAAGCGCGCCTGCCACATCCCGGGAAATGACTAGGATACTATAGTGATCCTGCTGATAGAGAGAACGGGACTGAACCAAGCCAGTGGCAGAAAACAGGAGACAGAGTAGAGCCAGACAGTATAAATGAAATCATATAAACGATAAATGGGTGATGTCCAGTAAACGGGTGAGAGGAGATGGGGAGATCGCCTGAGCTTCCAACTTGAGTAGACAATACTATTCCATCAAGATAGACATACAGGAAGAGCAGGTTTGGGAAGAATCGGAAACTTCCAGGTGGGGCAGCCAGTTGTGAAAAAACAAGTTGGAAGCTCAGTAAAGGCCGCTAGACCAAGTATGCGGAAAACCATAAAGGGGAACAGACAAAACCATGTGTGTACATTTACATATTAAGTGCACCTATTAAGAAAAGCAATCAAAGGGGCACCTGGGTGGCTCAGTGGGTTAAAGCCTCTGCCTTCGGCCCAGGTCATGGTCTCAGGGTCCTGGGATCGCGTCCCACATCGGGCTCTCTGCTCAGCAGGGAGCCTGCATCCCCCCCGCCCCCCCGCCCCCCCTCCTCTCTCTCTGCCTACTTGCGATCTGTCAAATAAATAAAATCTTTTAAAAAAGAAAAGAAAAGCAATCAAAATCCTGGAGAACTGAAGAGGGCTTTAAGATTTGGAAAGCCACAAATACCTTTCACATCTCAACAGAACAAAATCTGAAAGCAGAATATACTGTCTACTATACACCCTCATGGCTTAGTAAGAAGGGAAGGGTCATCCTCAAGCCAAGAGTCTCCACTGGGAGAGTTAGGAAAACATGGCTGTATCACTGAGAGGAGGTATTAGTATTACACGAAAACCTCATTCAGTAGATGACTTTCCAACCAACTAGAGAAAACAAAGGTCTACGAAATCAAACCAGAGGTGGAACATATACCCCCTTGTCCAAATAAACCCCACCATGACTTGCGAAGCAAGCCTAAGTCTTGGGAAGAGAGTGGGAAGAGAGGTTCAAAGAGCCAGAGGCCGGCAGGGTCAGTCGCAGCACGCTGGCGTTTACTTGCCAAGCAACCTTCTGATCAGAGCATGGCCTGCGTGCAGAAAGAAATCGTACTGATCTTCCAACCTGAGAATCCTGCTGTGCTTGATACCTGCTGCATTTCACTATAAATTAATAGGCCTTCAGGTCAACACATCACTCTTTTGTTTCGCATGAGTCCACCCCAGGCAGAGGTCAATTCTCAAGTGACAGATCTGCTTTCAGGATCTCCAAGGCTGAGGGCCAAACTGTGATGAAGAAACACTACCTAGAGGTCTTCTGGTAACCAGAGAGAGAGCTTGTCTTGGAGGCACTCCAGCCTCACTCCAAGCCTTCCCATGCAAACACAGCAAGCACTTTTTCTTCTGAACCAAGATATTAAGATACAACTGCAAACAAAGAGTAGAATTCATTAGCATTTTTATTTTAAGTTGTAATCTATCATTACTTCAAAAAGACCCACTTCAGAAAACATCCAATGAATGAAGACTTACCATTAAAAAAGTCATCAATGTATGATTTATAATACAGAATACACAATAAATTATATTTACATGCAAGGAGACTAGACTACCACACACACAGGGTAAAAAAATACAGTATTTTTATGTACATTTTTTAAGATTTACATTTTCATATACAATTTATAAAGTTAAAAAAATTCTCTGTACAAAATCTCACGTGTACAGAGTTTGTAAATCCCTACTCTTATGGCTGTATCACCACACAGATATGCTTAAAACTAGAATACTACAAACACTTAACTTTTTTTTTTTTTAACCTTCATGTTCAGTCTCGGCACCCATACACTCATACCATTATTTTTGAAATGTGAATTACAAAGGAATAACATAATCATGCAGACTTTTGAATGTAAGAAAAAGAAGTAAAATGTTACTAGATCAACGTTTATCAACTCCACAGTTACCCAGTTCTCTTCAACTCCTACACTGCTTTCATACAGGCGCATGCACAACTAACAGATTACGGGTTGTCTTAATAACATTAAAATAATACTACAGTCTGACAATACTTAGGCATTAAAAATGCAACTATCTAACAACCGTAGCCTGTCAAGTACTTCTGCTTCAGCAGAAACTTCAATTAGCACATTACATACTAAAATTCACAGAAATGTCAGTATTCTAATTCCTAAGTTTATAGAGTCTGCATAAGCGAGTAAGTGATCATTTAAAGAGTAACAAAACAACAAAATGTGTATGACACCGGAGAGTATATTCTCTGTTCGGAGACCGGAGAGTAGGGGAGATCTATGATAAACCATTCAGGGGTCATCCACAGTCCCTGCGAAGGAAGTACTCGTACACTCCCAATCTGTTTAAATAAGGACAGATGAAGGCTTTATTAAAAGTTTTAAGATAAATCTTCTTGAAAAGTAACAAATTGAAGGTATCAGCACCTTCCCTCCTCCCCTAAACAGCTAAAGATCGATGAGAAAAATAAAGTGCCAATGTGTAAAACACTGTTAATCGTTTAAGAGGCACTAACCCATTTGATGGCTTAGGATTAAATATGAAAATAGGCCAGATCTGATCTGAATAATAAATAGAAGGTAGGTATCCCAGTCTAAGCGATTCCTGTCTAGAAGGGGGACGGACCAGAAAACTACCTACTCCCCCATTTATTGCTTTGAAATCTGCACACACACACTAAATTCTCACACAGAACAACTGGGTTTCTAAGACGGAAAGCACAGTGTCTGTGCCACTTTGAAGTTGAAAAAGAAAGTGCACTCTTGATCACTGGAAGGAGAGCTGCTCAGACTGTCTTCACAGCTCATATCTTCACTGGAATCCTCACTGAAGGGGGGAAAAAAGACAAAGAAGATTCCATTTAGAAAGTATTTAAAGACTTTAAAAGCGAAATAAAACTACTGAACAAGTACCTCCAGTTTCAGGATTTTTATATTCAAAATTTAAGCCTTACGGAGACAAAATTTAACTTATAGGGATTCCCTAAAATCAACTGTAATCTATTATAATCTCCTTAGAAAACACATATTTTAAGAGGCCGAGACAAATTACTATCTGCCAAACTATTATTCTTGTACCAATTAATAAATATCAGCAACTATACAATTCTAAGCAGTTCAAATGCAGTAAGTGGAGACAAAGGACGACATGTCTCCCACCACAGTTTTGAGGTCCTTCTTGCATTAGTAACTATATCCCTGCTACGCTCAAACCAAGAAACCAACAGCTATAAAAATGAAAGCTTCTTGTTCTTTATCACTAGAGCATAAAATAAACAAATAAAATTATTCATTTTATGAACAAAAATTAACTGAATGAGACAGTGGCACTTGACCAAATGGTCAAAGTATCCTGGGAAGTCCGCGGTGGCCGTGGTGGTTCCCTTCATCTCTGGTCGTCTGACCCACACCCTCTTCTCACAGCACCCCGTGAGGAACCCCTGCTAACCCTGAGAAGCCCCGAGTGCCACTTCAGGTTTCGTTTGTTTGTAAACTGAACTCTATTTCAAAGAGCAAGGGAGAGGTGAGACAACCAGTTTTCAAAAAGGAAAGGAATGAAGTAGTCAGACCGAGGAAAGACAAACCACCGTACGCTCTCACGTATGCGTGGAATCGAGAAATGAGAAACACAAAAACCACACCTCATAGCCCGGTGGTTGCCAGAGGCAGGGGATGAGAACAGGTGAAGGGGTCAACAGGGGCAAACTTCCAGTTACAATTCCTGGGGACGTAGTAACAGAGCATCCTGTGTTTTTTTTTTTAATAAAGAAAAAGGGGGGGGGGACCGGAGGGTATACTTCTAAATCACCACCTACTTTACCTCTAGCTCTTTTCTCACCTGAAGAAATGATGCTATTGGAGTGGGGGCTTTCTCTAAAACCCTATAATACTCCTAGGTTCCATTTTGAGTATAAAATCAGCATTATTTACTACAGGGAAGTCTAATTAGTCAAGGAACCTGCTTACCTTTCACTTTCATCAAAACACCCCCCCTCAGGTATCGTTGGCAGTTCAGGGACACTATAGTAGCTGTTGTGGAGGTTCTGGGCTGTGCGCCTCGAAACGATCCAAACCAGTTTCTTTAGGTCTGGTTTGCAACACTCAGGAGAAGAATATTCGGCGAGGCATTTAGAAACTAACTCCCTCCAATAAATGAACTCGGCGTCATTAACCTGGAAAAAAATATTTTAATGAAGAGGTTTGCTACCTTAGAATCACCCTGTAACACCTACAATACACCGACGCGTGGCGCCCACCAGCAGGTGTTCCTATCCGACGTGGAATGTAACCTGGGCGCCAAGACTTTCTAAAGCTCCCCAAGCGATTCTAATCCACAAAATCTGGTAACCAATGGTTTAACGGAGGAGCAATATAGGTATAAATAATTTACATAGACCCTAATAAAAATCTTTGCCTATTTTAAGGAAATACATTGACCCAAGAACATTAGGTTGTTTAATCAACCTATTATTAAGTATGTTCTTTAACAGTCTCAGTGAAAGGAATTTCACATAATTTAGGTTTCTATAACACAGCACTGTGTGATTGCCGAAAATATGCATTTACATTAGGACACCAGACATATGCTAATGGAAAAGTTAGCAACATGACAGAAAAGGCATTTCTCCCAAAGAGCACAGTTCCTCCCCCACTGAGGACTGCCCCAACTTATTTCAATGAATACATTTTCAACTCAAGGTATTTCCAGATAGGGGCATCTGGGTGGCTCAGTTGGTTAAGCATCTATTTTCAGCTCAGGTGATGATCCCAGGGTCCTGAGGTCAAGCCCTGCGACGGGCTTCCTGCTCGGTGGGGAGCCTGCTTCTCCCTCTGCCTCTGCCTGCAGCTCCCCTTGCTTGTGCACTCTACGTCAAATAAGCAAAATCTTTCAAAAAAAGGTATTTCCAGACATTACTAAAGGTCTAAATTATGAATAAATTGAAAATTTAAATGAAAACCAGAAGTTATTTGCTTAAAAGAAAATGCTTCATGAATACTTTCATCACCAACAGAAAACGTTATATCATCTTGGTCTCCATCAGCACCTAATCCAGCCACATCTTGACCCCTACAGGCTGGCTGACTCGCTTCTCATTCTACAGACACCTCCTGCTGCCGCATCTAACAGCCTCCTTCGATTCTTTCTATGCTGGTCGCTCACTGAAATTCCATACTCTTGAGCAGCAATACTTCTCGAAAACCTTCTTCCAACCTGACAGTGCGCTTGTCTCATAGACCCTCCTTCCCTCGCCTCCTAAGGGGGAAATCACCAACAGTGAAAACCCAGAGTTTCAGCTGACCCCTAAGCAAAAACTTCCACAAGTTTCTTACGGTTTCTACTATTATTTCTTCATGAGAAATTTCAAATCTCAATCTCCAACTATAATTTATCCTGAGTTTTTATCCTAGGCTGCCAAGTATCTGCTAAATACCTACCTATCTGAAAGACCTGCAAGTACCTAAAACCATCCTTTTTTTTTTTTTTTTTTTTTTTTTTAAGATTTTATTTTTAGTTATTTGACAGACAGAGATCACAAGTAGGCAGAGAGGGGAGGGGCAAGTAGGCTTCCCGCTGAGCAGAGAGCCCAACGCGGGGCTCGATCCCAGGACCCTGAGACCATGACCTGAGCCGAAGGCAGAGGCCTAACCCACTGAGCCACCCAGGCGCCCCAAAACCATGCTTCTTTGATCACAAATTCATTTCTCCTAAACTTCCCTCAATGGCATCAATATTCTTCCCATCATTAGGTTCAAATCTTGGTCATCTGTGACTCCCTGACTCATTTCCATGCTTGGCTTCCAAAACTATTTGAGCTGGATATCCTTATTCCTGCTGCTGACTATCCCCTAGACATTCCCACTCTAAGCCTACATTTAAATGTTTCCCAAACCCTACGAGTCGTCCAGCTTCCTGACCGCGAGCCTTTGCTACACAAACTATCATTGTTGAAGATTCTATTGGTCCAACTGGACTCACAGTCCCAGTGCTTGAGTCTGTCCTAACAAAAGCCAAAGCACTCCCTATTAGCGCTAACACCCCTGACTGCAAAACTTCTCAGGAGGGCCAAACTAAGAGGTTTCAAAGGAAAAATATGGCTAAGTTATTTTGGTAATGCCACTAGTGGGATGACAATTTAGCCCTACAGATGTAACGGCCTGCCGTAAGTGTATTTACTAAGTCTACTGACTACTATGTATTTTAGAACAACGCGCATGGAGCAATGTGGACCGCTATGTCACCCACTGGCGAGAATGCCAGAGAAGGACGACTTCTGAACACGGAAAGAAGCGACGCTAAGTACTCAGGTACCCCCGCAGCTTCACACTGTCTGCGACAAAGCTACATTTTGACAACCTCAACACTTGAGAGACAAGAAGTACAAAAGTTAAGAGCCCCATAAAGTATTACTTAATGTTTAAATCATCAGAAGGGAAAAGAAAACGAAACATCAGCAGAGAAATCTGCTTTCAGGAACAAGAACTGAAGATAACTTACCTTAGAATGTTTTTTAACAACGAGAAGAATTTCCAGTAATTCGATGGACTTCAACGTTTCTACTTCCAAATTGAGAAGGCACAAAGCTAACACAGATGGCTAAAAAAATAAAAAAGAAAAAGAAGTTGTGGTTTTTTTTTTTTTTTAATTCAGAATAGAAACAGCGAAACATATGCGGGGAGAAATCAACGTACTTTTGCTTTTGAGAAGGTGAGTCGGCAGTGGCAAGCTTTCAGATGAGCTTCCAGTTTATCCAGACTCAGGATTTCTTTCCTATACAATGAAAAGACAAGACAAAATATCTATTTATTAAACCTCCAAAGATTTAAATGACTTCAAGAACTTGCTGTTGAAAGTCCAAGTTGAAAATTTAGAAGAGCAAAAATATAAATTTCACTGGCACCGTAACTGTTAGCTACGGCGACACTAAGTACAGAATTTTTATTTGTCATCCCACTGACCTTTCTGATGTATGACACAGGACAATAGTATGGTACAAGTGCAAAAAGTTTAAGGCAGTAGTTGCTTCCAATTCATAGTGCAATTTTTCTGAAATTATTTTTTCCATCCGTTTGATGTCAGAAGCAGTACATTTACACTGACTAATCCGGATTACATCGTGAGTGGACGGAACATTGCATTCTTCTTCAATTATCCTAGCAGCCAGCAAAAAACAACAGACTCCAATGCAAGATAAATGCTTAGGTTTCACCTGAAAAACAAAAAAGAAGGCTGCTTCTAACAACCATCACTCTGATTTAGCAAACCAGGCCCCAAGAGTATTATAATGATGTCCTTAACTCTTAAGAACACTATCTAGCTGCTTCAAATACTTACTCTTACTCACAATTATACTGAATCATCTTTACATTTTAAACTGAGTTAACTTCCCATTTTAAAAAGGCATTTTAAGTATTTAAATTAAGTAATTTAAATGCAAATTCAAAAGGTAGTTTCTTTTTTTTTTTTTTTTTTTTTTTTTAAGATTTCTTATATGGGAGCCTTGGGTGCCTCAATTGGTTAAAGTCCTGTGCCTTCAGCTAAGGTCATGATCTGAGGGTCCTGGGATGGAGCCCTGCATAGGGTTCCCGGCTCAGCAAGGGCTCTGTTTCTCCCTCTGCTCCTCCCCCTGCTCGTGATCTCTCTCTCAAATAAGTAAATAAAATCTTTAAAAAAAATTTTTTAGAAAAGATTTCTTATTTATTTACTTGAGAGAGATACATAGAGCCAGCACAAGCAGGGGGAGAGCAGAGGGAGCAGCAGACTCCCTGATGAGCAAGGAGCCCTATCCCAGGACCCTGAGGTCAGTACCTGAGCCAAAGGCAAACACTTAACCGACTGAGCCACCCAGCACCCCAGAAGGTAGGTTTCTAACACTGACTCATACTTTGTATTTCAAACATGAAATTCGTAATAGTAGTCTCACCCAAAATAAATTAAGCCTTTCAACATCAAGACAATATAACTTCTTTGGCTATAAACATAACACATGTGACTTATCTTTTTATCTTCTCTATTTAAGTATCAGCCCACATTTCAGTGCAAATCTGCCCAAGAGAAATATTGCATCAGTTGTGCAGAGCATATGTAAAGCTGCCGTGGACAGATGGCTGCCCTTTTCTTTTCAGTGTCCTGAAAACTGACCCAGCAGCTGACAGCAATCCTATTGGCCCAAGAATCACCACATTTTTCTAACAGTTGCTGGTTAGTAAGACTATGGCTCCCTGCTTTGAAAAGACTTCTCGCAGGGAAGGCAGTAGGTCACCTTTAATATACCCTTATACTTCCATTTGTCATGTTCCAGTATTAGAAACAATGAATCTCCAAGAGAAACATGATGAGATATAAAAATACAAAAACCTCATTCTAAGGACTGTGTAGGTATGTTAAGTAATACCTAAAAACAGCGGTCTCCGTTTTGTCACATTATCAAAGAGAAGGTGCATCAACGGTAACAGCAAAACATAAAATACAACACAGTTAATTCTGTAGTCCCTCACTCTGGCACTGAAGGTCCTAATTCCAATTAAAAATGTTTCTATGTAGTGACATAATTACATTCACTTGTCAAACGTTTATCGAACACTCGTATGCTAGGCACTGTGCTGAGCACTAAGTTTAGGAAGATAAAGATGCATATACAAAAGGGATTCGATACCTTCATAAGAGCCAAGAATCTATCTAAAATATTGACAGCCAGGACAAAAGTTTCAGTGCAAGATCCAAAAAAGTTGGTTAAACTCCTTAAATCTTCTACTTTGGCATTTCTCAATCTTGGACACAAAGTGTTATCATCCTGCAATTAAAACCAAGAACCAAAGTTATGACTTTCCTAGAACTAGATGGATAAATACACACAATTAGAATCAAATAAAGTCATTTTTTTTTTCTTAACCTTCAAGACTATGGGAGGAAAGAGTGGTATCATATAACTAATGATACACTTTTTCAAATACAAGACACACATCTATAGCATGGCTTTTTAAAAATACACAGCACAATATATATATAGAGAGAGAGAGAGCGCGCGCGCGCGCGCATAAATGCCTCAGCAATCCAACATAAAGTGAACTGTTGTCACACTTCCAGAGAACTATAGCAGAAATAATTCCCCTATAATAGAGATCGTTTGTTTTATTAAATAAAAAGTCTAAGAGCCTACTGTGGAGTATCTCAGGGGCAGAGGGGAGACCCACAATCGAAGTACTCCGTTCCCGGGGAGTCTCCCACCCAGAACGGGCAGGCTGCGGGCGGCACGCCCGAGGAAACACTTCTCTGGAGTTCACGGCACTCTCGTTCTTGCATAACCCTATAAGATGCAGCTTCGTATTCCAGAAGACAAATTTTGGTCTTAAGAAACTCTGCAGCCTTTAACCTTAAATCAACTGGGGGGGCGCGGGCAGGGGGGAGCCGTCCTTCTCCGAGCCCGGTCAGGTGCCTGAGAAAGGAGCCCTTCCGTGCGCTTACCTCCGGGGTAGCCTCGATCAAGCTCAGCCCTTTCTCCCGAGGTTGGAATCTCTGCTCCTGCTCCAGATAGAGGCTCAGCAATCCGAAGAGCTGCACCCCTTCTCGACCCGCCGAGTACTCTGCCCCCAGGTCCTTCATCTGCAGCGAAAACACCGCGCGGTTAGGGGGGCACCGGAGGAGGGGGGGTTGGGGGCAGGAAGGAGCCAGCGCCGGTACCTCGGGCGGGAGGCGCCTGGCACAACCCGGGGAGCAGGGGGCGAGGGGATCCGTCACGTCCTCCCGAGCCCCAGCGCAGGCTTCCCCCGCCTCCGGGGAGGTGTGGCAGGGGGAGGGGCCGCGGCCCGGCCGCCGGCCAGCGCCGGGTCAGACCGGCCAGCCCCGGCCTCCCGGCCCCCTCGCAAACAGGAAGCCGCCCCGAGCGGCGGCGTCCGGGCGGCCGCCCCACCGGAGGCCGCGAGGGGAGGGGCTTCTCCCCGCAGAAAGCCCCCGGGGCCGCCACGGCTCCGGGGCCGGGGTGGGCGCTTTGCACAATGCGGGGGCGGGGAGAGAAAGTCTCGCGACCGAACAAAGAAGCGGAGGGAGGAGACTGCCGAGCCCCGCCTCGCCCGGGAGCCCCTCTCGCCAGCGTCCAGCCCCCGAGCCGTCCGCAGCCGCCGCGGCGGAGCCTACCCCGGATCCACCCACCCCGGACCCACACGAGGGGCGAGAGCGCGGTCCGAGAGCGGGAGGGCGGCGGGACCCGACAGTGCGGTCCGCCCGTGCCCGGACGACACCGTCCGTCAGCAGGCGCCCAGGCGCCTCCACCGCGCCGAGCCCCGGGGCTGTCAATCCAGGAAGCACCACCCCAGCGACCCCCGTGATAAAATGGGGGGGTGCGGCCAAAGAACTGCCTCCGGCCTCGCCGACTGCGCCCCTCCCGCCAGCATCCCTCCGCGTCCAGAGCCCACCGCCCGCTGAGGCAGGGCTGGAGTCGCCCCGGGGCTGACGAGGGGGGACGCCGACACCACCCCCGGCCCAGTCCCCACCGCGAACAAAGAAACCCCGCGGTCCCTGGGAGCCCACTCACCGCGCCGGAGCCGCGCCTCCACCAGCCCGCAACGTCGCGGTCCGGCGACCACCGGCGACCGCGGGCTGCGGCGGGGGCGTCCGAACCTGTCTCCGGAGGCCGGGGACCCGCCGCCTCAGCGCTGCCCCCGGACCCGCATCGGACCCTTCCCCCAGCCCCTGCCGCCGCCGCCGCCTCACAGCCCGCGCTTCATCCTGCTCCGCGGGCGCCCACCCTCCAGCTGGGGCGCAGCGCCGACCCCCCGAGCCCAGTCTCCGGCGGGCACCGCTGCCTCCACCGCGGAGGCCAGAGCTGATCCCGTGTTTTTGTTTTGAGTTTTCGACGCCCCCAAAGGGGCGGGGCACGTGACTCCCCGCGGAGGGATCCGCGGCTGCCGCAGAAGCCTTTGAAAAAGAGTCCCGCCCTGGGCCAAGGTCCGCGGCCGGGTTTGCGCCCTCTTCCCGCCCCCCCCCCCCGCCCCCCCGGGCCTGGCCGAGCCGCCTCTCCCTCTCGATCCTGGGCGGAGGGTGGAGAGCTAGAAGTCGGCTTTCTGCGACTGATCCGGGGACGGGGAAGGAAAGGGACCGGTAGGTTGGAGAGGCGGAAGGAGATAGTTTCTGGTCGCAGTGCACCTTTTAAAGGTCCCCATTTGTTTTGCTTTTGCTGTTTTGAAAAGTCCGCCCAAAGCAGCCCGCTCTCCGATTGGATACTGGTCGAGCGATTAGAACGCGGAGCAGCTGATGCATTCTCGAATCCGGATTGGCTGGCCGATTCGTCTTCGAGCCCTCTGATTGGCTTTCGTCTTATCCGGAGCTTCTATCTTCCTTGGGGCCTTAGCAACTCTGGGGCTCGGATCGCGCATGCCTGTTAGCTCCGCAGGCAGAGAGACCTGACCCTGGGGTCCAGGCCTGGCCAGCCGCCACCGCCGCCGGTCGCTGCAGTGTCCCCCTCTTGCCTCCAGAGAGCTGTGGTAGCGGGACAGCCTTTATTCTGTGCTGCCGGTCCGCCTTGCTCTAACCTGTCGCGTTCTCCTAAGACCGTGGGGCGCCTGCAGGAATGTACATGAGTAAAACGCGCCCGTCTCCCGGGTGTGCTTCTCAGTGTCTCATAGGAAGAGGGAGGATGGAGACGACGGATGGAGCGAGATGAGCAAGAAGCTGAGTCGGTGACGGTGGGTGGTGGGTACAGGAGGCTCGTCGTCACTGTTCTCTTTAATGGATAGACCTTGACGTGTCTCCGTCATGAAAACAAATGCACAAGGGGGCTTGGCCCGCGCGCGGCGACAGGGCGCACGGACATGGCTCATCACAGTCCCGGTCTCCGGAGGCGGCGGTCGCGCTGCTGTTCGAACGAGAACCCCCAAGGCTTCTGGGTCCTCGGCCACCCGTAAATGACCACTTACTGTGCATCATAATTAACGTTATCGTGGAGAGGCCGCAGCTCTTCTGAGGAGGAGCCAAAAGCTGAACCAGTGGTGCCTTAGGCCAGAGAGACCTTCACACCAAGTGTCTCGGGGGGACCCCAGACTCCCAGCCACCCGGCCACCGGCTCCGCGCTCCTCGGTCCCGCCGCCGGCCAGGCACACGAATCCAGGCAGAGCACGCTCCAGAGCTCTCATCTAGTCATCAAGCCCGAGGAACAGATTTCTGCTGTCTGCTCTCCTGCACGTTTTCTGCGAATCGTCCTGTTCCTTGTAAAAGACGAGAAGGCGCACAACACAGCTTTAGACGCGGTTTTATCTTCTTCCCAGAGCGCGGAACAGTTTCAGCAGTAGACCCCTTTACCGATGAGCCGGGACTCCAGGCCAGAATCTGCAGCAACGCGGGGGAGGGGCATTGGGAGAGCAAATCCTGCTTCGGCAGACCGGGCCTTGTTGGGGGTTTTGGAAAAGAACGAAAATTACATTAACGGGTTACTTTTAAATGGTTTGCAGGTCGCCTAATTTTGTGCAATACTTGTGTGATTTTTTTTAAACATCGTTAAAGCTGTTGTTTTTATTTGACATAAACTTTTTTGCTGGAAATCTATGCTGAAAAACATAAATGAGGGTATACAACTAACATGGAAAATAAAACTAAGATTAGAATTGCACACAGGGCAGCTCATTGCAGTGTATAAAGAGGCTCCAGAGAGAGACAGAAAGCAGCTGGACAGAAAACATGCACCATGAGAGTAAGGGGAGTATGTGGCCAAAACACAACAGAGCCTGGGGACTTTTTTCAAGTAGGAGGGCAAAGGTAGAAAAGGAACATAAGATATAAAAGTAGGGATGTGAAAGAGGAAATGTAAAATCGTGCGGTAGATTTTTTAAATAGAGATGGCATAAGGCGAAAAGGAAGAGATCACGTTGTCCTTGGCTGAGATCACTGACTGTTAGAAAGTTATACAAAATGTATACTATGTGATATTTCATAATTGGTCGTGGTTTTTTTTTTTTTTTTTTGTATCTTTTATCAGGAAGCCTTTTCAATGATGAGCAGTAATCTAAGAATAAGACAAGAAAGCTTGCTAGGTGGTGGTTCAGTTTCCTGGTCTTGGCAGGCTCTGTTCAGTGCAGGAGAAAAGACGGATCCAATGGTCCCAAACAGAGCCCCTTGTCCACTTCAGTCCACTTACCTCTCTAAGATAAAGGAGATGGCAATCATTAAAAAATATTGGTCAAGTATAACTACTTGAACATCATCCTTTGTTTCAAAACACCTCCTTTCAACAATGATGATATTCTGGGGCAGAAAATGATGCGAGTTTTCTCCTTTTGTTCTGCTGATTTTTTTGGTTGGTTGTTATTACAGCCTTTATTTTTTCATTTTTCACTTTTTTTTTAAATGACAGACTTTCTCCAGGCTCTATTTTTCTGTCCTTATCACTTTGGTTTACTTTGCTACAGCCGTGGGTCTTAGTTATTTAAAGGACGTTCTCCCCTAGGCCCCTGTCAGCTGCCTTTCAGGCCTTCCTAAGCTTTCCTGGGGGTCACTTTCCCGCATCAAACATCCATACAAAATAGGGAATCGGGCATCTGCCAGTCCCCAGGAAAGACTTAGAGGGGATTTATTTCATTATAAGATACTTGGTCTCCTACAGCACAGTGGGATTGGGTGACACCCTGTCCCCAGTAACCTCGTGAAGGACAGACAGGGAACTTGTTGTCCTCAGTGACATCTGAGACTGTGAACCTAGAAGGTGGGCACAGAGCAGGAAATAAGCAATAGCACGGCCACAGAAACAGCGCCATCATTCAGTGAATTCTTGACTTCTGAGGAGTGTCCTTCAAACCACTCAACATTGGAGCGTCTACCTTGGCAGGAAAATAGAGTGTGGGCAAGCAGTTCTGAACCTGCTTCCCTTCCCACTGTATACTTGGACTTCCCGAAAATTCCCTTACAAGGGTTGAGGTAGCATCTTTCTCCTCACAAGGGAAAGTATTAAACAATAAATCCTAACTTTTCATCTAACATTTAATGAGTATATACTCGATGCCTGGCATGGTTCTAGGCCTCAGGGATATAAAAATACGTAAATAAAACAGAGTCCCAGACTATGCCCTGGTACATCAGAAGTGTAGGCAAAAGCTCTAAGCAAGAAATCAGAACACTTGACTTTGAGACCCAGCTTTCTCACTTAATAGAAACAGCACCTTAAATACCTTGAATGATGTGAGTTGTCCGGAACCTCAACTTTCCAATCCAAAAAACAAATAGGGGGGAATAGTCACCAGGGGTGTAGTTGTTTCTTCTTCATATGTAAATATTAAATAAAAACAGTTGTTGTTGTTTAGATTTTATTTATTTATTTGAGAGAAAAAGAGAGAGCTTGCGGGCAAGCATGAGTCGGCCAGGGAAGGGGGGGGCAGCGGGAGAAGCAGACTCCCTGCCAAGTGCAGAGCCAGACATGACGCTCGACATGAGGTTCGACATGGGGCTCGATGTGGGGTTCAATCCCAGGATCCTGAGATCATGACCTGAGCCAAAGTCAGGCGCTTAACCTACCTAGCCACCCAGGCGTCCCTAAATAAAAACATTTGTAAAAGTCCATTTACTGTATACACCTTCCCTGTTAGGACTTGCACAATGTTGTGACTTCTTGAGGAAAAAGAAGGGACCATCCCTAACTTTACCAAAGGAATTCGGTAGAAAGCAGGCCCGAAAGGAAAGAACCTCAGGATCAGGACTGGTAAAGCTGACATAAGGCCGCATTCCCTTTCCCCTCCACTCACTCTTTCTGGCTCCATGTCTTGGCTATTTTCTCACTGAGGTGTTTTGAAGCCCCAAACTTCCTGTTTACATTACCCTTGCCAGCAGAGACTGCCAAAGAGGACAGGAATGCTTGCTGGAGGGAGAGGAACAGGTCAAGCTTAGACTAACCCGCAGTGCCATCTTGAAGTGATTCAGCTTTTTCAACCAAGTGCTCACATTTTTCATCTGAACTTGAAAGAATGAGACAATTTATATGCAGACAATTCATCCCTTTCTTCAAGCCATCAGAATAAACGAGTGAACATCTCATAGGTTCTCCTTTGCGACTTCCTCATGGACAAACTCCAAATCTGAAATTAGCATATTCAACATTTATAATCTATTTACTATATAGATATCTTGTTACTGTTGTCAATGATGGAAGCATGTTGTATCGTCCAAGGGAGTGTTTATCAATGCAACGGTTAGTGACATTCATAACACAGTTAATTCTGAGATACTGATGTGCTCAGTCTTGAAACTGTGGGACTTAACCCACACCGTGGAGACCTTCTGGATGAGCACAGCAGCTTTTCCAGCCAGTCAGGTTAGACCCTCCGAGCTCCACTAGCCCGCACGTGAGTTAGCCTTCTGCAAACTCTCTGAAACCCTCGAACTCAATATGCATTTGACCTCAGTGTCCCAACTCATTACTTTAGTATCCAGAACCCTTTCTGTTATGCTAAAAGTTAACTGAAATAAATGGAGTAGCTTTGATAGGGCATCAAGAGACTGCTAAAGGTTTATGCCACTGATAATACGGCAATGCTTAAAATCAGAGCCGATTATCTCAAAATGGTGGGTCTGTCACAAAGCAAATATATTTCAAGTGACCCAGGCTGTGTTATGTTATTTACATGACACATTATTCTTTTTTTATTTGTTCTGAGAACCATAACCTAAGTCTGATCTTTCCTGTCTTTTCTTGCCATCACAGTGCTATGGGAAGTTGATACTGTCAGCAAAGAATCATTTAGGAGACATCTGTTGAATATATCATCTTAATCCTTTAGGAAGTTTTCATTTTCTGTGAAAGTAATTATCTCTTATTTTGATCTCAAATGAAGAGGCAATTGACATTTAAGATGATATGAATAAGTAAAATAAGCTTAAATTTTGCTTTTGTTAATGCTTTAAAGTGTCTTCAAAATGAAGGTTTTTTGGTTGTTTTTTTTTTTTTAATTTCTAAAAAGAAAGATAGCTTTATAGCCAAGATCCAAAGGTCTGCCTAATTGCATATATTAGTATGCTATTTAACCACGTCCTGATAGGAAATTCTGGCTACATGCAAGACCGGAACCAAATTGTTAAGGAGGAGTTGAAGCTTTACAGTTGGGAGGAGTTCTCTCTAGCAAAAAGAGTAGAATTAACAAATACGAAATCAGATATGAAAGAGAATATCATGAAGCAAATCAAGAAAAAGTATAAATTTTTAAAAGTTTACATATATTAACTGTTCCCAGTTATCTATGACTTTGAGGTAAATCACCCTAAAACTTAGTGGCTGAAAACGACAATCATTTTATTATCATCACTCACGGTTCTAGGGTCGGCTGAGCTCAGCGAGGCTATCCTTTCTCGGGGACTTTGACAAAGTTACATTGGGATGGTGCTTGGGCTGGAGCCATCCTGTGGCTCAACTCACACGCTGGAGAGGGCTGTGACTTCAGCTGAGGCTGGTGGCCAGAACACCTACGTATGTGGGCTCTCTGTGGTCTTTCTGTTTCCTCATGGCATGGTGACAAAGCTTGAAGAAAACCAGGTGAACACGGCACCTCCTTTCATGAACTATCCTTGGCAATCACATCATTTCTATACTCATTTCATATTGCTAATGTAGCAAATTGCCACAAATTTAGTGGCTCAAAATAACACAAATTTATTATCTTATTGTTCTGGGTGCCAAAAATTTGAAATGAGTCTCACTAGACTCAAATCAAGTTGTCGGCCGGGCTATATTCCTTCTGGAGGCTCTATGGATGTACGTTTTCTTGCCTTTTCCCGCTTCTTGAGAGAACTACATTCCTTGGCTCCTGGCCCCTTTCTTTATCTTCAAAGCCAGCATTGTAGAATCTTCTAATCTTTCTCAGCTCTGACTCTTTTGTCTTCCTTTTCCACTTACGAAGATCTTTGTGACCTTTCTCATTCACAGTATGACCTGTAAAACTTGAGGACTTCACTGAAAACTGGCCATACTCAGTAATTAGCTTGTCTGTTTCCTTATTGCAGACGCATATTTATGTTTTATGTTGTCTTAATCAGTGTCAATATTTTATACCAAATCAGCGAGAAATCTTTTCTTTAAAGATTTTATTTATTTATTTGACAGATCACAAGTAGGCAGAGAGGCAGGCAGAGAGAGAAGTGGAAGCAGGCTCCCTGCTGAGCGGAGAACCCAATGTGGGGCTCGATCCCAGGATCCTGGGATCATGACCTGAGCCGAAGGCAGAGGCTTTAACCCACTGAGCCACCCAGGCACCCCAGCAAGAAATTTTTATCAATAAACTGCTAAGGCATAGTTATAAAACTTTTTGCCAAAGTTTCTGGCTTCAAACTCTGATTACCTCTTCACAAGATTACAATTTCCCATTGAATTTTTTTAAAATTTAGTCTTTCCTCTAGGATGACTTATCATTTTTTTAAAAAAATTATTGGTATCTTAAAACATTTCTTTCAGTTTTACAACTCATTCTGGACATCATAATACATGAAAAGACTGGATAAAGTTTTTCTTAAATAAGACATCAATCCTAACATAATATTTGCATGTTTCCAAATTTCAGTTAAAAGAGTGTCCCCAGTTCAGATCGGTGTCCCCAGATCAACTTCCCCTTAGCCACATCCCAAAATACTGGTGGACACTCCAGCACTTCCAAACACTAGAGAACATGGAACAGCGGAATTTGACATAGAGAGAGACAGCAGCCTTAACTGAGTACCGTTAAAATGTTTTTCTTTTGCAAAACTAGGAAAAGAAATGTATGCGGACGCTCTGCTAGAGCCCATCCTGAGACCTCAGAAAGAACCTGCGAGGGTGAGCTACGTTTCATTAGCTTCACCGTAAATCCACACCTGGTAATCAATAATTACAGGTCAAGCATTATACTAAGTGACTTATGTGTATCGACATAATTCTAATGCCTGTGACACACACACATGCTGAAGGGGAGGTCCAGAGGGTGTAAGTAACTTGATCCACACCAGACTGTGGCAGATTCAGTGTTTGCTAGCAGACAATCTGATTCCATGACCCACGCTCTTAACCACTATTTTCCGTGGTTACTCTGGTATCAGGAAGAAAGAGAATAAAACTCCAAATCAGACATAAGCTTGCACCACTTAGTGTATTTCTTATTAAATTCATGTAAAATGGTTGCATCAGTAGTTTAGGCTAAACCAAGACAATTTGGATTCGGATATTTTATTGGTAAAATTAATCAGTAATTTATTCACCTGCATACTTTCGTAATGTGTTTTTCTTTTGTTGTCGTTGTTCTCTTACATAGCAAGAGAAATCTGCTTTTTCTCTACCAAACTAATCTGAAAAGAAATTGTTCAGATAGAGACCAGGCCTACCAGGATTAACCCTTCACCCTGGAGTTTGGATTAAGTGTTTTTAACAAAGCAGGCCAGTTGTTTTGACCACCACTCAAATCCCAGGAAAGCCAAGAAGGGAAGAAAAAAAGAGGCTCTTTTCTTTCTGCCTTTCCTTAGACATTGCAGGGGGATGTCTAAAGGCTTGAAATATCATGTGAGTATGTCATATCAGTAGCCTGCAAATATTTCCGTGCCAGAGGGAAATTGCTGCTATGTTCTTATTGGTCCTAATACGGGCTATTTTGTAGACATTTGGGCTGTTGTCCATTTTATGACGTATAAGTATTTTTTATCTTTATAAAAACAGGAGAATGGGGCACCTGGGGGGCTCAATGGGTTGAGTCTCTGCCTTTGGCTCAGGTCATGATCTCAGGGTCCTGGGATCGAGCCCCGCATCAGGCTCTCTGCTCAGTGGGGAGCCTGCTTCCCCTCTCTCTCTCTGCCTGCCCCTGCCTACTTGTGATCTCTGTGTGTGTGTGTCAAATAAATAAAATTTAAAAAAAATTTCACTTCATCCATTGCTAAATAAATAAATATAAAATAAAAACAGGAGATTGTGAGCAGCAAACTCTCTGATTGCCCTACCATGGCTGGTTATGCTCTCCTATTCTCAGAACCTGATGAGGAAGTCAAGCTCTCTGATCATTAACTGCTAAAAATAGCAGTTTTGAGCTTTACAGCAGCCTGTGCTGGACAGAAGGAAGGTGGAGATGGGGAGCGGTAGCACAAATACAATATGTGGAAGATACTTCATTTGGCATGAACCCAGAGATTATCAACTTACCGTGCTTATCGTGTTGTGCGGTGTTTATAAGTGCTATGATGGCATAATAACATTATCTATAGATCCTGAAACATTATAGACATTTATTGACTCAATCTGCATGAAGATTAGCTTACTAGAATATTCAAGGTTTTGGAGCCATGTATTTTATAAATGCAGCCCACACTGCATTTTAGATTTTTGCTGCTTCTTTGTTCAGTTTAATAAACATTAACAGGGGAGACGCCTGGGTGGCTCAGTCATTAAGCGCCCCCCGCCCCCGGCATCGGGCTCCGCTTCTCCCTCTCCCACTCCCCCTGCTTGTGTTCCCTTTCCCGCTTGTCTCTTTCTGTCAAATAAATAAATAAAATCTTTCTTAAAAATTAAAAAAAAAAAAAAACATTAACCAAGCAGCCACTCTATTGGAGGCACAGTGGTAGAAATAAAAGATACAAAGAGATTATAGTTAGACACTGCCCACAAGGAGCTCAGAACCTAGTAGGGGAGAACCAAGTCTATAAGTAACAATATTAATATGTGATTTGTACAACTCTAGGCTATGTACAAAGTATAGCAGCAAGACCCCGAAAGAAGTTGTATCAGGAGAGGGAAGGGAGATTAGGTAAATCTGTACAGAGGAGGGGTTCTTGCTTGCTTAAAAAAGTTGCTTTTACCATGTGGCTATATCTACTTCCTTCAACCCAAGATGTTATAGTCATTTTTTTAAAGATTTTACTTATTTATTTGACAGAGAGAAAGAAAGATCACAAGTAGGCGGGGGCGGGGGGGAGGCAGGCTCCCTGCTGAACAGAGAGCCCAAAGCGGGGCTTGATCCCAGGACCCTGAGACGATGACCTGAGCTGAAGGCAAAGACTTAACCCACTGAGCCACCAAGATGCCACAATATATTCATTTTTAAAACTGAGCTGCTTTGTCCTAAGAACAGATGAGCAGCATCTGAACTACTCAAGAGTACATGGTGGTAGAAATATCACTTTCAGGGTGTTCTTTTAACACTGGTATCTCTCAGATATTTGTGATATTCATTATCTTAACTAAAACTACTCCAAGTTACATTTTATGATTTATTTAGGCTAAGTCAGAATGTTGCCATTTTCCTGTAAATGGAGTACTTTAATATATTTTCATTATGACTATAATAAAAACACATTACAGAAGATGTAGAAAAAGGAATCACCTATAACCAAACCATCCAACACAATTAATGTTATTGTGGTGACGTAAAAATCTGGTCTCTTTTCTGACTTTTTTATTTCCAATTGTGCTGTGAAATATACATACAAGAAAGAATATATAGTTGACACACAATTTAAAGACCTTTGATAAAACAAGCGATTAAAGACCTTTGATAAAACAAGCGATCTCCACAGTAGATAAAGTCACATGGTAAAAGCAACTTTTTTAAGCAAGCAAGAACCCCCTCCTCTGTACAGATTTACCGAATCTCCCTTCCCTCTCCTGATACAACTTCTTTTGGGGTCTTGCTGCTATACTTTGTACACAGCCTAGAGTTGTACAAATCACATATATATCAAATCAATATGTAGAATATAAGTGGTACCTTTGAAACTTCTGGATGCCTTGCCCAGGTCACATCCCCCACTCTCTTTCCCTAAAAGTAGTTCCAGTACTAAATTTTCAGTTAATCATTCCTTTCCTTTAAAACAATAGATTGCCTTTTATATAGCCCTGAATAATATATATTGTTTCGTGTTTGAATTTTATGTAAGTGGAATCACATTGAATACATTTCTTTGTGACTTCTTTTAACAAAATCGTTTGTTTGTTTTCCTTTTTAGGGGAGAACCTGAATGGGAGCCCAGCCTCAGAACACTGAATGCTGTTAGCTTTTGCTGCCCTCCCCGGCTCAACTTCATGTTTTTGAGCTACCAGCGTGTTTGCCTACAGCTAGAGCGATTACGATGCACGTCACATATTATGAACATGCCACTCTCTATCAGCTTACTGTCCGTGGACTTTGGGTTTCTTTCCCGTTCATCACCGTTATAAAAACGTCTACAGTCCATGCCCCCCCCCACCTTTTTGTGCACACATCCAAGAGTTTTTCTATATTAGATTCGCGTAAGTGGAACGTTGAGATTTCAGGGCATGAACATTTTCACCTGGACTGAGTAGCATCAGTGGGTTTCCAGGGCAGTTGAATCAATTTCCACTCCCATCAGCTGTCTCTGTGAGAGTTCCTGTGGTAGCACATCCTCGCCAATATGTTACCTGTTTTCATGATCCATAAAAATAAGGGTCAGAATGACATACCTCTGTATTTTCTTCTTTATATAAAGCTAACCACAAAGCAGATGCTCGATAAAAATTCTCTGGTTGCTTGATTTTGGAGACTACATTCTAGAAAATTCAAGGCTCCTATGCTTAAACATATCATTCCTATATGGGACAAAGCTTTGCTTTTATTTTTTTTTTAAAGATTTTATTTATTTATTTGACAGACAGAGATCACAAGTAGGCAGAGAGGCAGGCAGAGAGAGAGAGAGAGGGAAGCAGGCTCCCCGCTGAGCAGAGAGCCCAACGCGGGGCTCGATCCCAGGACCCTGAGATCATGACCTGAGCTGAAGGCAGAGGTTTAACCCACTGAGCCACCCAGGCGCCCCTATTTTTAATTTAATACATACATACATGCATACACATACATGCAAATACATACATACATATGTACATACACTCAGAAACACGATAATATGTCATCTTTGATTATTAACACAAGACATGGAGCAAGGAATACTATTTCTTCGGTTAAAAGGGTATCCTGAAGTTTTCTCCCTCACACACACACATGTGTATGTACAAATATATGTGGGCATGTGTGTGTCTGTATGTTCCTCCTTAGATATTTGTATCCGTTAATAAAATGGGTTTGAAAATACTCTAACTTGAATATAGAAATCCATTTCACGAGCTCATCATTTGAAGCCACTGATTAGAAGTTCTCAATTGTCAATTTGTGTAGAAATCAAATTAAAAATACATAGCTTGAAGTGAGCTTAAATATCCAGATATCCAAGAAGAATGGTTAATGGTTTTGGTGAATTATTTGAAACTCTAAATTTACCATTTCTCTATTTATATCAGATTTTCAACCTCTTGTCATCCCTACCAATTTGAAACCAAGTTTATTTAAAAATATAAACCTTTTGCTTCTCTATCAAGGGATCAATTTTGAGACAAACTTTGAGGCTTTTAAAGCTGAAAGCAGTGATTTATGCAATTTTGACATATTTCAAAATTGGCAAAATATTAAAAAATTTAAATAATAGTTAAAAAATAATGAAAGCCATTTCTTAATAAATACTTGATTTTTATCTGAAGTTTAAATGACTATTGCATGATAATACATTAAAAGGAGTAAGATAAATGCCTTTATCTAACATTTTTGAGAATTATTAGAAAAACAATACTTTTCAGAAACTTCAATTGCAGAGAAATTGTGTTTCACCAGTTAGGAAAGATAATGAAATAAGTATCAGAGAATATAAGCTTTCTAGTATCACACCTGAGGAACCGTCTTGGATCTCATATTTCAAATATATATGCTAATTTTCATTAACAACCCTTCACTCTTTTTAATTTCATTAAGCAAAAGTGGGGTGGCTGGGACTGACAGGGCCTGAATAATCTGGATAATTATAAGATCTACATTTTCCTTTGTATTGTACAGACTTTAATTTCACAATAAATATGCATATGCCTGACCTCAGGGGTCTAAGAGTTGAAAGATCCTGAGGGGTGACCGGGTGGCTCAGTTGGCTGGGCATCTGACTCTCGGTTCCAGCTCAGGTGGTGATCTCAGGGGATGTGGGATGGAGCCCCGCCGAGCAGGGAGTCTGCTTGAAGATTCTCTACCTCTGCCCCTCCTCTAATATGCATGCGTGTGTGCCTGTGCACATCTCTCTCTCTCTCTCAAATAAATAAATAAATCTTAAAAAAAGAAAGAAACAAAGATCCTGAAAGAAACAAAGATCCTGAAACCTGGAACCAGCACACTTAGCTCTGTATATTGTCCCTGTCACCTACTAGCTGAGTGACCTCTCAAAGTCTCCAATCCCACATTTGTAAAAATGGGAAATAACTCCGGATTATCTCACAAGATTGTCTGGGAAGATTAGGTGAAACAACAGATATAAATGCCATCAGTAAACCATAAAGTGCTAAACAAATGTAAATTATTGTTATTGTTATTGTTATTTGGGGCTCAAACTTCAGCTTTATTGTTTAATATCTCTATGACTTACATGGCAAGTGACTTAACTTTTTAAAGCCTTTTTCTTACCTGGAAATCATAGTTTTATAAGAATTAAATGAAATAACATAAGGAAAACTTGAGCACAGAATGGATGGTGAGGACTTATTATTTCTTATCGTAACTTATTACCCATATCAGGGGGAAAATTGCTTTGAGTCACTCTTCAAATGCTCACAATAGATTATACTGAACTGTCCACCTGTCAACGACCTGCACTTGAGAGAGACCCAAACTGGACACCCATGAAGCCACAGCAAGAGAACAGATCTTTCCTCTCTCTAGAGCTAACTGCCGTTATGAAAAATAAGCCTACTCTTCTTTTAATGGGGTGAGCCAACCTGGACACAAACTATGTAAACAGAATCTGTGTGCTGAGAATATTGTTGCAAAGCCCAAGGATCAACATCACTATTATTTGATGACTATTACTCATAAAATGTTTGATAAGAATTAATAATGCTTGCTTACTTCATATAAGGACAATTCAATTGTGACCTATTTCTTTCTTATTCAGACCTAAATCTGTACTCTGTCCTTCCTTATTACCCCTTTCTACAACCAAATGGGTTTGGCTGTCTCCACCCAGCCATCTTTTTCCCATGTTTTTTGAGAGGTGGACAAAGTGGGTAATCATGGAGAAAAGCCATGTGCTACTTCTCACAGGCTTAATTCAGCTTCCCCTGCAGCCCTCGAGGTCAGACATCTCCAAGAAGATCATGACCCAAATTCGGGTTAGCAACATGCCAGGGAAAGCAGACAGCTGTATGGGACAATTTGGCTCCAACTGATGCTAACCATTTATGTGATTCCATTAAAAAAAAAAAAAAAAAAAAGAAACAAGTGATATACAATTAAAAAGTGTAAAATTTTTGGTGTATTGTAGTATGTGGCATATAAAATGACAGTAATGTAAACCAAGTAGATATTGTTTTATTTCTCCATAAATATATAGCAACTCTGTGTTCCCAGAAGCCACTGGATCATGGTCACTTCTGATCTTATCCCAGCCAGTTGCACAAGTATTGAGAATCAAACACCTGTTTATTTGTTAATGCAACCGAAGGAACTTGATCGTTGGATTTCAATGACTCTAGAGTGTACACATGCATTCTGTTTCAGGCCACATGTTTTATTTCCTTTGATATATGGGTTTGTTATGATCATCAATTTCCTATTTGAAAAAAAATGGTGTGACTCATATATTTGCCTAGCTGCTGATGATAATTCATTGTTTTTGTTCTCAGGGAACAATAAATCCTGTATGAATATTATCAGCCAGTTTTTAAGTTTTAAGAATGGTATATGGTGTCAGTAAATGACTTGGCATTACTTTGAGGTGCGAGACAATCAATTAAATGCGCTTATATCACATCGTATCCTAATATTAGAAATATATTAGCATACACACTCTAAATTAATTACAGACTCTGACTGCTTCAATTTTCTTTTGGAAGAAGATTTTCCCCACTGCCCAAAGAGAGCTTGACTGGGACTTGCTAGGCATGATACTGGTATCCAAAATGCAGTTGATATCCTCTTGATTATATATTAGTTTTTACTCTGCCACTTCTGGAAAGTTTTCTAAAATAGCACAAAGAAAAATGATGAGGAAGAAAACATTCACTTTGGCTCAGTGAGCACTTCATGAGCAACTATTGTGCACGAGGTATTGTGATGGGCATTGGAAAAAAAGAGACAGCTCTCCACAGTTTGGTCAAAAGGCAACACATAGATAGGTCATTCAAATAAAATATAGTAAATGCTATAATAGAAGTGAGCACAAGGCCATGGATGTGCAGAGGAGGAGCTAAAATCTTCTCTACTGAATTTCTGACTCACTAACCCGACAGCCTACTGGATATCATTAACTTCACAGCATGTTGAAAACAGAACCTAGAAACTGTCCCGTTCCAATAACTTTGTAGCAGAAGCTGCAGGTGCCCTGTTCATTTTCTCTGGCCCTCAGAGTCTGCTCAGGCTGTACGTGAGAAAAACCCTCAACCAATGACCGGATAGGAGGTACGTAGCCCAGCTCTCTCTTAACGCAGGTAGGATAACTCCGAGATCGGATGATTCTGTCATATGTTCTACAACCTTCCATTGAACCTCTGCACAGTGAGGACCATTATGGCAAAAATGGGTCAAGTGGAAGGCCCCGGAAATTTCTATCCCTACTGGGATTGTAATCTAAAAGCGATGCCTCATCCCGGATGGAACTCCAGAGATTAGGCTACCCTCAAAGATCTGACAAGCAGGTATAATGAGACCTGTAGTATCCCCATGCACTTTGCCTATTTGAGTCATAAGGAGGTTGGATGGATGCTTGGGAATGACCGTGCAGTACGGCAGACTTAATCAGGGCCCTTCCGATGCAGCGGCTCTGTAGATGGAGTCCCTTTCCTGGAACAAATCAAGAGCCTCTGGCACCTGGTGTGCTGCTATTGATTCGAAAATGCTCCTTTTCCCATATCAGTTTGTACCAGATGCTATTTGCTTTTACCTGATGTAGCCTCAGTACTATGTCAGCTTCCCTCCTCTCTGCCATACTATCGTTTGCAAAGATTGTGGTTATCTTGACAGTCCACATGAAATCACATCTACTGCATTGATGGTATTATATTGGTTGGCCCTGATCAGGACCTGAAGAGGAAGTAGCAGGTATTTTCTATAATTTAGACAGACCTAGCCGGAGAATAGGAGATAAATCCCACGAAAATTCAGGGACCCATTACATATGTGAAGTTCCCGGGAACCAAATGCTACAGAACAGCTCAGGGTGTCCTTCGGAGCGGAAGAGAGTTGCCGCAGCTATCTCTAGCACAGTCTATCTCTAAAGAAGAGGCACTGGATGGGCCTTTTTGGACTTTCGATGTGATACACACCGTGTGTGAGTGGGCTACTTACGTTCCACTTTCAAGTAGTCTGCAAAGCTGCCAGTGTTGAGGGGGACCAGAGCAAGGCTGGGGGGCAAGCCGCTCTTCTTGTGACCCAGCAAACTCAGTGACACTGGGACTCTCTGTGGCAAATGGGAAGCTGCGCAAAGTCGCTGGCAGGCAACAGTTAGAGAATTAAGTGGAGAACTCAAGGTTTTGAAGCCCATCCAGCCCTCTTCTGCAGATAAAAGTCTTTTCAGAAAGAGCTTCTAGTGTGATATCAGAACTGAATGCCTTACGTATATTCGGAATTTCCCATTATGAACTAGGTGACCTTTCTAGCCATAAGGCTTGGACTACACAGAAGCAATCTGTCATCAGATGGAAATAGTGTGTAAGAGATTGAGCCCAGGCACGTCCAGAAGGCACAATTAAATTGCCTAAGCAGGAGGCTTACAGTCCTTCAACATCAACTCCTGGCCCGTCTTCAGTCCGTACCTATAGCCTCACGGGGGAGTTTCTTATGACCAGTGGAATGTGGAGAAAGAAGCTGAGTCCCGATTTACAGAGAGTGAAACAATTTCCTGGGACAGACTGGGACGGACAGTCGCCACATTATAGTTCTACTCAGGGGGAGTCTCTGGACAGTGGTAAAGGAAAATGCACCCCAAAGGCAGAACTTCGAGTCACATATTTGGTTGACCACTTTTTCTGAACTGAGAGATGGCCAGAGTATGGAATTACCATGGTTCATGGGTGGTCGATGACAGCTTGGATGGATGTTCAGGGACTTGTTAATAAAAAAAAATATATATATATATATATATACATATATATATATGTATATATATAGGATTGGCATGATGATGAGGAGGGGTCTGTGGCAAAGACATGTGAATGGATCTCTCCTTATAAGCATGGAGTGTGAAGTTGTCTGTGAAAACCCTCCAAAGAGCGTCCATCACGAAGGAGGCCTGCAGTGGTCATGCCGGCAGGAAAAAAGGGCAGGGCGGTCTGTATGACATTCGGTGAATATTTATCAAAGGAGTAAAAGAGTAATCTAGGAAATTTCCCCAATGACAGAGGACAGGGATAGAGGAGCCACAGACCAGGGCTCACCAATATTTTGATCTTGGTATCCCTTTGGAGAGTAATATACTGATAAATGTTGAATAAACAGCTTTAAAAAAAAAAAAGGAAAGAAAAGCTCTGATTGGTAGCATTTACTGATGTTTGTTTTGTAAACACCTCTTCCGTGGCGGTTTCAAACTATCAGCATGATGTCATTGAACACAGAGCTGGAAGGAGATCCGTACAACTGGTTTCCATGAGCTGGTGCCAGCCAACTCCAATGCACCATTGCCTTCCATTCTTAAATGTTACTGAGAAACTTAAAGACTTCTGGGTTATGTAAATTATATCTACAAGCATTTATAGCATTAGAAATTAGAACTGAGAAGTTCTTGAAATTTTTATTTCTTAGTTCTATGAAAAATAATAATCCAGGGCACCTGGGTGGCTCAGTGGGTTGGGCCTCTGCCTTCCACTCAGATCATGGTCTCGGGGTCCTGGAATCGAGCCCCACATCGGGCTCTCTGCTCGGCGGGGAGCCTGCTTCCCCCTCTCTCTCTGCCTGCCTCTCAGGCTGCTTGTGATCTCTCTTTCTCTGTCAAATAAATGAATAAAATCTTTAAAAATAATAATAACGATAATAATCCCACTACTTAACATAATACCATTTTTATAAAATATAGCTATACTTTTCAAAACAAAAAACACTTAGTGAGAAGAAGATCATTGTTTTGCATTTTGGCAAATCTCTCAATGTATGAATTATGAGAAGACAGCTGGATTCTCATATCTCCTTCAACATTCATTCTGTTGTGATATGTAGTTTAAAGTATGTGAAGAAAATGTGGGCCCACACATATGTTATTTGAAAAAGGAGGAAGAGTGTGTATTTTAATAGACATTTCAGATAATTAAGGACACTTTTCTTTGATAATACACTAATACTCAAAAAGTGACAGTTTCCTAAAGGTTAGTCTTAATGTGGAACCCGAAACCATACATTTAAACTCTGTTACAAGAATATCCATTGGTCTATCTTGCATTTTGAGTGGATCTTTAACCAAGCATGATTTTGTAAAATAAAACATGGGTTACTTGGAAAGTATTGTTTCCCTGAGTTATGCAGATCTTCCAAATGTTGACTTTTTCATTATATAATGTCAAAAACTATTTTCACCAATATCACCACCAATCTCATCAGTGAAGTCTTTAAATTACTGGGAAACTATCAAGCTCATTGTGGTGGAGACAAGTTTCCCAAAACTCTAACTTTCACTCTTATTTTTCTCTTTGGCAAAAGCACCATCATTTGTTTTTCTGTAAGTGACAGGTTCACTTCATACATTTTTTTAAGTAAAATGTCTGTCGATGCCCAAGTCTATGTAACCATCATTTTATGTTAGCCATTTTTTCAAGAAATGATGTTCCCTAAGAAAAGCAACTAGTTCAGCTTGCATCTCCAGCAATTGCTCAAGTACTTTTACTCAAGGCAACTATTGTATTTTTCTCTCTGCAGCAGACGTGCTGCATTTTTGACATAGGATATTAAAAAATATAGAACCAAGTATTAAGATAAATGCAATTTATTGTATCATTACATCAAGGAAATTCTTAAGGGAAACTGGCTTTCTTTCTTCTCTTTCTTTTCTCTTTTTCTCTTTCTGTCTTTTTTGTTTTGTTTGTACTGCCAGCGCATGGCAGTGAGAAGATACAATGACTCCTAGTACAGTTTGGCACAGCTGCCTTGAGTCCTACTGAGATGCCAGCAATTTTAACCACCATTGCTTTATGCCAGTGCAAATGTTATAGTGCAAATGTTGACACAGAGAAACAGCGTTACAAGATTGCACCATCTTAGTATTATAATAAAAATAATTTAGACCTTGCAGACTCCAGAGACGCTCACCCCGGAAGTCTATTGACCACACTTCGAGAACTATTGCACAAGACGACTGGCAAAACATCTAGCCACAGATCATCTTCTGGAAAGTTTGCATATATATATAAGGACAATACAAATGTGAAAGATTAAACATTTCTGGAAAGATGTTTCCCCAGTCATTACGAAAGAAAGAAAGGTCTTATTGAGAGCTCTATTAAACAAATGAATTATGTCCACAGTCTCCTAAGAGAGAACAGCTCTAGGCTTCCATGATTTACCATGAGACCATACAGTCCTTTCATAACACTTGGCATCCCTATTACTGTCTAGCTATCACTTTGGACTGAGGGCACCCAATATAGAAGCTCATAGCAACAAGAATGTTATAAGGACGTTAAATGCACGAACTCTTCTGAAACAGAGATTAATGAGAAATTAGATTCCCTCTCTCCAAAATTTCAAAGTAAAAATTTAAAAAAAAGAATCACAAAAATAAACACATAGATCAATAGAACAGAGTGAACCCACAATTATATGGTTTATTAACCTTTGACAAAGCAGGAAAGAATATCCAATGGGAAAAAGACTTTCTCTTCAACAAACTGGGAAAACTGGACAACAACATGCAAAAGAATAAAGCTGCACCACTTTCTACCACCATACACACAAAAAAATTCAAAATGATGGAAGGCCTAAATATGAGAACTGAAACCATAAAAATCCTAGAAGAGAACACAAACAATAACTTCTAGCTTCTGTACAGCGAAGGAAATAATCGACAAAACTAAAACTCAACCTATGGAATGGGAGAAAATATTTGCAAATGACATATCTGATAAAGGATTAGTATCCAAAATCTATAAGGAACTTATAAAACTCAGTACCCCCCAAAATGAATAATCTAATTTAAAAATGGGCAGAAGACATAAATAGACATTTTTCCAGAGAAGACATCCAGATGGCTAAGAGACACATGAAAAGTTGCTCAATATCACTCATAATCAGGGAAATACAAATCAAAACTACAATGAGATATCACCTAGCAGAATGGCTAAAATCAACAACACAAGAAACAACAGGTGTTGGCTAGGATGTAGAGAAAAAGGAACCATCCTGCACTGTTGATGGAAATGCAAATTAGTGGTGCCACCCTGGGAAGCTCTGCGGAGTTTCCTCAGAAAGTTAAAAATAGAACTATCCTATGATCCAGCATTGCACTACTAAGTATTTACCCAAAGGATACAAATATACTAATTCAAAGGGATACATGCACCCCAATGTTTTTAGCAGTATTATGGAAACAATAGTCGAATCAAGGAAACAGCTCAAGTGTCTACTGACTGATGAATGGATAAAGAAGGTGTGTGTATATATACACAACAGAATATTACTCAGCCATAAAAAGAATGAAATCTTGCCATTTGCAATGACATGGATGGAGCTAGAGGCAAGGGTATTATGCTGAGTGAAAGAAATTAGAGACAGAAAGTACCATATGATCTCACTCGTAAGTGGAATTTAAGAAACAAAACAAATGAGCAAAGGGGGAAAAAGAGAGAGGAAGGTAAACCAAGAAACAGAGTCTTTTTTTTTTTAAGTCTTCTTTTTTTTAAATTTCTTTTCAGCATAACAGTATTCATTGTTTTTGCACCACACCCAGTGCTCCATGCAATAGGTGCCCTCCCCAATACCCACAGCCTGGTTCCCCCAACCTCCCACCCCCCGCCCCTTCAAAACCGTCAGGTTGTTTTTCAGAGTCCATAGTCTCTCATGGTTCACCTCCCCTTCCAATTTCCCTCAACTCCCTTCTCCTCTCCATCTCCCCATGTCCTCCATGTTATTTGTTATGCTCCACAAATAAGTGAAACCATATGATAATTGACTCTCTCTGCTTGACTTACTTCACTCAGCATAATGTCTTCCAGTCCCGTCCATGTTGCTACAAAAGTTGGGTATTCGTCCTTTCTGATTTCAAGATATATCTCCAAAGGCAAAGGAAACAAAAGCGAAAATAAACTTCTGGGACTTCATCAAGATCAAAAGCTTCTGCACAGCAAAGGAAACAGTCAACAAAACAAAGAGGCAACCCACGGAATGGGAGAAGATATTTGCAAATGACAGTACAGACAAAAGGTTGTTATCCAGGATCTATAAAGAACTCCTCAAACTCGGCACACACAAAACAGACAATCATATCAAAAAATGGGCAGAAGATATGAACAGACACTTCTCCAATGAAGACATACAAATGGCTATCAGACACATGAAAAAATGGTCATCATCACTAGCCATCAGGGAGATTCAAATTAAAACCACATTGAGATATCACCTTACACCAGTTAGAATGGCCAAAATTAGCAAGACAGGAAACAACATGTGTTGGAGGGGATGTGGAGAAAGGGGAACCCTCTTCCACTATTGGTGGGAATGCAAGTTGGTGCAGCCTCTTTGGAGAACAGTGTGGAGATTCCTCAAGAAATTAAAAATAGAGCTTCCCTATGACCCTGCCATTGCACTACTGGGTATTTACCCCAAAGATACAGATGTAGTGAAAAGAAGGGCTATCTGTACTCCAATGTTTATAGCAGCAATGGCCACGGTCGCCAAACTGTGGAAAGAACCAAGATGCCCTTCAACGGACGAATGGATAAGGAAGATGTGGTCCATATACACTATGGAGTATTATGCCTCCATAAAAAATGGAGTCTTAACGTGGAGAACCAACGGATGGTTACTAGAAAGAAGGTGGGTGGGGGGTGGGGGTTAAGTAGGTGACAGGGATTAAGGAGCGCCCTTGCTGTGATGAGCAGTGGGTGACATATGAAAGTGTTGAATCACTATATCATACACCTGAAACTAATATCACACTGTGTGTTAACTAACTGGAATTTAAATGGAAACTTAAAAAAAGAAAAATGTAACTAGAGGAAAGATAAGAATCAGAAAGTGTAGAAGACATAGAAGCTGAGGGGGGAAAAAACATTCAGATCAGAAATGGGGTAATCAGGGGACACCTGGGTGGCTGAGTCGGTTAAGTGTCTGCCTTCAGCTCAGATCATGACCTCAGGGTCCTAGGATGGAGCCCTGAGTCAGGCTCCCTACTCAGTGGAGATTGTCCTCCATTTCCCTCTGCTTCTCCCTCCTCCGCTCAACTCGTGCTCTTTCTCAAATAAATAAAATCTTTTTTAAAATAAAGAAAGAAAGAAATGGGTAGTCAGGGCTGTAGTATGTCACAAGCATATAAAAGCTATAATGAGCTGAAATTACAAGAAAAGAGACAGACGGGGAGAGGAAAAGGATGAGGTGGGAAAGGGGGCTGAAGACAGGGTGAACGAGTTGGTCAGTAGAGCTGGCAAAGCAGTAAGAGACAAAGAAGAACCAAGTCTCTGTGATGGCAGAGAGCAACCAACTCCTACTGAAAGGCTGACTAGAAAATCCAGTTCTCAGAGTTGCCATGCCAGACCTCAGCTCTTGGCCAAGGTTCTTTTCGTTTATGTATTTCCTTCCAAGAGCTATTTTGTTTTTTCTTTTTTTAAATAACTTGAGTGTTCCTTGTAACCATTGGGACACAATTAATTCCTAACTACTGGGGAAGTCATCGTGCAAGGTGCTTTCCCATCATTATCTCCATTTAAGTCCTTTTTCTCCCCGAAGCATGTTTACCAGCGACGCTCCCACACAACCGGTGTGACGGGAGCACACAAAGCTGACGATTTCCATCTCCACAAGCCATGAAACTCGCCACACGCAGAGGCGATAAGGCCAGAGGGAACTGTGCAGTTGGAGAATTTGTTGTTTTTCCCTCCTGGTTCAAAAAAAGAAAAGTAATTGAACTACATACCTTTAGAGTCATAGACAAGAGGGTATCTTTTCGTCGCAAAGAACCAAATCCAGTTGAATTAAATTAAGCCAATGGAGAATTTGTTATAACCTGCAGGGGCCTCTCGTAGAAACTTAACAAGACGTTCAGCCTCAGAAAGTGTCTGGATGTCTTCTATGTCTCCATCGCGTCTCTCTCTGCGTAGCCACAGAGAGAATCTCCGCCGGCGCACCCTACCTTCCTATTTCTCCGTCTCTCTGGCAGAGTAAGCAACTCCCAAGTATGGAGGTCGCAGTCAACTTCCCAGGGAAACAGCCTCAATTTCCTCCTTCATTGCTTTCTTCATTCCCTCCACTCTCCATCCACCTCAAAAAGTACTTTGGTTGGTCTAGCTTCGGTCACACACTCATCCTTGGTACAATGAACTGCAACCTACTGGCAGAGCCAAGGAACTACCGAACACAAAACAGAAATGCTGGTGGAAGGATGTGAGGCTGGGGAGTGTTTGGTTTATCCCCATGGATCATCAGAAGGGGAAATTAGCTGAGGGGTGGTGTTTGTTGGCAGATTCCAACAGAAGATGAACCATATATCATCATCACATTCACCAAAACAACTCAAGTGATTCCACATTGATGAGATTCCATCACACGGCCTTGGAAAAAGGCATTCCAGATGTCCACCCTCAACAAACAAACAAACGAACAAACAACAAAACCACTTTCTGACACCCAACAATAAGGCCAAAATATGATTTGAGAAAACTCTCCCTTTGCAGACTGCCCCCTCCAGTGTGCTTCGTGCTTTACTAGTCCTGGGCTAGCCATCCCTCAAGCAATGTCCCACATCCCAGACCTGTTCCTTTCCCCGTCCTTTACCCAAGTATTATCTATCTCTCTAGATCACAGCCGTTTGCTTCATGATGACAGCTGGAAGTAACCTGTGTTACAGTTTTAATGGTCTGATACTGTTAACCATTCCAAATAAGATAAATGTTTATTAGATGTATATAATTTCTCATTTTAAAAAAGTGGTTCTGACAGTAGCAACAACCTTGGGCCAATTGAAAAAGAGGATACATTAAGAAAGGAGGCCCATCGATGTGCTACTTACAATGCAACCCATTTCTCCAAAAATGTGGATCTTGACCTTTCCTTCTGTTTCCGTTTCAAACAGTAGTCTTGTTTTCCAGACCTACTTCGTAATTGCTGTCTCTGTGTTTGCACAGCTTAGCCATCACACTGTGTTCTTGCAGAATAAATAATGTTATAAATCAGAGGCACTGCATGCAAAATCCCAAGGAGTCTGTTTGTGCAATACCTTCTAACATCCTAGAGAATGAACAAAGGCAGTTTTTAATGAGCCCTAAGAGAGTTTTCAAAGGTGGGAGTTTTCCAAAATTTGCAGTTTCTGTCCTCTGAAAATGCAAATATACAAATGTCCAGTAAGAATTGGTTTCTTAAAAGGGAACATTGATGTTCACACGCCTTTTCATAAGTATTAACCATACTTTCAGCTCCCTTTTCATTTAAGGGGTTGGAACTCATCTAAGAAACTGACCTATTTAATCTAAAATTCTGTCTGTACCTATGGTACAGTAACCAATGAAAGGAGATTATAAATTATTCTGTCAGAGCTTCCAGCTCATTCTGTCAGTTATAACATCTATAATCAGATGGTAGACTTGGATTCTATTTATCTCTAGCACAAAAAGACAGTATGTCTTACTGGTTAAACTATGGACTCATAACCAGACTTCCTAGGTTCAAATCCTTCAGATGATAGCTGGGAGGCTTAGGGAAAGTCGCCTAAACTCTCTGTGCCTCAGTTTCCTCACCTACAAAATGGGAATGGTAACATTATCCACCCACAATTATTGTGAAGATTAATTAACATTGCAAAGCCCTCGGAATAGCGTTGGCCATACTAAGGGTTAGCTATTATCACACTGACTTTATAACCTCCACTGACTCTTGGGTACTGCTAATGAAGACAGTCTCCTTGACCTCATTCTAACCAGCTTCCCATGAGCTCTCTGCCAGACTAGGCCAGACCTCGGGTTTCCCTCTTTGTCTTTGCAGAACCCGGTCTGAACAGGAATCCTGCTCAGTCAGTTTACTGATATCTTATCCCCTGGACCTGCCTGTAGCAAGAATTCTACTGAACCTGCCTACAAGAGTCCTCCTTGACCCACAATGTTTCCTCTTGGTAATTTTCCATCCACTGACTTCCCCACCTCCCTTGGCTTGTCCTGTGGGAGTCCAAGTTGAGTCAGATCTATCTCTTTAACTACAGAACTCCAACGAGGTAGTCCCCGCTTGAGTGAAGTCTGCCTTACCATCTCGAACGAGACATGAACAAGTTTTTCTTTAACACTGCCCTGTTTTTGTCTTTAAATAATCGATCATCCTTGTGCAGTGTGGGAGGAGAGACACATTCTTGAAATGGCGCTTATATTTTAATCTGTCTCTAATAATTCAACCTAACTTGTTAATATTTAGGATTTGGTGATGCAATGGTTATGCCGTAACGACACAGGAGAGTTGAAAAGGAGCACGTGATTGCTTGGAGGGACCAGCCTATAAGAGTTAGGAGAAGGGACAGCAGGAAGTACCTCCACCAGAAAGAACCTGGCATTATCATAAAAATAATTTCAATTTTAGTAAAGGTTTCCATTGATTCTGTTCTTTATGATGTGGTCATAAACTCACTTGTTGAGATGCAGGAATAATGAATACAATAGCTAAATCTCCCAACACTTTGTAAGAGCTTTGCTAAGGAAGACTGCCTCTATAGGAAGGCTACCAGTTTCCCCCTAGATACATTCTATTCTATTAATCTGTAAGGAGCATGGAAAAACGTGTCTTTTTTGTTTTTTTAAGATTTTATTTATTTACTTGACAGAGACACAAGCGAGAGAGGGAACACAAGCAGGGAGAGGGAGAGGCCGACTTCCCATGGAGCAGGGAGCCTGATGCAGGACTTGATCCCAGGATGCTGGGATCATGACCTGAGCCAAAGACAGACCCCCAATGACTGAGCCACTCAGGCACCCCAAAAAGCATTTCTTGACTGAAGGGCTTTTAATGACCACACAATTGTGGGAAAGTGCGAAAACACATACTATTCAGGTAGATACATACATATTTACTGTTCTGTTAGTCCGCCCCGGAAAGAATATCTCTAAGTGTCAACAAATATTAAAAAGTGGCACTGAAAAACCAGACTGTTTAGTCTTTAGAAGAAAAATAGAGGGGATATGAGGCAGCATGTTAAATATTGGGGTCTCCATTAAGACTCTTACAGACCTACATAATGTTCCTAATCCTCCCCTAGACAACACATCTAGTAACCTATCCAGTCACCTCAAACAACACCTGTCGGGCTTTGTAGTTGCAGAGCCCAAGAAGGGATTCTGATATGTCTACTTTGCTGAGCGAACACTTTTTAGGAAAAACCTGAGTGTGAGGAGAGGAGGGAGCAGTACAGAAAAGAGCTGCATCATGATATGGTCCCAGGTAAAATCTGGGGAAAATATGAAAGAGTGGAAATGAGTCAGTCCTCGGTCACCCTTGGAGAAGGGAGGGTATAACCTCTCAGAGGTTTCCAGCGAAATAGCCCTACTTAGCCCAGGTCAGGTCTCTGGAGCAAGTCACGGCTCTAAGATGTTAGCACAGGCATTTTCAGCCGCCAAAGGATGGCTGTCCCCGCCTGTAAAAGGGATCTGGGCTGGGAATGTCTACCACACTGCTCCTCGTGGTTGGTTCCTCAGTGATGATTTTTAGTACCTGACAGTAGGGGCTTCGTTTTGTGCATGCTTTGTATGCCTGGTACGTCTCACAGTGCCTAACTATGATAGGCTTTTAATAAACCGTTTCATTGATTTAAAATACATAATGACAATAGTCTATCGAATTTACAAAGTAATGCCTGAAAAGAGTCATTTAAATTCAGATTTTATTTTGCACACTTGCTAAGTAACACTGTGGTGTTTTCCTTCATGCCTTTGTTCCCACCCCAGCTGCTTACATCTTGCATTGCTCTCTGCATATCAATAAGAGAGGAAGGAAATGTGGTCTTGTGGTTGTAAGAGTAACTTGAGAACCCAGAGATACTAGCATGACCTCTCTTCTCTTGGACATCCGAATGAAGCCAGCAAACCTCTCAAAGCCTCTCGTTTTGGGAAGGCAGAGTAATAAATCCTTAAAATGGTCTGTTTTACTTCAAATGAACTACATCTTCAAATGTCTCTTCTTATATTAACCCTTTTCATGTTATACACTGTGAATGAGAACCATCTTAAACACCTCTCCACAGGAGAGAAGAGTCCAGAAGCTCTCATGTTTAGAGAACACATTCCTGGAAACTTAGAATCAGCTTCCACACTCTGTCGTGGGTAGGGAAGAGCTAAGATGAGCCTGTCTTTGCTTATCCACCTTAATGTATGTGGGCAAACTGGTCTCATTCTGTATGTATATAGAGAGGGGGTGGGCAGAGAGATCTGAGTGGTGAATCTGATGAGGTTACTGCCAAAGGGACATTACTTCCTCTTTAGCAAGGGCCCTGGGCCTCTTTGACTCTGCTTTGGCTTTTGGCCTTCCTCCTCCTTAAATCTAGAGAAACTGGTGACCACTTTCTCCCTGTCTATAATCATCTGACCATGCATACCTACAGCGTGGGGGCCAGATCATTCTAGAAAGACCTAATTTTTTGAAAGAATGGAAATAGGGGGGCGCCTGGGTGGCTCAGTGGGTTAAGCCTCTGCCTTCAGCTCAGGTCATGATCCCAGGATCCTGGGATCGAGCTCCGCATCGGGCTCTCTGCTCAGCAGGGAGCCTGCTTCCCCCCTCTCTCTTTCTGCCTTTCTGCCTACTTGTGATCTCTGTCTGTCAAAAAACAAATAAAATATTTAAAAAAAAAAAAAAAAAAGAATGGAAATAGGTTGGCCAAAATATCATGATATAAAAATTATGTAACTAAAGGTCTTAAGTCAGAGCAAATTGGGGAATAAGGAGCAATCAGAAAAATGCAAAGATCTCATTGCATAGGATGTATAAACCCAAACACTAATGGAATTAATAGCTTAATTAAAATGTTGCTCATAAACTACATCTGGATTGAATTACAAATTTAAAAAGGCTCTTATAACCACAAATTATGCCAGATATTTAACTCACGAATAATCATCTGGCTCCACCAGGGTTGAGGACTTAGGGGTAGAAACAGAGGGTTTTGGAAACTGATTTAGATAATTTTTTTAAAAGATTTTATTTATTTATTTGAGAGTGAGTGAGAGAGAGCACAAGCCAGGGAGAGAGGCAGAGAGAGAAGGAGAAGCAGACTCCCCGCTGAGCAGGGAGCCCCAACATGGGGCTCCATCCCAGGACCCTGGGATTATGACCCCAGCCAAAGGCAGAGGCTTTAACCGACTGAGCCACCCAGACGCCCCCCTGAGAGTATTTCTGAAGTCAACTGTGTGTGTGTGTGTGTGTGTGTGTGTGTGTGTGTGTTTTAAATGCGAGTGTAAATACCTACAGGTGTGAAGTGGGAGGGAAAGCTGGGATTGGGGAGCCAGGGACAGATAGGCATAGGATACTTTGGAAGCAAGAAAGTAGAAAGTTCATAGATCTCTGAGGATAAATCGTAAGTATTTCCAAAAATGTCCTACACTGTCGTCTCTTTTTCCCTCACAGACCAGCAGCAAATCGATTCTCCTCTCTGGAAATTGACGCTCAAGGGAAGAAAGCGACCAACCCCATCATTATTCAGTGGCAGGGTCCAATGGAGAATTCCACCGCCCCATTATAATACCCTGGGGGGGCTAGATGGCAAATGGGTTTGGGGCAAGGAAAATTGGTTTCTACTGGTTTCTCTCTTCTCAAGCATTGGAATCTTATCCTTTGAAAGATTTCATACCTTACAGGTATCACACACAGTGTCCAATCCCTCTCCTTCTTCAGCCTCTAACGTGCCTCTGATAGCTTCCTGCTAAGGAAAGTTCTCGGGAATGGGTCTAGAGATACCAGCAAACAAGTTGAGGACATTTGGGGTCAACACTGCTGCGTGCAAAGGACATTAAGAAGAAAGAAAATATGGTAAAATCTTGGTGGTGCTCATCGTAATTGGTTTTCCTCTCGGTCTTGGGCACACAGAGGCACTTTCCAGCCTCCCCGGGACTTAAGTAGGGGCCATGCATGAGCTCTGGCCAAAGAGCTGAGAGTGGGAATGATGTGTCACTTCCAGTCTATCGCCGTGGAGAGCACATACGTGTTCTCACTCTTGCTCACCCCCTGCTTCAGTGTTGCTGCAAGACTTGTGTTTCCGGAGAAGCTGTAAGATGAAAGCGACCTGGTTCCTAAGTCGGTGCTTGGAGGGGAGCTGCCCTGAAAAGCCACCGGACCACGGTGACTTCGCATGAGTGAGTGAGCCGAGGGAGCTTTTAGGGTTTGTTTGTTGCTGCAAATCGCTGAGCCTGTTCTGACTCATACAGAGAACGATGCAGAAGCAGAAGCAAGGAGGTACCTCCACCCAGCCCTGCTCTCCTCACCACTCTCCAGAGCCCCGAGGAAAGGGCCTCAGTTCTAGAAAAGGCAGAAGAAGAACTTCAGTAAAGGTGGACTTGAATACCTGCTTTCATACTTTTACGGTAAGAATGTACTTCCTATGCAACTTTTAAAATAAGAAGTTACCCAAAAAAGTCTTTAGGCGACTTTAAGAAGGCTTCATAATGAGGAATTTGGAAGACCTTCACATCCCTCAAAAATGTTTCCTCCATTTATAGGAAGATTTATTTGGATTACTAAGTGCCCATTAAAAAAAAAAAAGAGAAAATGACTCAGGGAGGCAGCGTAAACAAAGTGAGTTCCTGGGCTGGTTCGGTTTGAATCACAAATGCTGTTTGTGGCGCCCGAAGTCACCCAGCCCCCGGGCAGCTTCATCGGGCAGGTCAGGCCGGTGGGTGGTGGAGAACAGCTCCCTCCCTCCAGCTGGTTAACCCGGGCTTTCTGTTCCCTCACAGTGACAAGCGACAAGACCCAACACTTCTTAAGCAAAATGCAGTGGTTTGCATCAATCAAGTGTATTTCCCGCTAGCAGCCTGAAACGCTTTGCGGGAGGAGGTAGGTTATAAAGTAAAATAAGATCTTACCTAATAAGTGCTACTGAGTTGTTAAGAAGAAAAAAAAATGTGGGGTGAACACTCTGTTGAATAAAGCACAAGAAGTTACAGAAATTAGTTTGAATCCAGTCATGGGACGTCAGCTCACTGGGCTCTGTGAAGATGACCTTCCTTATGAATCCCGCTGCTGGCACTGGCGACGGAGTACGACAATAAAATCAGCCTCGTAAATTCTGCTTCACAACCTTGGTAGCAGAATGGGGCCTAGGGGCAGGACTTCCAAGGCTGCCACCTCAAACTGCCTTCACAGACTCTGCTACTTGTCAATAAACACTGGAGAGGAAGAGACCCAGACGGGCTAAAACCCTGCGCTCTCCTATCTCAGCTCTGCTCTCCTCAACCTCTCCTGCCCTCTACGTGAAATTCCCTCTTCACCAAACAATGCAAACTTCTCTGATGAGTAATTTCTCCTCCTCCGTTGATTAACTGCTCACGCTTGGGTAGGAATAAATTTCTCTTGCTCTCTCTCGCTCTCTCAGATAAATAAAATAAATCTTAAAAAAAAAAAAATTACAGCTCCGTGAGTCTGTCTTCAAAATGCACCGTGCTCTCCTACATGAGGATCTGATAGGCTTCCAGGAGTCCTGTCCCCAGGAGTCCTCAGGGGTAGCCAAGTTTTCTCCCCTTGTGTGGATCTCTCTAGAACACCCCTTCTTCTACCTCCTGGGCCTCCCCTCTTTCGGCTGGCTGAGCAGGAGTTTCCACTGCCTTCTCTATTTCCAAATGTTAACATTTCTCCTTCCTATGTTCTTAAGAAGTAAGGTGCATAGTTTACTTTTTCTAGGGAATCCGATTTTATTTTCATTATGTAAATTGAGTTTTATACCACCTCTTTTCTGAAAAATTTGAAATGCTCTGATTTAATAAATGCCTAAGGTACTCAGACTATAAAAGAATGAGATTGTTATATATTTTTATATTGGATTTTTAAAAAGATTTTATTTATTTATTTGACAGACAGAGATCACAAGCCGGCAGAGAGAGAGATGAGGAAGAGGCTCCCTGCGGAGCAGACCCCGATGTCCCAGGACCCTGAGATCATGACCTGAGCCAAAGGCAGAGGCTATAACCCACCGAGCCACCCAGGCACCCAAGATTGTTATATTTTTTAAAGCCTCATTTCAGTGATGAAGTTTTAGAATATAAGTGAGGCCCAGAGTCCGTGACCAAGAAAGAATTCTTCAGACGTCTTTGGTGCAAAATGGTGTTTCATGAAGGCATAAGGACAGGACCCATGGGCAGAAAGAGCTGCAGCCCTGCATCCAGACGAGCGGTTGATTATACCCTCGGAAGCTGGGGAGGTGAGGACAACGAGGGTGTCCAGAAGGACTGTCATATGGTAAGAAGACTCTCAGGGTAATGGAGAGCTAGTTATGATCAAGCCGAGCTGTTTTCCCTCTAATGAGGTACCAACATGAAGACAGCTGGGAGTTTCCTGGTGGGATGTCACACTCCTCCTATCACACGTCATTGTCAATGAGCTTTAGGTTTAGAAGAAATCCAACGTTATTTACATTTCCTTCTGCCTCAGCTTCCCGCAACTTTATGGAGGGGAGGGCGATGTCAGGGCTTCAGGAACTGAGTCCTGGCTCTCTGGAAGTTAGGCTGTTGGTAGGAAAGCTGCTTCTTTGTAAACCACAAGGACATTTGTAAACCGAGGGAGACTCAGGTCTTGCAGGGTTGTGATCTCTACGAGTTAACCATTTGTTTTTCCTTCAGGGCCGGCAGGAGTGCCTGAGGAATGTCACATATATCCCCTGGTGGGCGGGTGCAGGGCCTCATCCTCTGATGTCCTCAGCGTCCCTCCTGTTCCCTCCGCATCCGCATCCATCCTTAGAGGACCCGGAACCCCAGATTCCCCCAACCAAATGCATATATGTGACAACACACCTTTTTCATATTAAAATGGGTCCTGGTGTCAATTCCAGTGCATGTGAGGGTTCCCCGAAGGCCAACAAGCAATTCTGACTCTACCTACCTGGAGATGGCATCAGATTCCACAGGCTAAGGATTCAATCCTCTGAGCCTGCCTTTCCCACACACGCACCACATGCAAGCCTGGCTGGTCTCCTGTGCTTCGGACCCTTTGGCTACGGACTGAAGCTTCCCACAACCCTCTCCTTGAGTTCCATTAATCTGAATGAGTGGTTCCCAAAATTCGGAGAAACTTCTTACTTACTCGGTCACAGGTTTGTTAGAAAAGGATAAAACCCAGAAAAGCCAGATCAAAGAGATGCTCAGGGCCAGGTATGGGAAAAGGGCACAGAGCACCCATGCCCTCTCCAAGCATAACACTTTCTCCCCAAATACTCGTGCGCTCACCAACCCAAAAGCTCTCTGAACCCCATCCTTTTGGGTTTTTGTAGAGACTTCCCTATATGAGCACAACCAATTAAATCATTAGCCATTGGATTGATTCAACTTCCAGCTCCTCTCCTGATGGCCCGGGTGTGGAGCTCAAAGTGCCACACCTCTGGTCATGGGATTGGTTCTCCAGACATTGAGCCCCTTCCTTCGAACGCATGGGAAAGTCACTTCATTTACATAACAAAAGACACCTTGACCTTCAACCCTGAGGAACTAAGGAGGGTTTGGGCAGCTGCAAGCCAGGGACTGTGGAAGACCAAATATATTTAAGAAACACATTTTGGCTATTCCGAGAATCAAAATATATTTTTTTAAGTCATAGTATCACACATACGTTGTGAAGACTACTTCATTAGGCCTGAGTAATTATAATGAAATTAAACTGGTCCGACAGAACAGACATTGTGACTCACTTGGTACTTAAACCCAAGTCCAACTTACTTTGCTAAAACAAGTATTTGTTTTTGATTCTCCATCTGTTTCTGTGCTACATCTTATTATCTCCAAAAATAATGTAAAATTTTTAGAAAAGCCTGCATAAGATTTCCACTGAGGAAAATTGACTCATTGCCTGTGTTGTAAAATTTGAACTAATTTGAGTAATAAATAATGATCCCTTCTACTTTTCTAAGTATTTATTTTTGGAACTAAAATTATAAAAATTAGATGGACTAGGGGGTGTTTTTTTAATTTAAAATGTCCAAAAAATATAACTACTTGATAAAACCACCCTGATGGTTTCCCTGTGACTTGACTTTGCTATGTTATTTGAGTAGCTTAAAAACCTATGGGTCTTGAGCAATATATAATATACTGCAGATGTTAAAAACAAGACAATGGGCCCAAAATGGAGTCGCTTAAGGCTAAGCCCCATGTCGCCAACTGAGAATACAGTTTCAGCTCTCCCAGAAATGGAATCTCAAACCACCCAATCAGAAATCCCTCGTTAGGTAGTCTGCCTGATAGAGCCCTGCCATCCCTAAAGGAAAGTGAACTTGCCATCACCATTCGCTTTTTTGTCTAGTATAACTTCCTTGTTCCAACTCCCATCTGTCTATGAAAGTCTTTCATTTGGTACAGCTCCTCGGAGCTCCTTTCTGGATGCTGCCTGACTTATGAATTATTGAATAAACCAGTAATGTTGTTGAAAACCGATCTCTGTGCTTCAGAGCCAAAATAAAACTCGAGGACAGAGTTTGGGATAAAGAGGAACCATGTCTGTGTTGCTTTGCCAGAGAGAGCAGGCTGCAGCGGGCTACGGCCTTCAAAACCCGCAGGTCTGCCCAGAGGAAGGGGCTGGAGGGTTTTATAAGGACACACAGGCTCTAGCTGGTTTTGACAGGAATTATTTATGTGTTGTCAGGCTGGGTGGTGGTTTTTCAGGGTAGTACAGGGTTCCTGAAACAAAATGCTAAGGAGGGAAGAGGGAAGGTTGGCAGGAAAGAGGGAAACAGCTTCGTTGAAGCATTCAGGGCAGCCATTTTGATTTTTGTTCGACCTTATGCTTTCAACTTGATCTTTAAAATTTACTCAACTGAAATTTGTTGTTTAGCATAAATTACACCTTGGCCTATGAGTGTCATTTGTAACGATACAACAAGAGGCTGTGTTATTAAAATACGTGGAATCCTCCAGAATAATAAATGGAGCAATACAAAAACTTGACCTGGCCTAAAATTTTCTCCCTCCGACAACATCACACTAAGAAACCCGAGACATGAGCTAGGGGGTACAGCAGAAGAAATGGGGATTTCTTGTCTCCATTTTCCTCTTTCACGGTGTGGATGAGTGTTGAAGAACAATGAGATGGTCAAAAGGGAGACAGCAGGGAGGAGTGAGAAGAAACATCACAGTCGCAAGAAAATAAATAAATTCAATAACCAGTCCCGTAGTAATGGTTCTGGTGCTCTCAACTACTGATTAACCAAACAAATGAACGGGGAGGGAGCTCCTGTATTAGTCTGCTAGGGCTGCTAGAGCAAAGTAGCCCAGAACGGATGGCTTAAACAACAGATTTCCTCGCAGTTCTGGAGGTTAGAAGTCCGAGATCAAAGTGCTGGCAGAGTTGATTCCTTCTTGAGGCCTCTCTCTTTGGTTTGTAGACTGCGGTCTTCTCCCTGTGTCTTTGTATCGTCTTCCCTCTGTACGTCTCTGTTCTAATTTCCTTTTCTTTTTCATTAAGCTTTTAAATTTAATTCCAGTATCGTGAACATACGGCGTTCTGTTAGTTTCGGGTACAACAAAGTGATTCGACGATTCTATGCGTCACCCAGTGCTCATCGTGATAGGTACTCTGCATCCCCTCCATCTACTTACCCTTCCCCTAGCCCCTCCCCACTGGTGGCCCTCAGTTTGTTCTCTGGAGCTAAGAGTCTGTTTCTTGGTTTGTCTCTCTCTCTTTCTTTCCTTTGCTCATTTGTTTTGTTTCTTACATTCCCCATTTGAATGAAATCTTGCGGTATTTGTCTTTCCCTGACTGAACTTACTCTGTGCAGCATTACCCTCTCTAACTCGATCCATATCGTTGAAAATGGCAAGATTACGTTCTTTCTATGGCTGAGTCGCATTCCACTGTGTGTGTGTGATATATGTGTATCACACCTTCTTTATCGATTCATCTGTACACGGACACGGGGGCTGCTTCCATAGTCTGGCTGTTATAAATAATGCTGAAGGCAACATAGGGGTGCATGTATCCCTTGGAATTCGTGTTTTTGTATCCTTTGTATAAATATCCAGTAGTGTGATAGCTCGATTGTAGGGTAGTTTTATTTGTAAGTTTTTGAGTTAACTTCATACTATTTTCCAGAATGGCTGCACCAACTTTCATTCCCACTAATAGTGCAAGACGGCTTTTTTTCCCCCTAACACCCTCATCAACACGTGTTGTTTCCTGTGTTTTTTATTTTAGTCATTCTAACAAGTGTGAGGTGATATATTATTGCAGTTCTAATTTACTCTTCTTAAAAGGGCACTAGTCATATTGGATTAGAACTCACCATAATGTTCATTTTAACTTAGTCACCTATTTAAAGATACCCTAAGTTCAAATACAGTCACAATTTTGAGGTACGGGGTGTTAGGACTTCAACATATGAGCTGTATTGTGTCCCCCATAAAATTTATAACAGAGTTCCAAGCAAGCCACCTGCTGAAAACCACCAAAAACTCCATTTATAATATGCAAAGCATCTTCTTAAATGCATCAAGGGGCTGAGAGAACAAATATGTATTTATACACACAGGCCAAAAACTGAAGTGGGAAACTAGGTAATAAAGGGAGCAGTGAAACTGGTTTCATTTTGAGAGTGCTTGTCAAAGCCTGGTAAATGTAAATGTCAGTTTTTTTTTTTTTTTTTTAATTTACAGGGAGCTGAGAACAGGAGATGAAACACAAGACCTACCCAAAGCGAGGAACCTAATAAAAGCTCCCTTAAACCAAAAGGATAAGCATTCAGTGTAAGGGTGAGCGAGAAATAAACCTGTCTCCTACGCATACAACCAAACCATGGATGGAACCACAAGGAAACTGCCACTCTTGAACCATGGCATTGGGTAGAGAGGAAAATACCTCTTCTACCAGCCTAAAGGGTCTGTAGCCAGAATTACACTATTTTTGTTCCCCCAAAAACTCTAAAGTTTTTTAACTTTAAGTTAAAGACTTTAAGTTAAAGTCTTATATTGGCCTTGTCCCCAGGTAACTGGCAGAGTATTCTGGTTATTGGTTGCTGAATAAGAACCCACACTCCCCCAAACAACAGTGATATTATTATACTCATGGATTCTGTGGGTCCAGAATGAAAGTCACCAGTCAACAGTTTTAGAGTTATCTATGAATCCTAAGCAGGGTATTAGGAGGAAATCCACACCAGATGTATCATAGTTTGTGCAATCCACAAACAAAAAAATAGTTTAAAATCTGTCCTTCCAAGGAATGACATTAATGCTGACATCAGACTTCTCAACAGATATATGAAAGCCCTAAATCAATAGAATATCATCTTCCAACATGTCAACCTAAAATTATATACCTAGTAAATTTATATCTAGTAAAATTATATATTTATCTAGCAAAAAGGTGAAATTAAGACATTTTCAGAAAAAAGAAAATGCAGAGTTTATCACCAATAACCTTAACAAGAATGTTCCAAAACATTGAAAGAAGGATAGTGATTCAAGATGGAAAGTCTAAAATACAAAGATGAAAGGTAAGGAAAGAAAGTAAATAAATCTAAATAAATATTAATAACCATATATTATTAACATATAGTTATGTTCTATCTAAATATAACATATATAAATAGAAAATAACAATAATATGTTACTGGATTAAAATACCCAACAACGATTATATGTAAGTCAGGAGAGGGCTACTCAGAACAGAAGTGTTCCAAAAATCTTCCTACTGTTTAGGAGGAAGTTAAAAATAGTGTAAATTTCTTTTTTTTTTTTTTAAGATTTTATTTGTTTATTTGACAGAGAAAGACACAGAGAGAGAGGGAACACAAGCAGGCGGAGTGGGAGAGTGGGAAGCAGCCTCCCCACTGAGCAGGGAGGCTGATATAGGACTCGATCCCACGACCCTGGGATCATGACCTGAGCCGAAGGCAGACGCCCAATGACTGAGCCACCCAGGTGCCCAAGATAGTATAAATGTCTGAAGTAACCACTAAAATAATAGAGATGGCAGGTGCCCTCTTTCCCAGCAACAGCTTATACTCGGTTCTACTAACAGTGCTCCCTCTCTTTGACCCTTCAGGGCTGGAGTATAAATGCTTTTCCCTTTTTCTAGTGTCTGAGTAGTTCATCATCTCTTATTTGTTCTGTTAATACTGTCTATGCCTCTGTGAAGAATTTCTTGTTAAACTCTCTTCCCTGAACATTCTGAGTGCACTGCCTGTTTATTTCCTACCAGAATCCTGACTCACAACAGGAAACACACCCAAAACATAATAACACTGAAAGGCTGAAAATGAAAGGTTGAAAATGTTATAGCACGCAAATACCAATCAAAAACCAAACAAAAAAGCTGATGTCACTTTACTAAAATAGACTTTAAGATTAAAAAATATTAGAGATAAAAAAGATACATGATGAAAAAAATCACTTTACCGGTAATATAACTTTACTACCATAGCATCAAATTATATGAAGTGAAAAAAATTGAGAGAAGAATTAGATAAATCTGTCAACGTAATGGAGATTAAAAACAGATAAGAATGAATTACAAATAAGTGCTTTTAAAAAAGTACACCATAGAGGCACCTGGTTGGTTCAGTGGTTTAAGCCTCTGCCTTCGGTTCAGGTCATGATCTCAGTGTCCTGGAATCGAGTCCCACCTCAGGATCTCGGCTCAGTTGGGAGCCTGCTTCCCACTGCCCTCTGCCTGCCTCTCTGCCTACTTGCGATCTCTCTCTCTCTCTGTGTCAAATAAATAAATAAATAACTCTTTATTTTAAAAAAAAGTACACCATATTTTTGAATGGCTTTATAACAGGTCATTTATATTCCAAATCTTCTATTTTCTAGATTAATATTACCCTTAGTTTGCATGTATCTTAGAAAATATTGATTGGTAGCAGAGAAAGGCAAGTACAAATTAAACTCTCTTCCATGAACTCTCTCCGAAGAAAGAGGCCAGAGGAAGCTACTTTAAAAGCTAATCTTGAAATAAATATGATTAAGTGTTAATATTAATATATCACCCTAAGAAAAATGTAAAAATTCCCAAATGTAAATGAATAAGAAAATAATTTATAAAAGAGAAGCTAAAAATTGCTAAATAAACAAATAAAAAAATGTTCAAACTTATTAGCAATGAAGTCAAATTTTAAAATGAAAATAAAATGTTATTTTCATCTATAAAATTAACAAAATATTTTTAAATATAATATGCAAAAGCTGTCTAGGATAAAACAGACACTGTCGTGTACTGCTGGTAGAAGTAAAAATTAAGACAAGTTATTTGGTTTGTAACATTTAACCCAGTAGTTTGATTTCTGGGAATCTGTCCGGGAAAATCTAAATTAATGAAAAAGATTTAAGTATAAAAAGAGAACATTGGGCCGCCGGGGTGGCATAGCCGTTAAGCATCTGCCTTCAGCTCAGGTCATGATCCCAGGATCCAGCCCTGCATCAGGGTGCTCCCTTCTCAGCGGGAAGCCTGCTTCTCCCTCTCCCACTCCCCCTGCTTGAGTTCCCTCTCTTGCTGTGTTTCTCTCTGTCAAGAAATAAATAGAATCTTTTTTTTTTTTAAAAGGAGAGAATGTTATTTATAATAAATGTTTTTTAATGAGAAATACTCTTCTTCTTCTCTATCTTTTCCCTTCTCTGGTTCCCCTCCATTCAACTGTTTCCTTCCAGAGCAATTCAATCTAAAACCCATTAGATTGGGGCTCAGCAAGGTAGGTATCTCCAGGGGTCGTTGGGGAAGAGACATGGTAGCCCACCTGGGATGGCAAGGTACCCCTGGAGTGGGAAAGGAGCTATTCAGAGGAATGACTCAGGCCAGGAGGCCCAGCGATGACAGAAGAGCACCTGTGGGAGGGTATAGGGGCAGCCCAGACCGGGCTGTCATAGCTCAGTCAGAGTGACAAGAGCATTTGCAGGGGTGAGAGGATGACAGTAGTTAGCGGCAATGATTACACACAGAGGATTGAGGAAATAAGTAAATATATTAAGGGGAAGGGAGCCGGGTTTCCCACTGCCAGAGAAACAAATTATAATTATAGAAAGGGAGAAAATAAGAATGAGGTGTTGGCTTAGAATTGGGGAAATTGGTTGTGAACTCATGGCCTTCAATACAAGGAAATAGATACAGAAAATAAAAATAAACATACATACAAATGCATGTGTATATACATGTATATATCTGCATTCTGAGGGTCTAGGAACAGTGTCACCCTGATAGCAACGAGCCCACTAGCACCCAAATGTTGGTTTCTAAATACTCTTCTTCTGAAAGGAAACAGTCTTCCTTGGAGAAACAGCAGATCCCGGTGCTGGGCCAGGGAATGTACAACAAGGCTGGAGCATCTGGTACCAAAAGGTAAGGAAGGGTTCAGGGAATAATGGGAATATCTCAAAAAGACACATAAGTCACTGACTAAAATACGATAACATGGTCTGTACTCAAACACATGCTTTAGACAAAGAGATTGACCATTTGAAAAGGCTATTTACATAGTCTCCAAGATCTCTTCACAAAATATTTATTAATTATAAGGGGTGGGGGGTAACCATGGAGTAGAAAGGCCTGGGATATACCACCTTAATAAAATGATTCAAGTTAACATTACTAGTAATAGTACACAAAGAGAGGAATACAGCATTGCTTCTGGAATATGCCTACCAAAGATGGACGGCTTGAATCCAATCATGAGGAAATATCCAACAAACCCACACCGTGGGACATTTTACACAATAACTAACTTGTATTTTCGAAAGGATCAAGGAAATGAAAGTCAAGAAAGGGTGAGAAAGTGTCCGGATTGAACAAGACTAGAGACACCAGGCAGCTAAACACAGTGCTTTATTCTGGGACTGAAACCTTTTAGTATTAAAAATATATATTTGGGGGACAACTAGTGAAAATTGAGGAAGGTGTAAAACTGAGATGGTAGTCATAAGTCCACTTTTCTTTCCTAATTTTGGTGGTTGTATTATGGTAACGTAGGAAAATGTCCTGGTTTATAGGTAATACACACTAAAGCATTTAAGTGGGGGAGATGTTTAAACATCATTTTGGCAACTTATCCTCAAATGATTCAGGGGAGAAAAGCTCTTCCTTCTGTTCTTTAAACTCTTCTATAAAGTTGAGAGTGTTTCCAAGTAAAAAGTTTTAAAACAAAGAAACAATCTAAATATCAGATAGTCCAGAAAACTTTCCATAATGTGGTTCCAAATTCTCTAACTTCATCTCTCACCAACCCCCAGCACTAGCCCATTCCAGCCCTCACCTTTTGCTTCAGTGTTCTCTCCCCTTACACAGGTGGTTCACTTTAGCTCGACTATACTCCATGCTTCATCTGAATGATTTTCATTTTCCTTCAAGATTCAATCCGAACTATTTCCCCTGGAGCACCGTCCTCTCTTCCCCAGCCGTGACTGGTTGTTCCTCCGGTGCTCACAGCATCTCCGGCTTCTCCTGATCCGTGCAGAGCACAATCCTCATCTCGGTTTCCATCCTCTCCCCTTTCCCTCTGAGCTTCTTGAAGCAGAGACTGTGTCTTCTTGAACTGACAATCTTCATGGCCTGACTTTGAGTGGGTTCTCCTAAGTTTTTGTTAAATTAAAGGATGAATGAACAAACGAACTGGTCTTTCTGCAAGTACAGTCCCTCCTCCCCATCCATTCTCAATGGAATAGCCAGAGAGACTTGTGCTTCTTTCTCCTGAAATGTCTCTCCAAGTTCTACATTGCGCCAGGTGCAGAGGGAAAATATTGAAGAGAGTTACATCCACTTTTGTGGAGCAGGCTATGAAGGGTGAATTTGGGGCTGAGAGGTAATAAATTGATCACTGACATAGGACATAAAATAATTTCTCTTTTTAAGTTTTTATTTATTTATTTGATGGAGAGAGATACAGCGAGAGAGGGAGCACAAGCAGAGGGAGTGGGAGAGGGAGAAGCAGGCTTCCCACTGAGCTGGAAGCCCGATGTGGGGCTCGATCCCAGGACCCTGGGATCATGACCTCAGCCAAAGGCAGACGCTTAACAACTGAGCCACCCAGGTGCCCCAGGCATATATTAATTCTTTTAGAACTCATTAATTAACAGAGCTAGGGTGCCAAAAAGTCACTATCATTTCAGCAATCCCTTAAAATACATTGATATTTTAACAATTACTATCTGTAAGAATCATAACACGTGTCTGATTTACTATGCTTTCTTGAGAGGTATTTGGCGGCTCCATGGCTTTGGAACCTGCTGGCACAACACCAGAGCCTTTCAGGAATTAGTAAACAAGAAGGTAGCAAACAAATACCTTTGCATACACAGTGCCCTTTACAATTTGCCTATGTTCTTTCCAGACTCCTTCCACTAATATTTCTCCATATTCTTCTTATAGTCTAACCAAATCAAAATAAGGTGAATTCCTTCTCATCCTTCAAGACCATATTCAAATTCGATCTTCTTTCCTAAACCTTTCCTGACCACCCAACTGTGATTCATTCTAGCTTCTCTATTCCCAGTGAGGAATATGTATAGAATAAATGCAAATTCCTGTTATGGGAATAACAGGGGTAAATACGACTTTGACGCACTGTCTGAAGTACTTTATACTCCTTTAATTCGATAAACTCTAATTCTGTAAATTCTACTAAAAAGTAGCTACTATTAGCATCTCCATTTTGCAAATGAGGAAGCAGAATGAGGCTGTGTAAGTCTCACTTAGCTATTGAAGAGCAGAGCTGCAAAATGTACCCAGATCTGGACAATTCTGCAACTCATGTGCTAATGCATTATGCAATACAATGCTCCAATATTACCCCTTAGCGTGTAGTGTAATATTTCAGCTCACACTTCTATTGCCCCCTGGATTAAACTCTTTCGGAGGCTGACTCTTACCCGTCTTTGTATTCCAGCACGTACACAGTGCCTGGCAAATAACAAGGGCTCAGTATGTTCTTCTGGGATGAATAAATAGCAACTGTACATTTATCAGTTAAATAAAAACTTACGGTGCCCCATAACTGAGTGTGAAAGTTAATGGCGCAGACCATAAGTGGTTTTAGAGGCTCAAGAAAAGATCCAGGTGTACTACGGCAATTGTGAAGGTTTCGTCGCACTCTTGCATGAGACCTTAACCCAAGCAGAGATTTAATTTGATGGCAAGAGAAAAGCTACAGGTGCAAACGTAAGAGCAAACAGCTGAAATGAACATGGCGTGCTTAAGTGTGTTAGCGAACTCAGTGTAATGTAAAGAGACATAAAAGCTGACATTAGCTCAGAGGGGTGGGAGCAATTTGTGGCATGCTTTAGAAATCATGTTATGGGATGAGGAGAGCAGAGAAAAAAAGAGATTAAGAGCTGACTTCTAGTTTCATGTGGAGTTCGCATCCCAGAAGCACCAGCAGTTGAGTGATTCCGGAAGTTTCCTAAATGTTCGAAAATTCTTCCTGCCTTGCAGAAACCATCTCTCCTGAGCTGCCTGGGCCACCCAGCCACGGTCAACCCTACCACTTTCTTCAATGTGGCATCGGTGGCAAGCTCTTAGGCTGTATCTCCTTCCAGCTGTTTGCAGATGAATTTCCAAAGACAGCAGAAAACTTCCACGTTGTGAGCGCTGGGGAGGAAGAATCTTGTTTTCACGGAATTATTCTGGGTTTTACGTGCCAGGTGGTGACTTCATTTCATAACGGCCCTGGAGGTAAGTCCATCCACAGGGTGAAATTTAATGAATAGAATTTCATCCTGAATCACACTGGTCTTGATCTTGTCCATAGCAAATGGTGGACCAAGACAAACCAGCTTTTCATCTGTACTGAGATTAAGTGGTTGGATGGTCTTTGGCAAGGTGAAAGAGAGCATGAGTATCGTAGAAGCTGGGCGCTTTGGGTCCAGAAATGGCAACACTAGTAAGAAGATCATCATGGCTGACTGTGGACAGATCTAGTAAGTTCGAATTGTAGAGATAAATAAATAAATAAATAAATCTTCCAACTGTACAATTATGTATTTGTAGGATTCCTCTGAAGATTTAAACAATCAGTCCGTGTTGGAACTTAGTGCGGCCGCCAGCACATAGTGAGTACTCAGTGAGTATTAGTTGTTGGTGTAATTTTTCATTGGAGTCACATTATAATACCACATGATATTAGCAATATTCTAGAAATATTAATCCTTGTGTAGGAGCAGGAGAACCTGGAATTTGAAGACAAGTTAGGTGACTATTGAAACAATCTTGGCCTAAAATATGAAGGACATTGATTATAATCAATAGTGAGAGTGAAAAAAACAAACTGAGAAATTAGTTTAAGAAAAAAAAAAACCATAGAATTCAGGAAGTAACTGCAGTCGAGGGGCACAGAAAATAGAGGCATTAAAAAATAATTTCAATTGTTTTACACTCTTGAGCCCAAAAGAATATAGGTGCCATTGGAAACAAATACAGAAAATGGGAGAAAATCCAGTGCAGGGGAAGGTGAGAGGAAGGATGAAATGATACTGCATTTGAGGAGATAATTGGAAATCCATGTAAAATGTTTGTAAGTCCAGTTGGAGAGATAAAGGACTAGAGTTAGGTTAAATAAATAGGACAGCAAGTATATATTTGAAAAATTATCTGCACGAAAGTGATAAAGTAGTACAAATCGATATGCTTTCTTCTTTTAAAAAATGTTGTCATAGCATCAAACCAAGTTGGGAGACATCAGATACATATGGAGTTAAAGTATGCAAGGAAGGAGAAGAGCCAATGAAGGAGAAAAGTTCCTTTTTTTATTATTTAGTTTTTTAGTTTTAATTCCAATACAGTGAGCACACAGTGTGACATTAGTTTAGGTGTACAGTACAGTGAGTAAACAATTCGAGGCTCACTTCTACAGCACATACACTAAAACTGGAATAATACAGAGAAGAGTGGCACAGCCCCTGTGCAAGGATGACACGCAAATTTGTGACGCATTCCATATGCGAAACACAGCAACAGGGGCATCTGCGTGGCTCAGTCGGTTAAGCATCCGACTCTTGGTTTCGGCACAGGTCATGGTCTCGGTGGTGAGATCGAGCCCCATGTTGGGCTCCCTACTCAGCACGGAGTCTGCTTGAGACTCTCTCTCCCTCTGCCCCTTCCCACCATGCTCTCTCTCTAAAATAAATAAGGAAATCTTTAAAAACAACCAAACAGTTCTATACATCACCCAGTGCTCACCCTGTTAAATATACTCTTCAGTCCCCTTCCTCTATTTCACCCATCCTCCCAACCCCCCTCTGGTAACCATCAGTTTGTTCTCTATGGAAAGTTCTCAGAGTAAGAAAAAAACAGGGTGGAGCCCTGCTCCCAGATGTGTTCTGTGCTCTCAGAAGTGAGGAGTAGAGGTGGCCGTGGACCATGACATGGACCACTCTTACTGGAGTGATGGGGCACAGACATTTGCGAAATGCCAAGAAAGCTGGTGGAAGGCCTCAACCTTCTCAGTAAAAACTAATGAACAAGGCCATTTGCTAAGAGTGAGTGAGGACGAGGTTGAATGCTTCGTTCAGACCTTGAAGAAAAGATAGGGAACATCAGAACTGGGTAATCTGAGGGGAGTTTATAGAGCTGTGAGTAGGGCTTAGAAGAACAGGGGATGGTGCATTACCCCAGGGCTGGCAGTAGGGGAGGCTCTAACCATCCCCAGGCCTGAAGGAGCCAGATGAAGGTGGGGGGGCCAGAGACAGCTGTTTGGAGAGGACCATCTGACCAGAACTAGGGCCTTTAGCCCTAACCTAAAGGGATTTATCCCACCTGTAGGGAACTGGTAACGAGGGTGCTGGGGAGTAAATAATCTGACCCATTGTCCTCTCACCCTCTAGATCTCAGCTAAAACCTAGCTGAACCCAGCTGGAAGGCAGAGGGCAAAAGCCAGGTGGTTGCAATCTCATGGTCACCTCCCTAGGCACAGAGCAGGGTAGATAAGGTGGGGGATGGATTCAACACAAGAGCTTCGGAAGAATAGAAAAGGGTTGGCAACGGCACGGTAAGGAAGGGATGGGAGCCAAGAGATGAAAAAGAATTACCGAGCTTCTCTGCATCTGACTGATCTAGTCCTAGTCTGTACTTTAAAATAAAGGGATTTCTCTTTATCTGATTACAAGGATCATATACATTCATTATAGAATATTCCAGAAGTATTAAATCGAAGAAGAAACTGGAAATGACCTCAAGTCCCACTCTCCAGTGGTAATCACTTCTAATATTTTGAATATACTTACATTCTCTTCTATGAGCACAAATAAACTTTTCAAAAACCAAAATGAGATTACCTTACACACACCTGAATCACCTAAGTTTCCTTGGCTATAAGTAACAGAAACCAAATCAGATTCATTTAAGATTAATTACTTAGCTAATTCAAAAGATATTGACTGCCTATAATGTATAAGGAATGTAATAGCATTATAAAACAGATTAAGTTTATAATTTCATGGAATTTATTACATTCTAGTAGAGAGAGATATACAATAAGCAAATTACCAAATGATATATAATATTTTAGAGAGTCATAAATGCTGTAAAAAATAAAGCTGGGTAGGGGTGCCTGGGTGGCTCAGTGGGTTAAAGCCTCTGCCTTCGGCTCGGGTCCTGATCCCAGGGTCCTGGGATCGAGCCCCACATTGGGCTCTCTGCTCAGCAGGGAGCCTGCTTCCTCCTCTCTCTCTCTGCCTATCTCTGTCTGTCAAATAAATAAATAAAATCTTTTTAAAAAAATAAATAAATAAAAATAAAGCTGGGTAAAGGGATAGTGATGGGAGGCTAACGCAGTTATCAACATGAGAAACAGTGCTGGGACTAGGAAGGAAATAAGGGTGACGGTGAGTGAGAGTTAGATTCTGGATGTATTTCAAGGTAGAGCGAATGGGTTCACTGACAAGAGTGCAAAGACTCTTCAGATCTACGCTCCGTTCCTTCCCATAGCCTGGAAGCCTGACCTCCACAGACCACATGCCTGGACTCTCCTGTCCTCCTCTGCTTGTGTTCAGACAGTTGGAGACTGGAGGGCAAAAGCAGAACGAGACCAGGATATTTATTCTCCTGGCTCCTTCCTTGCCCGCCTGTAGCTTGGCAGTGACTTCCTTCTCCACCTAAGGCCCCAGCTCCTGGTAGGCAGCGGTCTGCTATGGCTACAGCTCGTGCAGGCGCTGGCAAACCCTCCCCACCCTGGGCTCCTTCTGGCCTGGGGTAGTAAAGTCTTCCCACTACCTCTTGGGTGCTTCACCATTTCTTAATAGTTTCCCTTAACCGGACCACATATTTCTAAACAGTCTTTTGAATTTTCCTCATATACTCCTTAAGTGTGCTATTGTGTCCTGCGGGGACCCTGAGCAACGCAGGATGTGGGGGGGGGGGGGCGAGGAATCAAAGATGACTCCAAAGTTTCTGGTCTGAGCATCTGAAAGAGGGGAATTGCTGTTTTCTGAACTGGAGGAAAAATCAACAGCATAAGATGAATTCATTAGAAGGATACGGGGTAGCTAACAGAACAGAATGAAAAGCAAAACATAAGAGTGTGTTGAAGTTCCTGGTGTGTGGAGAGCTCAGATTCAGAAGCTGGCAATAATTAGATTAGGGACCCTAAAGGGAAAAATGGGCTCACAGCTCTCCATTTAAGGGAAGATGCAGGAGATCAGCTCCTACTGCTGGAAGGAGGAAATAAAACAAAACTTGTTGACTACATTGAGCTATCGCATCTAGCAAGCTCCAAGCCTAGTGGAAACTCGATACTGCTAAGCATCCTTCAGTGCACAAGACAACTCTCTCAACAAAGAATTACTCAGCCCAAAGCATGAGTAGTGCCAAGGTTGGGAAATCCTGCTCCCCATAAAGGCTACCACATGCTTCCACCTCGATGTCTTAAGGAGGCAAATCAGATTATAGTACTCCAGAGCCACTGACTCAAACTCTACTGGGAACCAATTTTATAAGCAGTGGTGGGCCCCTGGGTGGCTCAGTCAAGCATCAGACTCTTGGTTTCAGCTTAGGTCATGATCTCAGGGTCAGGAGATGGAGACTCAGACTCTTGGTTTCAGCTCAGGTCATGATCTTGGGGGTCAGGACATGGAGCCTGATGTGGAGCCCCAGATGGGACTCCACTCTCAGCAGGGAGTCGCTTGAAGAGTCTTTCCCTCCGCCCCTCCCCCACTCGCACGCATGCTCTCTCTCTAATAAATAAATAATATATATTTTAAAAAGTGGTTGTGGTAAATATACAGGTACTGTCTAAATGAGGCTCTGCAGGAATTTGGAAAGTTTTAAGAGCCTGGATTTATCTTTACAACGCTACAGTGCATGGCAACGGCACAAAGGAACACGACCCCACTCAGGGCAGCATACATTTGCTAGCGGCAAACAGAGGTTGTGTATGTGCTCGAGTTTGCAGCTGAAGCTAATAAAGCTGTAAACCATGCAGCTTCTTTAACGTCGTGTGGGAACCTCCCCTGTAGCAGAGAGTATGGACTAATGACAGAGTCGCTTTCCTCCGGCACAACATGCCCTCTGTGTCCCAAGGATGGTCTTGAGTGACACGGACTTACCTGGAGTAGGATGACAAAGTCACGGGAGAATGCATCGTACAGACACACGCTTGAGCTTAGCACAACGGTGGAACTGAGAATCTGCGGCGGGCACGCAGCCTGGGAGGAGGCACTGACAGCAGATGAAGAAGGGGAACTTTGCAAATGAGCCACAGAGCCTCGGGGCTTGGACGACTCAGTTGTTTCCTAACATTCTGGCATAGAGACATTTTTCATCAAGTAAGAATGATTTTTTTTTTCTATTTGGAGCTAGAAACTTTTGTGTCTAAAATAAACATGATTCATGTCCCAAGAAAGCTCCATTCTAGAAAACTCTGTCTCCTGGGCTGACTTTTACCTCTCCAACCCCTTTGAATCTGATTTCGGATTCCCAGCTCTGAGGTCATACCTCTGCCTTTTATTTGTAAGGTAAAGGGGATGTGGACCCTCGGAAAGAACCAGTCTTTCAGGGTAGAAATTGTACAGCAATGTTCCAGGAGTTTGAGTTCCAATTATCAGAAAAGTGTGATCATTCTACAGTTTTCCCCACCCCATTTTGCTACCTCTGGAAGTCCCCTAAGTTTACTTAACGGTACTTTCCTGAAGCTATAAAGTCAGGCTTTTTTCCCCCCCAAACTCAGGAATGTTTTGATTGTAAATATGAAATGCACAGGGATTTTGCTTGAGTATTACAGTTTGGCTGTCAATTTAGTTCAGTAACTTAATTCGGTCAATCCATTAACTGATTTTTTTTCTGTCACAAATAAATGTGTAAGTCAGATATGTATTTTTTAAAATATTTTACTTATTTATTTGAGATAGAACAAGAGTGAGAGAGAGAGAGAGAGAGCACAAGCACAGGGAGCAGCCGGGAGAGGGAGAAGCAGACTCCTTGTCGAGCAGAGAGCCTGATGTGGGGCTCGATTCCAGGACTCTGGGATTATGACCTGGGCCGAAGGCAGACGCTTAACCGACTGAGCTACTCAGCCGCCCCCCAGATATGTATATATATTTTGAACATTATGCATATTAACATTCAGTTACTGTTAATTAATCAGCAATTAATTCACTCAAAATATTAACTCATAAGGTTAACCAAAGTATATTTAAACTATTATTAAATCTGTGTATGTGATACTTTATACATGTATCATAAATACTTCATATTTTAAAAACATATTCTATATTTGTTTCACAATCATTACTGTCTTTGGAGTAATTTTTAAAAATTAATCTCATTTTTTAAGGTTATATTTTTAGTATCCATGTGTTTATTTTACAATATGGAAAAATGACATCCATGGGGTATTTTTCTTCCCCAACTAATGTAAATATTCTGTGACATATTGTGATATTCCTTGTTACCTTTTGAAGCTTCTGATTTTCCTTCTCCTCATTGGCTTATTCTTTCTGGTCACAAAACAGCTAACTTAAAAGATACATTTGTGGGGCGCCTGGGTGGCTCAGAGGGTTAAGCCTCTGCCTTTGGCTCAGGTCATGATCTTAGGATTTTAATTATTTATTTGAGAAAGAGAGAGAAAGGGCATGAGCAGGGGGAGGGGCAGGGGGACTTGACCCCATGACCCTCAGGTCATGACCTGAGCCAAAGGCAGACACTTAACTGACTGAGCCACCCAGGTGTCCCTGAGAGTAGAACTTAAGTGTTCTTAGGAAAAAAATCTTAAAAAAAAAAGAGTTCTGGGACGCCTGGGTGGCTCAGTTGGTTAAGCAGCTGCCTTCGGCTCAGGTCATGATCCCAGTGTCCTGGGATCGAGTCCCGCATCGGGCTCCTTGCTCAGCAGGGAGCCTGCTTCTCCCTCTGCCTCTGCCTGCCATTCTATCTGCCTGTGCTTGCTCTCTCTCCCTCTCTCTCTCTCTGACAAATAAATAAATAAAATCTTAAAAAAAAAAAAAAAAGAGTTCTACTTTCAGCAAGTTTTAATTATATAATACAACGTTCAGAATTATAGTGACCAAATTGTACTTCAGATCCTCAGCCCTTACTCGTCTTATAACTGAACAGAGGCTTTCAGTTCTGTGTTCTTTACCAACTTCTCCCCATTTCCTCCACTTCCCACCTCCTGGCAGCCACCATCCTGCTCTGTTTATATGGGTCTGATTTTTTTTTCTTTGGTTCCATGTATAAGTGACCCACGCAGTATTTGTCTTTCTTTGTCTGATTTATTTCACTTAGTACGATGCTCTCCAGGTCCGTCAAAATTATTTCAAATGGCAGGCTTTGTTTCTTTTTAAAGACTAAATAATATTCCCTCAAATCCATATCTATATCTATATATACATACACACATATGTATATGTATATATATCATCTATTGATAGAAACTTAGGTTTCTATCAATCTATTGATGGAAACTTGGGGTTTTCCACACTTTATCTACTGTGAATAATGTTGCAATGAACATGGGAGTGCATATAACACTTCAAGATAATGATGATTTTCCTCGAGATTGCTGGGTCACATGGTAGTTCTATTTTTGATTTTTTGGGAACCTCCATACTGCTTTCAAGAGTGGCTGCACCAATTTATATACCCACCCACAGTGCGCAAGGGTTTCCTCCACATCCCCACCAGCAGTGAGGGAAATGGGGAGAGGTTAGTAAAGATAAGCGTCTTTCTGGTAAGAGAGATCCTAATAGGTATGAGGTAGTATCTCACTGTGGTTTTGATTTGCAGTTCCCTGATGATGAATGACGTTGAGTATCTTTTCAGACGTTGGCCATTTGTAGGTCTTCTTCGGGTCTTTCGCCCATTTTTTATTTTGGTTTGTTTTTCATTTTTTGGTTTTTGTTTTGTTTTTGTTTTACTAACTAGTTGAGTCCCTTATATATTTTGGATATTAACTCCTTATTGGATGTGTGTTTTATCAAATATTTTCTCCTATTCTGTAGGTTGTCTTTTCATTTTGTTGATCAGTTCCTTTGCTGTACAGATTTTCATATTATTTTTTATTTTATTCTATGAAATCTTTTCTTTACAAGATTTGTTTATTTGAGAGAGAGAGAGAGAGAGAGAGCGTTCAGGGACTTATGGAGAGGGAGAGAAGCAGACGCCCCGCTGAGTGTGGAGCCTGACTACATAGGGCTCTATCTCACGACCCTGAGATTATGACCTGAGCAGAAGTCAAGAGTAGGTCGCTTAACCAACTGAGGTGCCCACGCGCCCTGCTATGCAGATTTTTAGTGTATATTCCTGACAACTTTGTCAGAAACTAACTGTGTGGGTTTATACCTGGGCTCTCTATTCTGTTTTGCTGATCTATATGTCTTTTTGTTTGTACCATACTGTTTTATTTACTATAGCTCAAAATCAGGAAGTTTGATGCCTGATTTTATATCCTGCAACTTTACTGAATTTGTCTACTACATGTAACAGTTTTTACAGTGGGTCTTTAGGGTTTTCTATTTGTAGTATCATGTCATCTGCAAACAGAGATCATTTTATTTCTTTCAGATGTGGATGCCTTTTATTTTTTTTCTTGCCTAATTGCTCTGGCTAAGAATTCCAGTACTATGTTGAATAAAATTTGTGAGAGTAGGCATCCTTGTCTAGAAATCTATACTTGAAAAGACTGCCATGTTATTTTTATGCCCAATGAAATGTAAGAACCATTTATTAAACAGATATCTCTTGTGTTTCCTATTTCATTTGAAATAGAGGATCAATTTCATACTTAATTTTGTCTTGATAATTTTATATTCTTTTTTCTTTAAAAAAAATGTCTCTAAAACCCTATAAGCTTCAACACCCACAGAAACCTCAATGTACTCCTGCTGCAGGTCAATTCATAAAGTATATTTTTGTGTTTCTAAATGAAGCTCACAGATCATGTAATTCAAAGAAACATGATGGAAATCATGAAAGATTTCAAAAGGAGATATGAAGAAGTCATATCCAAAATAAGAAGGGATCCTGGTGTTGAGATGTACCACATTTCCATAAGCCAAGACCACTATGGAAGAGTCTGAAGCTGCCAGTTCCTGAGCATAAGTGGTTGAAGGCAAGAGGCAGCAAGTTATGTGGTCACGGGAGTAGCTGACCTGTAGTACGTTTGGGGGCTCACCCCTGTACCAGTCATGGCATTTGGTCAGATGGCATTCTGTAACTAACCAGAGGTTTAACACTATTCCAGGACTAACCTGGGCAGCCCAATTTGGACTGGGGTTAAAAATAGTACGAAGATTGTAATATGTTTGAATTAGATGTATCAGTCACCTTCCCATTCCTACTCTAGGACAACCTGCCTTCTAGCCTTTGGTTATGCTTGTCTCAGGGAACTCTGCTTTCCCGGCTACAAATGATTCAACCACGGGTAGACGTCTCATTCAGCCTAAGCCAATGAGACGTTCTCATCTCAGAGACTGAACCAAAACACAGAGACCGAGGTGTTCACGTTGTGCAGAGGAGCTCTGGGCCGTGGGAGGATTGGGGCCACCATAACACTGCGGCAAATCAAAGTCTCAGATAAGAAACGTAGGGGAGCAAACCTCAAAAGCCTTAGAAAGATCGGAAATCGATGGGTAGAGGAGAGGGCACAAACGGACATACCCCGAGGGGCAGAGATGAGAGGTCACATGACACCAGGAAAAGTAGTTTGGGGATGGTTACCTACTTCCTGTGAAACAGTCCTCTACCTCCTGAAATTAGATCCCCTGAATCCCTTCAACCATCAATCCTCCCTCCCACACCAACAGAGCTGAGTGGAGGGGGTTTCTGTTCCCATCGGCCAAGATCCCTAATCGAGACAATCCGGACGTACAGCCAGTTTCCGGAGTCGCTCAGGAAGGAAGCGCATGGCCTGCGGAACGTGCTGCAGACTGCGGGGCTTCCTGCAGGTGCGCGTGGAGCGCTGGGCTCCGCCTGACCCGCATCAGGAAGCAGGAGACCAGCACACGCGGGTCAACAGGGCATGAAGCCAGGATGGCAGGGCCGCCGGAGAGGCAACCCCTTACCTACACACAGCAAAGTGGAGGGCATTTGAACGTCGGGATTTCAGCTGCATGGGAAAGGGTTACGTTCAGCTTCAGAGTCGTACTTGCCTTCGATCCTGAACCTACTGTTCCATCCGTGCACGTTCGGATGTGCCGGTCAGCGCCGTCATCTAAACTGGCTCCCTGGGGCGCTCCGTGCGGAGGTCACTGTCTTGCAGTGACAGCAGAGACACACGCTGCAAAGTGAGCTGAGATCAGACCTCAGCTTTCCTTCCCCGTTTCCTAGCTCCCCGCCCCCGTACTCTAAATACTGTAAGACTCTCGAGGGAACCGGGATGGGAGCGATGTACCAGCCAGAGCACCCACTGCTGGTTGTTTTTTAAACACAGTTTAAGAGCTCCAGACCATATTAGTATGTAGCAGAGTTATTAACGGTCCTCTCGATATCCTTCATCTTCCGCACTAACGCTCGTTTAAGCGAGACCCAAACTCTGCTAACAACGCACGGTCCATGGGACGCAAGCCAGGCGGCATATGCTGGGTCAGGTGCTTCCTTCCCTCTTTCTCCTTCCGGTGAGCTGGAATCAGGATGTGGTGGGGAGCTGTTGTCAGGCCCAGAAACGAAGCCAGCTCCCTAAGTATGGAAAAGTGACAAGGTGGACAGAATCGGGTTCTGCATATTATACAGCCACCACTTTGGTATCTGTATTTTTTGAGTCTTTTGTGTCAACAACATAGGCATTATCCTAACTAAGGTCATCATTGTGCAGACCCCTCTGATGATTCTCTCCCTGTGTACTGGAACCTGCCATAAATCTAAGGGACGAGCACAGAACATGTTTGGAGGGATGGTAGAAGGAGCACTTCACAGTAAGCCTATATTGGGACAATAAAAAGAGCCCTGGGAGATGAGATCAACCCACAAGGATTTTACCGGGATCTTAGAATAAAAGACAGAATAAAAGAATATTAGGAAAGTGGATACTCTATTTCCCAAGAATACATAAAAACGTTCCACAAAATATTTGCAGAGCTGTTCTCAGTTTTCCCTTAAAACTATGATCACTGCATATTTCCCAATAAGCACACTTGTGTTTGTAACATTTTCTCCTGCTTCTATGGTCAGTTTGTACTCAGATTAGTATTTTAACTCAGGTCAAGGCCTCGTACATAGCTGATGCTCAATAAACATTTGAATATTTGTTTATTGAATCAGATACAGTTCCATATGACCACAGATTTTACTAGTAAATGTGGCTTGAAAAATCAATTGACATTAACTTCAGTCTGCACCACACAATGTACCAGGTTGTGTTTAAATATGCTTTCAAGAGTTTATCACACTCAGGGCGCCTGGGTGGCTCAGTGGGTTAAGCACCTGCCTTCAGATCAGGTCATGCTTCCAGGGTCCTGGGATCAAGTCCTGCATCAGGCTCCTTGCTCAGCAGGGAGCCTGCTTCTCCCTCTCCCTCTGACCTTCCCACTCTCTTTCGCTCCCTCTCTCTCTAAAAAAAAAAAAAAAAAAAAAAAAAAAAAACCTTTTTAAAAACATTTTTAAAAAGGAAAGAAAATGGCTGCTCTTGCAAGGAGAAGTGGGGGACTCTGGTGATAAGGCAAAATTTCATCAACTTCATGGCAAATACATGTATTGCTCTGGCCAGGATATTTCATCCCAGGAAATAATTCTTCCCAACAGCTTCTCTGAGGGGCCTACTCAGAAAACAGGCTCCACACACACACACACACACACACACACACACACACAGGTTGGTGAATGATTATGAATAACAGTTTATAAAAACACAGTCAACTCTGAAGAACCAAGATGGCTGACCTAACTAGATACAAAATGGTTTCTGATAAGAAAAATAAAACTCAGAAAACTGAATAGTAAAGATTGGCTTTAAATGTAATATTCAGGAGCAATGCTTTCTCCTTATCTCTTTCTGCACTAACCATAATATTAAATGAAGAGTCATATTATTATTTATATTAACATTCTATGAATAAGTCATTGTAAGTCTCTTATAAGTAGAATTTTATGTTTCTACTCCTTTGTTGACAGAAAGTGAATTTTTCTCTTAAAAAGTCAGTTACGTTTAACACGAGGTCTTTCTTTACTTCCGCGCTTTGAAAAATAAGGCCACCAGATGCTTTTATGGATCTTGAGAAACAGGTGGGGAGAGGGTCAGAGAAAGGGAGAGGGAGAGAGAGAGAATACTCTGGAACTCACAGTAGTCTCCACAGGAAGGGATTGGGCGAGACAGAGAGACTGCCCCCTAATTTCTTTGGGGGTGACCTCAAGTAGGCAGGAAACTCACTCCGAATAGTTGGAAGTCAAAGTGTCCAGACTCTTCAGGAGTTACGTGGGATCACTTTAAATGTTACCTGATCCAGAGCCACAGAAGTTGATGACAGAGAGAGAGCATAAGCGCTAAGATTCACAAGGAAATGTGTCAATGTAAAATTTGAAACTGCGAGCTCTATAAAAATGGAAAGCAGGAGCACCCCATTTGGAAATTCATGGAAAGGGTTCTAACACCAGCAGAGGCAGACCCCCAGTTCACTCCACTCCCTCATCACCTAGAATAACAGACATTGACTAAGAGGGATCTAATCCAGTATCAGCAGTGAGGACGGTGACGGTTGCTTAAGCACAAACTGTGAAGCAGTGACCCCTAGGTGTCATACCAAGGTCATCACCCATCTGAAGAATGCCAACGGGGCAGCTGTGCCAAGGCAATCAGGCAGAGAACAGAGATGAAATTCTTTCCACAGCTGTCAAGCAGATCAAGTTTACTCTTCCAGGACCTGCCAAGGGAAAGGAGAAAGTTTGAGTTCTAGGAGGAATGGGGTACCAGGATTTACACAAGGGATGCTCAGACCAGAAATTCCTGTTGTCATGACATCTACCCCTTGGGTTATACCCCCTCAAGCTGCTGTGGAAGATGAGAATATGTATTGATTGCTACAAACTTGAAGGAATTTTTAAATGTAAAATGGTTGACTCTTACTACCAAAAAAAAAAAAAAAAAAAAAAAGCCCTCCACCCCAAAAAAGCCTTTTGAAAATATTTTCTAATATTGGCTTTTACTCTAACTTAACACCTAACATTTAGGGTTAATTTTAGTGTTATGATAAAAGATCCTGGTTTTGTTAGCATTGAAATTACATTTTGTCTTGGTTCCTTTGTTTAATGTGTATCAAACTTATAAAAGTCTACAGCCACTACTTGACAGTAAAATTTTTATAAATTGAATTTGGTGACTCATGAGAACTTAGTGAATAACTACTTGGCTTTTGAATAGTTTTAGACACTAAAGCACAAATATATAAAATATATTTTAAAGACAAAGGCAAAAAGCAAGATACTATGTATGAATACCAAAACAATATTATTAGTAACATATATAGCCTTGTTTTCTTCATATAGACAAGATCTAGTTTCTGTGGCCTTAATGGTAACTTTCTACAGTAACGAATATGGTGCATATATTATAACGTATGTGGGAGTAGCTGTCAAAGGAAGTCTGTTCTATTCAACAATTCTCTGGGTGGAAAAAACCTGACTTGGCATTCAAATCAGGCTTTTAATATTCATTACCTATTTATATGTATGTTATAAATTCCTGATAGTGGTCAGGAGGCCAAGTTCCAATGGGCCTATAAAAATTGATCAGTAGCGCTCCCTGAGAGACATGATGGAGAATATCTGATATTGTGGGAGGAAGGGAAGTTCCCAAAGAATACTGATTTTTTTTTAGCACAAAGATTGTTTCCTCTCACCATATTTCTGCAGCATTATTTTTCCTCCTTACCAACCCGGTCCTCAAGCATTTAGAAGACATTATGGATTCAGGAATGGAAATTATCTTATAGAGTAGCAAATTTGGGGTATGTATTTTTTTTTTTTACTTTAAAATACAAGTGGTTATAAATATAAATAAGATTTAAGTCAAAATTAGCTGATCATTTCCTACATGGGTTGATCCAAAGAGTATTTTTGTGTGGTTAGATTTGGGGGTCTTAATTTCTGCTATCAGGCAGTTCAAATGAGTAATATATTTAGAATATCTTCCTGAAATATGTAAAGGAACACAATGAAATGGTAGAGAATATTCCTGTGGATGGATTAGAGAATTTATGGCATACCTCCAGTGGCAATCTTTCAAGGTAAAATAGGAAAACTATTTTTCCAAGTTGGATTTAATTTCATTTAATTTCATTAAAGACAGAAAGATAAACTCCTTTATTTATCAACATAATATTTGTGTTGATACGTTCGAAAGTAAAAAAGAAACTGATTTGGGTAAAACCTTTGTTTCTTCATGCTGTTAATGAAGCCCTTTTCCTATAGCACTGAGGATGGAAGCCACACCGGGTTAGGCTCGTAGGATGACCAGTAGCAAGGAGGCAATGGTGGGGAAAGAAAGGAACACAGAGCAATTCTGATGCATTAAATGTTTCTTTTGTAGGAAACTAGCATCTCCTTCGAATGATGCTGAAGTCTTCTTCACTCACCCACAAAATCTGCTCATTTAATAGAATTCACCAAACCTGCTAGTGGTTTTATCCACCCATGGGTACTCTGAAACTCATAAATTATATAATGCTGTGTTTAAGAGGGAAAGTGAAAAGTGGGCTATTTCCATGGAACTAACTGCCAAACTCTCTTGCCTTTTTTTATGCTTTCCCACCAGGTCTCTGTCCCCATTTATTGTGCAAGTCCATTTTTGCTTCCCTTCTGGCTTATTGGATCTTTTACTCTGCTGGTTTTCTAGACTTTGCTTCCTGTTCTTTCCTGCTCTGGAGGGATGTGACCATAAACCTATAATTCAGATCATTTTCGAGTAGCCTCACAAGACTCTCCTGCCCATCCTATCTGTGTCTTGTCCTCTGATGGACGAGGGGACAGAGGACCCAGAATGGAATGGGCCAAAAGAACAGGCTGGGACCGTAAGACTTTAAATTCTGAGGCTCCAGCAAAAATGTAAAGAGTTCCCTGCTCTATGTTAGCTACAAAGAGAAATCTCTCCAGCAGAAAGGATGAAACATCTTTTCAGCTTTATGCATCCTCTGCAAAGAGATGACGCTTCAACAATGTTTATACTTTAAGAACCACCAAACCCAGCTGGTATACAAACTGGGTTCTTTTTTTCCCACCTACATTTTTGTCTTCCTTCCTAATTTCATATTTCACTCTGGTAGGAAGCATGGCTAAAAAGAATCCTTGAAATAAGGCATGGAAACAAAAGAAAAAGTTAAGAGAAAAAACCCAAGTAGGGAGAATAAATAATAGAGAAAAATATTTTTGAAAAGAGTAAACATTCTGAAATATGTGAAAGGCTAATTACTAAAACTATGTGGACTGGAAAGGAAAATATTGAAAAGAAAAAGTATAATGCCAATAAAACCAAATTTTTCATTTGTCAAAACATACTGAAGATGAGGGGCGCCTGGGTGGCTCAGTGGGTTAAAGCCTCTGTCTTTGGCTCAGGTTGTGATCTCAGGGTCCTGGGATTGAGCCCTGCGTCAGGCTCTCTGCTCAGCAGGGAGCCTGCTTCCTCCCCTCTCTGCCTGCCTCTTTGCCTGCTTGTGATCTGTCAAATAAAAAAATTAAAAAAAAAATACTGAAGATGAAACCTGATAGACAAATATTCCAACATACATTCTCTAACAGAATTATAATATTCTATGGGAACACTTCACTATTATCAGATGTTTAAGGTCATGTCTGATTAGACATGACAGGGCCATGAGAGAGCTACTGGTTAATTGTAAATTCAACAAACTGCTTAGTATGGCACTTGGGGCCCTTTGCGATCTGAACCCCAAATTACCTCTACTGTATAGGGTAGTATGATGATTAATTTAATCTGTCACCTTGGCTGGGCTGGAGTGCCCAGCTTTTGGTCAATAATTATTTTAGATGTTTCTGTGAAGGTGTTTTTTTGAATGAGATTTAACATTTAAATTGGACTTTAAAGCAGATTACCCTGTATAAAGTAGGTGGGCCTCATCTAATCAGTTGAAGGCCTTCATAGAACAAAGACTGACCTCTCCTGGGCAAGAAGGAATTCTGTCAGCAGACTGCCTTTGGACTTGAACTGCAACTATTCCCTGGGTCTCTGGTCTGCCAGCCTACTCTGCAGATTTTGGACTTACCAAGCTTCCATGATCATGTGAGCTAATTCCTTAGAATAAATTTCCCTTTCTTTCTCCATATAAAGATGTGGATATCAACATAGATGCATCCTTTTGGTTCCGTTTCTCTGAGAAACCTTGACTAATATAGGCAGTGATAAGATCTGGATTCTATAATGAGAAATACGGGTTTAGATCCTGGCTCTGCCATTTACTGTTTAACACATGATGGCAAAGCTATTTTACCTAAGTCTGTTCCCACATCTTTAAAATGGGAATAACAATGATCTGACAGAATTCCTTCTTGCCCAGGAGAGGTCAGTCTTTGTTCTATGAAGGCCTTCAACTGATTAGATGAGGCCCACCTACTTTATACAGGGTAATCTGCTTTAAAGTCCAATTTAAATGTTAAATTTCATTCCCCTTGATGCTCTATTCTTTTGTTTCTGCTATTTCCTTGCTTGTCTTAAGGTTTTTCCCATCTATGTAGCTAAACCTTAACTTTTCCTTCCATACCTGCGGTAGTTTTAAAAATATGTTCACAAATTCTTTGATACTCTTCCCTTGATGTTTAATCCCCTTCTCCTTCAGTATAGCCTGGACTTAGTGAGTTGCTTCTGTCTCTCTGTTTCTGTTCGTCTCCATTTCTCTCATCACTTGTTATGGGGGAACCAGCTGCCTGTTCACGAGCGGGCTTTTCGTGACTTCGGCTCCAGCAAATGACTTCATTGCAGCCCCATTAGAGACCCTGAATCGGAACTACCCAGCTAAGATCCTCCTGGTTCCTGAGCCTCAGAAACTGTGTGAGACACCCAATACTTGTTTTGCACAACTAAGTATAATTTTGTAAATTTGACCTGCAGCAAATAATTTATGGTGCGTGCAAGTCTATAGAAGCGTCCTCTAACCAACCTACAGAATTTCTCCTTTCTGTTTCCCCATAGCATTCTGCATGTAACTGTTATAAAACTTTTCATGTTGTATTAATAATGTTCCTTAACATGTGTGTCTCCTTTGCAAGACTGAGAGCTGCTTAAGGATGGGCTATCTTTAACTGTATTAAATGAAAAAAAAATCAAACTCAACCCTGGCACATAAAGGACTCTTAAGTTAGGCTAACAGTGTTTCCTGTGTTGTACGTTGTTCTAAGTCTTTTGCAAATATTGTCCCATTTAATTCCCATAAAAACTTAGGAGATATTTTATTACCCTCATCTTTCAGATGATGAAACTGAGGTCAAGTTATAGAGAAGCTGATTCACTTGCTCACTGACACACAGTTAATAAATGTTGTTGAATTACACAATGATTGAATGAATAGGTGTCTTAAAAACAGGACTATGGGGACGCCTGGGTGGCTCAGTTGGTTAAGCAGCTGCCTTCGGCTCAGGTCATGATCCCAGGATTCTGGGATTGAGTCCCACATCGGACTCCTTGCTCGGCAGGGAGCCTGCTTCTCCCTCCGCCTCTGCCTGACACTCTGTCTGCCTGTGCTCCCACGTGCTCTCTCTCTAACAAATAAATCTTTAAAAAAAAAAAACAAAAAACAGGACTATGTATGACATGCCTTCCAATCCCTTAAGTACCAAGCCCAGTATGCAATTGGGACTCGGTATTTACTAAATCACTGTCTGGTAATAAAAGTAGCTTAGTTGTGTGAGACAGAAGTCTTGGAAACCCTGATTGTGGATAATTGATCCCCAAACAGTTCTCTTCCTTTACTCAGAAGAAATAAGGGTTGCGGTAAACATGTTGTGATGAGACTAAAAATACACTTTGGAAGGTGTTTACCTTTCTCTCCAAACATCCCCCATAAATGTTTGACAAGAAACAACGTGTATTGATAGTTTGATTATATAAGATATATTTAGGGTGCCTGGGTGGCTCAGTCGGTTGGGTGTCTGCCTTCAGATTGGGTCATGATCTCGGGGTCCTGGGATTGGATCCCACAGGTGGGCTCCCTGCTCAGCTGGGAGCCTGCTTCTCCCTCTCCCTCTCCCTCTGCCACTTCCCCTGCTTGTGCTCTCTTTCTCTCAAGTAAATGAAATCTTTAAAAAATTTTTAAAAAGGATTTTTTTCTGAATTTACTAAATTTGATGGTTCAGGAATTAAAAAACAGTTTGTGAAAGAGTAAAGTGATGTTATTTAAATGCTGTATTTTTCTTCCAACAATAAGAAAAGGATAAAATGTTTCTGCTGAAGACCTTTTGGCTTACAAATTTCAAATAGGTGGCTGCTATTTGACTTCTGAGGCCCTCTTAATGAAGCATGCAACCAATGATCCCTTCAGGTGAGGTCTTTCTAAATAGACACTAACTATAAGAAGCCTAAATCCAGCGGACATTCAGGGTAAAGTGTGGAAAGCAGCTTGTGGTTTCCTATTTTAGAATTTTTGGCTTGATTTGCCTGAGCACTTTCTCCCCACCTAATAGTAAATAGGAGGTCCCTATACTATTTGATGAATGGGGACTCGTTTCCTCTTGATGTCTGTTTGGGAAGTTTACTCCTCTTATATTCTGTCACTGTAGCGATTAATGAAAACATATTTGGAAGCTGTAAAAAGGATCCTTAAATGTAAGCAGATTCTAAAGATAAGTGACTATAATGACACTAAATCATTTCCTTTGTTTCTGGAGGCCTCCATATTTCTCCTACAAGACAGTACTGTCATAAATCGTCTGCTGGGAACGCTACCCTAAAAGTTTCATTTAAGACAAAGGAGACCAGAGGGGCGCCTGGGTGGCTCAGTGGGTTAAAGCCTCTGCCTTCGGCTCAGGCCCTGATCCCAGGGTCCTGGAATCGAGCCCCGCATCGGGCTCTCTGTGCAGCGGGGAGCCTGCTTCCCCTTCTCTCTCTCCCTCTGCCTGCCTCTCTGCCTACTTGTGATCTCTGTCAAATAAATAAATAAAATCTTTAAAAAAAAAAAAAAGACAAAGGAGACCAGAAATTTCTGTCTTTAAGATGTAATAGCCTTGTCTTCTATACTCATAAAAAAGGTATGCAGTGCACTTCTAATTATTTTTCCTGGACGATTAAAGATCGCAAACCACTTTGTGCTCATCAACTTGATTCCCTTCAGCTGTCCTAGACTTTCCAAAGGGTCTCACTTGACACCATTTTGCATTTCAGAGCAGATCATTTCCTACGATGGTAGCACCGTTCCTCAGGTGTTTCCTTACTCTACCACTCCGCGTTTGAAGCAAGGCGTGTTTATTATTTCAAGATTCAGTATTCCAGTCATGAAATAGAACAAGGCTAAGAAAATTGAATAACCCCCTTTTAAGCAAAAAATCAACTCTCTGGAAACACAAATATAAACTGCTAACTAAAACCTTAAAAAAAAAATGTGTTCTAAGATTAAAGGCAAGACAAAAATAACCAGAGGGCGAGTATTTTTATTCAAAGATTAAATGCAAGCCAGAAATACCCACAGGGTGAGGCAGAGAAGGGTGGTTATTGAAAGCACTGCTGGCTCTGGAGTCAGACAAGGAAGGTCTGCACGCTGGCTGTGTTTCTCCATGCTGTGTGACCAGTCCTGCAGATTTACTTGACCTCTATATTTTCTACAAAATGGGGACAACAAAAACACCTACTACAGGGGAGTGTTGTGGGGATAAAAATGAGAGGATGCACCGAACGTGCTATGCCTGGTACATTGTAAGTAATCAACACATTTTAGTTATTATTAGTTGCAAGTGCCATGTAGAAAGATATTTATTTTTTAACCATTAGGACAAAAGGGAAACATTTCTAAAAAGACTGAAAAAATGAAAAAAATATGAATTCCTTACCAATAAATGGATAGTAACATCTTTTCTTCATATGCCTTATTGATTTTCTCAGGTAATTTCAAAGGCCTTTTTACAACTACAACCATCGTAAAAGCAACGTCACAGTTATTAAGGAAAAAGAGATGTGGATTAAAAGTAAGTGTAGAAGAATGCTGATAGTTTTTGTTAGGACAACTGGAACTTTTTCCTTAACACCTATTAATTACTCGAAATTACATTTATAGTGCTAGAGACTAAATTGTCACTGGCACTCTCACAGACAGTAAGATACTTTAAATAAAACTAAACTTCAAAAAGCTTAAGTATATAACGAAGTAGAAGCTCTTAAATATTCCCAGTTACATTTTAATTGGTTTACCTCTCTGCCAAACAACTTGGCAAATTTGGTATTCAACAAAATCCATAAAACGGTAAAGACCATTGGACCCAGGAATAATCCAAAAAAGGTTATGAAGGACAATTAGTTGGATTATTTTTGTTTCTTTCCTTCATTTTTTTGATAATAGCATTATTGATATATAATTCACATTTCATCCAATCCGATTAAGTATACAATTCAGTGTTTTTTAGTATATTCAGAGTCGTACAACCATCATCACAATCAATTTTAGAACGTTTGCCTCAAAAAGAAAACCAACATTCTTTGGCTATCATTCCCCAATTCCACCTCTGCACCCAGGGCTACGCAACCATTAATCCTTTCTGTCTCTAAGGATCTGCCTATCCTGGACATTTCATATAAACAGAGTCATCATGCTAAGTGAAAGAAACCCGTCACAAAAGACTTTATATGTTCTCGAGGGTCATTCATGTTACCCCATATATCAACACATCCTTCTTATGGCCAAATATTTCATTGCATAGATATACCACATTTAATTTATGTGTTCATCAGTTGGTAGACATACATATCGTTTCACCTTTTGGCTTGTATGGATAATGCTATTATGAACATTCATGGACAATTTTTTTTTTAATTTTAAAATTTTTAGTTTCTAAGTAATCTCTATACCCAACACAGAGCTTAAACTTACAACCCTGAGATCAAGAGTCGCATGCTCTAATTACTGAGCCAGCCAGGCACCCTACATGGACAAGTTTTTGCTTGGACATGCCCCCATTTTTCTTGGCTATCTACCTAGAAGTAGAATTTATATGATTTATATGGTTTATATGGTCCGACAATGTAATTATGTTGCACTCCCAGAGGTATTATGCAGAAATGCTATACTCTGAAAAGTACTCTACAGAAAAATTTTGGCCATGTAAAAAGAAAACCACATAATAAATGGAAAAAGGCTACATGAAATGAAAAAAAGGGTAAAACCCACTTAAAATCTTGCCTACGCTTCCCTTCCCCTTCTCCATCCTATGGACCTAAGGACCTCAATTCTCCCCCCTCCTCCATTCTCAGGACCAGCTAGATACACTACCTTTCAGAGATTTTTTACAACCTCTCAGCTTCAGAACCTTTGTACTTGTTGTTTTCCCCTGCCTGTATCACTTTTTCCCCCACTTCTTTGCCCAGTGGTTTCAAGTCTCATCTTAAATGTCACTTCCTCAGAAAAACCTTCTCTGATATCCCTACCTAGTCTAAGGTTGAACATTTCCATAGCAGTCTGCAATTTTCCATCTTAATACTTTTGATACTGGTAATTGTTTATTTGCTTAGTAATCAGATACTAAGAGGTTATTACATGCAGGGATACAGAGTGAAAACAAAACACACAAGATCCTAGACCTTGTATTCTAGGGAGTGAACCCAGCACACGTATACAGATCAATGTACTAGGTAATTTTTTTTTATTCATTTTCTTCCAGTGTAGTTAACATGCAGTGTTATATTCATTTCTGGTGTACACTACACACCAATATAGCGATTCAACAGTTCCATATATTACTCAGCGTTCATCAGTTAAATGTACCTATTAATTCCCTTCATCTATTTCACCCATCCCCCACCTGTCTCCTTTCTGGTAGCCATCTGTTCTCTATAGTTGAGTCTGGTTTTGTTTTGTTTTGTTTTGTTTGTTTCTCTCTTTCTTTTTTCCTTCGTTACCTATTTTGTGTCTTAAATTCCCCAATAAGTGAAATCATACATTTGTCTTTCTCTGATTGGCTTATCACTTAGCAGTATCTTCTCTAGAGCCAGTCTTGTTGCAAATGACAAGATTTCGCCCTTTTACGGCTGAGTAATATTCCACATCTTTATCCATTCACCTATAGATGGATACCTGGGCTGCTTCCACAGTTTAGCTATGGTAAATAAGGCTGCAATAAACTTATGGGTGCATATATTCCTTCAAAATAGTGTTTCCGTGTTCTTTGGGTAAATATGTACCGGGTAACTTCAGATTGTGATTATTAGCTTAATATTTATTCTGTTTGCATTGTACACTCCATGAAGGCAGGGGCTATTTCCGTCTTGGTTCCTTCCAGTTTGCTAGCGCTTACCACTGAGTCTGGTCGGATGAATAAGCTCAATACAATTTTTTTCAATGACTGACAAAACAGGCATATAAAAAACAGAAATGGAAAACACAAAGGAGATTACTCCTGTAAATGGTTGAGTTTGAGATTTTTCCCCCTTTCCTCTTTCAAAACTCTAATTCCACATATTCTTTCTCTAATTAAAACAATTAAAAGACGAGCCAGAAATTACCATAGGTGAGTAAAAGAACCTCAAATAAAACACATTTATATGTCACTACACACTCGTTAAACATCTGGTAATAAAACCTACTCAAATAGGTGTGTTGGTTCAGTGGACACAATTCCCTTGGCGCATTACCAAGCATGTTCCCTGCCATCGATAGTATAATTTACCGTTTTAAAAGGCCTTTAACACCCAAGACGATGCTTAAGGATATGATCTTCCAAACTGCCAGATTTCTAAAGCGCTTGACCGTCTACCTCCATCCGCTAGGTGCCACCAGAAAAAAGCCGCAATTCTTCTATGTAATAAACAATTTTTTGCGAGGTCAACAAAGAATGCAAAATCTTTAACACAACAGAAAACCAGCCCCTTCCCAATAAACCCTTCTTACAAGCCCTAGACACTCATCAGGTTCCTAGACACTCATCAGGTTCGATAACATCAAGCAGCTTCGCGGTGGGCAAAGGGAGCATCCGGACAAGCCCCACCCCCAAGGGGAGCGCTCAGCTGCTTCTTTCTTCCCCGGGGCGCATGCGCAGCGCACTCTCCGGCCACCGCACGCCTCTGCCAGCGAGCGGCCGGCGCTTACGTCACCGTGAGCGGACGGTGTGCCCTTCCGCTTCTCCTAGGGAAACGAGACCGCGCACCTTTGAGTTTCCTTGGCCTGTAGGAAATGTCTTCCCTTCTCGACCCCAGTACTAAAGACTTTTCCCGCCCGTCTCCAACAGCTCAGCTTCTTGCCGGACTCCCCTGTAAGCTCGTTGGACGGTGAAGGCCACGGAAAAGAAAAAAGGGGAGGGGGGAAAGATCAGCTCAGTGTTGTTTACAGAGAGTAAGCAGATCTAGGAATCGGTCCGCGAGGGCGGAGCCGACGGAGCCGGCACTTCTTTCTCCCCTCCCCTCCCTCCCCAGCCTTCCCCGCGAGCGGACGCGGCAGCGCCTCTGTCTCGCTTTTTCTTATTTTCCCCCCTTTCCCCTTCCTTTTTTTTCCTTTTTTCCCCCTTACCCCCTTTTCACCATTTCCCCTCGGAGACGCTTCCCCCGGGCAGGGGCAGAGCCGGTCTCACCCCCCCGCCTCTCCCCGGCCCCCGCCGCCCTATGGCGAGAGGGAACCCCCTCCCCACCCGGGCACTAGCGGCGGCCGTTGGAGGAGTGGGACCGGCGCTGACCGCGGCGGCCTCAGGCCCGGGGGAGTCATGGAACTAATTCGCTGACCCCCCGGCCGCAGCCGTGCGTCCCGCTCGCTCGCCAGCGCCCGCGCCCCCGCCCCGGCCCGGTTCCCCCTCTTCTCCCTCCTCAGTCGGTGCCGTCCTGGTCCCGCGCGCCCCGCCGCCGCGCGCTGAGGAAAATGGGGTGGTAACGTGCCCCCCGGATGATCCCGCATCACCACAGTGAGGCCTACAGCTCCGCCGGGGAGGAGGAGGAGGAGGAGGAAGAGGAGGAGGAGAAGGTGAGGGGGCGGGGGGAGTCGCGGCGTCTCGGCGCCCCGCGCTCGCGCGCCCCGCGTCGCCCCCGTCCCCCGCGCTGCCCGAAGGGTAGCTCCGGGCGCCGCGCTCGGTGGCTAAAGCAGACCCCCGCCGCCCCCCAAAGGCAGCCTTCGGGACCACCCCCGGTCCGCCCCCTCCGCGCCGGAACAGTTCGGCACCTGCCCGGTTCGTCAGCGGCTCCGCCGCGTTCCCTTTGGGCCAGTTTCTGTGTCCGCGAGTAACTTCGGTGTAGCGACGGCGAGCTGCCCGCGCCTGCCCGTTCTGGGCCCGCGGGCTGTGCGGTGCACAAAGAAGGGGACACACCCCCACCCTTGGACTTCGGGGCTGCTGCGGGAGCGGAGGGCGACATTTACATTGCAAAGCCGAGTGGCCGCCGGGCGGGCTGGGCAGCGCTGGTGCCCCGGAGGTTGGGGGAGGGGCCGTTACCCCAGGTGGGGGGGTGGAGAGGAGGTGAGAGTGGAGTCGCACCCTGAACGGCGTTTCCCGGATTGGTGAAAAGGAGGGAAGAGGGGGGAGTGGGGAAAGGGGGAGGTAAATGCACCGAAATTTTGAAGAGGGCGGAACGGACCTCTCCGGAGCTAGAGGGTCCTTTGTAGGTGCTTCGGGCCAGAGTGGAGAATCCGGTAGCAGCGTAGGGGAAGGTCTGTCCGGGGAGGTGGAGTGGAGCCAGACCTCGAACGTCCAGCTGAAGTGTTTAGTTTTCATTCCGTCCGCGTCCGAGGAGCGGAGCGGACTGTTGGTAGCACTTGTGGACGCTTCTAGTCTGGCGGGCATCGCCGAAGGTGGTTCGCAGACTCCCGAGCCTTGCGAGGACGCGGTGGGGGGCAGGTGGTCCGGGAGCCTCATTTCGCGGAGGAGGGAAACGGAGGGGCCAGAGGATGACCTCCCCTGGGGGTGCCGGCTGGGGGCCGGTGGCGGGAATGCAGACCCGAGCCGACCGCTGTGCCATCTAGTCTGCGTCCCAGAAGTGGAGTTGTTGGGAACTTGGAGGTAGCATCCCTGGCTTCCAGCTTCCGTGCATGGTTCGGGGTCGATGAAAGAGGAGTGGACAAGTAGCTTCAGAAAGAGTCAATCGGGTTTAGAGTTGCTGATCTGCAGCCAGAAAGAGGAGCGATTCTGGACACATTCCGGAACCCTGACGGAGAGCCGAGTCGTAGTCGTGGCGAGCCGGGAGGGCTGGCAGAGTTGGTGTTCAGTTCCAGGTGACCGCGCTTATGTGCCCGTTTGACTCGTGGTCGGGTGGAACGGGGCTCTGATGTTTTTGGTGGAGGATGGAAGCCGCGTGTGTGTTCTGCTCTGATACACAGTGTCATGTGAGGTGTACAGTACTCTAAAAGGGGAGGGTCCCTTTCTCTGCGTGTTTCTTCCTCTTCAGAACGGGCTTAACAGTAATACCAGCTTCTTGAGGTTGCGTAAGGATTAAGGGAGTTAAGGTGGCGGAGTACCTCGAACAGTATCTGGCCAAGGAGAGAGCACTCATTGCTTTGACTTACGTGGAGCTGAAGTGTGCGCTCTTCGTTAGACATTCGTGCTGAATCTGGAGAGTGTGTGCCCTCGGAGAACTCAGGGTTTGTAGGAGACACGGGTGGGCAGATAATTCTCACAGAGCAATTAAATGCAAAAGTAGAATTATGTCTAAGTACAGATGTCAGAAGGCAGGGGACTAGACACAGACCTTTGCAAGGGACAGCTCTGTAGGAAGGGGAGTGCCAGCTAGAGAAGGACAGTTAGGTTGAAAGAACTGTGTGGACAGGATGGCGCTGGGGAGACAAACGGAGGGCTGTCATGGGATATAATGAACCTGTAGTTCATTATTAGGTTAGGGGCGTGAACTCAGGGAGATGGTCACATTAATAAATCCTTCTTTATAGAATAGGAACTAAGATCCAGAAGTCTGTACCAGCACAGACTTATAAATGGAGTTGGTGTTACAGTGATAATAACTATAATAATTCTGTATGAATGAAGTTATTTCTGTGTTTACCCAAGACTGTGCAGTACTTTTCCTTAGAATAGCAGGAGGCCCTGTATGTAGATTTCTAATACAGTTTATGCTATACAGTAACTTTATAAAACTGTTCATGCATGCATTAAGCTCTTTGATAAACACGGAGAAAAAAGCAGAAATAATTGAAAGATTGACAGGAGAAATGTTGAACTGTCATAAAGCCAGAAGTGTGTGGAATATGCCATTCAAAACAGCCCTTCTGTTTCTTAGTTCCTAGAGACTTCTATCTGAGCATTCACAGTTCTGAATGTGACTAATGGCATGAAATAATAAGATACAACTCTAAAGGTCTACTATTTAAAACAGTAAAATTATATTTTAAGTGTATTTTATTCAGGTTGCATTAATCTAACTCAGTCTATTTTACACATTAGAAAACAGGCTGGTGCATTATCAGTAAGAAAAGTAAAACTCAAGCTAATACTTTCTTCACTGTATCATTGTTTGTCTTACTAGAATCATTTAAAAAAAATTTTTTTAATATTTATATGGGGGGGGCGGCACAGAGGGAGAAGGAGACTCCCACTGAGCAGGGAGCCCGACAGTGCAACAGTGACAATTTGGGGCCTGATCCCAGCACCCTGAGATCATGCCCCAGGTGGGCAGACACTAAAACCAACTGAGCCACCCAGACGCCCTGTCTTACTAGAATTTCGAAAAGGAGTGTCAAAGGTATCCCTCTTATATAAGCACTTCCATAAATACAGCCTTGGGGGATGGGGATTAACTTGTAAATAATTTTAAAAAGAAACTATCATTTCATCTACCATCAGCATTTCACTGCATATTTATCATTTGTCCTCGCTCTCATATATACGTATATTGCATATGCCCTTTACTCCTAAGGATTTTAGTGTGTATTTTCTAAGAGGGATGTTCTTACAGAATCACAGTAAAGTTATCAACTTTAGTAAACGTAACATTGATACATTTACTTTAATTTGTCCATGTTCCCGTTATGTCATTTGGCCCAATAATGACCTTTATTGCATTTTATCTTTCCAGTTTAGGATTGAGTCTAGCATCAGATACTGAACTTTCATTTTTCTGTAGTCTAATTTGATCTGAAATATTTTCTCCATCCTTTTTTCTTTCACTTGGATCATTTATATCTTATTTTTAAAAGATAAAGGAAGTTTGAACTCTTTACCCTTTGTTACATTCCCCTAGTGTGAGCGAAGAATGTTTCCTTTATTTTCTATTATTCATATGGTGTATTACATTAATCGATTTCCTGAATGTTAAACCAACTTTGCATTCCTGGTGCAAATCCCACTCAGTTATGTTATGTAATCCTTTTTTTTAATGTTGCCAGATTCAGTTTGCTACTATTTTCTTGAGGAATTCTACATCTTTATTTAGAAGAGATGTTCTCCATAGTTTTCTAATGCTGTTTTGTTTGCTTAACTGGCCTCATAAAATGAGTTGAGAAATGTTCTTCCTCTACTTTTTGGAAGAGTTTGTGAAGAATTTTAATTTTTCTATAGATGTAGTATTCATTAGTGAAATCCCTTGGACATAGGCTTTTCTTTGACAGTTGTTTACTAATTGAATTTCTTGTTACGTGGCTCTTCAGCTTTTCTGTTTCTTTTTAAAGTCCGTTTTGATAATTTGTGGTTCTAGGTATTTGTCCATTTCATGCAAAGTTGTCTAATTTATTTGCAAATCCTTGTTCATAAGATTCCTTTATAATACCTCTTATTTCTACAACATAGGTGATAATGTCTCCTTTTATTCCTGATTTTAGTACTTCATCCTTTCTGTTTTTATTTGGTCAGTGTAGCTAGAGGTTTGCCAATTTTGTTGATCTTTTCAAAGAACCAACTTTTAGTTGCATTGATTTTCTCTATTTTTCTATTCCTTCATTAATTTCCACTCTTAATTTTTCTTCTGGTTTGCTTTAGGTATAGTTTGCTATACTTGCATCCCATAAGTTTTGGTATGTTTCTTTTTTCATTACCTCAAAGTATTTTCTAATTTTCCTTGTGATTTCTTCTTTAACCTGGATTCTTTGTTTAAAAAAAAATTGTTAAAGCATCTAAGTATTTGAAACTCTTACTTAGGGTCTTAACTGTAGAAAATTGGGGAACAGGAATCTCTTGAACCTTCTTATTCTCTACATGATTCTGTCTTGTTTATCTCTGTCTGTCCCCATCCATCTATCCATCCATCCCTCCTAAAAATAATCTTCAGAGGAAGCATTTTGAGGGAAGAGTAATCACAGGGACAGCCAGCCATTGGTGTGCTGAGAAGGCTGAGGGCTCCCGATGAGCCACCCTGTTGGGTGAAACTAATGGAATGAAGTAATTTGGTATGTTTTGACAAGAGTTAATGAATTACAGACTAAAATTCGGTTAGAAGAAACCTTAGAACCAATAAATAAACCAAGTTTAATCTCCATCCAATATAGGTGTTTTTTCCTAAAGATCTCTTGACTGATGGTCATCTAGTTTACACTCTATTTCTAAAGTTAATAAGGTTAATATTTCCATCTGTTTTAGATGAAATTATAGTGAGTTTATTTATCTAGTTATGGAAAATCTGAGAAAAGTACCAAGGCGGCAAAATTGGAATCAGAACATCTCAGCCGAATGTAACAGTAGATGGAATATAACAAGATGACCTTTTTATTTTTTTTATTTTTTTTTTAATTTTTATTCATTTGACAGAGAGAGAGAGAGAGAGAGAGAGATCACAAGTAGGTAGAGAGGCAGGCAGAGAGAGAGGGAAGCAGGCTCACTGCTGAGCAGAGAGCCCGATGCGGGGCTCTATCCCAGGACCCTGAGATCATGACCTGAGCCGAAGGCAGAGGCTTAACCCACTGAGCCACCCAGGTGCCCCAACAAGATGACCTTTTTAAAAAAAAATACATTTATAGTCCTGAACAAGGTTGTCCCCCCTTCCCCCCCAAAAAGGGGCTCCAAAACTATGTACGTGGTGGGCACATGGAGAGGGAGTTTGCCTCAGTGTACCTCAGGAGGTCTTAAGAGTTCATACTGTGGTGTGGACTCAAAAAAGTAGCTAATGATCTTAGACTGCATTTAGAAGAGCAAAAGTCATGTCATGTGGGGAAATCTTGGCCAGTTCTTCAGCTATGAAAGAAGAATTGGTGGGCTTGCTAGCCACCTTCAGACATTTCAAGAATTGGCTTATGAAAGAGAGTTTAGGCTTGGATTGGTTTGTTTTGGTTTTGGCCCCAAGGATTGAAACCAGTCTTTGGTTGAGTCCCTGTTTCATGAGGATTCTGTGAGTGATTAAAAAAAAAAAACCAATATTGGTAGGTAATCTTTTTAGTATCATGTTTATCATTTCATAGGGAAAATAGTGGGAAGCTGCTTTCAGACGGAAATCACACCAGATTAGAGAATCAAGAATTCTTGGAAGAAGTTAACCTTTGAAATGGGCCTTTGGGTTAGGTAGTATTTCTTTTCCTTCTGTGTTATTTACCATTTTTTCTTGGTATGAAAGGTACTTAATGCTCGTTATAGGAAATGTGCAAAAACTCAGACGTTCAAAGAAGCAAAATGAAAAAAAAAAATCCGTATCCAGTTAACCAGAGGTAGTCTGCAGTAGGTTCTATAGCAAGCAGGTGAAGCATGGGAAGTGATGACTAAGAAAGGGATCCGACCTGGAGTTGGGGGTGAAGGGGGCATGGACATTGAAGTTTGTTTTTAATTAATTTTAAATTTTATTTAAAAATCAGAACTTTTCTTTGTTAATTCTAGATATTTACTTTTTTGAAAATCTCACGAATATGAAGTACATAATACAGGTACATAGTTGAAAAATGAAATAGTTACGTGAGGTTTATAATGAAGAAGAGCATTCTGTTGCTGGATTTTCTAACCCTTTTCTCACAGGTTAACTTCTGAGTGCTTATCTGTTTCTCTTTCTCTCTCTTTTTTTTTTAAGATTTTATTTATTTATTTGACAGAGAGATCACAAGTAAGTGGGGGGGGGGGAGCAGGCTCCCTGCTGAGAAGAGAGCCCAATGCAGGGGGGAAAGGCTTGATCCCAGGATCCTGAGATCAGGACCAGAGCCAAAGGCTTAACCCACTGAGCCACGCAGGCGCCCCAGCTTATCTGTTTCTCTTGTATTTAAGATCATATTTTCAAATAATTTGCTCTCCTGTTTTTTGATATTTCAGTTTTGGGTATTTATGTTTTGCCTACAGTGATGCATAAAGATGTAGTGCTCATTTTACCTTCTTACACCTCCCATCTTCCCAATGCAGTTTTAATCTGTTTGTTGAAGTCCCTATTCAGTATTTTCACTGTTAATGCTATGTGAATGTTGTGATATATTATTATATTTACCTTCTTGCATAATCTTTGTTTCTGAAGCTAATTACCTTTTTAGTTCCTTAGCTTTCATCAAATCTGGTTGAATCTTGCCACATCTTCAGTTTCTCAGTCTAATTTTCTGTACATGGTTGTACCTCTCAAATCTCTAGTTTCTTTTCTTTCTTTTTTCTTTTTTTAAACCTAAAGGCATCTCTCCTGGACTTTTCAGTTGCCTGCACTGATCTACACTGTTGCTCCTTAGGCTTGCTCATTTTAGAGGGCCAGTCAGCTGATTGTTGAGTTTTCTAGATCAACACTTTCCAGTAGAACTTTTCTGCAGTGATAGTGCTGAAAAGGAATATTTCTATCTGATACATTATCCACCAACCGCATGTAATATCGAGCATTTGAAATGCTGCTAGTGTGACTGAAGAATTATATTTTAACTTTATTCAGTTAAAATATAATTGGCCATATGTGTAGCTAGTGGACACTATATATTGGAAGCACAAAGATGGTTTTATACTTAAAATGGGGATGATTTCATACTGATTATACGGGAATGGGTGGGATTTAATGTAATGGATATAACTTTTTTAATGAAGAAAAAGGTTAATAGCCTTTATCTGGTTAGATTTTTCAGAGGGATATTTGGGACAATTATTAAGAATTGCTAGTATAAAAAGCCCACAATTTAAGATTTGTTGACACAATTTGAGACACAATAATATATTTTCATTGGAGTCTATTGGTTCTATCAATTATATGGCCATGTTTTTATTTTCCTTATGACTGAGTCTCAAATTTAAAGTGAGTATGTTTAGGTAACTGATTATTACTGTAACATTTTAATATATGATGTTTTAAAGAGCTGTAAAATCCTCTACTGCCTCATAACATTCTTAATTTGTTTTATGAATTGCTTAATAAGAACCAACATATTTATACAGTGCTACATGTATTTTATAATGAAAGAAAAAGCATTGTTTTATATTTGATTTTATAGGTAGCTACATCAAGCTGGGAGGCAGGCAGATCCAAAGGATATCATGAAGTTTCCAGGGCCTTTGGAAAACCAGAGATTGTCTTTCCTGTTGGAAAAGGCAATCTCTAGGGAAGCCCAGATGTGGAAGGTGAATGTGCCGAAAATGCCTACAAATCAGGTAATGATTTTTCTCATCACTCTAGATAGAGGACTTCTTTCAGCAATAAGTGTGCTGTCATAAAGTGGTATCTTGACACTGCATTGGAGAAATCTATACCATTAAAGGATACACTCTATTCTTTATTGGAGAAACCTCCCCTTGTTTTATTTTGAAACAGGACAAAAATGACTTTTTTGTTTTTGTTTGTTTGTTTTGTTATCTGAGTTACAGCTTTAGGAAGATATGTTCTCTTTCTTTGTAGTCCAATACTAACAATAGTAAGCTTTCTTTATTTCTAGGTATATAGTTAGCTACGGAGGCTGAAATTATCTTTAGTAAACAAATTGTTGTGTATTTCTTGGATAATTATAAGGAGTTCAAGTAGCTACTAAGGTAATGCTAATGTTGGACATTTGTAGGGAAATAGCCATCTTACCTCTCAGTTACTGTTAGCTATATGCCTTTTCTTTTAGAAATTTTTATGCTTCTATCATTTAATCTTGTTATTTTTGACAAATAACTATGAAGTTTATGCACTCCCAGAGCTTATTGTATAAGCTCTTTTTATCCCTAGTACTTAGCACTGTGCTTGGGATAAAGAACAGTGGCCAAGAAAATTTGGATTTTTGATTTTTAGGTAAATGAATAGCAAATATCTTAGTTCCTCCTTTGGTTTAGGTTAACCTTTGTTCATAGGTTATTAAAATCTGTATGTATTTTCTACTAACCTACTTCTGTCATCCCTTCTCACAAGCTGAAGAAAGATGTTTTGCATTTACTGTTACTTATTTGTTGTTTAGCAGATTGAAAATTAGTTAACCTGGGTGAATATCTTTCAAGCTAGGGGCATCTCCATATTCTATCACATTTATTCTCTTACTGTAGTCTTTGAAATAGGCAGTAGTCCCACTTTGCTCAAGATTTGAATAACTAGTAGAAGTATAATTTGAACTTGAGGTAGTTCTCTTTCCATTGTACTTTGTTTTTCAGTTTTTATTTTTGTGTGTGTGTTTGATTTTTTTAGATTACTTGGGAATTCAGTCATTCAGTAAATGTTCATTAAGTATCTGCTACATGCTGAGTACTTCTAGCATTGGGCATGCATCAGTGAGAAAAATAGAAATTTCTACCCTTGCGTTCTGACTTTCTGGTAAGCCTCAGAGCTTTAATACAGCGGGCTTTAGAACCATTTCTTTCTTCCTTCTGCTGTCTCCGTGAGTCAGCATGTAACCAATGATAATATTCTTCTACAACATGGTCTTTGAACATGATATTCTACCAAGATTATAGTATATTGCTCTATTATCATTTAATCTGGCCTATATCTATAGGTGATTTAACAGGTATTACTGAGGTAATACCAGAGAATAGAACAGTGTTAGAACTTTGGAGAGGGATCCAATTAAGTGTTTGCCTTTAGTAATATCAAGTGCAAGCCAAAGTCAATTCTTACAAAATGTGGGTGGGCTTGTTCTAATGGGGATAGGGGTTAAGACTGCGGTGAGAGTTAAGAGCTATAGGAGCTCAGCCACTTGCTATAGTAACCCCCAGGGATACTTGTCTGTTTAGTTCTAATTTCCTTATTTTCTTCTGCCACTCTCAGGGACTGGCTTTTCTAGTTCTCTTCCCACTATTGCTTCTAGCCATGATTACCCTCCTTGATTCCTTGCAGAAAAGAAACACAGTCTTACCATTAAGCCATAAACATACTTTTCCAGCTTTTCAAATATTTTTTAAGTGCTGGTAAAAACGGAAAAATAAAATATTATAAAGGTTTCTTTTATGCTTCTTTCCTTCAGTTTCCTTTTCTGTCTTTTTTCTACCTAAGCTCTGTCTCTGGATCATTCTCTCATAGTTCTCTTCTAATCTGCATCCCCTATCCTCAAGTTTAGGACAGAGTGGTCATACAAGAATATTGTGTACCTATCACTCCCCTTCTGTGTGCTCCCACAGCACTCTTTACTTCCTTTGTGATAGTATGTGGTATTAAAATTTCCTGATGATTTGATTGTGAGTTCCCTTAGGGTTGAGTTGTGTCATTTTTGTTTATTGGCATAAAATAGACTTCTAGTAAACATCTGTAAAATGAGCATTATCATTTCTTTATAATTAGCCCAGGTTAGAGAAGTTCTTTTATATAATAATGGTATTTTCAAGTACACAATAATTTTGGTTACATGAATTTGGGAGAAAAAATTAAAGACTGGTCAAAGTGACATGGACTTTCATATATTCTCTATTTTGCTAATGTGCTTTTGATATGCAAAGATAAAACTGCTTCAAGCTATTAAAAAAATTTTCATTAGAATTTTGACACTGTAAGGAATCCTAAAGGCCATATAATTATGTGGTTTCTGAATACAGGATCTTAAGCCACGAGGCTGCTGAGTGCATCAGAATCACCCAGGAAGGCTCTTACAGAGATTCCAGGCCTTATCTAGACCTACTGGGCTTGTGGTAGCAGTAGTGGAAATTTGTGTTTTAAAAAGCTTCATGGTTTTATTAATATGCATTAGGTTTGAGAGACACTGATTTACTCTAACACACAGTAGTAACGTAAAAGCTTCATGGTTTTATTAATATGCATTAGGTTTGAGAGACACTGATTTACTCTAACACACAGTAGTAACGTTCTTCTGACATCTCTGAAAAGTTATTTTCTGCTTTGGATACTTTGTCTGGTCTACTGTGGGAAAACTATAAATTATTGGAAAGATTTTCCTACATTGCACCTGCAAACTGCTTCTTTCTAGTGGCCACTTACTAGTTCTGGTTTTGTCCACTGGAGCAAACAGAACACGTCTGTTTAGTTTAATTGACAGCCCTTCATCTACTCAAAGACGTGGGAAGCCCACAAAGTCCTCTTTGCCTGATTGAACACCCCATGTTTTTTAACCATTATTTGACAAGATTTTACCACTCCAGATACACTCATTCAGTGTGTTTTAAAGTTGTGACATTTCATTTGTAGTCATTAATGAGCAGTGAAGTGAAACTGTTACCTCACTTTATCTTGGCTTGATGATTTCATTAAACTGGCCCTAGATTTCACTGTTGTGGCAGCGGTGTCCTACTGACTTACTCAACTAGTTTAGTTGTGAAGCACATTTTCCTTTGTGCTAGATGTGGTTTTTAATTTTTGACCTAGGTGTGGTGTTGTTCTTACTAAACTTAAAATTGTTGATTCTGATCCACTTTTCCAGCTTTAAAATTATAATTGTTATCTAATGTGTTGACTTTCTGTCATTCTTGTATAATCTGTGAATTTGGTAAATAAATAAATCTATTTAACCTGCAGGTTGGTTTCTCTTCTTTCCTTTAAACAGTTTCTTGAAGTATAATGTACAGAAAAGTACACAGATTGTAAGTGTACAGGTGTAAAATACACCACTTTACTGGCACTTTAGAAGACCCCTTCTGTCCTCTTGTAGTTACTACCATCAACCCCCCCAACCAAAAAAAAAAAAACCAGTCCTAATATCACAGATTAGTTTTTCCTGGTTTTGAATTTCATACATGTATATGGAATCATAGAGTATGTACTGGCCTCTTGTTCAGTATTTTTTTTATGTAAGATTCATCTGTGTTACTTCATGTAGCCGTAATTTATTTATTCTCATTGCCATGTATAATTCTTTGAATTTATCTCTTCTGTTGATGGTCATTAGTGTCATCTTCTTGTGCATGTCTCAGTGAACATATGTGTATTTTTTTAATATTTTTTTAGGAATGGAATTGGTAGAACCTAGATATGTGTATATCAGATTTAGTAGATAACCATCAGTTGTCCCAAAGTTGTTATGTTATGTTATGTTATGTTATGTTATGTTATGTTATGTTATGTTATATCACGTTTTTTGTGGGGTTTTTTTGGTTTTGTTTTTACCCCTTCTATTAGAGTATGAAAATCCCAAGTTACTCTATCTATATCCTTGTCAACCCTTGGTTATTGTCTTTTCATTTTCATTATTCTGGTTAAGTGTATTATAGTATCACATTGAGTTTAATTTGCTTTTCTTTAATAACTAATGAAGTTCAGCTTTTCATGTGTTTTTGGCCATTAGATTTACTTTTTTGATGCAGTGTCTATTCAGATCTTTCATCGGGGTTTCTACTGAGTTGTCTTGTTAATTGTTTTGTAAGAGTTCTCTTTTTTTGCAGACTGTGTATTACACATGTCTTCGACTCTCTTTGTGTTGACCTTTGATCAATAGAAGTCCTTTATTTTCAATGACCAAGTTATCGAAATTTTTTTCCTTTTTTAAAGGAATATTTGTCTATTCCAATGTAACGAAGATACTCTCTTGGATTTTCTTTCTGCAGAGTTGATTGTTTTACCCTTCACATTTAGATGTACATTCTAGTTGGGATTTTGGGCGGGGTGGAGTATAGTGTGAAGTGTAGGAGTCCATCATTTATTCCATAGGGAACCTCCACCATTTATTAAAAAGATACTTTTCCCTATTTCCCTGCAGTTTTGTTATAAATGAAGTGACTACTATAAACCTGTGAATGTATTTGTCTGTTTCTTGCCTCTTTTCTTGCCATTGGCCCATTTGCTGTTCTTTAAATACCATGTTGCAGTAATTATTACAGCATTATAATAAGTGGTGGCATAAACTTTTTTTTTTTTTCAAGATTATTTTGGCTATTCTTAACTCTTTGCTCTTCCATATATATTTTAAAATATACTTATCAATTAAAAAAATTGAAGGGATTATTGAATCTGTTACTTTGGGGAGAATTGACATGTTTATAATAGGAGTCCTCCAATTCAGAACATAGACTATTGCTTCATTTTCTTTAAAGTTGGTCTTAAATGTCTTTTTTTTTTTTTTTTTTTTAGGTTTTATTTATTCATTTGAGAAAGGGAGATGGACAAGCAGTCTCTCTGCTGAGTTTGGAGTCCAATGTGGGGCTTGATCCCACAACCCTAAGATCATAACCTGAGCCAAAATCAAGAGTCAGACACTTAACTGAGCCACCTAGGAGCCCCGATCTTCAGTTTCATTTAATAATATTTGGTAGTTTAGGTTTATTCCTAGATATTTGAGTCTTGTTGAGGCTGTTACAAATGGTATTTTAGATTTTTCATTTTTTAAGTATGTTTCTATACACTGGTATATGGAAATAAAATGGATTTTTATATATTGACTATATTAAATTTGCTTCCAGTCTTTTAGATTTTCTGTATATTATATATAGACATGTTAACTGTGAATAATCATGGTTTTGCTTCTTCCTATCCAGTTCTTAATACTTTTTATTTTTGTTTTATAGAATTAGCTAAGGCCTCCAGAACCCCACTGAATGTAAACAGTGGCAACAGGTGTCCTTATCTCAGTTTTAGTTTGAGGGGAAAGTTTTCAGTATTTCACCATGAAGTATAAAATTCGTTACATATTTCTTATCATTATGAGATTAAGAAGATTATCTGCCTTAATTTGTCAAGAGATTTTTTTTTATAAATAGGTGTGAAATTTTTTTTTACATCATTGGATTTTGTTTTTAACATTTTGCTTAGGGTTTTTGCGTTTATGTTCATGGGTGAGATTGGTTTATAGTGTGTTTTGTCAGGTTTCATAATAAAGTATGCTGGCTTTTAAAATGAATTAGGAAGTGTTCTGCTTTTTTAAAAAGTACTCTCTGTTTGTTTGGGTTGTTATTTCTAAAGTGTAGGAAGATTCCACTGGGAGCCTAGAGATTTATTTGTGGGAAAGTGTTTAATAATTCATTTTCTTTGGTAACTGTGAGACTGATCAGGTCTTCATTTAAATCTTATTTCAGTTTCGGTAAATTGTTTTTTTTCCCCAAGGAATTTATTTCATCTAAATTGTCAATTATTTGTGTCAAGTTATTTATGATGCCTTTTTAGTATCAGAAAGGTTCATACTGATGTTCCCTTTTTCATTTCCTTAGTTGGTGATACGTGCTTTCTTTCTTGATGAGTCTTTCTAGAAGTCTGTTGATTAGCCTTTTAGTTCTGTTGATTTTCCCTGTTGTACATTTTTTTTCTTTTTACGTATTTTTCTTATTTGTTCTTATCTGCTTCTGTTTACTTTGTGTAATTTGCTGTTTTTTATTCTGAGGTAGATGCTTAAAATGACTTTCCACTTGTTCTTTTATCTTATTTTTTAAAAGATGTTATTTATCTGAGAGAGAGCACAAGCCGAGGAGTGGGGGGAGAGGCAGAGGCAGAGGGAGAAGGACAAGCAGGTTCCCCACTGAGCAGGGAGCCCGATGTGGGGCTCCATCCCAGGACCCTGGGATCATGACTGAGCCGAAAGCAGATGCTTAACCGACTGAGCCACACAGGTGCCCCTGTTGTATTTTAATATACACATTAAAAACTAAGTTTTCCTCAAAGCATAACTGTCCAACCAAATCTGATTTGTTGGATCCACATACTGGGTTCTTAATTTCAGTTACTGTATTTTTCAGTTCTGGAATTTTCTTTTAGATGCTTTTTAATAGGTATCATTTCTCTAGTGAAATTCATTTTTTCATCTCTTTTCCCACTTTTCCTTTATTGTATATTAAGTCCTTTTCTGATAATTCAAAGATTTAGGTCTTTTTGTTGCTCTCTTAATCCCCTTCATCTCTTTCACCCGTCTCCGCACCAGGCTCGCCCCTGCTGACCATCAGTTCTCTATAACTGAGGGTCCTTTTCTTGGTTTGTGTCTCATTTTTCCGCCTTTGTTCATTTGTTTCTTAAATTCCATGTGTAAGCGAAATCACACGGTGTTTGTCTTTCTCTGATTGACTTACTTTACTTAGCATTATACTATTTAGCATGCCCAGTAATTTTTAATTGAATGCTGAATATTATGAAAAATTGTGACGGTTCTAGATGTCATCTTGCTGCGGAAGGGTTCAGTCTTGCCTTTGGTAGGTGACTGAGTAGGAGATGAATCACTTTAACCCACTGAGGGATGGTGCTGCTTGGCGCCTGGGCCGCAGTTGGGTATGGCTGCCTCTGCCTCTGCTGTGCCCCACTCCCGGAGTACAGTCAGCGATTCCACCTGAGAACTTGGGAGGGTGCTGAAGGGTGCCGAGCTCACTCTTGATTCTCAGAAGCTTTGGTTTAGCTTCTTACATCCCTGTCCTTCCCAGCTTCAGAATTTCATTCAGAAAATTTTATTCCAGAATTAAGGGGAAAATCTGCTGAGTGTCACATTCAGTTTTCTGACCCTTCCTCTCCCCATTTGGCTCCTAAGGCTCCAAATTTTGTCTCTACACCCGTAGAAGTCTCAGAAGCTTTGTAGGTTTCCTTCCTCTCAGCCTCTTGAGCCTCTTGCCGTACTCAAGAGGATAGGTAAATGCCCTGAAGGAAAAGCTGCTATTTCCTCTAGTTGACCACTCCAGTTCCAGGTTTCCCCCAGTGTTTGAAAGTAGAGCATTCCTGTGGAAACTTCTGAGCTGAGATGCTGTAACGCAAAGAAGCAGTTACCATTAATTTATAAGGGAAATTTTTTGAGTGTTCCCAGACCCCTCTGTTTGGCTTTTCTGATATCTTAGGACACATCTTGCTAAACAGATGGGCAAAATAAATCAAGATAAAGCCCTGGTGCTCACAGACACAGTTCAAAGTTTGGTGGCTGAGGTGCTGAGTGTGTTTGGGGGAAGGAGATGGGCAGTACCATTTTGCTGCTCTGGGTGTGCCACTGTCTCTGTAACAGCCTGCTGCAAAATGAATGCCGAATGCTATTTTTACTTTTTGCCTTTTTTCGTATAAGTGAAAATCTTTGGAATTTTTCAGGTACTGAGGTAGGTTTTTAGTTAAAGCTAAGTGACGCAACATGAACTTTTGAAATCGGGGGATAGTTGTACCTCTTTTCCAGAATCTTGGTTCTGCAAAGCCTGGTTGTCCTAGCAGTTTTGATGACTTCAAAACAAGTGGTGGTGGTGGTGGTGGTGGTGGTCAGTAGTTTTTCTAGTTCTCAGCTGGTGTGTAGGTTACTACCTACTCTATCACAGCCAAAAGCAGAAATGTAATTTTTTTTCTAAATGTTGAACTTTACAGGTGTGACGAGAGGCTGTGGGAGCACAGGAAGGTACTTAGCCCAACTAGAGTTATTAGGAAAAGTGTGGTGAGGAGTGACCATTGAAATAGCTCTTGAAGGATAAATAATAAGGTAGGTAAAAAGAGAGGGGGGTGTCTACCAACCAGAGGGAACAGTACAAATAGAAAGGAAGTGATGTAATAAAATAGCACAGGAGGAGCAAGGAAGGACCATAAATGCAAGTGCTACTCTCACAGTATGAATTTTAAGGTAGAAAGTGATGGAAGGTGAGTGAGGCTGGAGAAGTAGGTCCTAGGGATTTGTACGCCACACCTGGGGGCTTGTACTTGTTCTAGGTTATGGTGAGCCTTGAAGAGTTTAGAGCTGGAGAGTATTTGTCTTTTAAATGACCATAATAGTAGCTTGTGAAATACAAAACCCAGTGTTTTACCAGCTTGAGTCAATCCATTCCAAACTCTCTTGAGGATTAGTTGTTGTTCAGCTTCTGAACTGGCTTAACCCTATTTGAGGAATCCATGTAAAAGGAAACAGATCCCTTGTCCAGGACGTACTGTCTAGGGCGGCAGGCAGTTCTGCTTTCCTTTCTTTCCCCCGGCCTGCCTCTGAAGTTGCATCACTTAGACACAGAACTTCATTTCCGCGAAGCTCCCCTGACGGTATTACTGTTCAGTGCATGTTTGAGTTGATTTGAAAAAGTGATCTTAGTATGATCTCCCTGAGAGTGACTCTTAAACTGTTCACCTTTTGTGGGTTTTTGTTGTTCTTACTAGTTTTTAGTGATGATTATTCTAGTCATGCAGGAATGCTTTCTTGGCCCTATTCCCATATTTCAGTATAAGGTATAAAATCCAAAGATTTGTCATGATCTCTTTCATAACTAGTTGTATTATAATTGGTTTAAAATAATTATTTGTATGTAGTATTTGTAAATTTGTTTTTTTCTGGCATCATTAGAGCATCAGGTATTTTTAGAAGTAGGAAAGAACAAAACTAGTATTTGAGTGCCTTTTGCATTCCATGTGCTTTCTGTAAGTTGGATCATTTAGTTATAACCATGATATGGAAATCTCTGTACAGCTGTGTTCCATGTGTTCCGTACTTAGAGCAAGCACATTGCGTCCATCTTCTGCGGCACTTCTTACGATTATATGTTTATTATTTGTTTAATGTCAGACACCAAATAGGCACATTATATATAATTTGTCATTCAGGGATCTTTTTCTCCTCTGTCCCCATTGTATGCATCTCTGAGCTGAAGGGGCGATTGAAGACGTTTTTGTTCTTTTGTTCCTCACGGCTGCTCTGGCCCATTGTTCTTTCACCTCCCTCCCCAGGTTTATCGGACTCTGTGACTTTCTGTTGCTTCCTGTGCAAATGTATTTCCTTAACACTGATTTGTTTCAGTGTCTTGCTTAACATTACTTTTCTGTTTGTTTTGGCATTTTAGATAAAAGCTCTTCTAGGCAGGAATTTAATTGCTCTTGAATGCTGAGCTGATCTGGAAGTCCTGTGACTGCCTTCACGTCATTCCCAGGGAGCTTTCGGAGCCCCTAGTTCAGAGCTGGATCTGGGGGCAGCAACTCAGGGCTCTGTGGAAAATGATATATTACAGAACCAAGGACCAGTAACAGCTCTTTGACGTCGGACCTAGTTGTCAGTCTGTGTCTGCTTCCTCCCACCTTTCTCAAGAAGCCACAGCTTCAGGCTATAATGTTTTGCCACCTTTTTGAGAGAGAGAATTTAGCCCCTGGCTCTCATAGCCCAACTCCGGTTTCCTCTGTCATGTTGGCAGTGGTCTGTGCAGGACATAAATTCCCTTGCTGCTGTCCGCATCCAGGACCTGTCAAGCCACAGCTTCAGTTTAGGGAACTGCCTCTCTCTTCGTCTCGATCAGTGGGATTCTACACTGATTCTCCGAGTATCCGTTTCTGGCGTCTTTCTCACCCAGCTTGATTTTACTTGAGAGTCAGAAGAGCTTGACAATAAGTTATTTCCTCCAGATTGACATGATTCCTGTTTTTTAAAGTTTTTCACAGGCTTAAAAAAAAATAGATCTTTTCCATGTCTTTAAAATGATCACATCCTCTCCTCACTTTAACTTTTAAGATACAAGTTCATCGCTACCTCCTGTGAGAAGCTTTCATTCTCCTTCCACACGGGACTGAGTGCCCTTCCAGGGTGTTCCCTTCGCACCCGTGCGTACCTTTCTTTTACACTAAACATGGATGATTGACATTTTCTGATTGTTTGCCTCACCGTGAGGCTTTAAGTTTAGAAGCTGACACGGAGTTTCTTTATTCATCATTGTGTTGCCAGCACCTGTCGCGCGATGGGCGCTGAATAGTAATACGGACTGAATTAAGTGTTTTGACTGTCAGATGTTTTCAGATTATTGTTCATAGTTTTAACACCAGCTTGGTGGTGAGATAGTGAGAGGTTGTAAACCATTTTTTATCTCAATTTCTTGTCAGTATTTCTTGTGCAGTAGTCTAGGGTCCGTCTTTATTTGACAAAAGGAATTGACTAGAACGTGGATATGTGGCAGTTAAGCTTCTAAAATACCAGTTATAACTGAGTTTAGAGCTACACGTAAAAATGATATGTGTGATTAGTTGGTTTGGCCAACATTAAGAAACACTTTACTGTGTTGTGCCAAAGTGAAAAGTGACAGAGGAAGGGGGAAAAATGAGAAATTAGCTTGCCAGTGCAATGGCAGAGATTATAATGAGCACTAAGTCTTGTAGTTCTCAAAACACTAAAGAAAGCCAAGAGGAAGGAGAGAAGAAATTCCAACTGTAATATCTGTTTGGGGAGATTTATTAAGATATGCAGGCCACCCTGCTTTTATAGCTCCTAATGTATCTCTCTGTGATACAGAATTGATTTCATAAAATTGACCCAGAGTAATCAGGAAAGAGGTTTAAGCCATGGCCTCTTGGCTTTCTGAGGAAGGCTTTCCATCTAAAATGGTTGTAATTAAAAAGATACAGTGCTTGGATTAAACCTTTACTTGTCTAGAACCCTCACTTACTGAAAATACTTCTTTCCACTAATCACAGAGTCATTTCTGTACTCTGGTGTGTTTACTGTAAGTAGATTATTACTACGTTTGTTTTATTTTGTTGTTTTTTTATGGTGCCTGCAAAAAGAGTAAAGAGAGCTAAGTCATTATTGCTTTAAAGTGTGTACCTTCTCAAAATTAAGCCTGTACTCAGCAGTTTAAAATAGTATGTAGGAAGCAATGATGTTATATGTTTGTATAATAATCTCCATTGGTAAATTAGTTTAGGTGAATTTCCCCTTCAGTATTCTCCCATGATCTTTAAATACATAATTCAGCTGTTGTCCCTGATATCTTTAATTTATTCCTGTTGACTTCACTTTTGTTTTTAATGGGCTGTCGTTCTACCACCATATTCCATTTACATTTTCTAAGATGGTTTAATGGCTATTTGCTGCCTTAGAAAGAAATTCACTGTATTTTCCTCTTTTCTAGATTTGGGAAACTTAATTCCAAAACTACTATCAGTTGATAATAGTGTTACCTAACCTTGAAAGTGTTATATTCCCTGAACACCTTAGTTTAATTAAAATACAGGTATAGGTTGAAGGTGCCTGGGTGGCTCAGTTGTTAGGCGTCTGCCTTCAGCTCAGGTCATGATCCCAGGGTCCTGGGATCGAGGCCCACATTAGGCTCCCTGCTCAGTGGGAAGCCTGCTTCTCCCTGTCCCTCTTCCCCTGCTTGTGTTCCTTCTCTCACTGTGTTTCTTTCTGTCAAATAAATAAATAAAATCTTAATAAATAAATAAAATATAGGTATGTGGTGAGATGACATTGTGAAGATTTTATTTAATAAACAATAAGAGGTTATTGGATATTGATAAATTGCTTTGACCAGTACATAAAGTTTTATCTTCGTTCATCTTAAGTTTGATAGATTTTGAGTAAACTTAAAACATTTTTAACATATAAACGTATTCCATAGCATTTGCTAACCTTTTAAGAGAGAATTCATTCTTGATAACTTGGAACTTCACTTGTTCTTTTTTATTTTTATCTTTTAATTGTTCCCTTGCAGAATGTTTCTCCAGCCCAGAGAGATGAAGTGATTCAGTGGCTCGCCAAACTCAAGTACCAATTCAGCCTTCACCCAGAAACATTTGCTCTGGCTAGCAGTCTTTTGGACAGGTTTTTAGCTACTGTAAAGGTAAATATCTTAGGATACACTTAAACACAACCTCTTGTTTGAGGGTTTATGTACTAAACCCGGGGCAAGTAGTAAACATTCTAGAAAGTGACAAGGAGTGAAAAACCTTCTTGGACATGATCTGTGCCCCTATAAGAAGGCATGATGTTTTCTATTATTGCTGTACATTTTTAGAATTTGTTTTGAATCGTATTCTATAATTTTTTTTGCTACCAGTATTCATAACATATACTTAATCTGTGAAGTTTTTGATTTCCTAATTTTAATACAAACCATATATCAGTTTAGTCATCTTTTAACACGTGGTATACTCTAGATGTTAGTTGTGAACTAGACTAGAAAAGTATAATAAGCCTTTTACACATTTTTTTCTGCCACTACTTAGTTATTGAATATTTACACTGTCGTTTTTTCGAAATATATAAATAATTTCCAGGGGCATACATTTGGAGTATAATAAAATGAACTGAGCATAAAATAAGTTTGGTATATTTTTGTTGAATAACAGCATACAAAAAAATATGAGTAAGTTTTATATGGTTTTTGTTGGTATAGCATTGGTTGTATTATGTGAAATTAGTCATTGTAGACTCTGAATGGATTTAAATCAGAAAATTAGCATTTTTTTAATGGCAAGGCATAAAAAAGTAGAAAAGCAATTTGTTTGTTGTCATTTGTATTCCTAAGAATATGTGTGCTAGGAGAACTGGGAATTCAATTAGTCGTTACTAGGTATGAAAAATAGAAGTCAAAAAATTATGGAGTGGAAGAATTTGGATGGCCACTCAGTTATCTCTTATGTTTCACACTTGTATTCTTAAGAGACTTAAAGAACCCTAATTATAATGATACTAATTGCCTGAAATTTATGTTCTCTGACATGGCTGAATTTATCTCACTATCAAGTCCCCCTCTCTCCCAATCCTCTGACTATAGCTGACCTCCCTTTTGCAGAGAAAGATGAGTTTAGGCTTAGTGTCCTTTCTTGGTTTTTATGTTCTTCACAAATTATTAATGACCTTCTTGTATTTGCTGTCATAGAAGAGATTTTTACCTTATTAAACAGTTTAAACAGATTTGGGGAAGTTTCTGGATCAGATAGAAAATTTCCACGTATCTCATTTTTTTCGTATTTCTTATTTAATGGGTCCTGTCATGTTATTAGCCTAAGATTCTCTTACTTAAATGGTTAATCTGTATTGAAACAATACCTAAAGTGTATTCATAGTTTAAATAAAGGGACTTAAAGCGGACCATACAAGGCTGCAGCAGTGTCTAGAGCCTCAGTCCTAGCTATGCAGAGGGAAATGCTATGTAGCTCTTTAATAAAAGTTTTGCACCCTGAGCCCGGCCACAGAGCTACTGAAGCTGAATCTCTAGTTGGTAAGATCTGAATGTCTGTATTTAAAGAAGCAAAAACAAACTGCACAAATGACTTGATGTATATCCAGGAATTAGAACTACTCTTTGTTTAAAAAAAAAAAAAAAATCACACTTGCTATTGGGATTCTTTTACTCTAGTGCCCTTGATTTAGTTGTATTACCTACCGTGAGTGAGTTGTTAATGGTTGGGCTCTTCTTTGTAGTGAACTCTGATGACCTCAGGCATTTGACCTGTTGTATACTTGGGGAAATCAGGGATCCTGGAACTGTTAGCTACAAATATCACTCGTGTGGTGTCCCTTAACTTCGGAGACATAATAGACATGACAGTATTTTTGGAAGTACTTTCTAAACCATAATGTCTGATCACTATTAATAATTATAAAAATATTGATAGTATTGAACCAGATTTTATTTTTCATAGAGGCAGAGGACTAGAAGGTTCCTACACAGTATGCCACTTAACACTGAGGCGCAGTGGTTACTGGTGTGTTTATTAAATAAGTTAATTAATCGAGGCCGCATCAGGTCATCAGAAGGGTTCCCTGATTTCACAAGAATGTAATATTTAAGTATAAAGTAAATATGGAAACAGGTTTTCTTTGTGTTATGTAACTTACCTCTGTATCAGTCAATGTAATTGGAGTTAATTGATATGTTTACTTAAAACTGGATTCTGATGCTGGGTTTGGCAAACCCTTATTCTACCAATAAGGTAGAAAGTATTCCTGCCTTATCTTAGATAAGGAAAATAGGCAAATTCAAGCCCTCCTATGCACGTCAGACTCTTGAGAAAGTTACTTCCGCCTGCTGATTGATTCTGTAGGAACATAGGAGCCTTTTGTTCTCACCATAGAACTTGAATATGTACTTGTTTTTATGGACACTTAATTAGAAAATTTCTACTGCCCCGCTATCACCCTGTAGTTTTTTTTAAAGCATCTGGAATAGATTTATAGTCTTTTTTTTTTTTTTAATATTCTTTCTCTTTAATTCCCCTAACATCTAGTATGTTAATATTACTGGTGTGACAGTTAAAGCAAGTAAAACTAGCTTACAGAACACACACATATACAAAGAGATCTTTAATTTTTGGAATTTTATTTATTAAATAAGTTGTCTTCTAAAATTAAGCTCTTCTCTGCTAGATGGAAATTTAACTTTGGCTAACTAGCATTGGTTGAACTTTGAACAATGTAGTATCTTAGTATTTTCATAGAATATGATTATGGCTAGGGTTGTGAAGTTAAAAGTTAGCCCTGGTCTTAGAAGGCAATAGGTGGGAATCAGATTAATTATTCCTTGGAATTTTATCCATATTTGTCTCACATGCATAGCTAGTTTTAAAAAATAAACTCTCTAACTTTTTGAAAATCACTGAAGTTGCTTTTTTCCTTCTTCGAAATTTTAGGCCCATCCAAAATACTTGAGTTGTATTGCAATCAGCTGTTTTTTCCTAGCTGCCAAGACCGTGGAGGAGGATGAGGTAAATATTTTCCTTTAAAATTTAGTTTTGTCTCTTTCTTGAAAATTTCTCTCAATTTATTAACTTGCTTTCTGTTTATCAGAACACAAATTGAAAATTAGTGTATTTTTTTTCCTCCCTCTTCACTCTGCCCCATTCCACTTTGCTTGGGACAGAGAATTCCAGTACTGAAGGTGTTGGCAAGAGACAGTTTCTGTGGATGTTCTTCATCTGAAATTCTGAGGATGGAGAGAATTATTCTGGATAAGTTGAACTGGGATCTTCACACAGCTACACCATTGGATTTTCTTCACATTGTAAATATACCTAATGTCTCTTAGTTTCCTGTTTGAATATGTAGTCTTAGTGACTTAGGAAAGTAGATTGCCCACTCAGTTGTTGTGATTTTTAGAAAAAGAAAAATTAGAAATTAGGATATTATCCTCTGTCAAATTTCATGAAGCTAAAATTAAAAATTTAAGAAATTTGAGTCATTCCTAAGGTTACATCAATTTCTGTACATAATTTACCTAAAACTTTAAGTAAAACTAGTATGATGTTCTTGTGATTTTTTTTTTTCCCCCTCCAGTTTCACGCCATTGCAGTGTCAACTAGGCCTCAGTTACTTTTCAGTTTGCCCAGACTGAGCCCGTCTCAACATCTGGCCGTCCTTACCAAGCAACTCCTTCACTGTATGGCCTGCAACCAACTTCTGCAGTTCAAAGGATCCATGCTTGCTCTGGCCATGGTTAGTTTGGAAATGGAGAAACTTATTCCTGATTGGCTTCCTCTGACAATTGAGCTGCTTCAGAAAGCACAGGTAGGTGTCGGTCAAAGTAAGTGTTCCTCTTTGGCTGGGGTATGTACGGTTACTAGATGGTTATAAAGCTGAGAGACATGTCTAATCTCATAATGGCAGACCTCTTTGAAGAAAAGACAAGAATAAAGTAATATACACTTGAAATTTATGGGCTGGGTGAACCTTTTTCTCTTATAAAGGTTAGAGCCTATCTTCTTCTTTTCAACCCTTCTAGGTTACATATAAAGTTTTTGTAAGAATCTTGAGAAATTAGTAAGATTCTCTATAATACATTGTCCTTTAGTTTTGTATGAAGAACCTTTCTACCACCATTTGTGCATTTCAACATAGTACTTCTATATTTCACTTATTTTGTAAAAGATAAATTAAAAAACATAAATGGCAAGAAGTTGCTTTTTAGACAAGCAAGTAATTTGTTGTTGGCTAGAAAGTGAAGTATTTTTACTAGACTTGGGTAAGTAGAAGGTGTACTTTCTGTCTGGTAGTTCCTATTATTGCCTACGATTATTCCATCACTTTTATCTGCAAATTGGCGTAAAACATTAATAGGCCAGTTACATTTTTTATTAGCTATGCATATAAAATGTAGGAGTTTTAAGGGAGAAACTTCTCATTGAAATGGAAAGTTAGTAAAGGTGCTATATGTTACCATCTACTTTGGATAAGCTTATTGGTTCTATTCATGTCACCAAATTAAAATTAAAAGTTTACATCTGCTGCAGGACCATACTGTTCTGCCACCTGAGTCCATAAAACAGGAATCCACTTCGCCTTTATATGTCCCTATTTATTCTTATTTGGTGATAGTTCTTCTGATTTATTTTATCAGATTTTATTTAGAGAAAAGACCGTTAAATTCTGAGCTTAAGTAATTACATTTTATCATAAAAACTAATTTTAGCAAAGAGCTGTAGTTATTGAACTTATAAAAGTTAGAATACTATAAAAGAAAAGTAGAATAATACTTGAATTTGGTGTAAGGTATCTCATAGATATGAACTGTAAAAGTTAGCAGACATGTAAGTACCTCATACTGCCTCTCAGCTCGGAGAATTTCAGACCCTAGTCTGTGAGCAGAGAAGGATTGAGGGTCTTTTTATGAAAAGGTTGACAGATCAGAGCAGTATATTAGCTAGAAGCCCATTCCTTTTCTCTGTGCTTTGTTCCACTGTTTTTAGTGGGGCTCGGCTTGCTCTGCATCCTTGGGACAGGCATAGGATGTTGGTGGTAAGACAGACCGTTTCTCCCATACAAGAGAGATTTTCTTTTAATAGCATATTTAGATTGTTGTAATTGAGAAGTATTCCCATTGAAATAAATGCTATAGTGAAAATAAAATCCAGGAGATATATTTAGTGAGAATTTTTAGAAATTCTCATAAACCACCATGTAAATACAACAATAGTGTGGCACAGGAAATTCACTTTCCTACCTACAGTGTTGTTATGTGAAGCTGAATATTAATCGTTTACATTAGACTGTGGAAATGGGGGAAGGGATATTCATAGAAATCTTCTACATTTCATTTTTCATCTTTTTATTGGAACAATTGACATGTTTAAATGTTCTGACTTGGTCTCTGTGCCTGTTCCCAAAGCCAGTACAGAGAAAATGTGCTGTATGAAGTGTTACTGTCACGAAGAAAGGACAGACTTTGAGGCATAAATAATAAGATTGTCGTAACTAGCATTTGGATTCTGTAGCTTTGAGAGTTTGTTCTCTACTATAAAAAAGAAATACTGGAGAGTATGCTGATTCTCTTTCATAAGTCTTTTGGTGTTTTGGTGCTGTAAGGATGTTCACTGAAATTTGTTCCCTTTTTATTGAGGGAGTATTATAGACTTAGAAGAAATCTTAGAAATCAATTCATTCAACTGCTCTTTATTTTAAACCTGTAGTTCAGGGAACTTGGGGCTTTCTCAGGGACACACACAGGACTGCTTAGTAGAAAACCAGCGCTTTCCCATACACACCTTAAAGATTTAGTTTGGTGGTTTTCAGAGTTTCTTTGAGAACTAGAAAGCTTCCCTTGACTCTGGCAAAATCTTGTACACATAGAATCCCAGAATATGGTTCGGAAAGTAATTCTTTCTGGTAGGTATTTGGGGCAGAGATCTGTCGGGCGCCGCCTTAATCCACATGGCCTCTTGCCTCTGCAGGCTGTTTGGACATAGTGTGAAAACCAGCGTGCGGTTCTCGCACGAGCAGTTACGGTCCACAAACACTTAGTGAAAAATCTGTCATCTGGGCACTGGGGATACTGTGATTGTACAGAATGAAAAAAGATCTCTGGCCCATGTGGTATTCAAATTACAATAGAGAAGATAGTTAAAAACAAGATTGCAAACCTGGAGACTTGGTCTTAACAGTTCTTTAAAGACTGGGGCTGATAGCAGCGTGTGTGGCCCAGACCTGACGGGTCGTGAGTCTTCAAGGCCCAGGGCTGATTTTGCTAACTTACCTGCATTTGGGTAGGAGGACCGGGTCGAATATCTTTGTCATTAGAAGTGTGGCGAGGCTGTACAATATCAAATATTCCCCCTGGATTCTCGGTTCCAGTACAGGAAATTTTTGCAGGGTTGTGGTGAGATGACGCCGGAATTACCTCGGACCTGTGTCCCAGCGTCCGTGCCGGTCGTCTCCTGCTGCGGGGCCGAGTTCGGGGATGCTCGCGGTGTGGTTGGCAAGACCAGCTTCCCTCCCGGCTGGCCGCCCCGCTCAGCTCGTGCTCCTGGGATGCTGCCCCCGGTCCCTGTCCCTTCTTCCCTGGCCCGCCCTCTGCAGCTGCACTCGCTGTACTCGCGCTCCTCTTCCCGACCGACCGGCCCACCTCCGGCCTCCGCGGACCCTGTCGCTTCCCCGGGCTCTCGCTGGCCGTCCGAGGGGCTGTTCTTGGCCGTGGCGTGGGTCGGAGCCAGAGGGCCGACTCAGGAGCCGCAGGCCTCCCCTGCCGGGGCTCCCGGGCCTGGAGGGCGCCGAAGGTCAGGCGGCTGCTCCGCTCCGGTGGTTTCAGTGCTTCGTGCTGTCTCACCTGGGGCCACCGGCACCTGTCGCCGATGTTCCCCTCTCCTGCGCCCGCGTCCCGTGCGTCCCCGGTGGGCCTGTCTGCCCCCGGCCTGCTGAGCCCCATGACCGCGGCGGTGGGTGTTCTAGCCTGGCTTCCTTAAAAATGGTCACCGGCACTCGAAATTGGGGAAATCGTCATGAAAAATAACAATAACCGTCCTCTGGACATCCTGCCGTGAGACTGGATCTTTCGGTAACTTCAGCCGAGCGCGGCGGTGTCGGGTCGGAGGTGGCGGCGGCGGCGGCGGTTCCGGGGCGTTTCCTCGGCGTTTCCTCCGGCGGGTCCTGACGGGTCCTGACGGCCGCGCTCCGCCTGTTTGCTTAGAGCGAACTCAGGTGGCAGGTGAGGAGGAAGGGCTTCGGCTGTGTTGTCTTGAACAAAGGCTGTAGGGGGATGGAAGTAGAGCTCAGAGACAGGGTGTCGGTTGGAATGGCGTCTGGCTGGCTGGCTGCGGCCTTCCCCGGAGCGGACTCCTGAGCAGCGCGTTTGAGCCGCGCCGCCCTGCACGGCTGCGAGCCCGCGTTCTCTGCCTTGGGTTTCCTTAATACTTTCTTCTCCCTGCCTGGGTTCCAGTACGGAGTACACGTGACGTGTAAAAGGTTACGGTGTTGGTTCTTAGCAGAGTTTCGGGGAGTTGAAAATGAGATTCGGATTTCCGGATTTCCGACTGTGGGAGGGCGACCCCCCCCCCCCCGCCCCCCCCCCCCCCAGTGCTGCTCGGGCCGCGGGGTAAGTCCCGTCGACCGTCGCCTCCCTTTACTCGAAATGCGCGTCTTTTTCAAACCAGGACCCTCTGTGTGAGCTCTTGCTGGACTCTGCTGTGGTGTATGCCCGGGGACCAAGGCATTGGAATATCACGACCCTTTCACTTTTCTAGGCCCCTAGTATTAGTCATCTGCTAAGGAATAGTTTGTTAAAGTAGGTCCTTTGCAGAAGTGATTGTTATACTCTAGCCTTTTCTTCACTCCCAATTTCTTTCATTTCTCTGATCTCCCTTTTGTACGCTTCTTGAAGTATTGGCAAGGGTACCTAGCTCCTTAAAGAACTTTAAATAAAGCCCCATCTCTCTCCTGTGTTTTTTGTTGCCCTGTTTTTAGCAAGGCTCAGCTTGTTCTACACCCCTGGGACGCGATAAGCCCTCTCCTGCAGCCGTAAGCTTAATAGTTGGGGACCATCTTTAAGTATTATGAATTCTTTTAAGGGAAGAAAAGAAATTCTAAGACCAGCTAGTAGTGTTTTATCCTTTGGATGTTAATCTAGTGTCTTTCAAACAAGGGAAAAAAAACTAGTGAACCAAATGGTAGAAATTAAAAATGGGTCATTTTCGTATATTGTTTCTGACAATTTTAGGCATTTTAACATTTGTACTGTGACGATAATACCTGCCTTCCATTCTTCTTTCCACTGATACTTTCCTGGGTAACAAGTAATGAATATTTTAGAGATAAAAATAGACTCATGATCAAATGTGTTCATTGTTTTTGCAAATCATGCATATTTTCCTTTATTTTCTCTGTGGTATTGCAAATAGTAATGCTGTGTACTGTAGGTTGTATAGGTATGAATAAGATGTAAAGAAATGTCCTAAAATACTTATAAAATACACGAGACCGGAAAGTGATGTCTATGTAGGTTTTCTGGAGATGGAGGCATTTAGCCAGACCTGGAAGGGAAGAGGTAATACAGTTTCAGCAGGTAGACATAGACAGGCCAGTTTGGCAGAAAGAGCACAATTTGGGATATGTCAGGAAATAAGGCTGAAAAAGGTTGGGGTCAGACTGGGGAGAGCCTTATACCAAGCTAAAGAGGTTAGCTTATTTCTGGTAGGCTTTGGGGTGCCAAAAATATTTGGATGCGGAGAAATGTATGTTGCTAGAGGAAGAGGGTTTTAACTGGAGCTATAATTATAGGGAAAGTAGAACAGAGACTGTCTGTACTCTAGAACAGGTAAGATTTTAAAGCCTTCCACGTGTAGTTATTGTGTTAGGAAAGAAACTTAGGAAGTAAAGATGAATACAATACAGTACTTGTCTTTTGGTGGCTTATCGTCTATAAAGGAAAAGCTAAATGGTTAAGTAGATTATTTTAATACGATGTGGTATATGATGACAGGTTGAAATAGAAACAGATGGCCCTGGAATTTGAGTGTGGGGGCCAGGAGGAGTCAAGGATGGCTTCAGACAGGATACCTGAACTATCCTGAAGGATAAGAAGGAATTAGTGAAACCTCCAAATGAAACAAAAACATTTCTTGTTACTGTTGTCAAGCCTGCTAACTTCGACAAAACGTAATTGTTTAAAAAGTTAAAAAGAACTTCTTAAAAGTTCTCATTTGCTATTTTAAAAACAAAACACTTAAATTGTTTTAAATTCTTAGCCAGATGATGTTCCCCATCCCTTATTTAAATTTTTTCATGCCTCTGGTTTTTTTCCCTAAATTCTTGATGAATTTTGTGTTTATCTGTTTGTCTTCCTGAAGAGATTAGAAGAGGCAGAGGGTGAGGTGGAGGGTTTTCTCCACAGAGGGAATTTGAACAAAAGTCGATGTTGGGTATGTACGGTGAACAAAAGAGAACCGTTTCTGTTTTCATGAAGATGTTCAGCATATAATTGCAAACACAGAATTTAAGTTCTGAAGCCTGACAGTAGAAGTACAGATTGGGACACATTTCCTAAGATCAGGGGTAGGCTGGAGGGATGGAGGAGTTTCACGGAGGTGTGGGGAGAGGAGAGAAAGCTGGGGAGCACAGAGAGCCCAGGGAGGGAAAGTAGCCAGTGAAATGACAGAGTAGTCTGTATTCGGTAAATGAGCGACTTTGTGGTTTCTTTTCCTCCTGGCCCAGATGGATAGCTCCCAGCTGATCCACTGTCGGGAGCTCGTGGCACGTCACCTCTCCTCTCTGCAGTGTTCCCTGCCTCTCAATTCGGTGTATGTCTACCAGCCCCTCAAGCACACCCTGGTGACCTGTGACAAAGGAGTGTTCAGATTACAGCCCTCCTCTGTCCCAGGCCCAGATTTAGGTTTCTCCAAGGACAGCAGCAAACCGGAAGTGCCGGTCAGAGGCGCAGCGGCCTTCTACCATCATCTCTCAGCGGCCGGGGGGTGCAGGCAGACGTCTGCCAAGCGCAAAGTGGAGGAGATGGAAGTGGATGACTTCTACGATGGCATCAAGCGGCTCTACAATGAAGACAGTGCGCCAGAGAACGTGGGTTCTGTCTGTGGCACTGATTTATCGAGGCAGGAGGGACACGCTTCCCCTTGTCCACCTTTGCAGCCAGTTTCTGTCATGTAACCTCGAGTGCAAACAAGGTAGACTACTCTGGGAACAGGAACGTGGGAAACCGGGAAAGGCTGTATGAAGGTGTGTACCGTAGCAGGCCAGTCGAAGTGAGCCAGAAAAAAAACCCGTTTACTTGTGTGGCAAATTAGAATCAACATCATTTAAGCATTTAAAGACCAAAAAAAAGTGTAAAATTCAAAAGATCCAAATTTTTTTTAAAGTAAAAAAAAAAATTTTGGAGTGTTTTGTCAGTTCCATCTTTTTCTCTACTAAAAGTAATGGCGATTCACCCATCTCAAAAGTGCTATTCGGTGTTTTCTTTAAAGTTCTAAAACTCATAGCTGGCACACCCTGTCTCCAGCATCCTGATTTAATTTTTCTCATTTTTGCTTGCTTCTTTATTGAATACTTAATGAACTTTATGCATGTTGATCTATAGCCTGACTTCCACTGATTAGGAAACCCTCAAAATCATTTTTTAGCAATTTAGTGAATAAACTATGTCATTGTGACAACCATGTTTAATCCATGATTCAGATTCATCCAGAAAGGGTACTGCAGAATTGCCCCATATGAGTGAGAGGTGGTAAAGAAAAAGGACTGGTATTACCATGTTGATTTTGTGTTTGTCTGCTTTCAGTTCGAGTTTGGGAACAAAATTATCGTTTTCATTTTTTGTTCATCTCAAATTGGAGCTTAAAAGTGGCATGTAATTAGGACACTCATAGATTTTTTGAAAGCATTTTTGACATTTGTATAAAAGAATTTGTGATAAAGTGAATTATCCAGATGCTCACCAAAGAAACATGGAACAACGAAGGTTTTAGTTTTTTTGTTTTTGGTAACTGATCCGTTTTCACTCATTTGTAATCAGTAGGAGAGACTGTCTGGATACCGGAGCAGCTCTGGGGTTGGGGTCTGTAACACATAATGACTGAATTCAGTGCCCTAGATTTCTGTTAAGCTATTCATATTTTCCTGATCAGAGTTTTCGCCCTACCTGTCTTTCTCTCAGTGACTTCTGGACCCTGAGCTCCCTGTGCAGGCTGAGGAAGGAATTGCAGTCAGAACCATGTACTGATGATAAAAGCCTCTGGTAGCAATAAAAGTTGTCCTGAAACCTCTGTATCTTTCACTTTTTTCTGCTTGCAAAGTGGTACTAGTTCCTGCTAGACGCTGCTATTTCTACTACAGAAATGATAAAAATCCCAAGTACATGTTCACAGAAAATCAAACATGAAAAGGGGATTTAATGACTGGGGGATGTAGGTTTTGACCTAAGAATTTTTCTTTTGTGTCCTTTTCTCACCTTCCACATAGTCCGTTTTCATCTGATGGAACAGTTGGTGAGAGCAGGCCAGTCTGGGCATCACCTCACACACTGTTCCAAGATTTGGAAACTTGACCTCTACGGGTAATTGTCCGGTGGCTCCTGATGCTCCGAAGGCCCGTCATTCCATGAAGCCTCCACAAAGGCAAGGGAATGAACTTGATGATCAGGCATAAATCATTCTCTCATCTTCCATTTAACAGAAAAACTGCACCCTCTGACTCTTCGATGGTCAGACCGTAGTGAAGCAGTAAGTCTTCATTCAGTTTACAAGACTGGTGCAAAGTTACCGGTGGAGAACGCAGTATCTTTCCTACAGATGATTTATTGGTAGGAGGGGTCGGGGGAGGATTGAGAAGGGAGGGTGCTCCCACATCCCATTAAAAAGAAAAACGATTTGTTGGAAATGTTCCTGACACAGCCTTCGGCCTGAGGTTAGCTAGAGCTTCGCTCTCCACTCCGCCCGGCTGAGACTCAGCCTAGTAACCTTCACTGTGGAGGGAATGAAGACATTGGCGTCTACACCCTATGTGGCAGCATTTCTTCTCTCCTGTGTTAGAAACAATGTGTGTGTGTGTGTGTGTGTGTGTGTGTCCTCCGTACTCTGCGTTTCTGGATTTTCAAGCTTAATTTACTCGTTCTGGACTCAGTCATGTTTGAGCAAAGCTGCCCAGGGCAGCCCAGTGGCCTTTCACTTGAGCGTGTGCATAAGCTGCTGACTCTTGGGAACATGGTGACGAGCTCATCTTCATCTGTAGGGTAGTTTGTACATTTTTCAGCTGGAAAGGGAAGATCTTGTGTCCCCTGTTCTCACAACCATCCTGAAAGACTGTGTCCCGGGTCTGCATTAGCAAGTTGAGGGTTAGAGGGTTAGAGGTCCAGTGCCGCACGGCCAAGAACGGTTAACAAGGCTCCATTTCTAACTCCAATTTACCCTTTATATTTGCTGTCATGAAGTTTTCTAAATTGTCACTTGTGAAGCCTGCAGAATTCTAGAACTTCGCCTTTAAACTGTTAAGAGGAGAAGGTCTCCCATCTATGCCCAGTATTATTGCTTTGAGCTTTGGCCACTAGATGGTGCTTCTCGGAAAATAAAGCATCTTTTTTAAGTTTCTGGGAAAAACTGAGTTCCTTAGGCTTACTGTGTGAGAACGAGCAGTTGAACACTTGTCTCTTGTTGCCAAACATTAACATCATTTGCAGTTAAAGTTCACGTCATTTAAGGCACGGGGGACTGTGTATCTGGGACTCGGAAAATGAGCAAGACTTGCCGTGGTCTGGGGCATATTGTGTCCAGACAGTTCTCTTACGAAGAACAAAAACAACTGGTTTTGCAAAACTAATTTTTCTGAGTTGTCTAGCCCTGCGTAATAACCTGGAAATGCAACTGAGAAGATTTTGTCCCCAAGTTCCCAAACCTTGCTGCTTTCAGTTTGAGTTGGATTTGACCAAATTCATTAACAGATAAAAGGACAGGCTTAGCATAGGTTTTATCAAGGAACTAGCAGCTCTCACTCACCATAATGGGTTTAGTGATTTTTATGATGTACTGGTATGCCACAGACCTATGGGTAGGTCAAAGACCTCCCTCTTGCCATCTCTGGATTATTGAAAAGGCGTAATAAGAGGTAACCAAGGATGTCTTACCAGAGAAATTTGGAGAAAGCTCACAACTCGTTTTTTAGTTCCCAGGAACTTCTGAGTTAAGATAAAATGGTAAAAACCTCCCCCTTTCTCTTGACTATACGATACAATCTTCCTAGCGTGTCAAATGGTAGAACTGATGTGTGTTACACAACAGCAGGGTAGTAGAAGAGTAGAGGCCCAGTGAACTGGTTTCTCATTTCCCTGAAACTGCTGCTTTTGTTAGGCGAGAGGACACTCTAGAAGGAAGGGCAACCGTAAGCAACCACGGAAAAGGAATTTGGGCAAGGTGGGAGAGGGCTTCTGCTTTTCAGAATGCGATCTGTCTTTAGCAATTTAGCATAGAAAGGGCTTACCTTTTCTTTTGCTCCCCAAATCTGCTGTGTACATGAGGAATACAGAGACAAGTGCGATTCGTGGTGTGTGGATACATCCCCAGCATCCAGTGTAGGCCTGGGACTGCACGGGGAACAAAGCATTTGGAAAGGGAGAACAGAAGGGGGTGGGGAAGGTGCACGGATGGACGGAAATAAAGGGCAAGGAGAGCTGGCATGGCACCTTCACAGTCTGGAAACGCTGCACGCAGAATGCTCCGTCGAGCCGAAGTCTAGCATGTTACTCTGCACTCCCTTCCCCATACACTTGTGTGTGTGTGTGTGCGCGTGCACGCGCGCGCGTGTATGATCTGTGCCTTACAGTGTTCCACTGACCCCAAAAGATCTCTTTGTGTACAGCTACTTACCAGCATAGGACGGCTGGGAAGGGAGGTGAATGGATACATAGGCTCCCAGTTAGTCTTTTCAAATTAACACATTAAATCGCTTCTCCAGCCAGGGGAGTTTCAGCTACTTGCTAGAAACTGATCCGAAAGCCTCAAGCACAGGGTCTTCAAGTGAGCCACACTGACATCCCTGCCAGTCTCCAGAGCGGGAAGAGGACGGGCCTCTGCAAAGTGGACGGTTCTGTGTAGAAGCATCACTTCCGTACAGTGAGAATTACGTACTGACTTTTTCAGATTCCAGAACTGTTTACTTAAAAGCTGGGCCAATTGGCAAAAACCATCATTAACTAAGAGGCAAGTTTCATGTTCTAGATACAGTTGATTGGGGGTGGGGGGAGTTTGGCCCAGCAAATTGGGAAGATGACCTAATTGTTTTCTGCCCACCAGCTCAGCAAATACTGACTCAGAAGATCTTCATACACGTGCTGTGCCAACCTCAGGTAGGCGGTGTAGACTACACCTGTCACAAGCGATAAGGCAGTCTGTATCTGAAAGTCAGGTAATACCTATTAAAAGACTGAATGCAAACTAAAAAGCCCATTACCCATGGACACCGGGCCAGATGACTCCGTTCTTGCTTTGCTTTTCTACAACCCAGCTTGGGATGAGCAGATCATTAGTAGTGATGGTCAGCCCTGGGATGGCTTTACAGCTCTTAACTGGTGAGCCGGGACGAGAACTGGAGAACTTAGCAGCTTTATCAACACTTGAGAAAAGGAACTCCCCAAAGTAAAATGCCGAATCAACGGGGAGGACAGTGCACTTGACCAGTGGTGTCCGTGGTCAGCCTTCCCTAGGGAGCTGAGCAGAGGCCACCGTGCTTACAGTAACCTGTCCCAAACGGGAGACTAAAAGGGAACGGCAACAACAGGCTACACATTTCTCTACTTTTAAAAAAAAGTGCCTGATTTGATTTTTAAATACTGCTCAAAAGATGCCTTTACAACCTGATGCAGAATTTGTTTTTAAATGAGTGATGGGGTTAAGTTCATATTAAAATACTAACAATCTGGGGCGTCTGGGTGGCTCATTGGGTTAAGCCTCTGCCTTCAGCTCAGGTTGTGATCTCAGGGTCCTGGGATCAAGCCCCGCATCAGGCTCTCTGCTCAGCAGGGAGCCTGCTTCCACCCCTCTCTGTCTACTTGTGATCTCTCTCTTGGTCAAATAAATAAAATCTTTAAAAAATAAAAAATAAAATACTAACAATCCAATTATTGTACTTAGTGCTTACCGTGTTTTCACACAAAAGGTTGTGTTTGACTTAAAAAGCAGATGTCATGCTCTGGCATCAGTTAAAGAGTTGGTACCACCCGTCCACCGCAAAGCCACTGGTGACGAGACCAGCAGATTTCTACCTTTATGGATTATAATGTAACATGGCGGGGGGGTGGTGGCTCTGGACTCTTCTATTTTGAGCATTTAATGGCTCAGATGAACCTGACTTTATTACATTTAATTAGTTTCTTTCTAAGAAAGCCTCTTGCCAGCATGCGCATCCAATTGCCCTAAATGACCTCTCCAAGAAGCAAGGGACTGAAGAGGCGGGAACCGGTGCTCTGTGGCTCCGTCCCACCTGCCAACAGAAGCCCGCGCTACCAGTCTCGAACAGAGCGAACACTCCTGGGATCTCTACCAAACACGACCTTCCTAATCTGGGGCTGCAAAACGATGGAAATAAGCGAAGACTATCGACGAGTAATAAAATTATAAAGTAACTTAAAATGCACGTTCATGCTCTAAAATAGAGCTGAATTTGAAAGTCCCTTGATGATGAAAAGTGCCCCTAAGAGGTGACTGCTAACAAAGTGACAAAGGCCCTTCATCTCCAGCCCCTCACAAAAGCGTCAGCGTTAGGAATCACAGCCTCCACTGCCAGAGTGTGTGTGCCTACGCTGGGTGTACTTTAAGTGAATCCCAGTGAATTTTTATTTTTATTTTTTTCCCACAGACATGGTACAGAAAGCCACCCGGGGAACTGAGAAGACGGGGGGTCAGAACCATCGTAACGATACTACAGTCGGGGAGGGGCTGTATACGTCCCTGGGGTTTGTTCCCACGGCCCAGCATACAAACAGTCTGGAAACAAGGCAAAGCACAGCTTCACAATAAATAAAAAGGCAGGGATGGGCCAGAAAGTTATTTAACGTGGCTTTAAGTATAAACTGAGCCATAGAGGCAGAAAAGTCCTCGACCTAACACTGACACATTTTAAACACGATTGAGACTTGTAGGTCAAAACCCCAGTGACACCCGAGGGGTTTTCGTGGTTGTATCTGAGATCAGCGGAGATTCTTAAACAGAATTCTGTGACTTAAACTTCACTTAGATTTCCCCTTGGACTTAAAACTGGCATAATTCTGATACCAAGCTCAGTCTGAATAACCAATACATAAAGCAGAACTGGCTAACTGGAAAATTTTTTTTTCAAAAGCAGAATCCCAAACCGAAAACAACTTATATAAGGGATGCAGGTCACAGAAAAAGAGTGGAATCAAACAACAGTGGTTCCTGAATTTAAAGGAAGGATGCCCACTTCTCTCTCTCAAGAGGCAGATGGTCAGCTGAAAAATAAAAACATTGCATCAATAGAACACTCCAAATAAAAAAATTGTAGCCATCTCTGTTCATGCAATATCAAAAGTTGAAAAAAAAAAAAAATCCCAAACTCCAAAACAACCCATAAAAACTAACAAAAGGAAGGAGGATGTTGCCCAGCTCTTATGGCCTGATTGATGGCTGAGGGTCCCGCTGGGGCCGTTCAGAAGGTCGCTCACGGGACAGAGAGGTCTGGAGTTAACATGAGACCGAGTTTGTGGGCCCTGGAGGTGCTGACCAGCCCGGGGTAGGGTACGTGCCGTCTTCAGTCCGTGAGTTCTCAGATCGGCAGCTTCAAGAACATGACAGCTACGCGACAGGATCCCAACACACGGCTACCTTGGGTCTTGGCCCACGTTCTCTTTTCCACTCAATTTCCTTGTGAGTGTTATTAAGTATTACCGTTTGGGGTAGTGACAAGTCACTCTGGTAACCACTGCGGGCAGCGGTTGGTAAATAGACATGGACAAGAACAAACAGCGACGCGTGTTTGACCCGGACTTTAAAAGAACAGGAAGCGATGGTGGAAATGAGGTAACTCTTCCCCGACACGTGAACACACAGCTCCTGCTCGTCTAATGCTCTATGTCCATTAGGAGAGAGGAGGGCTTGTCAACAGGATGGTTACATAAAGAAGAAGCTACAGAAGAGAAAAGAGAAAGATTCAGATTCAAATTTGATTCTTAAAAGCTGAAAAAAAGGGGAGCGGGGGCTTCTCTACGACAGCTGGGAAGGACGGTGGTGCGTCAGCTTAAGGGCTCACTATTGTGAGCAGCCCCGGCAACGCCGACACCGGGGGCCGGGCAGGGGCAGGGGCCGGGGACGACGGTGTGGACAGAAGGGGATGGGGGAGGGCGGGAGGCAGCGACCACACGTGAGGGACAGGACGCCACAAGGCAACGATCTCGGAGAAGGTGCTGCTGCCCGGATGGGAGCATCTGAAACCCAGCAGACAAGGCAGGAAAGCACGAGACTCTTTCATTCCTCTTTCTTTTATCCAATACGAGTCGTGTGTACATACGCATACCAAACACGGACTGAAAAGAACTCACAAAAGGGCACACGTTGTTTGGGTAAAAATATATTTTCGCCCACCTCGTGTCTTGGCACTAGTGATATACGCACAGATCACCTGCGCATCACTCTCCTGCCTTAACAGACACCAAGTTACTGAGCACGGTTGCTACGCGACTGCTTTCGTACTTACAAACTGGTGTAGTTCCTATCAATACAATTTAGTTTTTAAACAAGACAAGTGTCTGACGTGCAGCTTACACATACGACGGTTCTGCGTTGACACCAAAAGTAGATTACACAACACTTGTAGAAACACACTGGTTATTTTCAAACAGCAAAATGACAGCGATCTACAACTACAGTTTAAGGCATATCAGCATATTTTAAAATTAAGAAATAGACAAAGTTCTAATGCTGTTCACAGCTTTTCGTTTATTTAAAAAATTCCCTTCATACCTACATACAATCTAGACTTTGTAGGTCATAGTTTCCACTAAAAAGTCATCACCTATAGATCCTGTCAGTGGAACCAAGACTTTCTGGAAGCTGAGACTTGACGATGTCACACACTCGCAAACGGCAAAGCAGAGGGATCTAAAAGGACGGGTTTGGAAGGACCACACGAGACACAGTATGACACGGGTCGCTAATAGCTGAAACCCAGATTCAACAGTGTGTGTGTGCAACACTTAGGGGTATGTCAGAAAGTGAAGAAACCCAGTCCGTCCGTTTGAGGTGCACGAGATATGGAGAATAAGTGTTATTGCTGGTGAGATTACAAAGCAGAGAAGGAAGACAATAAGGAACCTGTGCCCAGTGTGACCTTAAATGTTCCCCTGGTTGAGATGCCCTTTCTGGACAAAACTCTGACCAATTAATGAGGAGCCTAAGCTGGGAAAACAAAGTCCCTAACTGCCAGAAAATTCTCATAAGTGCTTTTCCATCATTCTACTGCACATACGACCATTACACGGACCTAAAGTCCAAAAGCAATGGTCATTGTGGCTAAACAGAAGATATGGGGAGAGGCCCCGAGAGCTGTCTAGCAAAAAAAAAAAAGCTGTGTTCACTGCCAGCAGTCAGCGGGAGGGAAAGACCATTAAACCAAGATCTTCAAAAAATTAAGCAACCTAACATAAAAAATATTTCCCTCTTGGTTTTCTCCAAAGGAAGGTGGTCATTTCTTATTCTAGTTTTACTCCATAGTCAGAACCAAGGACCTTCTGTAATGTCCAGTGATGCCCACAGGCTGTGTGAAACGCAGCCTGGAACAGTAACTTCTGACTTCCACACGGCATCAAGGAAAAGCTAAATTTGTATTTACTGTGGGGAAGGTACAAATGTGGCTATTTTAAATATATTTAGTGTTTCCTTTTTTTCTTAATAAAGGCTACTCTAACCTTCCCTCCCTACCTCCCTCCAGAAAGTGGGGGGGGGGTCCATCTATCCCATTTGCTTCTCTAATTTCAAAAAGTCAGAAAGATCTCCAGGTTTTCTTAGTGCCGTACTTACATGCAGAGGCGAAAGCACATCCAATTAGATTTGAGGGGTCATTTATTCCGTGCAGAGCCAAGGACTACTGTGAAGAAAGGCACAGACACAGAAAGAAGAGAAGGGCAGCAACAACCAACCCAACAGGGCCAGGGAGCGGGGCAGAGAGTTTAGAAACAACGTTGGTTTTTTTTTAAAAAGAGCGAGCTTCTAGAACTTTCTTTTGACTTTTTATTCCCTGACTCTCCATGTGGTTTATTTTGTTGTGACAATTTTCATGGGGGAATCAATCCATCAGCAATCTTGGGATCAAAGTCCGCTGGATGCCTTTCGCAGCGAGGCTCACTTTTGAGAAAAGGCTTTAGCGCAAAAATGGTCATTTTGAGGGGACCATTTTCGGAACCGAGAAGCGTATTTTGTTAGAAGGCACAGAAACGCTCACACACAAGCAGCAGCCGGAGCACACAACACAGGAGTCAGGCCTCAGCGCGGCCACAGCCAGGTCAGCCTCGGCGAGCGGACGTGCCCAGCAGCCGGGCGCGCGACAAGCACGACGACAGCACGAGGCCAGGGGCTCCCACCCCGGCCTTCGTGCCGCCATCGCGGTCCCAGCCCGCGGCTCCGAGCCAGGCCCGGTTCAGCCTTCAGCGGAACCGAATCCGGACTTTGGCTAAGGGCGGACCTGGGTCCGGGGAGAGCCTTACTTCCTTCCCCCGAGCGTGTGGTTAAGCATGAAGAGAAGGAACGAAACTACTGGAAGCAACCAGAGACTTGTGACAACGACCACAGAGGGTGCGTGTGGGTCCGGGGGTCACAGTGTGTGTCTGTCCCCTTTACGCAGCGTGTGGCCGGCGGGGGCCGGAGGAAGCGGGGGTGGCTCAGGGCAGCAGCCGCGTGAGGACCCGCAGCCCCCGGGCTGTCAGCAGCGGGGCAGACCGGGAAGACAAGGGACAAGCCCCCGAAGGAGCGGTACAGGCGGGGACACACGCCCCCTCGCTCCGAGTGTGGTTTGGGATCTGCGTGGCCTTCCCGGGTGGCCCTGACCCTTGCGGCCACGGCCACGGGTGCCGCTGCAGCGCGGGGACAGGGGGAGGAGACCCTTGGGGACAGCCGGACCTGAAACCCCAGCCCTTCTAGCCCTTCTTCCTCTGCGCCCCTGGAACGGGCAAGGCCCCCAGAAGTGGGGCTGCAGAGGACACCAGCTGGTCGCAGACTTTCTACCTGCCTCGGCCCCGCAGTTTTCTCCTCCCGACGAGGGCGCAGCGCGACCAGCAGCGAGCACCGAGCCGAGCCGGCCCGCCTCGGACAGGGTGAGCGCCGCCTGCTGTGAGCGCGGGAGGCCGTGGGAGCCCGTCCTCCCGCGGACGCGGCTTCTGGCCACGCTCCACTACCTGACCCTGCAGATCCCCGAGCGGGACACGGTCAAGGTCGCGCTGATAAAAGGGAACACGACGCGCTATCTCACTGTGGTCCAACTTGGCCAAGACTGGAGAGGGGGGATTGGACACGTGTTTAAAGCCGTAAGAGCGGATGGTCTGAAGAGACCCCCGCACGGGTCCAATAATGTTAGCATCATCATGAGAATCCCATGCAGGTGTGACAGTCCTGAGCCGGCCCCTGTTCCACCTGTGCAGGCCACCTCGGCTGGGGCGGGATGGAGGAGGGGCAGAGTGGGTCGTGGGCTCCTGCCACCAGGGGGTGAGGAACGGAGAAGAGCAAACAGCCGTCACGGGCATCGGGACGAGCGCTCAGCTGCTGAGGCGGTGACGAGTTCTCCCGACAGACGTACACGGAGCCAGCGACCCGCTGGCCCCCAGTCCCAAGCGGCACACAAGCAACAGGCATGCTTCCCGCTGCTCGGAACAGGCATAAAAGGCAAATCACTGACTTTCCAGAAACAGAGTCCAGCGGCACACAGCTTTTGGTGTCATTCTCTTGTTCTGTCATTTTCCGCTACCCACCAACATTCAGCAAAATGAGTTAATAGTTACTGGTGTCTGGGGAAGGGTAAAAAAAATAACGAAATAAAACAAAAGGACACAGATGGCAGAGATACAATATTACTGCAAAAGCAGGTGAATGCGGGACCGTCCTTGGCTTGCCAGGCTTTATGTGAAGCTTGCACTGCAAGTTAAAAAACAAAACAAAAAAGTTAGAAATAATAATAAAAAAGAAAGGAAAATTAGGAGCGCCAGCACCAGCATTCGGTGATGGTGAATGCTCATGCAATGATTATGGAACTGACAGAAATTAAAACCACGCATCAGAGGAAGCTATTCTACAGGACAAGCAAAAGCAACATTTTAATACTGAATTAAAGAACACACGGTTAGTTTCCATTTGCATGTAATTGAGAGTTTAGGAGTGACTTCTTGAAGCCACTCCATGTTATATGGAAGGTTTTCTTTTTCTCAAATAACACAGAACATTATCTACTAATTCGGCTTCCCCTCGGCGCTGAAGAGAAGCGCATCGTTCCGTGTCGGGGCGGTTGGAGTCAGAGAATAAATCTGCAGCACCGTCTCTGAGCCGTTGACTCGGGGACTGGTGTGCAGGGGACGGGGACGGGCCACGCATGCACTCGGGAAGGGGAAGCAGGACCGGCACTCGGTGGTGGTGGCTGCAGCGCTGGGGGCAGAGCACGACACTGTCCCCAAGAGCCTCTGCGTAACCTGTCGTTCTCGGATGCCAGCGACCATTTGTAAATGATGGATTTTAAAACCTTCGTTCTGGGTGGGGATGAAACGTCACCACCCAGGCCTCCTGGCAACGGCAGTGGTGCCAAGTTTTCCAAATGGAGGAACGGGGTCCGCTGAAGGCCTCACCCTGGGCAGCGCCGGCTGGGGAGGACGGGAGGTGCCCCCGGTCGGCTCTACTTTGACTGTTACCTTAGGACATGTGGGCTCTCGTGGCACCACAGGCCAAGAAGTATAAAGCCTTACGTATGTTAAAAAGGGGGCGCATCCCCAGAAGAGCAAAACAGAATTTGAAACTATTAGAAACACGGAGTTAATTTTCAAGGTGGAAGCATAGCGAGTGAATAAGTGAGCATCTCTTTCTAGAACAATTTTCTCCCCGCAACAAAGCTAGCTCTGAAGGGGCACGCAGGGGACCCCGGCATCGCCTCCAGCCACGGGAGAACACGCAGTCTCCCATTCATCTCCAAAGTGCCGCTCCAGTGACCGTCTTCCGGTGTCCTCTCCAGCCCAAACTGCCCCCAGGCCCCCGGGGCGGGGCGGGGGTCCTTTCACCTCCACACCCAGGCCTCCAACTGGCAGCTGCCTTCGGCGTTCAGATGGGGAAGTTGTAGAAAAGGTTAAGAACCTACCCAAAAAGTATGTGCCACTGTCAGGTACGAAATCTGGTCACTGCTGTGCACCAAATGAAGTCTAATTCTAGTACTAATACAAGAGAATGTATAAATAAGACTAAAATAGAATTTACACATATTTTGTATGAACTTGAAAGGCATTATACAATGCTAAGGCCGAGGTTGGGATGAAAATAACCTAAAATGATTGCAAGGGCAAGGAGAAACCTCCCTCCCGGGAAGTCTGTCCCTACACAGACTGTTGTCCAACGGAGGCACAGTGCGGAGCAGCTCATGTGGCTTGTGTGGCTTCAAGGCACGTCCAGGGCGCCGGGCATCTCCTCGAATGTTGCTGGTCTTTTAAGAAGATCTTAGAAGACGTGTACCTTTATGCACACGAGTGCTTCAGGGTAAGAAAAACTTGACTCTGGGTCTCCTAAGCCGTGAGTCAGCAGCTTTGTTTCATCCATCCCTACGGATGTGGGCCCACACGTGCGTGCACCTACTCACACACATTCACACACACACACACATTCACACACACTGACACACCCACCCACCCACTCACATTCACACACAGACACATGCACACTCGCACACACTCTATCCTGGGTGAGTTCGGGTCAACAGGGGAACGAGGCCCCGTGACTTCCCGTCCGTCTGCACTGGAGGAGCCGGAGTCCCGGGCCGCGGGACCGACCCAGCGAGTGGCCGCGGCTCCCCCGCGCGCACAGCACGGGACGCTTTCCGGGACGGGGTTACGGGGCGGCCGGCGGTTCCGCTCAGACTTAGTCCGGCCTGACTCAGGTTCCAGCCCCCGGCGGGCTCCATCACTCGCGTCTGGACCGACCCCGTTGAACTCGCAGCGCGCTTCGCCCACGACCTTCCGTGGCCCAGAGAACGCGCTTACTTCTTCGCCCTCTTCACGCGTGTCCTGCCGGCTCAGCGTTCGCGAAGTCCGAGTGTGGGAGGAGGATGTAAAACCCTCGTGCGTCGCGGTGCGAGAGCATCGGACATCTGACGACACCCGTCGGGGCGCGCACCCCTGCGGCCAGGCCCGGCCGCCGCGCACACCCGCTCCGGGCCGCTCGGCTGCGGCCTCCACCTGCCCCGCGCCCAGCGGCCCTCCTGCGCGCTCGCTCCCCAGCGCGTCCCCTAGAACCCGGGACCTGGCCCCGGAGGGTCAAGACTAAGGACCCCGACACCCGTCCGGGGCTGCCCGGTCGCGGCCCGAGAGCCCCACCCGCTCAGCAGACGCGGGAGGGCGGCGCCCGGGGTTGGCCGACCGGGAAGGCTCGTCCTGCCCTGCGCCCGCCGCCAAGCCGGCCGCGATGGTGCCCGAACCGCCCTGCGCTCGTGCCGACCGGCTGGCGCGAGAGGCCGAGGCCGGCCTGCAACCCCGCGGGACCCAGGCGGCCGCCACTGCCGCTGCGACGGGAGGCGGCGACCCAGAGAGAGGACCTGACCCGTGGGCACGTGAAATCAAGGCTGTGTCTCAGATACTCTTTCGTGTGCTTTGAGGATGGGGGGCGGGGGGCGTCTGAACGGGAAGGTGTACGCATCCACAGTTCACCAGCTTGTCGCATTTAGGGGAAAACCGGGTGGCCCCTAGCCGTCTGTCCCAGTCTTCCCCTTTGGAAACAAGACTTCCCGTGACGGGCTATCAAGCCGCGCCACGGAAAAGAACGATCTTAACCACCGTCCATTCAGGACGCCCTCCATCAGGAGTCTCGAGGCCTGTCTCCAGAGAGCCCTGAAGAGAAACAGACCGTCTTCTCCAGTCCTAGCGCTGGTGCAGAAGACGCCGCTGGGGACAGCAGGTTCCTCCAGCCCCGACCGCGTGGCCCTACGGTCCAGTTTTATCCATTACGTTTGTGCACCCTTTACGAACACTTCAGAAACCTGTACCATCTTCCCTGTACTGTGGAGAACAGACTTGCTTTTATCTTTCTGGTAACAGACCAGCTTCCAGTCTGTAAATAGGAAAAGCGGAAACATGCAAGAGGAATAAATTGTTAAGAGGGCCCCGAAGCGTGGGGGGACACCCGCTTACTTTTTCTTATCCTTGTCCTTCTTGGTCTGCTGGGCCCCAGACTGCTGTGCCTGGGACTGCAGGAGCTGAGCGGCCGCCTTCTTCTTCTGGAAGTTGCTCACCTCCTCCTCCAGCTCCTTCTTCTTGTCCTCCACCTTCTTCTTCTCTTCCTGGTGTGTCCGCTTCAGGAGGTCAAACTTCTCATGGAGCTGGAGAGGAAAAGAGGGGGTTGAGCTGGGTGAGGGAGTGACAGGTACTGCTGGAGGCCGCGTGCGTCTGTTCAAAAACAAAGGACGCTCCGTTTGCCGCACCTGCGATGGAAGCGCCGTCCTGCACTGTCGGGGGCAGGGGAGGAGCCCCGGGGGGCAGAGAGCGGCCCTCCAAGCCCTACGACGCGCCCTTCAGACTTGGACACCAGCACACTGAAGGGAATCCTGTTCGTTCTTACTGATAATAAAATACATGGTCAAAATTATCCACACTCTGAACTAGCAATTTACCCAAGTGGTAAGAGTAGTTCTGGATTTCTGGTCCTTTTTCAAAGTGTGTAATATACACTTACTTACAGACACACACAGTGATGCAGAGACTACAGGCTACTGGAATAGTAATCTGTTAGGAGGTTTCTGGCAGATTCCTTCACAAATCGAATTTAGAAAATTATCACAAGGCAGAAACAAAAGCAACAAGGGAGGCAGGAAGGACAGAAAGAAGTAAGAAAAAAAGCTGTTACTAGGTAATTGTAGATTTCGATCCGGCTTCCGCTTTGTACCTATAGCCAACAACAAGCCAGGATCAACTTTGCTCCGCAGCAAAACTATACCGAGGGCTTAGCTACTTTAACAGCCACTAACGTTCAGTTGTCTTGATAAAGATTACTTTAAAGGGAACGATGAGGAAACCGTGCAGACAATTTGGAAATGTACAAGCCCGAGATACTCCTGATCGGCCGGCGGAGACAGGGAGATTGTCGTCTCCCCCCACCTGCCCCCGTCTCGGTGGGATGCGTGCCACAGCGGAAATCCGTGTGAACTTCCAGGAGGCGGTTAACGGGGCCTGGTCTCAGGCAATGACACGGAGTCTCGAGGACCTGGAGCAGCGAGTGTGAGCCTGTCCAGGAAGAGGCCCACAACCAGAGGCAGAGCGTGGAGACCGTCACCCAGCAGGGGGCACCCCGGGGCCCCTCCAAGGCTTGGCTCACCGAGCTGGTGGACAGACTGTAATAATGGTCCCAGAATCCCAACTCTTACGTTGCAAGACTTAAAACTGAGGAAATACATAGCTATAGAGAACACGGGACCTCACCTGGAGACCTAAGGTCTAGTTGTAGTTTCAGCTGCGCTACATACTAGGTTATGTGACTGCAGAGATCATCTAACCTCCAGGCCTCAGTTTTATCATCTGGAAAATGGGGCTAAGAACACCTGACCGGCACTTCCTCGCCACGTCCGTCTGCTGTTCGTGTGCTAAGACACATGCGGAGAGCACGCAGAAGCGCACGAGGTTCTGCAAACCGGGACGTGCCCGTCACACAGCTCGCTGACCTGGCCCCGCCCCGAGGAGACAGGCCTAGGGCTTACCTCTTTCTCTGCCTCTTTAAGTTCCGCCTCCTTCTCCTTTACTCTCATCACAAACATCTGCCTCATCTCTTCTTCTTTCTTCTGAAGTTCTCCCAGAAATTCGTTCCTTTTCGCTTCGTAGGTCTCCTGAAGACTGTTCAAAAGCCACAAACCAAGGACAGTGTTGTGAAGGTGAACAGGAAATTTCAGCTCATGTAATTCCTACTCATTGCTTCCCAAAAAATAGATCAGTGGGTTAGGCCTCTGCCTTCGGCTCAGGTCATGATCTCAGGGTCCTGGGATCGAGCCCCGCATCGGGCTCTCTGCTCAGCGGGAAGCCTGCTTCCTCCTCTCTTTCTGCCTGCCTCTCTGCCTACTTGTGATCTCTGTCAAATAAATAAAATCTTTAAAAAAAAAAATAGATGAGGCTGCCACCTCCTGTATTAAAGGACACATAACGTGGCACACTCCATCCTCCTTTCAGTCACGCAGTGAGGACAAAGACAAGCGCACGGAGAACCGGAGCCGAGTCAGTGGCGGATGACTCTCTGGCCACGCTTCCCCCGAGTGTCTTCGCAGAGGCGACGCCTGGTCTGGGCTGGCCCATAGCTCCCAGATCGGCCAACAAGGCAGGCACCAAGCAAAAGGCAGAGTTTTAGGGCATGAAGGCCGCATAGCGTGGCAGAGAGCACGCACCGGCATTGGAACCCCCGAGCAGGGTCTGGACTCGGGCCGCAGCAGCTCAGTGGCCGGTCTGGGGAAGGGCACCGTCCCTAGGCCTCAACATCGTCTGTAAGAGGCGGATACAGTGGCACTTACCTCCTCCGGACAGGATCATGGGAGTGACACAGGGGCCAAGCGGGGACAGCATTGGACACACCATCAGGGGCAAACACTACCCTTCTCCCACGCACCCCCCTCCTCTCCCCAATTCAGAAAACAATGCCGTGACCCATCTAAAGAGACAACCGTCTATCTACAGATATTACAGAAAACTGCTACTTTTCAAGTTCTGTTACCAACGGTAAACCGAGCAGGCAGGAATTTTATTTTTATCTGAAGCCTCACCCTCCTCCTGAAGAGCTACAGAACTTTGAGCCCAGTGTTTTGAACTGAATGCCAGACTCGGCTCTATCTCTACGTCGGAGCAGATATGCTGACGGAAAAGCCGCTTTTGGTAACACGAGTTAAGGAAACACGCCCCCATGCCCACACCTGCACAGAGTCTGGTGAGGTGCTCTTTCCACTTGGCCCCGGCCGCTCCCCCACAGCCAGACTTGTTACAGGAACACAGCGCTGCAGGATGACCCGCTTACCTGCGGACTGAGTCCATCCCGGGTGCTGACTCTGCGCGGCGAGCACCGTGGACAAGCCAGGCCGCCACGCGGAGCCTCCTGCATCCACACTCGTCCTTTCACAAGGAGGAAAAGGACGCTCAGGTGGGGGAGCAGGAATGCACGCAGATAAACAACCAGAATGTGCATCAGTCGGGATTGCCTGTAATTCTCTAACCAACACTTTTATTGGTTGATTAAAAGTAAGTTCTCCTGGGGCGTCCGGGTGGCTCGGTCAGTGGGGTGACTCACTCGTGACTAGGGCTCAGGTCATCGAGCCCCGGGTCAGGCTCTGCACTGGGCACGGAGCCTGCTTCAGATTCTCTTCCTCTCGCTCCGCACGCTCTTTTCCCAAATAAATAAATAAGTAAGTAAATTTTAAAAAGTTCTCCTGCCCTCACGAGTGTCAGCACTACCGTTAATGAACAATCAAGTACTTTATGAGTTCCCAGAGGCACGTTTAGCTTGTGTGTTATCTTCCAAAACAAAAACAACTTTGGCCAGTGTGGACGTGGTTAATGTTAGTAGCAGTATTTGCACTTGAAATTTAAGATGTGGAAATGTACTCTCAGAACTAATTCATGAATTTGATTCTGCTTGTTGGCACCTATGAACTCTTCGTCACCTTTGCTTGGATCAGAGTTGCCAAAGGCAGAAGATGACCTGTCTCTGGTACAAAAGGTTGAGGGAAACTTTTTTACTTTACGATAATGAATATAAGCGCTCACTTCTTCCTAATGAGGAGTGGAACACGTTTTACAGAAAATACTACCCAACATGTGTTCAGAGATCACTGGGTTTCAAGGGATCTTCAGAAGAGGGGTTCCCGAGGCAACGGAGTCCAGGGAAAATGCTCTGTGAGGTCTCCCGTTGGGAGAGTCACAATACGCATGTCCCCCAACCATGGGAGCCTGTCAGGATCACCTGGGCCCATTTTATTGGACTTTTCTGAACCGTTTCCTAACCCCACTCCTGGAGGGGCTGATTCAGGATGTCAGGTGAACAAATCATCTGTATTTTTTAAATGCTTCCAGGTGACTTCATGTAACTCGTCCACCAAGCACCGCTTGTCTTAAATGCTCTAAAAGTCCTTACATACAAGAACCTGTTTATTTACTTAGAGCTCCCCAAATCTGTTTAATCGTGAACACTTCTTAAAGTAACCCACAGCTACCTACCTAGGGTATGAGAGCCCTCACAATGACTCTGCCTCATCCGGTCCCAGTCAAAACCTACCTATGCTCCAGTTCCTGGAGACACATTTCAAACTATGGGTCATGACCCAAACGACGGTCTTAACCAGTATGCTCAATGAAAAAGCTTAACAGAATAGAAGAGAAAATACCAGAGTGCAGGGCAAACAGTAAGAACAGATGTACTTCAAAATTTGCAGACCGGATCACAAGACAGAGAACACATTTTATAGTGAAGGCTGCCACCCAAAGTCGGAAAGCCCGTGTCCTAGAAAAAGGCGATCAGGCAACGCTGCAACCAGTCGGAGGGCCTCGGCTGTGGAGACCCAGCCACAGCCTTGACATCTGGGCTGGAACAGGAAAGTGGGTTCGACAAATGCCACTCGTGCCATCACTGTGTCCTAGGACATGAGCCAGGCTCCGAACACTGACCCTGGAAATGATGAGCAACACTCAGGAAATCTTAAGCCCGTACACCAAGGAGTCACAACTTCAGTGAGAGCCTGAGAAATGACTTCGTACCACCACACATCCACATTCACGGGGTCACTGTCCCCATAAGCCTCTGCCAGTGGAGTTATAAATGACAGCAGAAACCCTCACTAATGCTTCAGGTCAGTAAAAACCAGTTGGGAAGGAACTGGTTCTGTGTCATCCACTCACAGATGCCCAGTGGGATGACGTCTCTGGCCATTTTTAGCTCTTTTGACTTAATTTTTAATTGTAGTTATTAACACCCTTTTCTCAATGAGAAATAAGCAAAGTTTTAAGCTGGACTGAAACCACAGATTCTCCCTTCTCACTTTCTCACTTTTATAGTTAAGATTTTATTTTTAAGTAATCTCTACACCTAATGTGGGGCTCAAACTCACAACTCTGGGATTAAGAGTCATGTGCTCCTTGGGCTGAGCCAGCCGGGCACCCTCCCCTCTTCTCGTTTCCTCAACAGCCCTAAGCGGAGGTGGGTGTTGCTCACGGAAGTCAAGGGAAAGGAGAACTGAGCACGGGTAGTTCAGTCCAGACTTTCCTCTGGTAATTCCACAGAATAAATCTGTTCCGACCCCCAGGAACAACCTGGCGAAGGGCGTGCCAGAGAACGACACGTCACCAGCGTTCGTGAAGCATTTACACACGAGAACTCATCAATCCTCACAAGAAGCCGGTACGGCGGGTATCGCTATCCACCTCCCGCCTCCTAGATGAAGAAACTCGGATACAAGTGTGTAGTCATCTGTCTGGGTCCCACACCAGAGACGCTCACGCTGGAGCTCCGCCCACTACACCGCACAGCTGGTGAACCAAGGTCTCCGTGTTCCCCCCAAACAAATGGGTCTCACAGACCTGAAAACTCTGTGATCTCTTGAGAGATCTCTTGAGAGAACAGAGCTCTTTCTGTGACCTGACACAGTCAGGAAAAGGTGGTATTCTGAGATGAGGAAGGGGCAGTTTGGGCAGGGACTGTTGGGAAAAGGGCAAAGGTGTCTCAGGAGAGAAGGAGCAGGAACAAGAGGGGTCCAGACCCCACTTAGGTCCTAATCCGCTCCCCGCTGCGGTCTAGGGAAGGGAGACCGGGGTCCAGAGGAGGCGCACTGCTCTGGCTGGGCTGAGGGCTGCAGGGCAGCAGGTGGAAAGCGGGGCACAGGGGACAGCAGGCTGCCATCTGCACAGGTACACAGGTGGACAGACACGGAGATTCTGCCCCAGACAACTCTGAACGGCGGCAGGTTCAAGGACACTAGCAGGGACGGCCTCGGCTTTGCGGCCTCCGATGTCCTCCCCAGGCTTTCCCACAGCCTATTACTGGGCTCCCCCGGCTCCGGCTTCTGTCTCTCACGGCACAGGGTGCTCGGGTGACGGCGGCCCCTTCCCAGCCTTGGCTTTAGAGGCCATTGTCTGCTTCGAAAATGCAAGAGGGGCTTGGAGGACAAAGAGAGACACGGGGTGCTCGAAGGGAAGGACGGACTCCCTCGCGCACCCGCAGAAACCCTCCTCTTTGAGAATCACACTCACACCCCTCTCGGCGCACCCAAAATGCCCGCGGGAAAAACATCTAAGGGCGTCCAGGAATGAGCACTCGGAAGATGAAATTCCGGGAAGCCACTCAACCCAGCCGCAGCCTTTGCCTTCAGGAACTGCGGCATCTTCCCCGCGGGGCCCCTCACCGCACCCCCCGCCCCTTCAGTGCGGTCCCAGGCTCACCGGCAAGTGCCCGGGAAGCCGGAGGCGCCCCGGAGGGGACGTGCGAGCCCTTTTCCCAGCAGTGGTTCTCCGGAACGGAAGACCCGGTCGATTTCGCCTCCCTACCCGCCAGCACAGCCGACTCAAAGCCGGCTCTGAGGCTCCGCCGGTCTTCGCTCGCACCGAGGTGGACGCCCGGAGCGTAAGCCAGTGCATTTCTGGGAGGAACCACTTCCAGTGTTCCCAGTAACGAAAGGGACGGCAAGCGGTTCGGAAGGCCTACTTTTGTCTACTTTTTTTTTATATAGGGAAAAGAGTAAACGTTTGGATGTGTATTTATAATATATACTCCCCCATTTTATTATCAAAAAGGAAACCTCAGTCCCCTAATACTTCATTTTTGCTTTTGTTTCCCTTGCCTGAGGAGACCCATCTACAGAATGTTGCTACGGCCAGTGGGAGAGAAACCGCCTGCGGTCTCTTCAAGGAGCTTATGGTTTCGGGTTTCACATTTAGGCCTTTAATCCATTTTGAGTTATTTCTGTGTGTGCTGTAAGAGCGCGGTCCGGTTTCATTCTTCTGCCTGCGGCCGTCCAGTTTCCCCAACACCACTGGTTAGAGATTCTTTTCCCATCACATATTCCTACCTCCTTGGTCATAAAGTAACTGACCACATAAGTCTGAGTTTTTCTGGGATCTCTATCCTGTCCCGCTGATCGATGTGTCTTTTTTCATGCCAGTGTGTTGGTTACTACAGCTCTGTAGTGTATCTTGAAATCTGGGACTGTGATACCTCCAGCTTTGTTTTTCTTTCTAGACATGTCTTCTCAGGCAAGGGAAATAAATAGTACTGGGACTACATCAAACTAAAAAGCTTTTGCAAAGCAAAGGAAACCACCAACAGAACTAAAAGTCAATGTACTGGGTAGCAGAAGATATTTGCTAGTGAAGTAGCGCATAAGGGGTTAATACCCAAACTATATACAGAACTCGCACAACTCAACACCAAAAAAATCCAATTGAAAAATGGGCAGAGGATCTGAACAGACATTTTTCCAAAGAAGACATCCAGAGGGCCAACAGACACATAAAAAGATGCTCGACATCCCTCATCATCAGGGAAATGCACACCAAAACCACAAATGAGATACACCTCATGCCTTTTGGAATGGCTAGTATCAAAAAGTCAGGAAATAACGTGTTTGTGGTGACGTGGAGAAAAGAGAACCCCCACATGCTGTTGGTGGAAATGTAAACTGGGGCAGCCACTCTGGAAAAGTGTGGAGGTTCCTACAAAATTAGAAATACTGTGTAATCTAACAATTCTTCTACTGGGTATTTACCCAAAGAAAACAAAACTATTAATTTGAGAAGATCTATGCACCTTATGTTTATTGAACTTTATTTACAACAGCCAGGATAAGGGACCACCTAAGCATCCATCAGTAAGTGCGTGGCCAGGGAAAACGTGGCATATACCCACAGTGGAGTATTACCCAGCTACGAAGAAAGAATTAGGTCTTGCTGTCTATGACAAGATGGATGGACCTAGAAGAGATTACGCTAAGTGAAATAAGACAGAGAGAGAAAGACAAATGTCATATGATTTCACTTATATGGGGAATCTAAAAAATGGAAGAGATAAATGGGGCACGTGGGTGGCTCAGGTGGTTAAGCATCCCACTCACGGTTTTGGCTCAGGTCATGATCCCAGCTCATGGGATCGGGTTCCAAGCCGGGCTCCACCGGGTTCCATCTCACTCTCTGCTTGAGATTCTCTCTGCCTTTCCCTCTGCCCCTCCCCCTGCTCTAAGTGAATAAAAAAATCTTAAAAAAAAAAAAAAAAAAAAAAGCAAATGAATTTACAAAGTAATAAAAACCAACCAGACTCTTAAATACAAAGAACAAACTGGTGGTTGGGGGGCTGGGGCGAGGTGATGGGTGAAATAAAGAGGAAAGAGATATAAATAAAGGAGGACAGGGATGGGTCAGGTTTGTACCAATTGTAAAATAGATCAGTCATGGAGACGGAAAGTACACCACAGGGGATACAGTCAACGATACTGTAGTAATGCTGTCTGGTGACCACACTTCTCCTGGTGAGCACTGAGCACTGCACAGAATTAATCGCTATGTCGTACATCTCAAATCAATATAATATTGTGTGTCAATTATACATCAATGAAAAAATAAATGTAGTGAGAGTATAGTGAGATGTCAAAACAAAACGAAACAAGGAAACCTTAGGCCAGAAATGGAAGCAAATGGGGAGCGGGAGATGCAGGGGTGAAGCTTACGTCTGCGAGTCAGAAGGCCTGGATGACCTCTGCCACCACTCGGAGCCCCGAAGTCAGGAAGGCCAGAGCGGTCCACTGGACCCAGCTCTGCCAGGCCTTGCAGAAGCCCAGCCGGACCGCCCAGCAACCCGGCCTCCTGGTGGGCTTGCAGGAGGGATTTTTATAAAAGCCAAAAACGGAGACAGCAGAGGAGGAAATAGTCTTTTCCAAGGAACTGCAGCCCCTAACCTGTGCCCAGACACACCTCACACCATCACCTCACCTGAAGTCTCCACCGAGTTGTCGTGTGGCCCAGGACGGACAAGGCAATCCCCTCCTGCGCCGAGAGGCGGCGAATCTGGCCTGGGAGCCCCCCGCCATCACCACTCCGCCGCCAACGTACTCACCCCTGCCAGCCCCCCCACCACCACCCTGTCCTGACCAGGACGGGGCCTTTGCTGGGCCACTAATTCCACATTGACTTTGATATTCTCCCCTTCACGTCCTGCCTGCCTTCATCTCCGCCCACTGACGATGTGGGAAGATACACAAGATGGCTTCTGGAAGTTACTCCCTTTCGTCCTCATGAGTGGCTGGTACCACACTGAGCCACCACAGTGGCTGGCAGAAGAGCCCTGGGGAGGGAGACCCTGCGGGCAGCCCCAGCGCAGAACGCTGCAGTGAGCGGCCGCAGCTCTGTGAACCCCGGGGCCGGGCTCCGTCCTCCGGGAGGGAGCGGTTCAGAGCCGGGGCTCACCTCCTACTCACAGTGCCCTGGCAGGTGGTTTATGCTCTCGGTGCCTTAACGTGCCGACCCGTAAAACGGAGGATAATGACGCCGACTACATGCGTCAGCTGAGATAACGCCAGTGAGGTGCAGATCACAGTGCCTGGGTATTACGCTACTAACGTGTCCCCACCAGGTCCCTCTGTCACCGATATCTTTTTTTTTAAGATTACTTATTTGAGAGTGCAAGTGAGGGAGCGAGTGTGTGTGTGTGTGCGCGCGCACCCGTGCAGGGAAGGATAGAGGGCCAGACCCTGAAGCAGACATCCCCCTGAGCACGGAGCCCAACGCGGGGCTCGGAGCTCATTCTCACAACCCCGAGATCATGACCTGAGCTGGAACCAAGCACCGGCCTTCAACTAGCTGAGCCACCAGGAGCCCTAATCCAATAAGCATTTCCGTAGTAAGCCAACGCGCCACTCAAGCCGCCGGCAGCGGGTTGCCGGGCGCGTTCGCACCTGAAGGGCTTGCTGTCCGGGTCCGTGTCCTCGAAGCCCATCTCCTCCAGCTTGCAACGCCGGTACAGCTCGTAATGGCGGGTGTGAGTCTGCTCTCGCAGGTCCTCCATGTTCACGCGGATCAGCATCTCCCGCAGCTTCACGAAGTCACAGTGGCTTTCGTTCTCAACTGCAAGACACGGCAAGGTGGGGCGGCTATGAGCAGTGACGCCCCTGAAAATCTGAAGTGACGCTTTGCAGAGGTTTACCACCATGGCTCCTGAAACTTCTGGTCTCAAGGCCACCTGCTGACCCTCTACGGGATTCGCCTCACACCTGCAACGAGGACAAGACGGCTAACAGCGCGGACCGTAATACCGATGACCACGGTGACCACCGGGGGCCTGCCCTGTGGGAGGGACCTTACAGATACGGTCTTTACCCTTCAGGATAATTCTGCCCAGCAGGCGTCGTGACTCTTGTCTTGCAGACGCAGAAGCAAGGCTGAGCTAGGCATGCTGACCTGAGAGGTAGCAGGTCTACATTCAAACACCCCAACATCTGGCCGCAAAGCCAGGTCATTTCCACCCCTCCGTGCCCCCAGGAGGAATACAAGGCAGTTTTTACATACCACTTCTTTTAATTTTTATCAACACTAGGAAAAGTTTTATTGTAGAGAAAACAGGTAAGACTCAAAAAAAACCTGTCATTCTCCTAGGGATCCCAAAGGTGTAATCTCTTCTCGCTTCTCAGATTTATGGCCTTTATTCAGAACAACAGAAAAGGAGGACTGATAGAGCTTAAAGCAGTGAAGGAACTTTCCGTAGTGATTCTACTTGACCTCTAGCACTGCGCATCTTCCTCCAAAAGGCCCAAGGGCAGCTAACAGAGTCCTTGCCCAACAAAGCGACCTATGGGAAGCTCCTTTAGGTCAGAGACTGTGGGCATGTCCCACAGTGCCAAGCACAGGTCAGACAGCCTCAAAGTTCTCCCATATGCAGTCAGATAACATTTCACTGGGAGACAAGTTTTCCAGAGATAACAGAGAAGCAAGTATCCTCTCATTGACGAGAAACGTTTAGTAGCTTTCTTACAACTGGCTGCTGAGCGAGGGAGGAAAGAGGGTGAGACCGCTGGGGAGGACTCTCCCGTCAGGACCGCACAATGACTCAGCCACACAAGCCCACACTCTTGAGGGGCTGCCTCAGTGGCACGAGGCCTCTGCACTCCCTTCTCCCCACTGGCCACCCACCAGGCCACCATGTCTTGCTTCCTGGCTTGACAACTGCCACGTGTACAGCCCTGCCGCCCCCTCCCTCCCGCCTGTGGCCGAGCGCGCGCGCACACACACACCACCACCCCCACCCCCCACCCCCACCCCGCAAACACGGCAGGGAGGGGAGGATGGGGACGGTCGCCGCAGGGGTGAAACGGGAAGACTCCCTCCCGAAACGTGCACCTACCCTGCACCACACCCCAGGGATACTGCCTGGCCTTGGCCATCTTGTTGCCGATCTTCACCTCTTCCGTGCTGCCAACCACTGCGAAGGGGAGATGGACCTGGGAAGGGACACAAGCCCAGAGATGAGTCACCTTCTCGAGCACCGCCCCCTGCCGCAGGCCCCCTGCCGCAGGCCTCACCCGGGGGCAGGAGAAAACGGGGGTGGGGGGGGGTAGCTAGGAGAGGGGCGGGGCTCTGCAGGTCGGTGGGGTTGGGCTGCGCGCCCCACCCTTTCTCCCACAGGATAGGGAACAGGTGACAGGAGCTGGCTTCCAGGGCAGCGGGAGGAGTCTCCGCCCCACACGGGAAGCTGCGGGCGGGTGCGCACCAGACCACAGCCACGAACACGTGTGGCCCCTGAGCACCCGAAATGGGGCTTGGGGGGTTAAGACATGAGTTTTATTTGACTTTTTATTAATTTACATTTAATTTAAAATGGAAGATAAAATATTTTTCCATTAAATAAAATTCTATTGTTTGGGGACTGCACTTCTTTTCTTTTTTTTTTGCTTCAAACTCAAATCTTCTAAAAAAAGAACCAGTCTGCTCAATGTGGATGCAAACACAGATGAAAATTATCTTTTCGGGACTTATTTCATATTGAAAAACTTTGGAGTACGTTAGGAGCAACTTGAGTAGTCATCCAAATTGGGATATGCTGTAATTATAAAATATACATTGGATGTCAAAGACTTACTGTGAAAGTATCTCATTAATTTTTGTATTGATTATAAGTTGAAATGATAATATTTTAAATATAGTCAGTTAAGCTTTTAAATTAATTCCACCTTTCCTTTTACTTTCTTTTTTATAATGCCCCTTCTGCCACATTTTTTAAAGATTTTATTTATTTATTTTGAGAGAGAGAGAGCACATGAGCAGAGGGGCAAGGAGAGGAAGGGGAAAAGAATTCCAAGCAGACTCTAACTGGGCACAGAGCTGGACACGGGGCTCAATCTCATGACCCTGAGATCGTGACCTGAGCGGAAACCAAGAATCCAATGCTTAACAGACTGAGCCAGCCAGGCACCCCACCCCCCTTTTACCTTTTCAAATGTGACGACTGGAAAAGTGTTAAATTACTTGTGTGACTCGTATTTCTACTGAACAGCACGGCTTTAGATGGCCACTGCACAAAATTCACGTCAGAAATACGTTTTAGCCCAAATTACTGGCCCAAGGCTTGCAGCCCAGACTCCTCTCAAGCAGAGGCGGCGTCAAGACACCAGACTGCTCCCCGCTGACTCATGTGGTGGCTCCGGCTATCCTGGGCGCTGGCAGGGTGAGGGTCGGTGGTAAACCCACCTCTTTCCTACGAGCACGTCAGAGCACGAGCATCTGACGCGGCTGTCCTGAGACCGATTACCGCAAGCTCCGTGAGCCACCGCCCCTCTACTGCAGACAAGCTGAGAAAGACAAGAACGTTTCCAAGCCCAACCCTCTCCCACAGAGGGCACAACCCTGAACCCGGCTGCCCAAGTGGGATTTCACTGATGCTCAAGATATTTCTACTTTCTGGTTCATCCCACGCTCTGTAGGGAGGAAGCATATTCTCTTTCTCAGACTGAGTCTGGAACTGTGACGTGCTCCCTGGAGCTGCGGAGCAACAGGGCCCTTCTGGCCAACATTTTGGGGTAACGACCCAAGAAAACTGCTTCCTCCGCTCACCCTGAGCGACAAAAGGAACCGCCAAAGAAATGTGTTTCCTACCCATCTTGTGGGATTTCATCACCCCAAATTGTTTGCAAAGGAGAACCTAAGTGTGGGGCTCGACCCCATGACCTTGAGATCCGGAGCGGCATGCTCTACTGACCGCGCCAGCGGGGCACACTGCGACGGGGAGCCTAAAAACAGTTTCTGGTGGAAGAACAAGGTTCATCTGGGACCATCATCTCGATTAGTCGGATACAGACAGAAAGAGCCAAAATCCACGGCTGTTTTCCTTCCGAGAAATTTAACACAAATTCAGGGGCACAACCATCCAAAATGATTTGAAGGGACGGGGAGGGGGACAGAGAACATGAGATGACACTCGCTCCCGTTATCTCCCGACTCCTGCACTGACCTCCCAGGCCGCCCTGCAGCAGAGGGGCTCGGGGCTAACGCAGCACGAACTTCCCACGACGGGTACCGCCAGCTCGTGGTTCAGCGGCCGCGGAGCCCGAGACGGGCCGGGCCGCAGCCTCCTCCCCACGCCAGGCAGCGGGAACAGCTCCCACCCACCAGACTAGTGGCTGCTGTGTGGCAAATGCTCCACAGATGTCAAGAACAGCGGGGGCTGCGATCATTCCGCAGCTCTAGGTGCCCACGACCGCAGGGCTCCGGACACGGAGACACCGACACGCTGCCCGCTTCCATCCTGCTTAGGGACCGCTCTGCCGCAGCTCTGCCAAGGGCGCGGACACGGACTCTGGTCCACCGGGACAGGAACAGGCTCCTCTGCTGGGTGCTTGCTACAGGCCGGTCCCGACGGCCAAACCCTCACTGCCCTTCCCCTGCTCGCCTCAGCTCCGCCTTCCGAATAGGGACAGTCATGCTCCCTTAGGACAACCTTCCTTTCACAGCCCCTCAGGCCATCTCCCCAGGAAGCATCTCCAGTTTCCAGGAGTTCCAGAGCCTTTACTATCCTGACCCCAGGAGCGTGGCCACCACCGTGGGTCTTACAACTCAGAGGGCGACCAGACTGGAGCAGAGTGGAGCCGGGCTCTCTTTGCTTTCCTGAGCTCCTACATTTGAAATCCACACAGCAGCCCGGAGAGGGCAGGAGCTGCACTGGCTTCCAAAGTCCTCGTCACCTCAGCAGTAACTTAAGGAAGAAATTCCTCCCTGAACGGTAACAGTGGTAGACAGAAAAGTCTGTGAGCTGAACTGATGAAAAAAGAAGGAGATTTGTGGAATAACCCTGTTCTCCTAAATTATGACGGCAGACAACACAGATGCAAGGCCAGGGCTGAAGTCTCAGGGCTGCTCTTAGCTTTGACCAAGTCATCTAACTCTCCAGGTGGACGGCAGCACATGCCCCCTTCATAGGAAGGTCTAGCACAGGCAAATATAAGAGATAAGAAAGCAAAGTGTGGTTGCCTAGGGCTGGGATGGCTAGAGGGCTGATGGCTAAAAGATACACAATTTCTTCTTTGGGGTGATGAAAATGTTCTAAACTGATGGTGCCGATGGTTGTACAACTCTGAAAATACTAAAAACCACCGAATTGCATGCTTTAAATGGGTAAATTGTACAGTATATCAATTACATCTCACTATAAGGCTGTTAATTTAAAAAGAGTTTCTTTAGTGCATTTAATAATGACTTCATTAGACACTTTTCATGACCAGATCTAAGGAAGTAGAACATAATTCAACCTACCACAATTTAAAGATCTAGACTGACTTCTGCTGCCACTAGCATACTTTTGAATCATTTTTAAACATGTATCCAGGGAAAGGCAACTTACTTAATAGCTTCTAATTACATTTTACTGAATCTAACCTACAATTTTAAGAATTCCAAAAACCATCATTGGGCATTTACTATGTGCAAAGAACGCGACTTCTACAGAAGTTACGCAGTCCTGAAAGGAAAAAAAAATGTGTAGTAACTGTGGCCGCGAGATGAGCCATGGCTGTGAGATACAGAAGAGGCAGCGGGAAGATTCGGCTCTCCGCGGGCAGCATGGAGGCTCACCAGGAGACCCCGTGTTGCAGACACACTTGAGAACTGCTGAAGCTTTCTTCAGTCATTTCTCTCCCTACCATCCTGTCTGTGAGGGGAAGAACTCACACCTCAACTGCCAGTTAAACCACTGGCAAGGAAAGGGTACGAGAAACAGGAGGAGGGAAAGGCAAGAAACCATCACAGAAACCGAAATGAGGCGGGTGGATATAATATATTTCTTCCAACAATGCCAGAGACGAGCAGAGATTTACGTCCTTTAAGCTGCTTTGTGTGAGGTGGTGCTGGGCGGGCAGGCCCTTCCCGTGGGATCTGCCGTAGGACTCCACCTGCCCGAGTGGGAAGGAAACTGGAGCTCGGCTTGCCTCGCTTCCCCCTCTGACGGACGGGGACCCTGGGTAGCAGGGTGGCTAAGGGCCTTGCCAGAGCGCCAGGCTGGGCCACACTGAAGCATCAGATTCCCGGCCCAGGGTTCTAGTCACTACAGCGCTGCCACCAAGAAAAGCTTTCGGGAAACTATGGGTAGCCCTTCCGCAGCCCAAGACTTACGCTCATTGTCGCGTTGATCTCTGCCACCGTCTCCTCATCTGTGGGGAACTGGTATATCTGGACCCCGTTGCTGACGAGCTCACTCATGATCTTACTCTTGAATTTGTGCAGCTCGTTCTTGGCGATGGTGTCGGCTTTTGCAATGATGGGAATGATGTTCACCTGTGAAACAAACACATCCACTTTGCCACGATTCCCATGGAAGAAAAATACGAGAAATGAATGAAACATAATAAACAACAAAAACTATAAAGCTTCACTTAAACAGAGACGAGACTGAGAATCAGACTTTCTGCCCAGATGCAACATTACGAAGATACGGGATAATCTCGGAGCTCCATCTGGGAACACTTTTACTTCCTCCCATCCGGCACTGAGAGCGAACTTGTAATTTCCTCTTCTGTGCTACCTCGTGGTTTTTTTTTTTTTCCTTTTTTTTACAGAGTAGAAGGAAGTGTTACTCTATGACAAATAGCAATAACAAAGAAGCCCATTCTTTGAATAACCAACCACTCCTTTTAGCCCTCTCCCAGCTACTTCAGGAGCTCAATTTTTTCATGTTCCTACAGTGGAACAGCCGAGCCTGTGTGAGTTAGAACAGAGGAACAGCCCCTCTCCCAGAGTAACATCCTCTCTTTTCTTCTAATGACTGCTAGGAGTGGAGAACCAACATGTTCACCAAAACAAAACCAGTTTCAACTACTTTTAAAATTTTCAAAATCAAACCAACGAATTCTTCTGAAACACCGGCTTCCGGCACATTACTTCTTCATGCCAGAATGAGCCCTAGAGCCAAAGACAAGGCTCACTTTCCGAGCAGGGGCTACACACACCAGGAAGAAGGCAGAGTCTGCCAACCGTGGCAGGAAGCCCAGCGTTGAGAGCCAGGGACGCCCTCAAGCACAAACCCCGAACCCCAACATCGGTCATTCTTCCAACCTTCCCCAGCACTGTCCACACAGCACATTTTTTTAAATTCCTTTTTTAGGAGTAACTGTCGTCCGCTCCGTGGTAGGTACGGAGCTTTCAGTGAGCCGCTACTGACATCCAGTACCCGGGGTCATGCTCCCCACCCAGCTCCGGGGGAAGGGGGTCAGACTCGGTGAGAAAGCCATCCTAGCAAGGGAATGAGGGGGGCCTTTCCCAAGGTTTTCTTGGTCACATCTGCCTTCCTTTGCTTCTTATTTTATTCCAAGAGCCAAATTAAAATCCCTGATCCGTCCCCATGAGAAGACGTGTGGATAGAAAAACCTACTCTTTCCCTATTCCCCACCTACTCCGACCCTCCTGCTTGGGCTCACCCAGCAAGTCACAGACTGCGGGAAACACTGGTGGCAGGGAAATGTGTGGGTCGGATGCGAGGACTTCCTCGTTGTTCTCCCTGGCTGCCTTCTGTACGTGCTTAGCACTCAGTGACTTTTATGCAGACAAAATGGCAGAGTTTCATAGTTCCTTGATCAGAGTAGATAGATGAATCAAGCAATTTAGATCTAAAATCATCCTCGGTGGCAGGTGCTCAAAAATCTTTTCTGAAATTATCACAGATTTGTGATTTATATAGTTAAGAGCCTGAACTTTTCACTCTGCTTCTATCAACAAACCTTTTTGCAAATACATTTGCAGATGCTACCCGGCACTCCCGGCTCCACAGCAATAGCGATCTTGGAAAGCAGTCGAACCTGCTTCCTGGGGACTTTGGTTTGTTTGTTTCCAGCTGGGTTTGCTTTGCCTTGTTTTCTCTCCCTTTTTAACTCAACTTTACTAAGCATGACCCCGTTGTTAAATACCCCCTGGCTGCGGGCTTGGTCCACAGCCCTCGGACAGACCTCCTTCTCTGCCCATCGCCCAGCCCTGTCGCCAGGACAGGACAGCACAGGGAGCCTGCCTCACGGCCCAGATCCCTCCACCGTCTGTGGCTAACTGCAGCTGAAAGAAATGCGACGGAGAAGGGCTTCTATCTGTTCTCAGGAGAACACGCCAGCTGCAGTGGTCCCTTCATGCCACCAGACTATGTCTCAGTAAAGCCGTGTGTCTGCTCGTGCTGGAGGCCGAGAAGCCTGGCTCTGCGTCAGCCCCGGCCAGCGCTCTGGCAGCGAGTTCAGACAGAGGCCTTGGGGACAGGCTGGTCTCCTGAGTGTTCTCCATCATGCTCCTCTGGAGAGAAAGAGTCTTTCCAACAGTGTTTGTTTAGACAAAAAATAACACCCAACAAAACCCTCTGGAGCTGCTAAGACTCTCCATGGAACTCAAAAAGGAGGTTAGAAGAGAAAATGCCATGGCTCCTTTCTGTGGTCATTCCCACCAGCATGTGTTTCTTCGCTTTCAGAACGTCCTGTCCTCCATTTACTTCAAAATGAAAAATCAAAGTCATTGGTTTTTTGTTTTTTTTTTTAAAGATTTTATTTATTTATTTGACAGACAGAGATCACAAGTAGGCAGAGAGGCAGGCAGAGAGAGAGGAGGAAGCAGGCTCCCCGCTGAGCAGAGAGCCCGATGCGGGGCTCCATCCCAGGACCCCGGGACCATGACCTGAACCGAAGGCAGAGGCCTTAACCCACTGAGCCATCCAGGCACCCCGAAAAATCAAAGTAATCGTAAAACAGACCACTAACTTATCAAACTCGTCAGTACTTTTCCTTTAAATGTTGTGAAAGGGAGAGGTTATTAATGTTGAAAGCCCAGGTGACAAACGGAAACTACTTTTTAAAAACACATGGGGGGTGGGGGCAGCGCCTGGGTGGCTCAGTGGCTTAAGCCTCTGCCTTTGGTTAAGGTCATGATCCCAGGGTCCTGGGATGGAGCCCCACACCCGGCTCCCTGCTCCATGGGGAGTCTGCTTCTCCTTCTCCCTCTGCTGCTGCTCTGCCTGCTGTGTGCTCTGTCAAATAAATAATTAAAATCTTTAAAAAATAAATAAAAAATAAAAACACATGGGTGCAATTCAGTTTTAAATCTAAGGAGCTGGACTGTCCTTATCACCTAAGTTTAAAAAAAAAAATTAACCCCCCCCCCCCCCCACTCAAAACTTCCTAATTATTAAAGCCAAACTTTTAAAGATCTTTAAAAAAGAAATTTAAAAAGGGACGCCTGGGTGGTTCAGTGGGTTAGGCTTTTGCCTTTGGCTCAGGTCATGATCTCAGGGACCGAGTCCTGCATAGGTCTCTCTGCTCGGCGGGGACACTGCTTCCCCCTCTCCCTCTGCACCCACTGTGCAGTGCTCACTTTCTAATAAATAAAAATCTTTAAAAGAAAAAAGAAAAAAAGAAATTTAGAGCTTTTAAGAAAATAAACAAATTGTGACTTCATATTTCAATCTCCCTAAATTTAACCCTTCCTATGACCTTTTAGGTGCTTCCACTATATAACTCCCGGCCCTCACCAGAGCACCCACTGGTGCTAATTTAAGAACTAAAAATAGCTGGTAGAGAGCACCATGGTTTTATTTGTTTTGTTTTGTTTAGCCCAACATCCAGAGGTTTTGAAGCCTTTTTCTCACATTGCTAAACCCTATTGTTCTGTAAACCAGAAAAGACAATTACGGGGTTGGAGGAAGCGGGGAGGGACACCGACAGGCAGGAGCACGGAGGAGTTTCAGGGCAGGAAACGACTGTGCACTCTAATGAGGGATACAGCTCTTTCTAGATGAGTCCAAGCCCACGGCTGTCCGCCAACAGGGAACCCCAGTGCCGACAACGCACTTCGGAGGCTGAGTGTCCACGTGAGCGCGGACAGTAACAAGGTGCCCGTGGGCGGGCGTGTGGGTGCGGGGCAGGGGTCCGTGGGCATCTCCGTACCTTCCTCCTAACTCCGCGGGGAACCTGAATCTGCTGCGGAAAACAGTCCCGCAAACAAACTCCAACCGAATGACATCCAAAGGGGAAACGAGACCAGGGCCTCCAGACAGAGGGGATGGGAACCAGGAGGGGCCGGCGGGGCGGGGCGTACCTTGCTGTCCAGCTTCTTCATGGTGACCAGGTCCAGGGACTTCAGGGAGTGGCCGGTGGGGGCGATGAAGTAGAGGCAGGCGTGGACCCTGGAGTCGTGGTAGCTGAACAGCGAGCGCCGGATCTTCAGCTCCTCCTGCAGATACGCCTCGAACTGCGCGTCGATGTACTCCACGATGGGCCTGTAGCTGCGCGGGCGGGAACAGCCTGGGCTCGGCCTGTCTGGTCTCCAACCTCCCGCCGCTGACGCGCCGATGCCCTGCGGCGTCCCTGGGCACCCCAGGCCGCCCACCCCGGCTCTCCAGCTCCGCTCTCCGGCCCTCCCGGCCCGACGCTCGCAGCCTTCATGTGGCTGCGCCCCTGTCCCGGCGGCCGCCCTACCCCACTTCCTCCTAGCGTTCTCCTGGCTCATCCGTCCCTTAGAACAGAGATGAGAACGTGCGAGCCGCGCTGTCACCTCCCATGGAAGACTCCGCTGAGAGCGCGTGGCCTTCCCTCCTGCTGGGCCGAAATGCGGTCTCCAAGTCCGTCTCAGTAAAGGGACTCGGACCGCCTCTGCCAACGGACGGACCCCGGTGCGGACACGGAATGGGGTTCCTCTACTTCAGGCGGCGGCATCACCCAGTGGGAGCTCCTGCCCGGGCGTCCGCCCCATTCCTCCAGACAGGAGGGGCTCTCCGTGCTCGCACCTAGCCCGGGGCTCCTCCCACGGTTTCGTCTACAAACTGATGGGCCCCGGGGGTCAGGACTTCGAGATGGCTTCCAACTCTGACACTTTACGATCCGAAGGTAAACTCTGAACTCTTGCTTCTCAACAAATCATAATTCTAATCTGTTTTGAATGACTACGTATGATCCTGTTAACTGACCATACTCACTGACGGCACACTGGGAATATGCGTTCCATACACCAGATTTCACCAGGGGCTCAGCAGTACCTTCAGTAGGTCACCGTGGAAAAGCTGTAAACTTTCAGGTCCCCAGGGGACCCCTCAGAAGTCAGCATTAGCGGCAAGGAGATGGGTCTACTGGGAACACAATGGGTTCATTCTCCCCAAACTTACCACCTTGCTGAGGAATGACTTAAGCTTTAAGAAAAATAAAAAACCGGGCACCTGGGTGGCTCAGTTGGTTAAGCCACTGCCTTTCGGCTCAGGTCATGATCCCGGGGTCCCAGGATCAAGTCCCGTATCGGGATCCCAGCTCTGCGGGGAGTCTGCTTCTCCCTCTGACCTTCTCCCCTCTCATGCTCTCTTTCTCTCTCTCTCTCTCTCAAATAAATAAAAATAAAATCTTAACAAAGAAAAAAAAGAAAGAAAGAAAAACCTTTCAACATTCCGCTCTCTTGACTCATATACTAAACGGAAGTCCGTGAAAGGGAACTAGAAATCTTTGATAATGTGGATGACAGCAGACACCTGAGAGAATGAACGAACAAACAAAACAAAGCACATTCATAACCAAAAAGCAAAAGCACTCAGAAAAAGAAGTTTTTTTGGTATTTTTCCTCAGTGATTCATCACAGTCCGCTGATTCAATGTGAGCAGACAAAATCTCTAGTGGTTTAAAGAAAAAACAGGATATGCCTCTGTAATGATAAAGTTCTAAATATAACAACAGAAATCCCAATAAAATCTAATAGAAAGAATGAGCAAGTGTAAGTTCCTTCTCTGTTTTCCACGTTAAAACACTGGCAGGTATAAAATAACAATATTAATCATGTGAATTATCATAGGATAGTGGTTAGAAGCATGGATTCAAGCCAAACCAATCCCAACTCCACAACCGAGTATGTATGTGACTTGGAGCAAGTTACTACACCCCTCCGCGTCTCGATTTCCTCAAAGGCAAAATAAGGGCAAAGAAGCACCTGTTATCAGAGAGCTACTGTTACAAATAAGCTAGTGTGTATAAAGCATTACCACAGAAGAGTAAGATGTAACTATTTCACAGTAATAGAATGAAAAACAGTAACAAATAAGAGAAAAGCCAGCCTGATTTTTCAGAAAGAGAAGGGGAAAAGGAACGCTGCCCGCATCCAGCGCACGGGAACCATTCTGCCGCTGGGCTGGTGCCCTGCAGGGAAGTGGACCGGCCGCTCCGCCGAGGTCCACCTGTGCCCGTCCAAGGCCTGATGCTTCCGTCTCCGGACACTGAGTCATGTGTTTGGGGAACCGGGGTCTTTCCCCAACGCCCTCTTAGGAAAGGAAAGGAAAAGTAGCTCGCGAGCAATTGCTCCTTCCTGCCTCACCGGTTCCCGATTTTGAGCTTCTCAGTACCTCCCCCCGCAGCGCTCCAGTGTGTTTCTGCTTCCTATTAACTTCCCTCTTGCCTCTGCTGTTGATTCTGATCCTCCAAGACTATGGGAGGCATAACATCTCTCCTTTTCCAGTGAGGGACGCTTTCTGCCCTGGAGTCTATATAGCCCAAGAAACCTTCTGTTCTCTTACATCCTGGGTTTCCTTCTGCCATGTCCTCTCAGGGAGTTCCGGCTAATCTTCCAGTCTCCTCTTTTTCCCTTTACGTGAGCTCCCTGAAAAATCCCATTTATTCCTGGGTTTTACTCACCATCTAAGTGATGACAATTCATAAACCTCTGCTAGTAGCCCAGATCTCTCGCTCGAGTCTCAGCCCCATCCATCCAGCTGCTGCAGAGGTACCTCCATCGGCTCTTCTAACTAAACGTGTCCAAGACGGGACTCCTCCCCTTGGCCCCAAACCCACACTTCCCTGGATTCCTTCGCTTGGTGAATGGCGCCCACACAGACAGTAAGCAAGAAATGCCACCAACCTTAACTTCTTACCATTACAACAAATTAAAAGAAATGTATTCCAGGAGAACATTTACTAAAATCACTATTCCCTGTGTTTAAGTCAGCCAGCAGTTTTACACTCCCCTTCACCATCCTTTAAACAAACGACCGGTCCCTCTCCTCCTCCTACTCCTTTCCACTTCTGATCTACATTCATGGTCACAAAGATAAGGAAGTTTAACCCCAATTCTGCCTTTTGCTAGTTTCCATTCTTACAGAAGGGACACCAATTTATTTTCCGTTTGGCCAATTTCAACTTCTCTGGATTATAGTCCTACCATGCAGAGGACAGCGGAGGAGGACAAACGGAATCTAGTCCTTACATTGTCACATCGTCTCCTTTTAAGCATGGGGATAGCCCTTCTTACCCACAACTCATTTTTCCAATTCACCTCCAGCCACAAAATTCACAATAAAATACAGAGGCTGACCCTGAAACTGATGGAAAAAAATATTTTATACAGTATTTTCTACCCACCCAAGCTACCCGCTGATCATTCTTGCAGAAGAACCAACACCACTGTTCAGGGGCCGACTCCCCATTTAACATGTGGCCAGACACCCACCATCTCGTTTTCTCTGCCTTGCTGTTAGTTAAAGTTAGTTTTCCTTAGCTCTCAACTACCTCCATCAGAAAGTGTGGTAAAAACAGAAATTAGAGACCAAAGGGTCCACTTCACTACCACTTTATAACTCGGACACAAAGATGTGGAGTTTGAGGATTTCCCATTATCCGTGCCCCTCAGGGCTGATCACCATTACAGTTAGGATACGCCACTGACACCGTATCTCCCACTTCCCAAATGTGGGGCACGTGAATTATTTCTAGCTCTACGACAAAACTTGGTTTACCTTCTTCTCTAGACCCCTTCCCCCTTCTCAACTGAAGAATACAGACAGCAACACGAAGAAGGCCTTAAACCACGAAGAGTTAATCCTGCTGTTACACACAACAGGAAACCTTACCAGATCTCTCTTCCTGTCTCCTTCTAGCCAGCTCTGTCCCAGGCAGACACTCACGCAGGAATGCTGACGTGACTGAAGCTACATAAACACGCCGGGACATTCTCGAAGTCCCGCATTCGTGGCCGAAAAGCTTGCCTCATCCCCAAAGTAGTAAAAATAATCACGGGTTTAGAGAAACAACACATTGCTTCCCATATGGTTACATAGCAATGCAAAAATGCATACCTCGCTTCCAGTTCTTTTATGGAAGCAGACTGTCCGAAAAAAAATTTTCTTTTCAACAATAGTCATTTGGGTTTAGAGTCAACAGTGTCAACAATGCCTTCTGGGGCACAGAGTTCCAAATGCCATTTAAAGAGGTTATGCAACAGCTGTCAAGAAATTTCAGAAGAAAAAAAATATTTGGTATCTAGGTTAGGTTAATATCACACTTCCTCTCTTCTAAATCTCCTTGGAAACTATTATTTGACCCAAATGAGTCAGATCATTTCTTAAAGAGGCCTCCAGCTGCAAATGTGAGAATCGGTATTGCAGTAGCCACTCGCGTCCGTGCTGGCCCGCGCAAACCAGCAGGCTCAAGGCCAATCCCCACTCGGGGGGGACGCAAGTCGTGCAGCCACCGAGGCCGTGACTCTGAGCGGGGACGAGCACGCGGAGTCGGAGCAGAAAGATGCTGGAAGACTGTTCTCATTCCTGCAGGAAGGTCCGGTTACTGCCTTCCGGTCAGGGGGTGCACTAGCATGACATCCTCCAACCCCAGGGAGAAACCCGTGCGGGCCGGAGAGACGGAGACATGGCTCGCTCGGAGCACACGGTGATGGCCCCATGACAGGGAACCCCGGCTCTCTCCCCGGCCCCAAAATGCACCTGTGCTCTTGTTGCCGTTGCCAAGGCCTCCCCATCCTCTGTTCCACTTGGCCTTACAAACAGCCTTCGGGCGGGAGCCTCTCCGTCATTCTCTGGCACTGAGGCCATAAATTAAGAGCAGCAGCTCAGCTGCAGGGTCTGGGCTTAGCTGTCCCCCACCCGACACAATGTACAGACAGTTCATTTTGACCAGATGCAGGATGAAATCCTTCTCACTACATCTAACAATCACTGCTGTTATTACAGGACAATGTTTATTGAAGAACATTTAAACTGCTCTATAGATAAAATGGAGCTCAGCTACAGAATGAATTAAATATTTCTTCCTAACTACTGTGGTGCTCATATATATCGAGATAGTTAAAGTATCTCTAGGCAATACACATTCTAGACTAAAATAGTTCAAGTTCCTCTTTACAAAACATATGCATATAATATACACAGTTCTGAGGAAAATTTAAAAAAGAAAGAAAAAATAAACCCTGGTACTAATAAAATTTCCGCGCCCTAAGCAAACATATCTTACTGATTTGGTGTTTTATTCCCTTAATGTTGTCTCTGCACAAAAATGTCTCTGGAAGGGGCGCCTGGGTGGCTCAGTGGGTTAAGCCTCTGCCTTCAGCTTGGGTCATGATCTCGGGGTCCTGGGATCGAGCCCCACATTGGGCTCTCTGCTTGGCAATGAGCCTGCTTCCCCCTCTCTCTGCCTGCCTCTCTGCCTGCTTGTGATCTCTCTCTCTCTCTGTCAAATAAATAAATAAAATCTTTAAAAAAAAAGAAATGTCTCTGGAAGCCCCCTTCTAGAACCATCTTTGGACCTGGGACAATTTTAACTTTCTTTAATTCTTCTGAAAATGAATACCATATTTAAAATAGTCGTAAGACATCTGGTGTTAAGAATGATGAAGAGGATGGATGATCTCGAGAAGTGTGAACAGTATCCGGGGACCGAGGCTGACTTATCGGTTGAGCACCAGTTTCAAGATTAACGGCTTCCCTCAGATAAAGGCGTACAGCAACTCACAGAGAAGAGCCAAACTTCCTCGGCTTTATAAATTGAATATGTGTTTTATCAAACTAAAAACCAACTGTATTATTTAATAATCATACCTTCAGGTTTACGGGAACGGGTTTCCACAAATGACTACGTAAGACTCACTTGCAGTGGCAGCCCCTTTCTATGTACAAACTAGCAGAATACAATTCTTAGAAAATACTTTATTTCTTAATCAGGTTAAACACGTCCTTTCTTTCACAAGTATACTTTACTGGATCTATTACTTCATTAGCTTAACAAACCCCACTGGAGAGAGAGGGCAAGTTTAACCCAGTCGACCTACATTCCTCATCAGGCTGGACTGAACCACAGTCATTCAGACTCGACTGGGGAGTTCCACACCCGCAGGCTGCCCACCCCTCCACAGGCCTCGAGGAAGCCCCCCACGCTTCACAGGACTCACAGTGCCTCAGACCAAGCACTCCCATCAATGGCAAGATCCAGTCCCAGCTGGAAATCAAGATTTTTTTCAACAGATCTGCCATTAAGATGCTTTCTGCACTTTGAGGTTTTAGGAGCTGGTACCACTTTGACCAAGGACTTCAAATGCAGGATGACCCCCTTATGACCACACCCCGTCCCAGGCCTTGCCTTTCACAGTGTCCTTCCTCAGGCCTCTGCCCAAGAGCAGGACTATACACAGTATCACATGTCCAGTGACGCTCCCTTAAAGTGAGACAAACTGCCACGGTCCCATCGCTGTCACTGGGAGAATCCAGGCTACAGCCCAGCTCTCCTGAATCCTGGGGCGTGGCTTCTCACAGAGGATTATCATCAACTCTCAGTTTTCACTGAAATCTGTAAGAATTGGGGGATTAAGTCAAATATCCCAGTCTGCCTCAGGGACTAAGAGAGCATGGCAGATGCTCATTCCACATTCCTCTCCTCTTTAACGCCTTCTTATTTTTCAGAGTTGCAAAAAACAAAAACAAAAACCACATTTCCCAGATTCTCACGGCTAGTGTTCTAGAAGCGGTTTAGTTTCTACCAAGCAGAGGCAGCCACACGAGACCTGGAAGCAGGGAGTGAGAAACCCACCACAGAGGCCACACCTGTTCTCCTTGCAAGTGACGGTAAAGGCATTCGGTTATCCGGGACAGAACTGGTGGTTCTAGAGACCGTCCCGCCGTGCCAAGGGTGCCGAATTACATGAGGTGACTGGTGGCAGCGGCGTCTGCCAATTGTCCTGTAGAATCACTGGGTGTTTCTCTAGATTACTTTTCCTGCTGGGAAAGCCCCCAAATCTAGTTCCATGACCCTCCTGGAAAAATGCCATAAGCTTTTTTTTTTCCCTTGCACTAGCTGGAACCGACTGTGCTGTCTGGTTCAGACCTCAGGGAAGAACATTCTAAGAAAATTTCTCAGAGAACAAGAATGTCTTTTCTATTAGGTAACAGAAGACCAGCCCCATAACTAGGGAACATTTAGCCTTTGAATGTACCCAGGACAGGCCCTCCCATCTCCTGGTCCATTTATATCCCCATGAAACCCCAAGATGTACCTGTCGTCTTTATTTATCTGGTCTCCAAATCCCACGGTGTCCACGATGGTTAACTTCAGCCGTACGTTGCTTTCCTGAAGCTCGTAACTTCTGGCTTTTAACCGGACACCTGGTTCGTTGTGCGTAGCTGGGTCACTTTCAAATTTGGTGTTGAATAAAGTGTCCATTAACGTGGATTTGCCGATGCCCGTCTCACCTGATGACCACAAGGGAGACGTGACAGAATGTGTCAGTGCCTCTCAGACATCAATTGAATTCATCAGAAATTTCTCAATCATATTTGTAAAATTTTCATAAAAGTATCACCAGAAATTCCATTACGAAAAGGTAGTTCTTCCCATGTGTAAGCTATCAAAGACCTCTCTAGATAGGCCTTAATGGATTCCAGGAACCACTTAGCATAAAAGATCTTGTACTTACAGATCGAGATGCTCTACTTAACCTCTGGATAGAGAAAAAGAACCTGTGAGCTTGCCTGTGGCAGCTTATACATTGTAAAGACATAAACTGTACGTCTTCCTCTCCTAAATACTGGTATGTAAAATTACCTTACTTTAAAAAATACTGTATTGTTTCTGTTACCAGGGGAAAAAGACCAATCTCATTTATATTACGTGATGTCACCAAATCTGATACTATCTAATGCTGCTGAAAAGAGTGACATTTTCAAGACGACACCCTTGACAGTGATAGCGGTCCCAACAGGCCCAGCTGAAGCCACCGAGGGCTCACTCTGTGACGGGCCCCAGGGCGAGGGCTTCCAATGCATGACCACACTTAAACCCTACTGCGATCCCCCATGACAGAGGTGCTCCTGTCCCCTCCATTTCACAGACGGGGCAGGTAAAGCCCGGTGAGTTTAAGGAACTTGCCGAAGTCCCACTGTTCTGTGGCAGAGCCACAGTTTCCACCCAATTTCTGCGTGGTTCTAACACCTCCACTCAACAAACACAACGTCCCGACTTTCCTATTAGAGAGAAAACCCACGCCTCGTGTTTTCCGGTCACAGGGACATGTCTGTGTGATGCCTCCATATCACTCCCATTTTTCCTTCCCTATCGACTGGAGTCAAGACGGAAAAACATTTATTCGGCAGCTCTTCCAGGTTCCGTGTGAAATCTGCGATGATGAAAGTTAATGAGGTGAAAAAGCCTGCAACGAGGGCCTTGTTAATTCACATCGAGAATTCAACTCGACGTTTACCGAAGCCCTGACGCGTGTGAACGCGAGCGGCGGGGACCCCAGGCCGCTCCCCTAAGTAAATGCGGACCCCAAACGCGCAGCAAGCACGTCAGCCAGGCCTTCGAACAGTATCAAGCAAGACTCTTTCCTAATCCTAATTCTTATGTCGAGTTAAAGCGGCTGGCAAGGAGGAAGAACCTACCCTTTGGTGGTGCTGGTGGAGGCGGCAATGCGATGGTGAAAGAGGGAGGCAGAAACCAAGAGACAGGGTCCGTAAGAATGCCTCTATTGTTCAATCTGGAATATTTCCCAATTACACTCTCAGTTCACTTTAAACATGCCAACACGTTGCAACTCTTTCAACAAATCCAAACCCCATGAGGTTCCTCTGCTAAAGGGTTGCTGTGAAGACTTTTAGGATGGTGACGATTCTATGAGAAAAAGAGCTCTGGGATTTGTAGCTTTAAAAAAGCAACGGTCCCACTGTGTGACAGAATCCACTTTTCACTTACCAATCAGAGCTTCTGTAACACCCATTTTTTTTTTTAAGATTTTATTTATTTATTGGACAGACAGAGATCACAAGCAGGCAGAGAGACAGGCAGAGAGAGAGGGAGGAGGAAACAGGCTCCCTGCTGAGCAGAGAGCCCAATGCAGGGCTCGATCTCAGGACCCTGAGACCATGACCTGAGCCGAAGGTAGAGGCTTAACCCACTGAGCCCCCCAGGTGCCCCTGTGACACTCATTACTCCCCAGCGCCATGGGAAACTGAAGGAGGATGGAGCGTTTCTGGATCTGAGCTTTCTCTACTTAGAAGCTTTATTGTGTCTTACCACTGGCTAGAATGAAACTGTGTAAGTACATCTGCCTCACTCTCTAACCTTTCCCATTAGACAGGCCCCTGATACATCTAATATCAAAGAATGTCCTCCTCCACCAGGCCTCACTCAGCCAGTACTTTTTCCAGTGCCTACAATGTGCCGAGCGCGGTGCAACTCTCTGGGACCACGACAATGAATTAGCTTGACGTGGTGTTCTCCCGGTGTTGCTCGGAACCTGACCTGGAATGTGACGGAACAGCAGACTCTACTTCAGCATTACAGAACGACATTCTAAGTGTCTGCCACAACCACATTCCTCACGTGAGCAAGACCATACCCTGTGACCACAGGTAACGGGACCGGGACTAGCCCCCGACCGAAGGCACCGGCAGCAGCCTGGTCACTATGCTCCAAGAAAGTGCTCCACGCTGGACAGTGGCCTGTCCGTCCAATCAGAACTTCTCCCGTTGGGGGTCTGAACGAGAGATACACAATCCACATACAAAGCAACAGCATGGAAAAGAAAAGGCACACAGAGGGAAGTGAGTAGGCAGAGGCCCTGAGGCAGAAAAGAAGGTACGGAAATAGAAGATGTGTTGCTGATAGACCCTCAGCAGGGAATACAGGGTGAAGAGAGCAGAGAGATACAGTAGAGGTTAGTACCTGAAATTTATTCATTAATAATATTTAAGTACATCCTCTGTGACAAGCATGGGTGCTGGGGACAAAATGATGAATAAAAATGGACAAGTGACACTGACTGAGCCTCTGTAATATCCTGTCATTCCAGATCTTTACAAAGTCTGGATATGTAACTGCTGAGACTGTTTCCGGTTCTCCTTACTTTCCTGGATATTCTTATTTAAAAGCCCATCAAAGGGCGTCTGGGTGGCTCAGATGGTCAAGCATCTGCCTTCAGCTCAGGTCATGATCTCTGAGTCCTGGGATGGACACCCCACCCCACCCCAGCTCAGCTGGGAGAGTCTGTTTCTTCCTCTCCCTTTGCCAACCACCCCCCCCCCAACCAGGTCCCCTGTGCTCTCTCTCAAATGAATAAAATCTTTAAAAAAAAAAAAAAAAGCCCATCAATAAAAGATATCTAAACTAGTCTCTGCTTCCTAATGGGATAGAGCCAACAGCTGATATCTGTGATTCATGGCTTAACAAAATAACCTTGAGCAAAACAAAGTTACTGTGTAATGGACACAGAAACAAACAGAGCTCTCCCTCGCGGACACTTAGAATCCACTTAGAATCGCAGGCAATTCAATGCTGAAGGCGCTGGAGTCATTGTCCGTGTCTGTTACATTTGTAACTTTATCAAGTGCCGCAAAGTTCTCTTCCAGATTTACCCATTTTCAGAACACAGACAAAGGAACAGCAGCAGAACTATCTTAGAAAGATCTCTGCATAAGGTTAAAGTTTCTCTCAGTACACAGTGACCCTGTGAACAGCAATGAAGACTTCAGTTTACATGGTAAGGATCCCAGGTTACCTAGACAGGACTGAAATGACCAATCCATTTTACTAGGCTGAGAATTCGTTAAGCACATGTGAATCAGGAATACTGTGCCCCCCCCCCCTTTTTTTTTGTAAGGCAAGGTAATTTTAATTATCATTTACATTAAGGTGGAAATTATGAACAATTAGCATTCCAGGCACTACTTATAGCACAGGGCTGATCAATGGCTTGGAAAAACCACTGTTCTTCTAAATTTCAGAGTGCTTTTCTTTCCATTTCTATGCTCTGTGCTTTTAAGGGCCGTAATTAGACACAGCTACTCTCACAGCAGTGTGATTCACCAAAAGCAGTTGAGAAGGAATGACAAATTTTGGAACAAGAGGAATTACAGAACGAGGGGACTTTGGAGTCCATTGGTTCCTGAGGCCGGCCTCTATCCTCAGAAAGTAGGGCATCTTCTAGAATTCTGAGCCACCCAAAAGAGCAAAAAGGCTTCATTATAACTGAGTAACAGAAAGCCTAATAAGTTTGGATTCAAACCCAACAACCACAACAATATTTTGAGAAAATAAATAACTAACACCAGCTCTGAAGCATTTCAGAACTCCCTAGTGGAGTATCTGGCACAACACAGGCATTCATCAAAAGTTAACTGAAGGAAAAAAATGATCATGGTGATCATTTATACTGAGAATTGCAGTTTGGGTAGATTTTTCGGAGTTTGTTGTTTGTTCTGTTATAAATACATCTGCCTAAACATTCCGTTGTTACAGCAGAGATTTACTCTTAAAGTTCTATCTGTGGCTTCTGCTTCTCTTGCTCCTGCCAAGCCTGGTGGACAGGACACCCACATCACAGTCAAACTCTAACGCTTCCATTCTATTCACAGGCTTATTTAAACCACCAGCTCTAAGCTGGATGTTAAAATAAAAAGAAGAAGAAGAAAAAGAAGAATGAAGAAGAGAAGAGAGAGAGTGAGAAAGAAAGAAAGGAGGGAGGAAGGAAGGAATTAAGAAAAAAGAAAAAAAGACCCAGTAGGATTATATTATTGATTAGAAGGTGATTGTAGATTGATCAAAAAGCCACTCCATGATCAGCATCTTTTACGGACTGCCAGGTCTCGCAACTTGTTTAATTATCCAAATAATCATGCATGAAGGTCGGCCTGCCTCCTCAAAATATTCCAGAATTTTATTCTTGGATGAAGCCGGATAATCAGAAAGCTCTGCTCCTAAGCTGTGTTGTTTTAACTCCTCATCAAATCACCTTTGATGAAACATGTTTTGTCTAGTGCCACCTGCGTGAGAGACTTGAAAGAGCAACGTGTGACACTTGGCACTGTGTGGATTAACTGCACCGATCTGGGGAATTTTAGAAATCTAGACCTAACTGCGGTGACACGGACCGTATCTCTGCTGAAAATCCACGGGGGAGATTTTTCTAGGTGAAACCGTTTCATCTGGAGCAACTGTTTTGTTTTCACTTTACACATACCATAAATCTGTCATCGTTTAACTTTTAGCTGATGTCTGGCATGTAGTATATGCTCAGTGAGTATCTTTTGGGTGGACGGATTCATTCCATGCTCTGACCACTGGCTGAGAGGCAAATCCATCCCTGAAGGAACTGCTACAGACCGACCTGATAGCTTTAGTTCCGGCTCATCCTGGCTTCTCTTTATTTTCTGGGGTTAACTTTATCTTTATTCATTTACTCATTCACTTCACCCTGTAAATCATTTCATATCCTTTCCTGAAAAAGCAATACGGGATACAAATGTACACCTGAAGCTAATGTAACATGTGTCAACTATACCCAAATAAAAAAAAATTTTTAATAAAATTCTTGAGAAAAAAAGATTTAAGTGTAAAATTCCACAGTTTATGTTCTTACCATAGTCTTGGCTATAAATATCTTAAACTTGCATGTTTTCTACTCCTCTTCTGTCATTCTCTCAAAACAACTATGGTGGGTTTACAAGGAAGATTTCTATCTTCCAGATGTACTATTAATTTACTTTGACCCTGCAGAACCAGTGGCTCTTTCATTGCAGGGATGTTACAGTGTTTTATCCGTCTGTGTATATACTCAAAGAACTTACATACTTCTGGATCAATGTTGAAGCTTCTCACAGAGTTAATGCCATTTTGAAAAATGAGTAAGGTACATAAATTTAAAATTGTGAAGAAAGGTTGAATAATTCTGATTCCCTAGAGAATTACAGCACGGTAAGAAAAGGCTTTATGTAAATACAAGTACAGCTTTAGGGGTGATTTAGTATGTCATAAGCAAGACAGAGGTGGGGGGTCTGGCATCCAATTTATCACCAAAAGAGTTTTCTTCCCTATTAAGTGAACACTACTCTCCTGTTTATTACATTTCTTTTCAGGATTCAACAGGTATGGGTTCTAATGCCAGACATTTAATGCGTGGCCTCTAAAATTAGCTCATGCCAGGATGAGTTACTGCCCTGGTTTGTTTCCCCTCTTCGCAACCTAAAAGCTCTTGCTACAAAATAAAATTAAAATTCAAGGCTTTCTTGTTAAACATGATCAGTTTCCTTACTAGGATCATAACTCTCTTCCTAAAATTCTCATTTCCCTCCCATATTTATCACGTGAAAATAAAGTAATGATGCTTTAACTAGCACACACGTGCATAGTGTGTTAAACAGTAGGGTGACAAGGTGAAAAGTACCATGGATATGCTTCAATTAAATAACACGTACTCCTCTAAGTGGCTGTCAAATATTTTGATCAAATAGAATACTTCTCCACAGACTCTGACTTTAAAAATAGATGGACCATTGCGGATGGAACTGAAAGGTATTATGCTGAGCTACATAAGTCAATCAGAGAAAGACAATCATCACAGGGCTTCCTTCATATGTGGAACATAAGAAACAGCACAGAGGACCATAGGGGAAGGGAGGCAAGCTGAATGGGAAGTCATGAGAGAGGGAGAAACACCACGAGAGACTCTTTTAACTATAGAAGGGTTGCTGGAAGGGTGGGGGTTGGGGGGCTGGGATGATGGGGTGATGGGCATGAAGGAGGGCCTGCGAAGTGATAGCACTGGGAGTTATACGCAACTGATAAATTACTGAACAGGACATCTGAACCCAATGATGTACTCTATGTTGGCTACTTGAATTCAAATAATATAAATAAATAGATAGACAGAAAGATGGCAGTGAGAGTTGTTTTCTGATAGTTATTTTGCTGTAAATTATTTGTGGGAAAGGGATCTGATGTGTTCTGCCGTCTGCGCATAAGTATGCTTAGTGTTTAATGCTGACCCCAGGACCCGGGTCTCCCGGAGAGCTCACGTGGGCTCCAACCAGGTTCTAAGGAGTCACGGAAGCAAACCTGGCCAGCCAGATACACCGGCACGGAGAAGGGCCAGGACTTACTGTAGCGTAAAAAGGAAAAACACACAGTGCAGAAGAATATGGACAGTGCGATCTCATTGGTGTTGCTGTAAAACCAAAACACTGAAGTACTTGCGTAACTGTGCGGGACCTGTCTACCCGCCCAGGGTGCGTCTCCTCCACACCAACCTCCCTTCCCATCACGTCTTCTTCCTCACAGGGCACCTGTGGTGTTTTGTGCTGAGCTAACCCCGTATCCCAGCCCGGCGCGCATGTGTCTCCGGCCTGGTCCATCTGAGACGTCCGGTGGCTGCTCAGCGAGAGCCGTCAGGAACGGCTCGGCTGTCCTCGGGGCCGCGAGGCCAGCGCCGGCTGCGTGAGGCCACCGCCCGCACGTGAGGCCACGCAGAAGCAAGCGGGACTGAGAACCAGATGCGGCCTCCAGAACACTCTGCGAACCCCCAGAGCCAGCTGGTGTCAATGCAGGACTCTTTCAGCGCGTTCTGGAGCTGCGGAGGCCTCTTACCTGAGTTTCGACTGGATTTCTGGAATTCTCTGTGGAAACTTTCCTAACACAAAAACAGTCAGAGAGAAACACAACACTGCCGGCCTTGAAGGTGGAGGAAAGTGTCGACAAGCGAAGGACGCAGGCAGCCTCTAGAAGCTGGCAACAGCAAGGCCACGTACGCTCCCCCACAGGTTGTGGAAAGAAACTCAGCCCTGTGGATGCCTTGATTTTAGCCTGGTAGGACTTCTACAGAACTATAAGATAATAAGCCAGTGTTGTTTGAAGCCACCAAAAATAATTTTTAAGTACAGAAAAATGTTAAGATTTGTAGACGGATTCCACAGGGCTACCGTACGGAATGGAAATGAGGGCAGCAGGGGGCAGGGGGTAGGGAAGAGCTCCTAATTAGAAAAAAAATATGTATTATTTTAATTAAATTAAAAAACTAATTTTAAACCTGTTTAAGAATGAGCCCAGGGGCGCCTGGGTGGCTCAGTGGGTTAAAGCCTCTGCCTTCGGCTAAGGTTGTGTTCCCAGGGTTCTGGGATCGAGCCCTGCATGGGCCTCTCTGCTCAGCGGGGAGCCTGCTTCCCTTCCTCCTCTCTCCGCCTGCCTCTCTGCCTACTTGTGATCTCTGTCAAATAAATAAATAAAATCTTTAAAAAAAAAAAAAGAATGAGCCCAGAATAAATATCTAAAAAGGACAGGTATTATCACCTACCCAGGAAAGTCAGAATAGCAGCTGCTTTACAAATCCATCCAGGCAGTGTGGATGTGGCTTGTGATGAATTCCAACTAGCATCATAACTGTGCTATGTACACAGGGTCAGCCAGTGAGCCAACACACCCACCGCACACCACACATCGGGTCAAACCAGGTCCTTCCAGAAAGCCCAATCCCACTGAAAGCCTTTATCCTACTTGCAGGGGCTGGGGCATAACTCTCACATGTATTCTTTTTTTTTTTTTTTTTTTTTTAAGATTTTATTTATTTATTTGTCAGAGAGAGAGGGAGAGAGAGCGAGCACAGGCAGACAGAATGGCAGGCAGAGGTAGAGGGAGAAGCAGGCTCCCTGACGAGCAAGGAGCCCGATGTGGGACTCGATCCCAGGACGCCGGGATCATGACCTGAGCCGAAGGCAGCTGCTTAACCAACTGAGCCACCCAGGCGTCCCACTCTCACATGTATTCTTAAAGCTGATTTTGGAGACAGGGCTGGGAGAGGCAGGGAAGAGAAGCCAGAGTAGTAATTGGCCTATAATTCAGAGCACTTTTCAATAGAAAATCAACAAATTGCCAACAAATTGCTACGCTAATGAAGAATTGCCCTGCTCTGCAACGAGCATTTACCCTAGGAGAAAAGACAACTCATTTATGCCACTCTGTAGAACTAGCTGCCATTCAGGAGCTCCCCTGCTGAATTTTAAACAGCCTCATGTCGGGAAAAGGGGAATGCATGAGAGCTGGCTGCTTTGGTCATGTTTCTCTCGAGTTATTCTCTTACCCGACGCTTAAGACATAATGCCAGACTGAGCTAGTCTAGTGTACAAGTCAGTGTGGCTTTCTACAAACAAACCCCCAGTATAGAGACTACATTTAATATGTTCAGGTTTTTTGAAAAAGAAAATATCTGTCCCTAACACATTTTTAAAATGGTGGTTCTTATATTCAACGTCTACCCTTTTTAAATTCAGTTCATTTTACTTGGACAAGAGAAGTCCAGTACATTCGGCCAAGCTCAGGCGAAGGATGGTCCACTTGCCCACATACGTAACTTCTCCTGGTCTGTCTCAGGGTGATCTCTCCCAAGCATATACCCAGAGGACAAGAGGACAACGGCAAGAACAATGCAGCCCAAGCCACTTCACTGCCGTACAGCCTGGCCACTCGTCAGGAGCAACAGTGAAGGGAAGGCCGTCACCTGTCCCAGCAGCATTTCTGCTTCAAACCAACAGATTTATACTACTATTTTCCTCACCTTCCTTTCTGCCTTCCCTTTAAAAAGGATATGGCTAGAGAGAAGAAAAACACCAAGGCCAGAGGCCTAGACGAATGCACATCTACAAGATATGAATAAAACACACTGAGGAGGTAGATAAATCAAGTCTCTTGGATTTTTTTTCCATTGATCTATCAGGAATACACTAAAGGTCAGTTTTTTATTCCAATTTAAAGACACACATTTAATCTGTAATTCAGGCAGAAAATTTACTCCAGATATAAAACAGAATTCTACATTCTTTTGCTCTAAAAACCAGAAATATAAACATTAGGTTTATTAGGGAAATTAGAGTAATTTCAGATTTTTTACCTCTAAAAAGACTTCAGTGGAGGTTTCTATCGCACAGTAGTCAGAGAGCTGAGAACTAAATTCTAAAAATGCTGTTGAATGCTCCCTCTATGTGTGCTTCTATCAGTCCCTTCTTTCAACTTCCTACAGTCTTGCCAGACTCTAAGTCCCTCACCCCACCAAAAATTAAAATAAGCGTTTTAATAACACTGAACTGACCACTTGACAGTGTGACACACATAAAAATACCAATTTGAGTAACATCACAAAGTTCATGAAACATTTACCACATACAAGTCCCAATCTTTGTACCTCTGTGACATACACAGTGTATTACTGCCCTGACTTACTAATGAGAGAAAGAAGAGTAGTAAAAGTATCATTCCCCTATTTCCCCGAAATGTGTCCCTCTGACAGTCACCTGCCAACACTTCAGGATCAGAGTCCTTGCTAAGCAGCCAGAGATGAGTCACTTACCAACACACAGGATGTTGAAACAGAATCCTTGAGAAGTAGACTTATTGACCAGTTGGTCCGGGAGACTGTCAAATCCAACATGTCCAGAAAGGGACAAGTTTCGAAGCTCTTCATTCTGGAATTTCAGAGGGAAACGTTTGAGAATTCAGGAACTATGCCCCCTGAGTTACCCCGCACTGTGGCTGTGGCTATGACCCTCTCCCTGCATCTCTTCCTGACATGCGTCGAAATAGAAGATTCCCTCTAAAGCCACATCCTCCTTGCCTTCTACACAACTGAAGCAACTGAAAATCCCAAAGCCACGCTCTTTCCACAAAATCACACTGACTCCCAAAGCAGACTCTCTCCCAAGGAGTTTCACTTCTGCTTCCAAGTGTACTGGTCCGGGGAAATGCCCGCTTCTAGGCTGGCAGATAGGCATTAAGTGACATAAAAACCCCACCATGATGTTGTTTTTTTTCAAGAATTCAAGAAAAACTTTCAATTTACTTTCAACCCAGAATATAAAATAAGAACATTCTTCCAGACACAGAAAGGAACTCTGAGACCCTCAGAATGGAAGACACATACTTATTACAACTATAAAAATTCTGTAACCACCATAAATGCAACATATGTAAAACTCCTCAGCACTTGAAGTGGTCCTGCCTCCACCATCAGCTCTACAGGATTCTGGGGGCATCTTTGCTTCCGCCTCCAGAGCACCCAGCATGGGCTCCGCACTCACTGGGCCTTCTCCGTTTACTGAAGGAGACTGGGGTAAGAGAGTTCTCATACACTTAAAAATTTGGGTGATTTATGCTATTTTATAACGGTGCTGACTGCCTCCATGACTCTGAATGTGTCTCGGATGTATTGGGAGGTAATTTGTGAAAATCTCCTTTCCTGGAGCACCTGGGTGGCTCAGTGGGTTAAAGCCTCTGCCTTCGGCTCAGGTCATGATCTCAGGGTCCTGGGATCGAGCCCCGCATCGGACTCTCTGCTCGGTGGAGAGCCTGCTTCCTCCTCTCTCTCTCTCTCTGCCTACTTGTGATCTCTGTCTGTCAAGTGAATAAATGAAAGTCTTTAAAAAAAAAAAAAAAATCTCCTTTCCCAAGAAAACAGAGGTGAGCTATGGTCCCTCCATTACAACATCATGGTTACTGATATTGAAACTAGATACTGGTGTCTAGATATTGAAACTAATCTAGATATTGAAAGTCCCCTTGAAAGCAAGACTCCTGGTGTACTTTCTGGTTCAGTTATCAATGCTCTTTGTATTCAAAATACTGAAGTCTGAGTAAGAAAATGAGCCCCACAACCCTATTTTTTTTTTTCATAAAAAAGAAGTTTTGCAAAGGACCGTTTCATCGATATTTTTAAAAAGATCGAATTCCTTCTTCTGCGTTACATAATGATGACCGGGATTTCTCTTCATTGTCGAGGACTGAGACTCCATTTTCACATCCCTGTGGTCACTCTCTAGGCCGAGAAAAAGGCCTCCCTCGATACAGTGACTTTAAAGGAATGTTTCACGAACAATGTAATGGCTAAGGTCCTTGCCGCTCTAAAATTCTAATTCTGTGAAATACAACTAAAAACCGGCACACTGCCCGAGTCCCATGATGGCAGCTGCAGGTGTGAGGTCAATGGGACAGAGAGCAGATGCCTGATCTATGAATAGTTTCCTTGAAACCTGCCAACAGCGAATATGAGACTCAGGAGGAGGCACTTATCCTTGAATAGGATGGCGCCGGCGACAGCTCCCCGAGCAGTTGGTAGCAGACCCCACGGGAGGCGGGCCCCCACGGGCAGCAGACCCCCATGGGCAGGAGGCCCCCACGGGCAGCAGACCCCCACGGACAGGAGGCCCCCACGGGCAGCAGATCCCCATGGGCAGGAGGCCCCCACGGGCAGCAGGCCTGGTCGCTGGCCAGGCCTGCTCACACCACCACATGGCCCTAATTCTACCACCTGCCTCTTCCGTTTCCAGACCTCAAAGGTTCAGACAGCAGGTATTTTTAGGGTGTTTACCACATCCTCCAAGACTTGGGGGAGGAGGATCTGAAATGAGTCTGGGTTCTATTTAGAACTCTTGCCAGCACAGCTGGTAGTGGCTGCTGTGCTCAGGCCGGGAGATGCCACCGCACCAGCCTCCCTCTGCGTTCCATCTCTGACCCCAACCGTCAGCGAAAGGCCTGAAAGGAGGCAAGGCAGGGAAAAGCCATCACCCTCCGCTCCCCCTCGTCCCCTCCACAACAATTCTTTTCATTTCCGGGGGAAGGAGGGGCAGCGGGGGGACAGTGGAGGGGGGGAGTGGTTTATTACTGTGGCTTCTGCATTGTTGGGTTTTTAGATCAAACAGATACCCACCCATGAGCCAATCCTGGGAAAGAATCAGAGTCAGTAATTATAGCTCTCATCCCAGAACCCAACGCACAGCATCTCATATTCTCACCATTTCCAAAACACGAGAAACCACCCACACACCCACTGAGTATTTTTATACCCACTGAAAACCACATACAAAATGAAGGGTTATAAAACAGTTTGGTCTTGAAATTTTTTAAATTTAAATGTATTTCTTCAGAGTCTTCTAACTCTGGACTATGAAATATGTACATTTCATATTGCCATTTTAAAATTCCATAATTTGAGCCTAATTCTCTGCCCAGTATTAAAGGAACCTGGAGGGTCACTGGCCATCAGTATGTGACTGGAAATAGTGAAGTAGGAAGTCCCTCCTGTGGTTCACCAGCAGGTTTAAAAACTAGAAAGCACTGTAGGAAAAGCAAGTAGAGGCTCTAAGTCACACACAACAGCTGAACTGAATTCCTACGTCCCAGAATTTTATGTCACCATGTTTACTGCTTCTTGCCTTAATCTCTCCCCCCAAAAGTGTAGGATCTCTTTTGAGTCAATGGGTGCAGTCTTCGGGAATTTCATGTATTATCATGTCTTCAACCACTACGCATCTGGAAAGGACTCTCAGCTTTCTACCTCTATTACTGAACTTTTTGCCTGAGTTCTAGTTCTGAATCTCTATCAAAGGGACGCTTCTCTTGGGTTACCCCTTCAGTACCTCAAACTGATGTTCATGAAACCGAAATCGTATTTTTCTATCCCTATCTTACCTATGTGTGAGACCCAGTTGTCCCTTGCATAAATTCCGAAGTGTGATCAAGACCGTATCCTCCGCCCCTTTATTCCTACCAAGTCAACCACCTTCCATCTGGTCCCTCCTCTCTCTCTTTTGCTGCAAAAGGGATCTCCGAACTCAAAGGCCCCCAATCCAGACTCCTTGGCCTGCCACCTCAGGACCGCCATGGGCTAATCTCAAATCTCCTACCTAATCTCCCACTTCTCCCCACAGGGCACCTTGCACTGAAGCTCAACCCTGACCTTTACTACTCCTGAGACAGGCCCACATTTCTCGCCAACAGTTTATTCACACCATTTCCTCCATCTGGGGAGACCTGATAGCCAATGTCTACATATCCACACCTTCCAGATCCTGCAGAATGTGATCTCCAGCATTATCTTTATTATTAAATCTCAGAGAGAATTTCAGTAAACATATCCCTTACCAATGCAAGGAAAATAATGATTGGATAAAGATGGGTCAGGCCATTTGGTATTCCATGACCATCATAACCGCTAACATTCATCGACCATTTCCAATGTTCCAGAAAAGCCTTAATAATGAGCTAGTTAATTTATCTTAACAATTCTACAAGATAGTTACTATTATGACCCAAACTCAATTTTAGAGAAAACAGAGGCACTTAAGTTTAGTGACTTACCCAAGGTTACAGAGCTAGTAAGTTGAGGACCTGAAATCTGGGCCCAGACGTCAGGTTCCAGACTCTAGAGACCTTGCACTTAGCCATGGTATGGCACGATGACCTACAAACTTCTCAGACAGCCCCAGACAATACAATGGTTTCAGCCACTACCAAAATCCAGTATGTTAAAGGGGGGGGGGACCCCTCTCTAAAGTCATAATTCTTTGGCAACCATGAGAAATGTAAGTTGAGAATTCAAACTGGCAAAGGAGCTCTGCCTGTACCTTCACTTGTCCTGGCAATGCCAAGGCCAGACTTTGATTTCTGCAGCCATGGTACACGAAGCCAGTAATACAAGGCTTAGTTTCGACCATTCTTTCAAATGAACGTGCCAACATGGAACCACTAAGTAAGTAACAGTAAGACCTTCGTTGATTTAGCCCTGCGCTTGCTGATCTGTCTATGGAGGAGCTGTACTTACATGATTTCTGTGCCCACTCCATCTTGAAATGGCTTGTGACTAATTCTATGGTATAAAATAATTTAACAACCTCATTTTTCTCTTTTCAGGTCACTTCCACGTGGGCACAATTATTTATTTGCTCATTCCAAAATACTCACTGCTCAAAGCACTCAGGGACCAGGTGTTATTCTTGTTACTCACTGATAAGCTCTCTTCCTGCCTGTAAGAGGTTTACCATTTAGGGGCGCCTGTGTGGTTCAGCTGGTTAAGCGGTCGACTCCTGACTTCAGCTCGGTCATGACCTCAGGATCCTGGGATCAAACCCCACATTGAACTCCGCACTCAGTGGGGAGCCTGCTTGAGGATTCTCTCTCCCTCTCTCTCTGCCCCTCCCCCAACTTGTGCACTCACATGCTCTCTCTCTCCCTCAAATAAATAAATCTTTCTTAAGATTTATTTATTTGAGGGAGAGAGAGAGAGAGCATGGTGGGGGTGGGTGAGAGTAGAGGGAGAAGGATAGAGAAATCCAAGCGGACTCTGCTCTGCATGGAGCCCGACTTGGAGCTTGATCTCAGGACCCCAAGATCACAACCCCAGCTGAAACCAAAAGTCAGATGCTCAACTGACCCAGGCACCCCTAAAATAAATAAATCTTAAAAAAAAAAAAAAAAAAGGAAGAGATTTACCACTAGCAGTAGAGGCAGGACATCATTAATATAATACCACTAAGGATTAAAGTGATAAGCTATCATGACTTTATGGCTGATATGAGGAGAGAATTAGCTTTTGGACAGGGAAATTCAAGAAGACCTTGTGGAGGCCAAAGCTCCCCAACATGACCAGGGGAACAAAAGTCCGGCTTGCAGGAGCCTCCTAGGTAAGAGCTGTCCATGCCCAAAGGGTCACTTTACTCTGAATGTATACTCGGAAGTTTATAATCGACAAATTTTTTTCAGAAGACGCCTGGCTGACTTCATTATTAAAATAATTATAAAGTAAATTACAAAGTAAATTATTTAAGAATGTGTGCGAACACCTACATTCTGAGTGCTGCTTTAAAACAGGGTCCATAAAAAAAAAAGGGGGGGGCGCCTGGGTGGCTCAGTGGGTTAAGCCTCTGCCTTCGGGTCAGGTCATGATCTCAGGGTCCAGGGATCGAGCCCTGCATCAGGCTCTCTGCTCAGCAAGGAGCCTGTTTCCCTTGCTCTCTCTGCCTGCCTCTCTGCCTATTGGTGATCTCTCTCTCTGTCAAATATATAAATAAAATCTTAAAAAATAAAAAAATAAAAAATGGAACAGGGTCCACAGGGGCGCCTGAGTGGCCTAGTCGATCGGGCTTCTGACCCTTGACTTCAGCTCCAGTTGTGACGGGATTCTTTCTCTCCCTCCGCCCCTCCATGCGCTCAATCTCTCTCTCTCTCAAAATAAAATAAAATAAAATAAAATAAAATAAAATAAAATTTCACAACTCCAAATCTTGCTTAAGCAGGAGCAGGAGGGCAAAGGGTTCGGAGTCGGATGGGCGTGATCTGAATCCCAGCTTTGCTTCCTACTTTTCTTAGTCTGTGACGAACACTTGGCAGGGGGTTGGGAGGAGTGAAGGAATCAGTAAGTACGAGAGCGCCCAGCACTTAACAGGTCCTCGGAAACCTGGGTTTCCTTTCTCTAATTAGATGGGAGGAAAAGAGGACTGATTTTAAACTTCTAAATGAATGAGCTCTGCCAGTGCTGCTGCGCATGCCAGGAGGAACTGCTGATCAGCAAAACCCTCAGACTAACCAAGAAAGAAAAACCACGAAGGGAAGAACAGAATGAACAAAAAGTAGAGGAGAGAGAGAGAAGATTCTAGCAGAAGAAAATTCACCCTAAATAAGAAAGTCATTTACAAAGTTGGGGCAGGGGGCGGGGGGAAGCCACAGAATCACGTCCCAATTCGCAGGCATCAGCACCTCCACAGCTGGAACCCATTCTGGATTCCCCTCTTCACTCTTTCCTCTATTTCAAGCCAGCCAGAGCCTCCCGAAACTGGGTGTCCCCGCATGAGTTCTATTTACCACCTTCAAAATGAACCTACAACCCTTCTCCGATTTTAAAAACTGAAGGCTTCAGTGGGTGTGGTCAGGTGATCTCCAGCGGCTGATCTTATCAGCCAGCAGAAGCCCGGCAGCAAATTACCAAGGTGATACGTGTTTTAATGTCTATTGCAAACAATTAGACTGAATTTTTACCTTTAAAAATAGATATTACCATTTAAACTTAGAAAGATTTCACCCCTTTAAAATGATAAATTTTTTTAAACTTGAGCAATAACTTTTATGCATTTAGAGAGCTGGAGATTTTGTTGACAAAAAGTGGCAATTACATTCTTCTCAAATCCTCATTTTATAGATAATAAGTTACACTGACCCACGTCAAAGCCTCATCTTTAAATGAAGAGATTTTACCAAGCAGCCTCTAAACAAAGTCTTTGGTTCTAATGCTAATTCTATGGTTTTCTGAATCTGGAAATCACAGATGCATAAATCCAATTCTGTCACGTTGCTTGAAGACAGCCAACGCAAGGCAAACAATTCCTGGTTGTATGTTTCCTCTTACCAAATCAAGGCAGCTCAATTTTTAAATGGCCCTTGAAATTGAGTGTCTATCAGTTATCCTAGGAAACTCCAAACCTAATAGAAATCTGTGTGTATGCCTCTGTTTTCCAGCTTAACTTTTCATTTCTGCGTGACTGTAATAATGACGACAGTTTTTTAAAAAGTTATAAAAAGCTCACCCTTTACAACTGCCCTGCTTAAATACACCTCTTCCTTCAGCTGTATCTGCCGTCCTCCACAAGATTTTTGAAAAGTGGGTTTACAGCCTTAAAAGAAAACAGGAAACAATGCTTCCGTGTAAGTAAGTTAATCTTCTGTGTTCAAGGAAAAGAGGAAATCTTTCTTCACGCTTTCATTCACTCCACAAATACGGACTGAGTACCAGTGTGTGCTAGAGACTGTGCTGAGGAGGTGAGGTAAGAAAACAAAGCATCCTGAACGCACGCACCACAGCCCAGCGGGCCACATCGGTGTTAGTCAAACAGTCACAAGTAGATCGTCACACACTACCCAAAAGCATGGGACACGGTGCAACCGTAGGAACTCGCCAGACGGCACCAGTGCGCAGCACGTCCGAACAGCGCTCGTCCGCAGCACCGTCGGGCAGTAACTGAGCCAAGCCCCCATGTACAGCTGATGTGCAAGTTTCATGTAATCAGATGGAAACAAAGAGTATTTCTGACCAGCTTGGCCTGAAGGGAGGAGGTAGAAATGATGAAGACTCAAGTCTTAAGAAAAAGAATGTCCAATTTTAACTGACGCTGAGATAGGACCATAGGACATAGGCCCTTTGTTCTCTGTCTTTCCCCCTGTAAAGATGCCCACTTGGGAGAAAAGAGTAGGTACGTGTCCCTTCCTCGCCTCAGGTGCTGCCTTGTGTTTGAGGTCCTGTTTGAGTGTCCAGATGCCGCCTCGCCGAGGAACACGCTGTTCCTGACATGAAATCCTTGACTGAGCACCAGCCGGTCCTGGAGAAATCCTGCGCTCACAAAACTGCCGGAGAAGGTGTACCCGAGCGCCTGACGGGTCGTTTTCGTAAACACACACTCTTACCTAACTACATTTTAGAGAGTATTGAACTGGTTTCATATTCTCTTTTAAAGAAAGAGAAGTTGGTGGGAAGATGGGAAACGCCCTTAGTTCCCATGCAAAAGGGAAAACTCTGGAATGCGAAACATCTCAAACCACAACTATGAAGCCCGCATGGGGATGTTTTCAAGGCCAGGCATTGCTGGGGCCATTTCCATAATATAAAATGTCTGCAGCATCTCATTACCAATCAGGACGGCGTTCTTTAAGGATGACCTGGAGAACATTTGTGATTCTGCCTGTCATCTATAACATGAAATCCCAAGGTCAGAGCCAAGAAAACCCCCAAGGAAATTGTCTCACACAAGCAGCAGAACAGAGAGAGCCAGGAAGAAGAGGGAACAGTGAGGAGAAAAACCATAAGAGGAAAGAACTTGAGTGCAACCCAGCTGGAAGCGGGTCCTGAGAAGGAGCATCCAAGGGCAAGCCCCCCAGCCGGAAAGCCGGGGAGATCAGCTCCGACTAACAAACCCAGGTAGCCCGCCTCAAAACCACCACCAGGAACCAGAAAAGATCTTGATTCGTATTGAGTAACCGCCCCAGTTTCAAGTGTCATTTCAAAGTAAGGCTCTCCAAAAGACTGCCAGAGAAGGAACAAATTCTGCTTTTCCAGATCCTTGCAAAAATAACGTGGGGTGTTTTCTCTGGGAATGGTATGACTATAGGGAAATTTTACTTTCTAAGTGTTATATTTCCATAATATTTGAGTTATTGCAAAACAAACACCCCATACCTTTTAAACAGAAAATAAATAAAAGGTTTTAAACATCAGAAATTGCTATAAAGGATAACAATAAATAACAAATAAATAATAAAAATCCTTTTAAAGGAGGTCATCCTGCAATTCTTATTGTGGCTAATAGATAGGTGATAGAATAAAATATACAAGTAGTTATTTTTCTAATAGCAGAACCAAATCACATTGGAAGTGATAAAAGTGAGCAGAAAAGCAGAACAACGCAGTGGAAATTGCTTGACGGGTGAGGTCAGAGGACTCAGGACAACCCTGCCATTACTGAGCTGTGTGACCCAGGAAGCGGAAGTCATGGAACTTCTCAGCCTCAGTTCTGCCAGCTTTAAGATAAAGCACTTCACGGGGCATTGCAAGAATTAACGTAATTCCCCATCCTCAGCTTAGCTCACACATTTTTCTCAGATGACTTCTTCCTGCCCCCGCTTTAGTGACTTTCCATAGGCTAATGACTACTTGTCATAACCCGTATCCCCTCCTCTCCCCTGTGCATCCGTAGCCCAGGCATTGCTAAGCCAACATCTCCTAAGTGGATCTCGTCCTATCCCCCATTCAACTTAAATCTGTCCTTCCTCACTTTTTCTTCTGTCAAATGGCAACATCTACTTCAAGGTATCAGAGAGTCCCAGTCCCCTAGAATAACACTGGTCAGCATGCATATCGCTAGCCCTGATTAAAAATGTACACAAATTTATACGCTTTCACCCTCTTGCAAGAAGAAAAAAAAAGTCCACTGTATAATCATAAGCTCCCCCGCTGGCCTCTAAGTTCAACAGTGAGGACTTCTTGAGGACTTGAGGACATCCGGACCAACCTGGCTTTTCTCCTCTGCACCCAGATGTTAATAACCACCTCCCACACCTTTCTTAGCCACATCTTTCCCATCCAACCCTTTAACAGACTGAATCCTGTCTATCAGCTGATTCATGACTTGAATATCCCCCTCGTCCTAGCACTACCCCCATCAGACTTCACCAAAGTGCATGTCTGTGTGACATATGACACAATCACGTTCTCCAGCCTCCTCATTCTCAGGTAAGGAGGCAGACAGAGCAGCTGATGGGTTTCCCCTGTAAGGCGGGCCAGGTGGAGATACGGGACCACAGGGAAGAGCCAGAGCCCTGGAGCCTGGCCCATCCCTCTCTCCATCACACTTGGGGCTGGCTCTGAAGGTGAGAAGTCACAGTGGTTGCGGGGTGAAGGCTGACCCCCAAGCCTGGAAACACACGGGGTTCTAGCTCTCCACCGGTGCCCCCCAGCTCCCTACGTCTTCTCGACATCCCACCGCCTGTCACAGCAATGGCCCACACGGCCTCCAGGATGAGTCACACCTCTGACCCAACAGAAGTGGGTATCTGAAGTGAACAGAGCCCCTCGCTGCTGCTCACGACCCTGGATCCCAAGGGGGTGGGCTGGGGAGGGGAGGAGGGCTCGAGAGGTAGTGCTGAATTACCAGTAAATCAGACTTTCAGCGATCCAGAAATTGTACAAAATGGAAGCACTTTCTTCTTACAGACAGAATCTTTTTCTAAACGTCCGTGCGAACTCTGAGAGATTCAGTCTCCCTGCGTGCCAAGAACTAACAACAACCAAAAAAGACATTTTTCTTAAATTTCCGAAGACGACTCTTTCTTTTTTTTCCTGAGTCAAAGTGACTAATGCCTGTAACAGCCTAACATCACAAAGTGCTGATCAGCAGAAAGTCTTGTGTTTGGGAAGGACGAGGCCCACATGTGCATTCCAGACACTCTGACCAGCGCTGCTGGGCTCAGAGGAAGAGGTTGGGGGAGGGCAGCGACGGGACAAACAGTCAAGAAGTATTTAGAAAGGCACCGTCCAGTTAGAAACAGATGCTGCAGCTGCTCTCTCGCACCCCTGCACATCGCAGAGATGACGAGAAGCCCCTCGCATGGCCTCCTCGGAAAGTTAATGAGGAAACTACCGAGGAGGGTCATAATCATCCGAAAGTCCTCCAGCTCCGCAGCGGGATCCCGAACACCCGGATCCCGTGGCAAACACACCACCTCTCTGGCAGAGGAGAAAACCACCCAAATGTCTTAGTTACTCATCGGCCCTGCCTGTATGATGTCGTATGGCTTCCACGCAAATTTCTTCAGAACAGTGATGAATAGGAGGTCAAAGATTATTAAGGGCCCTTATCAGTTGGAAGTTTTCCCCTCAACTTCTTACGTACGTTTCCACTCCTCATAGTCACACGTCAATTCCTTAGTTCTTCCCGGCTGAGAAATACCGCAGCTCGGTCTGTGTGTTTCTACTTGCTGAGTACATTCATCAGCAAATAATGAAATCTGGATGGGACACTTCCTTCCCTACGGCACCATTTCTATCACCGGATATAAATTAGCCACTTCCTTTTTGAAAGATATCATTTATTTCTGTCCCTTTCTGATGGAAGGGGATTTCAGTTATGGTAATGACCATGTAATGGTAGTCCCTGAAAAAGAAGAGGAAAAATCCAAACCCGCTCTAAGGCGGTCATAAACAAAAGTACCAGCGATGTTTCAGTCCCCACCTGACTACTGAAGGTTGCCATATTCGGGCCACACTCAGTCCCTAACCCAGGCTGGTCTAGAATATCTCTGAACGCAGTGACAGATTTCCAGCCCCTGAAAATTGAGGGGCTATACCAAAAATGCCCAGAGCCATGGCAAATACATTCCCAGGAAATAAACATAAAATTAACATTTGATATCACTCTGCAAGTATTATGAAACAATTCTGACCAAAATTCTCAAGGCTTCCCAAGAGTTCTACTTCGTTTTAGTCTCAGCCCTGGATGAAACACTACCGGGGTGCCATAGGGGTTGTTGACATACGTTTGGGGGCATGTATTAATTTCCTATTGCCATGGAACAAATCATCACGAGCAGGGGCCTGAAGCAACACTTATTTATCAGCTCGTGGTTGTGAAGGTCAGAAGTCTGGATGGGGCATGGCTGGGTTCTCTGCTCAGAATCTCACAAGGCTAAAATCAAGGCGGTGGCCAAGCTGAGTTTGGATCTGGAAGTTCTGGGGGCAAATTCCACTTCCAAGCTCGTGTGGGTTGTTGTCAGAATTCAATCCCCTGCAGCTATAGGACTGAGGTCCTCCTCTCCATGCCCACTATCAGCCAGGGACTGACACAAGGGGTCACCCGTAGTTACTAGCCATGTGGCCATCTCCTCTCCACAGCCAACAGGGAAGCTCTCATATCCCTCTTCACATTTCAAATCTTCTTCAAGAAAAGTCAGTTCCTTTCAAGGGACTAATCAGGTCAGGTCCACCCAGGAAAACCTTCGTATCTTAAGTCAGCTATGCCATAACATAACTTAATCACAGCGGGTGACTATCCCACCATATTCCCAAATTCTGGGTGTTATATGATATGGGTGGGGTGTGTTCACCAGGGAGCTGGGCTAGGGGGCCATTTTAGGGTTCTGTGTTATAACATTCCCTGTTTAACTTTAGGGTATGGTAAGATTAGCATTTACCGAACTCAAAACAAAAGACAAATCTCCAGGAGAAAAAAAAGACAAATGAGTAAAAGCACAGTAAACTAGATCTCCCTCAAGTTACGAAGGCAAGTGAACCACTAACAAAAGTAAACTTCACAAGTATTTCAGTGCGTCTACATAATAAGAATTCTAGGAAATGCAAAAGCTTTTAAGGAACTTACACCTTATTGGGGGAAAAGTCATTGAGAGAAAAGAGAAGACAAGTGCAAAACGTTCGGTGATGAAATACAGGACAAAGGTTATCAAGGTTGGACAGTGGAGACTGACATGGGCCCCAGCAAAAAAATGGGGCTTTCCTAGAGGAGGACGGATCTCTCTCATGAGATCACAACCTACAGGTCATAAGATAAAAATAAGATTCAGACTGTTGCAGGGAAGGAATGGAGACGGAAGGAGAGAAAGAACTAGTCAAGAGAAGCAGCAGGAAAACAAAGAGATCTGAAGGGCATGGAAATCAACGAACCGGAAAACTGAAGAATAATTAAGAGCGAGGGTTTAAGACTTTAAAACTGGTTCACATTTCATTTTACTGGAAATATTCCTGAAAGTATTAGGAAGATAAATATAAACCGTACATAACTAAACGTATGCCCAGGCTCTGCCCCTGGGTGTGCAGTGTGGAGAGACGAGAGCTGGGAGCCATCACTGAGCAGCGACATCACGGAAGATTTTCATTTCCTACCCACCAGGGCACTTACGAACTTATCTTCTCACCAGAGCCGGAGACCAAGGGATCTAGAGTATAAAACCGCCTTCCAGCCAAGGTTTTAACCCAGATTACAAGCCTGGGCAACCATCCAAATGGTAAACTATTTCACGCTAACTTCCCTTAGAGCATTAAAAAAGCGTATCTTGCAGAGACCCTAACAGACTGATCCATTAGTTCGGACTGTAATTTCTGCCATTCTAATAAAGCGAAAGCTCTCTTCTTTCTTACTCTGCTCTCTTTCTCAAAAAATAGAACCAAGTAACCACTAAAAAAATAATAATAATAATAATAAATACTCCCACCAGCAGAACAGACTCTGCCTTAAAGAAGTTAACTGCGTATTACAGAAGTATCCATCCTGCTGTAAAAAAAAAAAAAAGAAAAAAAAAAAAAAGAAGTCGGTTTAGGAGTTTTCTCACACATCTTGGTGTACTTCAGAAAGCAGACCCAAGGGACTATATTATGAGTTTCCTCTACTCCCAAAGGTTTGCTATTGATGGGTGGTTTGGGATGCTGGCTCTCTTGTCCCAATCAGCTACATGCAAAACAAACCTACTTTTCACAGGCTGCCCCATAAGAATGTTCCCACAGTCCCCTCCTCCCTCTCCATTGTCTCTTAAAGGGGCGTTTTCATTATCATTACTGTCACGGTATTTCTGATTAGTCAAGTAGGACCCAGGGAGGATGCTCCATACAACAATCTGATATAAAATCCCTTTAGCTCTCAAACGGAGATGATAAACATGGGCAGGAAAAAGCAGAGGTTACAGTTTCATGCCCGTTGTTCGCACAAAGCACAGAGGGGCTGGGTCAGCAGCCCAGACTTCTCTCGGAGATGGGGTTGAGTTCCACCTCAACGCTCCTAGATTAACAGATTAAGAATTAGATACGTGTACAGGAATCCATTTCAGACGGTCTTGGATAGCGTGATTGTAGGGAGGCATGAAGCTGAAATCGAAACTTGAAAAATCACAGCTTGGCAAGAGGTCCTTGCTATAATTCATATATTCTGTACAGAAGAGAAACTGAGAAAGTTCAATGGGCCCCAGTGTGAAAGAAAGTCTTAGGCACTGATCCAAGTAGCTAGCTGCCTTTAATCTCTCCCGAAGCCTAATGGTTCATTAGAATAATTATTATTCACACAGAGAAAATGAAAGGCAGCAGGAGGAAAAAAGTGATAATTACACGGGCAAAAACAAGAAAAGCAACTTTGGCCGTTTGGATTTGAGAAAAATCCAAGCCTCAAATCCCTCCCACATAAAGAGGGTCAGACCGTATGTCTTACTATAATCATGGCTACACAGAGTTAAACCCCTTTTGCCACAATTGCACCAACTGTGCGTACTGAGGTTGGCTATTACCGGGAGTGGGGATTGTGCACTGTGGTCGCTGCAACCACCAATGCAGGGAAATAAGGCTCGGCGTCAACCCCCAGGATTCCTGCTCAAGCCAACTTCCTACACACTCTTCATAATTCAGAAGACAGCGTGACAGCCGCAAGTCGTCTGGCTACTCACGCTCACGGAACATCAGGAAAACTCGCTAATGATTCGTGAAGCTCCAGTCCTCAGGGAGAGTAAAGCCCTCATCAGTGTGCTTCGTACTCTGGGATCGAGGCAGGAGAGCGGACCGGTGTCTTCTGTAAGTTGCCTGGAGTACCCGAATAATCAAAGTTCAAATACCCAGAGTAGCAAAACGAGGGATGAGGCTCTGCCACATTTTCTAGCCAGAGAACTAAAAAGGGGGAGAGGGAGTAATATTGCCCTTGATTGATCGACCAAGAAGCAGTAACTGAAAATGCCTATAAAGACGGCAATGCCAAGTGTGTCCCGGAAAAACAAACAAGACACTGCAAGGCTACACGTGTGGTCTACGGGCGTTTCAGTATTTCCTTCCCACAACCGTCACATACAGAATGGTTCACTGGGTACTTCTGTGCCGCGGACCATATCTGGACCTTTATAAAACTTCCTCCCACTGGGGCGTCTGGGTGGCTCCGTCAGTCACGCGGCCAAGTCTTGACTTCAGCTCAGGCATGACCTCAGGGTCCTGGGATCCAGCCCCGCACCCGGCCTGTGCTGAGCAGGGAGCCTGCTTGCGGGTTCTCTCTCCCTCTCCCCTGCCTCTCTCCTGCCTTCACACGCACGCTCGCTCTCTCAAAAATAAATAAATCTTAAAAAAAAAAAATCTTTCCACTTAACCCCCATAACACTCTGAAACAGATATTGTTGGCTCCATTTTATAGATAAGAAAATAAGCCAGAGCTCTATGCAATTGCAGAACCAGTATTTAAACCAGTGATGCCAGGTTCCGAGGCCATCACCACCAATACCTTAGGCGGGACAACTTAATCTTTTCAAAGCACACCCACCTCTGCACAGAGAATGCCTCCTTCCTCAATGCCTCCTTCCTCAACCCGTCAAATCCGACTCATCCTTAAAATTCCAAGCAAATCCCACCTGCCTCGTTAAGCCTCATCTGGTTCCCTGAACTGCACGCCATTGCTCTCTACTGTACAAATATTCACTGCATCTGGGCCACTCGTCACACCCAGCATCCAGCACCGCACTTGGCTGTCCACCAGACGGGCCCCCTGAAGCCCGTGGATCCCTTAAGGGCAGGACACCTGTCGTACTCCTCTTACTTTGAGCCCTACTACAAGGTCACGTGACAGGGGCTGTAGATTTAAGGTGAATGAATGCAGAGACCCCGTTCTCACAGGTTAACATTCTTCCTCTGCCTCCTCCAGCCACAAAGAACTACCACTCAGGAGTGGCATTTGTTATGGGCTAAAACGCCCAAGGTGTGTTTGCCGGGAGGAGATTTCAAAGGCTCACCGGAGAACGGAGAAGGGAAGCCCCGGCTTCAGGTGCAAGCTTCAGTGTGGTCTCCTCCCAGTACTTCGAGGCAAGCAACTGTGCCTCGTGTGAGGTCAGGTATCATCAGGGCTCTTGCTCTCGGACATAATTACTCGGCTGAAGTTCAAGTTAACATTTACAAAGCGTGTGCACTTGCACTGTTCCTACATATATCCGTAGGCATACGCCACACACCGGCACTTTACGTGGATCCGACTCAGCTCCCACCATCGCTTCCGAGGCGTGTACTATTATTATTATTCCCATTTTACAGCCAAAGCTCAGAGACCGAGCTGCTCAGGATCGTGCAGCACGTACGGGTGGCCCAAAGCCAGGCTGACGGCCTCCAAAGCACCTGCCACAGCATGAACAAGGCCACAGACTGACAGATGCGTCTCGGCCATGAAGGCACAACCACAGCATCGCACAAGTGCACTGCACCGCCGAGGTCACCACCTCCTAAGGTCACCACCTCCTGAGGTCACGCGCACAGGCCCCGAGCCACCCTGTGGGGGCACGTAAGGAAAGCAGAGGCTCGGGGGAGCGCGGAAACAGGGAGCAAGGGGAGGAGGACCCCGAGAAGAGGTGGGTCCCCGCGACCGACTGCCCACACGGATTTCTTTCTTTCTCACACAGAGGGAACGAGTGTAACCTAACGACTACAGACCACAGCCACACAGACTACAACACTCACTCGCTTGTCTAAAAAGCAGAAATTATTCTCTCTGGCAAAGCTGGAAGACCAGTCACGGAGGAAACTCGAGCTGAGCTCCTACGGAAGACACAAGGGCACTTCGGACTACAGTACGGGGCAGTGAGCCAGGCTGACGGAAGCCACTGGACTAAAGCACCGAACCGCTCGCTCCCACCGCAGCCGCCCGGACACCGCTGAGGGGCCAAGACAAATACGGCCGCGTTTGCCCTAAAACTCCCAGGACTAAGGGCCACGGAAGGAGAAATATTTTCCGTGCCCCTGCCTACCGTGGGTGGGCAGGGAACCAGCAAGCCACGTTACCGACTTAATTCTGCTTAAAAACGACGCAGCTTTTGGATGAGGACATCTCCAGATTCTTCCCGGCACCCTGTCCAGGGGACAGCAGAGACAGTTGTCACCCGCATCTTCACAACCGAAGAGAAAACGCGGACCGGCTGCATACGCACAGAGCACCACTGTCCACTATTCCGAGTTTATTAAAAACGAAACCTTTAAAGGTCCCAGTGTTGTCGACCTCGGGGTGACCAGCGCTGCTCATCGTGAAGCTCACCCGAGGGAGGCAGGCACGGGCGCGCGATGGCGCTTATGCGCTTTCACTTGCTGGGACGTGTCCCCAGACCCCGTCTCCGAAGGTGTCTTACTCACAACCACCTTCCTTCACGCGAGCTTCCTGGCAGCTCACGCTCTCTAACAAGTGCTCCGACCACCGCCACTGCGGCACCGGCACACACACCCGTTTTGCTGGGTTTTTCCTAACAACCGGTGAGGCCATCACCAAGGGTTTCGCAGGCCCACGGAAACCGGGTCAGATTTCATCGATGTAGGCAGCAATATTTGTGCACGGGCACAAACGGCAAAGCATTCTGAAAATCAAGCATTAGTAAATCTTAAAGTTCCGTATCACTGAATACCATTTTCTTCCCCTCCAGTGAAAACGGGGAGCTGGCTCTTCCTTGAGCTTTTTCCCGCGGCCTGAATTTCTCTCCCACCGAACACGCTGCCTTCCGGAGAGCCTCCCGGCCACCTGGTTCCGCGCTGTCGCAAGCGCGCGCACGTGCAAATCACTCTGGCCACTGCGATCCCAAGCTAAATGCCCTCGAAGGCTTCCCGCCCTGGTCCAGGCTGGGGCTACTCTAAATGACACACCCGCCATCCGTCTGGGCTTCGGTTGTGTCGTCTGGAACAGAGACAGGAGAGGAGAGGGGCTGCTGAGGAAGGACAAGGGAATTATGTCCACTTCCTAAATTCCGGGGTCCTCTCGTCACCACGGGGGGCGGAGGACGAGAGCTGCCGGAGCCCGCGTGAGCGTCGCTCTCCAGCTGCACATAAAACCTCACTGCAGTGTCCGGTCACCGAAACAGAAGTGTAACGTCCCGAAGCCGACTGTGCAGAAACAGCAGAGGGAGGGAGTGAATGCAAGTCAAAGAGTGGGTTGCCCCATCCAAGAAGCACAACCTGAGTACAGTTGGGAAACCACAGCAGAAGCCTCGTTTCAAGCAGAAAGCAGAACAGCTCAGCAGCCTCTATGGGCCCGGATCAGTGAGACATGGAAGGCCAGTGCCGGAGAGGCCATCGCTCGACCACCCCACACCGAGAGCCCCAGGTTCTAGCCCCTCTCTTCAGCTTCAGACTGGCTCACTGTGTTTATTTGTACAATAATGAGGGAATCACACGCCTGAGACCTTGTGTTAACACAAGAGCTGGAGGTGGAAAATGACCCCCCGATGGATACAGTTCCAACTCGTGGATCCAAACAGGTGTTTCTTACACCTAGAAGATTCGGGAGATCCATGCCCCCAAAAATGAAGAACTGAATGAGGGAAAATACAGATTCATTGTTTCCCCCAAGTGCTAGAAACCAGAGCTTTCTTCAAATGTGTCTGGAACATATCCTTACCGTGTAGAGAAAATATAACACACACCGGTATACTCAATAGCCAGCCCAAGTAACTGAACATTCCCGAAAGCTCTGATGGCCGGGAGGACCCTACAGGATGGCTGCCCTGTCTCTCGTGTCCACCACCAGACGCACTCTCCTGGATGTGCATTAAGTCAGTTTCTTGTTTTCCTTTAGAACGGTACCTTATACACCATCCTAGCACAGTCACTAAGAGTCCCAACTTCGAAATGGACAAGCACCCACTCTCTTCTACATGCTGCCTATCAGGAAAGCCAAGGCTCTTCCCCAGAGGGCAAGGAATGGGGAACAGAGACTGGGAGAGTTACTTTAAAGAAGCAGTTCTCAAAGCACGGTCAGATGTCCCTGGGACTTCTCCAGGAATCTTTTAGGGGTGTGTAAGTCCTTCCTTTCCTAACCATCTCCCTGGGAGGCTGGACCTGCACGGACTTCAACCAAAACAATTCACTGTATGAGAGTAAATGAAAAGCAGATCTGCAGACCCAGCTGTCTTCTATTAAGTCAGACACTCAAGAGTTGCAAAAATGTAAAACAATGCATCTCATCTCATTAATTTTTTGGTTTGAAATGTAATTACATTTTATAAAACTACAGAATGTGATTATGGTTTTTTTTTTTTTTTAATAAGTAAGTAAATGCTGTTAAAACTTTAAAAAAACAAAAAAAAGTAGACTGATGCTGCGACAAAAACCCCTGGGAATGGCTGACAGGACATACTTTCCTTTGTGAAGTACGCCAACTAACCAAGAATGTCCCGAACAACAACGTCCCTGTGAGCGCTCTGGGGCGGCGGAGAGAGCTTTCCAAAGCACCGTTCTGTGCTGTCTTAAGTCCCTGGTTATTCTTTAGTCCACGGGAGAGAGAGGCACACGCGGGCAGCGCCAACAGTAACCCAAGCTGTGTTACATAAGACTTTTACAAGGGCTCACAGTTTTTACAAAGAGCGCTTCCCATAAATGTCCAAGCGCATTGAAGCCCTAAGTTAACCCAGGTTCATACCATCTGCAGCCCAGCTCTGAAACTGTTAGGATGTTCTGCATCATAAATTAGTGGGTGATGGGGCGCCTGGGTGGCTCAGTGGCTTGGGCCTCTGCCTTCAGCTCGGGTCACGATCTCGGGGTCCTGGGATCGAGTCCAGCATCGGGCTCTCTGCTCGGCGGGCAGCCTGCTTCCCCCTCTCTCTGCCTACTTGTGATCTCTCTGTCAAATAAATAAATACAGAAAAATCTCTTTAAAAAATAAAATAAATAAATTAGTGGGTGACCAGCATCCTAAGCATGAGATAACAGACTGGGAGGGGAGTTTAGGTTTTCTCCACTGGGAGACTAGAAACCACCAAAGAATCTGCTGACAAACTCCCTACCCAGAACGCCTCAGTTCTACTGTCCTTGGATTTGTAGTATAAGCAAAAGTCAGAGGATCTGGCTCCAGTTCTGAGTCTGTGGGCCACTTACTCTCCTATGGGCACTTACTCTCCTGGGTCTTGGCTTCCTTCTCTGTAACATGAAAGTGCTGGATGAGATGACTTCTTTAAAAATCCTTCCTGCTCAAACACTCTGTGAAAGCCCAAGCACCAAAAACCTGATGTGGGGCTTGGTCTGCCGCCACAGATTCTAGGACAGGGTGCGGCCGAGTGTCAGTGAGCACCACGCGTTCCCACGCGCTGTAAACGGTGGACAAGCACCACAGCTAAGGGGTGATTTTAAGGAGGAAGAGGACAACAGGAAGAGGAAGCAGGGAGCGTCCACAAGGGACATCCAGGATGTTTTAACACGGGCTTTAGCTGCTGGGTAGAAGGTACAACCACCACTAACACTCAAGGGACAGAACCCAATTCTTCAGGCTTAAAAGGGGGGGACTATGTCCGGGTGACAGAAAGAACATGGCCATGGTGAAAAGTAGAGACCCAAAGCCAGGATGAGTATTCCTGGGGTTCAAATAAGCCCTACTTCTCTGGAGACCCCAAGAAATGCTTCATCCACAAGGGGAGGTAAAAGTGCTATCAGTTCACCCAAACCGTCCGAGGTGAGCACATAAAGATGTGCATGAAGTGTACTAACCGTGCGGGGACCCCCCACTCCACAGGCCGGGCTCACTGCTTTAACGAAACTCGCTAACGTTCGCACACGTCTCTTGATATCCTGGAGGCTACTCCATATGCACTACAGTCCGCATCCTCACGACCCGGTGAGAGACACACTACCATCTGCCTTGCACAGATGTGGAAGTCAGTCACAGAGAGCGAAAGAAACCTGCACGAGGTCTCAGAGCACGTAAGTAACGAACCCAGAGTTTCTAGCCTGCTTTCTATCAGGGATGCACCTCAGCCTTTCTTCCACATAAACAGACTTTAGTTCCTCTCCCGTCTCCTTGATACGTGTCACAATTCCACGGAAGCGGGAAGGCTGGGTTTAGTCAAGCCTGGCAAAATCCACGCTGAGCTGGGCAGCCGGACTGTTGACGGAGAAGCCCTGGAGAGACGGTCACGCTCGAGCATCAGCAACAGAGCTGCTTCCCTCGCGCGCACCGACGTGTCTCAGAGGCACAGCAACAAGGGCCATCCAATCCCCTTGCACTGGAGCAACACAGAGGCTGGCCTGTCACCTGAGCAAGGGAAGGGTCCGGAGAGAGCCAGGCCACAGCTTAGAAGGAGAGACCGGCCACTCCTCCCCCCCACGGAAGGCAGCAAAGCCAGAAAAGTGGGACCCGGGCAAGGAAAGGGCTTTGCTTTGTTTTTAAAGGTTTCAAGCGGCTAAGTGCCCAACTCTTTGTTTCTTTTCTTCTCTCTCTTTTTTTTTTTTTTTTTTTTTTTACAGAGAGAGATAGAGAGCACAAGCAGGGGAAGCAGCAGCAGAGGGAGAGGGAGCAGCAGGCTTCCCGAGGAGCAGGGAGCCGTGTGGGACTCAATCCTAGGACCCTGGGATCATGACCTGAGCCCAAGGCAGACACTTAATGACTGAGACTCAGGTAAGCGCCCAACTCTTGATAGCAGCTCGGGTTTTGATCTCAGGGTCATGAGCTCAAGCCCCGCACTGGGCTCCACGCTGGGTAGGGAGCCTACATAAAAAATAAAGAACTAAAATGAGAAGTAAAGGTTTCAAGTAGTAAAGTCCTGCAAAATCTCCTCTCTTCCACTAAATGCGATTAATGCAGGGCATGCCGACATGCTCGACAGAGCTCGATTTTCCAGTAGAACAGGCACAATCACCAACTCCAAGGGCTCACCACTTAGTATCTTCACAAATACTTTTTATTTTAAAAATGTGTAACAATCAGGAGCACCTGAGTGGCTCAGTGGGTTAAGCCTCTGCCTTTGGCTCAGGACATGATCCCAGGGTCCTGGGATCGAGCCCCACATCAGGCTCCCTGCTTTGCAGGGAGCCTGCTTTCCCCTCTCTCTCTGCCTGCCTCTCTGTCTACTTCTGATCTCTGTCTCTGTCAAATAAATAAAATCTTTAAAAAATATATGTAACAATCGCATTTGGAAGGCTCAGAGTTCAGAAAGAATTGAATTCTAATCTTGATACCATCTACCTACCAGCTGTGTGACATGAGGCAAGTTATTTAACCTCCTAGAGCCTGTTTTCATCTGGAAAATGGCATAATTACGGCACTTACTCCCAGGTTTGACTAAATGAGGTAAAGCATATAAAGCGCTTAGGCACAGTGCCTGCCGTACAGTTAGTTTCAATATTATTATTATTACTAAGAGAACTTTATAAAAATGGAAGTAAGACACTTGAAAGGAGTGTTAAAAGGGGATTTCTCCACCCCGCCCCCCAAAAACCACCTTTTAACTTAAAGACCCCATCACTAACCCAAGCCCACTTGCTCGTCCTCCATCTAGCTCACTGGGTACTCAACTGCTAATCACAAGCGAGGTATTAATTATCTCACAAAAGTTTCTTCAAATCACACAGCACTGAATGTCTGAATCCCTCTTGAAGGACCAGATTCTTGAACTGTTACTTTTCGTGTCCTGGGTTCCAAGCTCTTCCCTTTCTGTCTCCTCTTTGAGTTGTTCCTTATTTATTGTTTCAGGACATCCCCCGCTGGGTGAATGCTCTCTGTTTCTTAACAACTGCCACAGTCTTGTCCCCTCCAAACCACGGAGCAAAAGACAAAACAGTTGTTAACCGTAATTAAATGAACTTCAGTGAAGAGTGAACTAGATTTCTAAAACAAGACCCAAAATACAACCCAAAAAGACGACGGCACATTTAAAGCTTCTGTGCAACAAGACACCAAAAACAAAAGTAAAGATACATGGCGGGCTGGGAGAAGATTATTTGCACATATAAAAGAATGAATGTCAACAAGATAGAGAGAAATAGTCCAGCGGGGGCTTAGAGAGGGAGGGAAAGCAAGGATGTGAATAGGGTATTCACAGCAAAATAAGTACAAGTGGCCAATGAAGAGATGTCCAACCGCACCCTGATTAGGGGAGTTAGATATGACAACGACCTCAATGTGGTTGTGTCTTGCAGAGCCGCTGACCGTCTTAAGAATTACTTCAGAAAAGTAATTTACAGAAAAGTAAATTATATCCCTATATTTTAATATATAAATTTAAGATATTTAAAACGTAAAATATTAAACATAACATATATACTACATATATTTTTATATATTATATATAAAAATAAAATACTTTCTATAAATATTTTATATTTATAAATATATAAATATAAATATTTTAAATATCTTAAAAATATTTTAAGAGGCCTATTGTTTTTAAAGGACCCATGTGAAGCTGGACAGAAAAGAGGCAGGGTAACAACCACTGGCGTTTCCCACCCAGGACCTCACTGGCTCATTCCAATATTCTTTTAGATGAGCAGCATTATCACTGAATAGCCCCAAAGTCATGTGCATGTTAAGGTGGCTTTCTTTGCCCCACTCTTCTAAGCCAATCCTGTACCGTTCTAAGAAGGTCACAAAAGTACTGGTATATTCCCAAGTGCTGTTGTGCTATGTGCAGACAAGTTTCCATGATCATAATTAAGAAATATTTAGCTAAAATAACCAACTTCAATCTTCTGTTCCACAACAATGCATAAAATGACTTAAGGTTTAAAATAATTTGTGTTACCTTTCACCAACACACATCTCTGGGAGGTGTGCATGAAGTCTCTGATAACATTTTTAGATTTAATATTTAGATATCAATATCTTAAGTGACAGGCTTGAAAAAAATCTCTCTGAAGTTAATACAAAACATAAAGCAGGACAGAACAGTGTTCTAACCATTGGCTATAAATCAATCAGGAATGAAATTCCAGCTCTGCAACTTTTGGGCTGAATGACTTTGAGGCAGGATACTTTTAAGTCTCTTGTTCTTTAATTGTAAAATAGGGATACTATCTGTATTACAGATTTGCTGTAGTTTCAACGGACACAACAGAAAGCCCCTGGTAGAGTCTTGTCCCCTTTGAGCATAGTAGACAATATTTAAAATATTTTTCTCTACCAATTTAATGTTAACTCTGCTAGCTGCTGAATGTGGTTATAAGAGATACACATATCACCCATAAATTTCTTTTTTTTTTTTTAAAGATTTTATTTATTTATTTGACAGAGATCACAAGTAGGCAGAGAGGCAGGCAGAGAGAGAGGAGGAAGCAGGCTCCCTGCCGAGCGGAGAGCCTGACTTGGGTCTCGATCCCAGGATCCTGGGATCCTGACCTGAGCCGAAGGCAGAGGCTTTAACCCACTGAGCCACCCAGGCGCCCACTCATAAATTTCTAAAAATAGTCTAAATATCTATTCTTCCCCTGAACTCTGTATCCTCACTTCCACAGGGCATCTCTGAAAAACCACTTCTCATGCTACAATTTCTAGCATTTTCACCAAGCATGTTGGGAGCTCTTTGAAAGGCAAAGCAGCACATTAACTGCCACACAGAATAGCTTCAGGGGTCATTGACATTCACAGAATTTCAATAATTAGGAAAAACAAGCCTCAGGAAGGCCCTGAATACAGCATCAAAGAGAATGTACAAGGAGAACTGGCTTTGCCATTTCCTGAGGCTGCCTTACCCGGGCACTCCACACTATTTTCTTTCTTTCTTTTTTTTTAAAAGATTTTATTTGTCTGTCAGAGAGAGAGAGAGAGCACGCAAGCAGGCAGAGGCAGAGAGAAGCAGGCTCCCCGCCGAGCAAGGAGCCTGATGCGGGACTCAATCCCAGGACCCTGGGATCATGATCTGAGCTGAAGTCAGCAGTTTAACTGACTGAGCCACCCAGGGGTCCCCACACTATTTTCTGATGAACAGGAATACTTATCTTATGCTCTGACAACTCCAAAGTTTACGGTCTGAGCAACCGAGGGCTGAGAAAGCGTGGACTGAGACAAGAAAAAGGTGAGATGAAAATTTCATCTTCAGCCCGTTGCATTTGTGTTCATGTCTCCGCCCTCCAAAGCTCCCTCTGGCAACCATTAAGTAACGCTAGCTAAGAATTCCTGGGGAAATTTAGCAGATCGTTAAATCCATTGCTCTATAATGTCCTTCCAGGATGCTACGCCGTTATTTTTACTGATAAATTCCTCTACACAAGCAGAAACCTGGGCCTATCAGCCAGTTATTTTTGATGCATTTACTGGGGAACTCCTTCTGCCAGGCACTATGCTTTGCTGAATGTACAATACAAAACTGAGCAAGGCATGAGAATGACTACGGTACAACAAGGCACCTGCTTATACAAGAGCCTAAGATAAATGGGAAGGCAGAAAGCTAGTCCTCCTCACTCTGCCCAGGCGAGGGGAAAGCAGAGGGGCCCAGAGAGCCTTCGAGGATGAGAGAAGCCGCAGAAGGTGGGATGAGGGCAGGAGAAAGGAATTTACGTGAGGCGCCAAGACAGACTGTCAGAGAAGGGGATGTCTGGTGCCTACTGCGGGTCATAGGAAGAAAGGCATCAAATCATGGGGAGACACACTTGCCATCCTGGCAAGGGGAGCCCCAAGAGAACAACATGGAAGAGTGTTTTTGCAGAAATAAATGAAGAGGGGAGAAAATAGATTCAGCCCATCTAATACTGTTTTCCTCTGGAAAACTTTTTACCCCAATAAAAAGGCCCTTTATTTCTACAGTTTAGTTCTACAGTTCTTGTTTAAAAACTTGAGTAAAGGACTCAATTTTAAAGTAATAGTCGGAAGGGGCCTGAAATGTCAGAAGTGAATTTCTAACTAAGCTTCTCGTTCAAAGTACAGAAAAATCACATTTCCAAGTTGCTGTTTGTGATGGCTCTTTAGTTGTATTTATTCAGCTGTGGTGCACTAAGATCTTTACAAACCACGAATTTTGTAGCGTTTGGCTTTCTCTAATTGACTGTATTTGGGGCAGATTTCTGTTTTCTGATTTCTCAAGAAAAATTAGTATGCATGTATTTATTAATAATTTCTTTGATGCCTAAAGTGAGAAGATTTATTTTATTTGGTCGGGGGTCTCAGATGTGATTCAGAGGTCCTAACGTCCTTCAAATAAATTTTCCCTATCAGAGTTAAGGGCCAATGTTTCTTATTTTATACTTATTTTTATAATCTCCAAAATGCTAAAATGCTCCTTTTTTTCTTTCTTTACAAAAGTTGTTTTGACAAAGCCAATATTCAGTGGATTTAAGTCAGAAAACTGGAGGAAAAGGTCTAAAGTTCATGACATTTCTTTCTGGGGGCCCGTCCGCTTCCTGCACACTACCACCCCTCCCCCAAGCCACAACGGGTTTCAATTGCGGTCACAAGACAATGTTTTCGGAGTCTCCGGTCCTCGGTTCAGGGTGCAATGTTACCATAACTGCGTATCAAACTTTCGTGCTGTCGACCAAGACTGCGGATGAAAATCTTTGCCAGTCTAACTTGCTTCTGGCCTGAAGAACCAGAAACAAAGCCAGCCTCTGACTTGAGTTTGGTTGTCCGTTCTTCAAGGCAAGGAAGGCTTTTCACGCCAAACATAGCGCGTGGAAGGAGAACTGCTCAGGGCTGCGCACGGAGCTTTCAACCCCACACCTCCCAGTAGAAGGGCTGCGGCAGGACACTGTTGGGGCAGGATAAACTGGGGAGGGCTGAAAGGTCTCCGACCACAGAAATGCCAACGATGTCATCAGGAGCAAAGAAGCCTACCTCAATACTCACCACCCTTTTGCTCAAGCTACTATCCTGAATCATGGGAAACTACCATTTTTGTAGTTTAGAAACAGATGAAATCAACGATTTCATGTGGTTCAACCCACTACTAGGAAACTCTGCGGAAGGGTAATATAGTGCCACATTTTCCTGGGGAATTAATACCTACCTTGTTTCCTGCTTTCTAAAAAATAGCACAGAAGAATAGGCTTTGGCAAGAAGCATATCAAAACTCATATAAAAATACGGCGCCTGGGTGGCTCAGTGGGTTAAGCCTCTGCCTTCAGCTCAGGTCATGATCTCAGGGTCCTGGGATCGAGTCCCGCATCCGGCTCTCTGCTCATCGGAGAGCCTGCTTCCCCCTCTCTCTCTCTGCCTGCCTCTCTGACTACTTGTGATTTCTCTGTGTGTCAAATAAAATAAAATAAAATCTTAAAAAAAAAACTCATATAAAAATAGCAACAGGGGGCATCAGTCGGTTAAGCATCTGCCTTTGGTTCAAGTCATGATCCTGGGGTCCTGGGATCAGGCACGACCAGGTTCCCTGCTCAGCCTGCTTCTTCCTGCTCATACTCTCTCTCACTCTCTCCCTCTCAAATAAATAAATAAAATCTTAAAAAAAAAAAAAAGGCAACAGAAATTTTGTCAATAAAAAACAAAGACAAGCTAAATCAACCTCCAGGAAGATCTTTTGTAAATATTCGGTTCACTAAACATCTGACCTTTGTTTTTCTTTTATTTTTAAGATTTTATTTATTTATTTGATGGACAGAGATGACAAGTAGGCAGACAGGCAGGCAGAGAGAGAGGAGGAAGCAGGCTCCCCGCAGAGCAGAGAACCCGATGTGGGACTCGATCCCAGGACCCTGGGATCATGACCTGAGCCGAAGGCAGAGGCTTTAACCCACTGAGCCACCCAGACGCCCCTGACCTTTTTCTGTGAGACTCTCCCATGGTCACAAATAATTCCTGGCAGAGACATTTTCCTAAGGCAGGAAGAAGAAGAGAGGGAAAGAAGGGAGAGGGCTGGACGGGAAAGAGTTAATGAGAACTTTCACCCTCTGTTTCCTCACCTCAAAGGCAGGCCCTGGACTGGATGACCTCTGGAGTCCCTCTTGGCTCTAGAACTAGGAATTTACTGGGATTTGGTAACAGACCCCGTTCTACCTATCGCCACTTGCACTTTACATCCTCCTACTGCCAAACTCATAAATAATTTCACAGCCTGTAAGGAACAGTCATTAACTGTCACTGGACCCAAACCAAGAAGAAGAAAAATCCGACCCCATTCCCTATATATAGCACATGTTTTTGAAGAGGGACGTTGGCACTGGATGCCACACGCTCAAGTCCCTCCTCTCTGACTTGAGTTTGGTTGTCTGTGGACAACCCCTCTGGGGCCCCAGACACTCTGCAAGGAGTTCTGCTTCTCCCAATCCCGTCTCCGACAGCTCTAAACCTGCGTGGAGATATCCCGCTAAGGAAACAAATTTCAGGTTTTGATATGGCCCTCAAACGATCGAGACCGCTTCCGCAGCAGAGTTCAAGTCATGGCTTCACTTCTGTTTTAAAAAACAAGCGGATTTTCTACAAAAAGCACTTTACTTATTCAAATGTTAAAGCATATAAAAAGACATACCAAAAAAAAAAAAAAAGTTAATGGTTTCTTTATTCAAATACTGGAAAAATAAATGAATTATTTTCAATGGAAATCAGATCGCAAACTGGCAGGTCTCGGCCCAGGAACATGTTTATGTGACCCACACAGTATTTTAAAAATAGTTGACTTAACTGCCAACATTTCTGGATGGGCAAATCTCTCCTCAAACTCCAAATGTCCATTCAATGTTCTCCTGAAAAACTGAAAACCCTGGCACCCTGAGGTCCTCATGTTGCCAGGCAGAGCTAAAAGGTGGCACATGCTGGCCCATTCACGCCAGTCTGACCAAAGAATCTGAGTGTCCTTCTTGGTACTTTCTTCCCCATCCAATAAATGAGCCAAATAATGAAGCTCACCCTGGTCAAAGTTGCTTTTTGTTATTTCTCTCCCTTTGTACTTTTGCTCTCCGAGGCCTATCAAAGCTGTGATAAGGCATTGATAGTTAACTATTTTAAAGAGAATAAATAATAAGGTAAACTACTTCTTATTAAATGTAATGGCTACATCAAATTTAGCATTTTTCTAACTGTGATAAAGTATAAGCATTAATTGATACCTAGATTACATGAATTTAGTTTCTTTCTCAAGATGTGTTATTGCTGGATTTAAATTAGAATTTTTTCAAATCTATAAACTTAATGTAATAAAAAAAAAACTGCTACTCATACTAATATTTTACCCTCTTGGCTGAAAATAGGTCCTGTATTTTCCTAATCAGGTCACAGTCATTTGACAAGCCTTAATAGTTCGTCTTTACCCTTCATGAAAAGGACAGGGCGTGTGATTTGACAAAACACATCTCCCTAAATCTTGTTCTTCACCCTAATGTGGATTCAAATATTTCTTGTCAACTGGAGATAAGAAAGCTCATTTCACAGGAGGATTATTTGCAAGAAATGGCATAAATCCTGAGTCGCAGCAACATTAACATGTGGGGTACTCACCAACTACTCACTATCTCTAGGAACCATGGAGAAACAGTAAATCCGACTGAGCTGCCTGTAGACGATGAGATTAGACAGAGCTCTGCCCTCTCTCCCAGGACTGTGGTTCACAAAAGTCCAAGGGGACACAATGGGCAGTCTCTACCAGAGACCTGACCATGGAAAAGGAACGGCATCCCGTTGCAACAGGCAGCTTGCATTGTCCAGAATGTTGTGGAAATTTTTAATAGCTCTTATTCTAAAGCATATCATCTTTTTCCATCAATAAAACAGCTGAGCCAAGGCCTGGGAGCATTTCTGATGATACAAGAACCTTTTACCATCACAAATTCATTCCCTTTAAATCCTGAGATCCTAAGTAGAGTTCCAAATTTAGAATATACATATTCTTCAGTCTATCATAAGGAAAAAAATCATTAGACCTAAATCCAACTACAAAGGCACAGCAACAATTCTTGCTTTATGTTGTGAAGTAAAGATGCACTTTTAAATATCACCGATGCAAGCATTATTTCCTGCAATGTGTGTACATAACCAAAATGGGCTTGCTACAAGGTAGGTTTCTTTTATAAACAGAAATACAGAAAGTAAACAGGCATTTCCTATAAAAATGGACCCTAGTAATGGGCATAAATTCTCAAAAGAGAAAATTTTACGTTAATTGCAAAAAAACATTTCTTTCCAACAAGAGTATCTGTGATACCTCAAATAGACTTAGAAAAACAAAAGGTCTGCTCTAAAAGAGGTCCTCGGAGTCTGCCATTTTACAAAGTGGTAGGAGAGACTTAGTTTTGTGGACTGTAACTCAGCCAGTCAGCGGATGTGGCCAGTGTGGCAGGACGAAGTGCCCGGCCACTCAAAGCCGAACACAAGCTACCACTCTCTGGAATGAAGCATCTGAGGGGACTGGGCTAAAACCAACAATGAACCTCACTTTGCTTCCACCTTTAAAGACCCTGTGACCCCAGAGCACTGCTGGCTTTCAGTTAGGCTCAACGATAAATACTGCATATGAACGTCTGAGCTACCCATGAACCCGAACTTCAGTAACAGCACATGTAAGGGAGCCTGGTGCAATAACTCGTCCACCGGTGGGCTCATGCTTAGCATTTCATGATGATGTTGACAATTACGATGATGGGGAGAACATATCTCCAACACACAGAATATCACTCATCTGTATACTCATTACCCATCTTTGTCAAACCCCAACTTTTACCATCCATACACTTGGAGGCTTTGTTCTTTGTTTTGTTGGGTTTTTTTTGTTGTTTTTTTTTTAAATCACAAAGCCATTTGAAGATCCCTGAATACCTCTTCCTGATGCCTTGCTCCATCTAACCCCCAGGTCACCAGCTTATCTCGTAAAATGAGATCAGACTGTACCCGGGATTTACTTCAAAATAATTTGGGGGGTTGAGGGGTCCCTGACTGGCTACATTCATAGAGCATGTGACTGTTGATCTCAGCCCCAAGTTGGGTGTAGAGATTACTTTAAAAATAAAATCTTAGGGCACCTAGGTGGCTCAGTTTAAGCATCTGCTTTCAGCTAAGGTCATGATCCTGGGTCCTGGGATCGAGTCCCACATCCGGCTCTCTGCTCAGCGGGGAGCCTGCTTCTCTCTCTCCCTCTGCTGCTCCCCCTGCTTGTGTTCCCTGGCTCTCGCTGTCAAATAAATAAATAAAATCTTTAAAAAAAAAAAAAAACAATTTGGGGGGGTTTAAGGGGGGAGAGAAGGGGAGAGAGATGACGTAAGATTGGCCTAGGTGATGGGATAGAAAGGTTCATCATACCTTCTCCCTGTGTAAAGTTTGGAATTTTCTTTCTTTTTTTTTTTTTGAAGATTTTATTTATTTATTTGACAGAGATCACAAGTAGGCAGAGAAGCAGGGAGAGAGAGAGAGGAGGAAGCAGGCTCCCCACTGAGCAGAGATCCTGATGTGGGGCTCGATCCCAGGACTCTGGGATCATGACCTGAGCCGAAGGCAGAGGTTTAACCCACTGAGCCACCCAGGCACCCCACTTTGGAATTTTCTTAATAAAAAAGTTTTCTAAAAAAAGAGAAGGAAGTATCAGATTATAAATACTTCTAGACCATAACTCCTAAAACTCACTATCCCATGTGGTCACCACTAGCTACATGTGGCTATTTAAACACACATTAATTATAATTAAACAAGATTAAAAAAAATCTAATTCTCTAGTTGCACAAGCCCCATTTCATATACTTAGTGGTCACATACAGCTCGTGGCTACCACAGTGGACAAAGCAGTAACAGAACATTTCCATCATCTCAGAAAGTTCTGACAGCATTTATTCTGCAGACTACTGTGCTATCTCCTCTTGGAAAGAAGGTATAAACAACAGTTAGAAAACCTGACCTTAAGATTGTTACTGTTTATCCTGGGCAAGTGTGAGTCCTGATCCATCAAATGGGAGCTGAAGAGATGGGTTCAAGATCAGTATCTAATCAAACTACCTCACAAGAAAATCGTGAAGATCAGTGCTTACCCACTGAAATCTAATCACCAGGGAAATGTGTGGAATTGCACAACTTCAATTAAGACATCTCTGCAGTGGGTGCTAGGAGTTTGGTGGCAAAGCCAATCTGCAAATTAGCAACAACATTCCAAATGTATATTTAAAGACCAAAAGAAAAAAAGAAAGAAAGAAAGAAACTAATTCCAGTTTTAGTCTGAGAAATGGAGAAATCAAACATTCCAGGATTCAATTTTTTACGTTTTCTCCTCCTATTCTCTTTATTTTGGAATTCAAACAAACAAACAAAAACCTAAGGACTAGAGAAGGCATTGAAAACAAGGAGGTATTATAAACAATCACATCATTGCAACAGAAGGAGGTACAGTCCTACATTGTTCACCCCTACAAAAAGTCAGACCAAACTTCAGAGTGAGAGCAAAGGTAACAAATTTTGAGAAAACTGAACAAGGAATTTTTTTGAATTGTGGTGTTTCCAAGCATGTCTCCTACATTATTAGAAAATGAATCTGGCATGGGCACACGGTGAAGAGATGATGTGAACAACTCCAATGAGTTGAAGAATTCTCCGGCAGATACTTAAGTTAATCTGGGCCCTTAGAATTGCTCAACATTATTAACTCACTAAAAGTTGCTTCAAAAATTTTTTACCTCATTTTTCCCAATCTATGCAGTGTAAGCTATATTATTTCTCTTTTTCAAAGAGAGTTTTAAGCTTTGGCCCAAGTTCACAGTTCATGTATCAAAAATGTATCTCCCCCATATACTCTGTATCTAGTTTCTAGATTATAAAATATGTAATTGACTTGAAATGGGTAATTAAAGAAGTTACAGAACAAAGTACACAACAAAGTAGCGCTATACACTCAGAGACAAGCACTTCCATCCAGAGAGTTTCGGTTCCACTCCAAGGAAGTAGAAATGAAAGTCACAGAAAAGATGAGATGACATACCCAGTTTTCTTCTTTTCTGAGCCTAGCATCTGACAACAGTTTGAAGTCTTCCCTCCAATAAATAGTAAGACCCTGATTAAAAAGCTCAGTTTGTTCTCAGCATTTTTTTAAAGTCCAGAGTAATGGGATATGTTACAAAGTAACATTCGTGCTTCCTCATTTGCATAAGGTAAGAGCCCCAAACCAGGAAACAGGGTGTTTTCATCAAAAGGCAGGGTCCTGAGACAAGGGCTTACAAGCATGCACGCAGCTATGTGAGAAAGTGATCCAAAGGGACAGCAGCGGGGACTGAGAAGGATACGACAGGGAAGGAGGCGTAGCCACCCTTAAGGTGTATACACAGAGCTAATCACCCCTAGAACTGGGGCTATTTATTTTAAAGAGGAGCTTCAAGAGAGTGGGGGTGGTGTGGAGACTCCAGAACACTATTAAGGGTGACACACAAGTGTTTCAGGGCATCAGTGCCACAGGAGTTCCGAGAGGGGCAAATTACCGAGACCTCGGACTAGTGAGTCAAAGCTTCAAGGAGAGGGTGTACTGGATCCGTGCCTCCAAGGTGTGCTCTGACTAGAAAAAGGGAGGACTGCATTTCAGGGGGGTGAGAGGAGAAAGGGCAAATGCTCACTCCCTGCTGGGATGGGACGGGCTGGCAGTTCCACTTGGAGCCCAGTCTTTGGTGTAAAGTCACTATTATTTCCAGAGTCATTTCCTTTTTATTGAGGATGAATGTTTCATGCATCACTGCAAACATTCTGAGTGTCTTAACTTGTTAAATCCTATAAATGTTTGAGGAAGGTACTATTATGATTTTGCAGCTGATGAATGTGAGGTACACAAGGTAAGTAACTTGCCTAAGGTCACATAGGCAGTTAAATGGCAGAGCTGATACCCTAGAACCCGCGCCGTCTGGCCCCAGAGCCCAAGTTCTTAACCAAACTGTGATATAGTACTACTGCCTCTTAGCAAGCGGAAACAAAGCAAGGGAAAGAAGGTGCTATCTGAGGCATCTGCACTTAGGGACAGATGGGCTGGGAAAGGACAGATTTGGAAGCATCCCAAGGGAAATAATTCTGTCAAGCAGCTGGAAGTCCTAATGGCCTCAAAACCATTTCCCAGAGAGTAGAGTCCCAGAGCCGGGGCCACCACGGAACAGCACAGAAGGTCTTTCAGAAGGTCACCGCCCTTCCCTTCCTTAGTGAGGATGCTACTGGAAGCTCACTGTGCGGGAACAATAGGAACGATCACATCCTCTGCCTTCAGCTCAGCCTGGCTGCTTAACACACACTCCTTCTCATCATCCGACCACGTCCACCTGGGGTCAGAGAAGGACAAAGGGAGTGAGAAAAATCATTATGGAATGGGAACAATATGAAAAAATAATAAAGATGCTTGGCTCTACAGTAGATGCCCTGACTAGGACGGTACAGTGAAGTCTTAGGAGTCAAAATGTTTCCTGCCCTCTCTAGAAGACGATTTATTCCCCATCCGTGGCCTGGTCAAGCATGACCATGTGACCAGCACGGCCACTCTTTGCAGAAGGACTGTCCATCTCATCTTGTTGAACTTAGAAGTGACCATTTTTAGGCCAATGAAGTCTGTGTAGAAGTGATCCATGTAAGAACCTGGTCGTTCAGGGTTCAGTATCTTCTTCCTCTGCCGCCAGACAGAGGACCCAGGGTCAATACGGCCTGGAGATCTGAGAGGGTGGAACAAAGACTGTGGGTGAAAAATAAACCTTTGCTGTGTAAGCCACCAAAATCTGGGAACAATGTGTTACCTGAGCAAAACCTCGTCTAAAAGACTGACACAAATGGTAGCTCTGTATGCATGTTGGTCCGAGCCTTGGCTCTAAAGGCTAGTCCTCCCAGCAACTGGCAGTACCACATCACATCCGGGAATGTTGGCTTCTTTGTTCCTCAGTTTTCGTGTCTATATTACTTCTTGGGAATTTTACTAAGGCTACAGTGAGATAAATATCTTGATGATAATTTAAATAGAAATTTAAAAATCAAGATTCCAAGAAGGCTTTCTGTGCACAGAGGTTTTGGGGTTTTTCTAACTGAATTATAGTGGACATGTAATGCTACATTAGTTTCAGGCGCACAACACAGTGACTCCATAACTCCGTGCATTAAGCTATGCTCACCTCACCGTAGGTGCATTACCATCTGTCACCATGCAACACCGTGACAGTATCATTGGCTACATTCCCCGTGCTGCACAGCTCATTCCTGTGACCTCGCCGCTCTGTAACTGGTCGGCACCTCTTCAACTCCTTTACCTTTTGTCCATCCCCCCAACTCCTTCCCCTCTGGCAACCACCAAGTTCTTCTCTGTATTCACGACTCTGGTCTTTTGTTTGTTCATTTGTCTTGTTTTTTTAGATTCCAAGTAAGTGAAACCATATGGTCTTTGTCTTTCTCTAACTTATTTCACTTAGCATAATACATTCTAGGTCCATCCATGTTGTCACTAATAGTAAGATCTCACTCTTTTTTATGGCTGAAATATATATATATTATATATATATATATGCACACGTGTGTGTGTATGTATATGTATGTACGTGTATGTGTAATACACACACATACATATGCTGCATAGCCTTTACCTATCCATTTATCGGTGGACACTTGGGTTGTTTCCATACCTTGGCTGCTGCAAATAATGCAATAAACGTAAGGGTAGATACATCTTTTCAAATTACTGTATTTGTTTTCTCTGGGTACATACCCAGTGGTGGAATTACTAGATCATATAGTATTTCTATTTTTAACTCTTTGAGGGACGTCCATACTGTTTTCCATAGTAGTTGCACCAATTTACATTCCTGCCAACAGTGCACAAAGGTTCCTTTCTCTCCACATCCTCACGGCACTTGTTACTTCCTGCTCCGACACTAGCATTTGGGGAGGGTAAAGTAATACTTCACTGTGGTTTCTATTTGCATTTCCTTATCGTTAGCGTGCTGAGTATCTTTTCATGTGTCTGTGGGCCATCTGCAGGTCTTCCTTGAAAAGTATCTTTTCAGGTCCTCTGCCTATTTTTTAATTGGGTTTTTGGGGGGTTTTTTGGTTTGGTTTTGTTTTGCTGTTGAGTTGTGTAAGTTCTTCATATATTTTGGACATTAACCACGGATCAGCTTTTTAATTTGCAAGTATCTTCTGCTATTCAGTAGGCTGCCTTTTAGTTTTGTTGATGATTTCCTTTGCTATGCAGAAAATTTTTATTTTGGTGTAGTCCCAACAGTTTACTTTTGCTTTTGCTTGTTTTGCCTCAAGAGACATATCTAAAACACTGCTGTTAAGGTCAATGTCCAAGAGATTACTGCTTGTTTTCTTTAAAGAGTTTTATGGTTTCAGGTCTCACATTTAGGTCCTTAATCCATTTTGAATTTTTGTGTGTATAGTGTAAGGAAGTGGTCCAATTACATTCTTTCGCGAGTAGCTGTCTGGTTTTCTCCACACTATTTATTGGAAGACTGCCTTTTCCCCGTTGTATGTTCTTGCCTCCTTTGTCGTAGATTAACCAGCCACATACGTGTGGGTTTTTTTCTGGGTTCTCTATCCTGTTCCATTGATCTGTGTCAGTACCGGAATGTCTTAATTACCATAACTTTGTAGTGTAGCTTGAAATCTGGGGTTGTGACACCTGCAACTTGTTCTTTCTCAAGGCTGCCCTGGCTATTCACAGTATTTTTAAATTCCATACAACTTTTAGGATTATTTGTTCTAGGAGTATCTGGGTGGCTTAGTCCTTAAGCGGCTGCCTTCCGCTCAGTTTGTGATCCCAGGGTCCTGGGATCGAGCCCCCTGTCAGGCTCCCTGCTCAGTGGGAAGCTGGCTTCTCCCTCTCCCACTCCCCCTGCTTGTGTTCCCTCTCACTGTGTCTCTCTCTCTCTCTGTCTAATAAATAAACAAAATCTTTAAAAAAAAAAAAAAAGGATTTTTTTTGGTTCTAGTTCTGTGAAAAATACTACTGGTATCTTGATAGGGATTGCACTGAATCTACACAAAAGGCTGCTTTACGTGGTGTGGATGTTCTGACAATAGTAATTCTTCCCATCCATGAGCATGGTCTACATTTCCATTTGTGCGCTTTTCAATTTCTTTCATCTTTTAAAAAAATTTAAAAATCAAGATGCTGGGCAGGCTTTCCATGCACAGAGGGTTTGGTTAAGCCTTTTTCTTTCAACAGCAGGTCTGAGTAAATTTAACGGGCACCCTTAATGAGACTCACAAAATTTATATTGATGTGAAACGATACACAAAGGGATGAAGGGAATGAAAAAGGTGCTAAGTCTTAAGAAAACCCTGGCTTTTAACAGACTTTTTTCCTACTTTCATAGGATCCAAAGGGTTTTAATTTTCCTTATGGAGAACACTGACTAACACTTGCAGTCCAAGGTAGGAGGAATCCTGCCATTTTCCTACCCTTTAGGACTCAGTTGCTTCAATGTTTAAGAAAAAAAGAATTTGTAGTTGTACATCGATATAGAACACCAGAGAGGAAGACCTATGCTGGGGATGTTGTCACTGGACCCCCCTCCTCTCTGGGTGCTTCCTCAGTCTTCACTCCCTCTACTCTTAAGGGCTCAATTTGGTCATGAAAGGAATCAACTCCACTACCCTTTCTCATTTCCTCTATTCTACTGAATCCTAAAGAATTCATCCTCTACAGACTTTCAAGGTCTTCTATCAACCAATTCCAAGAATCTCGAGATATCCTAAGTTGGGGCACAGGCTGCATAGGATAGAAAATATGCTGAAAACTGTGTAGCAAATATACAGGTCTTCAACAATGCACTGCATGATCTGGTCTCCCCCCACCTGCCTAGACTCCCATCTATGCATTCTCCCTACCCTACTCTGATGTCACAGCTGGATTTCCTTAAGAAGCTCCACCTCCCGCCCAGAGCTCTGCATGTGCTAGTCCCTTGGGGAGGCACCTTTCCCACCTCACCTTCCTTCCTCATCCTTTTCCTTCCTCATCCTTTTCCTTCCTCATTCATCCCACCGCTTACTCATCCTTCCAAGAAATTTGAAGAGCGCAGCAGGGATGGCATCTCAGTACCCAACATTGTAAGGTCGGCACCCACTAAGAGGAACTATGAAAAGCGCATCTGATGAAGCAGATGAATTAGGAAGCTAAGAATAATGGCTAATGTGTTCAGGTTGTTGAGGACTGTTTTGTTTTTTAAATTTCTAAGCTACCTGTATTATTGTGATTCTACTTCTATAAGAAAAAAATTGAAATCACAAATTCATCCCAAAGTCATGTTACCTAATTATCAAAACAAACAGGTACACTTTATTTTTTTGCAGACAGAATTCCCTTAGAATTAATACTCACTCGAGAATGGAGTTTGACATCACTTACTATTTTATCGACATTCCCAGAGGCTGAGCGTCATGGGCATATGGGTACAACTACCCCCACAAAATGTCTTTACTTCACATGCAGTTTTCAGCTGAAGCTATGAAGGTCAGTTACCAAAAGCAAATTTGTTTTTAACAAGTAGCATTTTTACATCCATTCAATCGAAGAGTCTCTTACAACTTTCTGGGCCAATTCATTTGCAGGGAGTAGAAACTGTAACTGGGTTCTTCGTGTCATGCATGTATATGCGATGCCCATCTTCATACGCATCCAACTTCTTCAGGATAAAAGGTGCGGCTCACAGCAGGGCCACATGGAGGAGGAAGCTCGCTGGGCGGAGAGCACATTCCTCACACATCTTCCCTTTCATCTCCTCAGGGTCCAGCTTCAGCACAAGGCCCTTTACTGCAAACATCTCAGCTTTGCTTCTCCAGCCTCCAGCTGCCAGCTCTGCTCTTCTCAGAGGCCTACACCTTATGTTATATATATTTTTATTACAACTTCTAAAATGCAGGGAAAAAAAAAAAAAGGAGTGGGGCATGAACAAAGCTTCTTCTTGTTGGGGACCGAAGACATTCTTTTTGGAGCATGAAGCCTCTCCAACCTCTTCGCCTCATCCTGCCACCTCCATCAACACAGCACACTCAGTCCCACGTGGTCCCAGTTCAGCAGGTGGACAGAATGCATCCACACAGGTCAGCTTCCTCAACCCTCATACTCACTGGCACAGATCCTAAAAAAGACGGTTCAAATGCCTCGGGGTTCCAGTCACATGACAGTACAGACTCCTGATTTCTACCTCAGACCAGGCCTATGATGATGCAAATTTGATTTCCTATCATCCAGCAAATTCTTTTTAGAAGCCTGTCTCCATCACCTTAGCCCAAGTTGTCTGTATGTTTTACAGCGGTTGCGTTGATGGGCTGCCAGCAGGTCTGTGTGGGTCAGGGGTGGTACTGTTTAGTTGAAGAGAGTTTTCTATCAATCTGGGTTTAAAAAACAGTAAGGCAACAACAACAAAGGGGGTAGCAATTAAATCATAAATTAGGTCTCGTGGGAGAACAGGATAGAAGCTTTAGATCTTCTGGGTCTTTGCTTAAATAATGGTTCTGCTTCACTGACCCCAGTTGAGACAGGTCTAACTAGTACCATGAAAGAGAATTTTCAATAAATTGTAAAATCCAGCAACAGCCCCTACCCACCCCATCCCCAGTCAAATTTAAGGTCCTATAAGGAGAAACACAGGCAGAGAAAGCTCTGCCCCACAGAGACCGTAAACCCAAAGATCATTATCAGCCGTGGCATCATCAGTGGCTATAAACACTGGTCTTCAAAGTAGGACATCCAAATCATTCATTCCTTTGTCTGGACACAGACACGGGGTGGCCCCTTTGAAAGCACTAAGCATCCGTTTCCTACGTTGTATGAGTGTCCAAACACACAGGGTCTACCAGGCACACAGTTTGGTTTCTAAGTGGCAGTTTATATGAGAGAGGTTATGCTTACCTGTGTAAATCTCACACAGTCGATGAAAATACACTAACAATCTGGGAGCTCTTATATAAGGATGGTGGAAATGGGTAGTTTCATTCTTTTAATCATTTGAATGGGTCTATTTTTCATTGTCTAAACATATGATTTTTTTAAAAAGATTTTATTTATTTATTTGACAGAGAGGTCACAAGCAGGTAGAGAGGCAGGCAGAGAGAGGGGGGAAGCAGGCTCCCTGCTGAGCAGAGAGCCCCATGTGGGGCTCGATCTCAGGACCCTGAGATCATGACCTGAGCCAAAGGCAGGGGCTTAACCCACTGAGCCACCTAGGCGCCCATAAACATATCATTTTTAAAGAAGGGTTTTTTTTTTCTTTTCTTTTTTTAATTTGACAGAGAGATCACAAGTAGGCAGAGAGACAGGCAGAGAGAGAGAGGGGGAAGCAGGCTCCCTGCTGAGCAGAGAGCCCGATGTGGGACCCAATCCCAGGACCCTGAGATCATAACCTGAGCAGAAGGCAGAGGCTTTAACCCACTGAGCCACCCAGGCGCCCCTTTTAAAGAAGGTATTTTAAAAGATGAAAAAAACTACAGCTTTTAAAATGTTTAAGGAAAGATTACCGTACATCAAGCACTTCCTCCATTCCTTAATAACTGCTTATACAGACTCATTGTGTATCATTTGTAACATTTACTAAAGAGTTTTAATTTTTAAAAATTTCTCCCTATATGTGCTATGGTGAGTGCTGTGAAGTGTGTAAACCTGGCGATTCACAGACCTGTACCCCTGGGGATAAAAATATATTATATGTTTATAAAAAATAAAATTAAATTAAATTAAAAAAAAAATTTCTCCCTAGATGACAGCTACCCCTCTGGACATTTCTCAGCTCCATTCATCTTTCTCTAGGTAGAAAAGAGCCAGAGCCCTCCACATGGGGGGCTACAACCTCAAGATGTAATTGGCAATTTTATAACAAGGGAAAATAACATTTCCTTGTCAGTCCCCACCCTCCTGCTGAAAACAGACTGTATCTTCAGGAACTGTCCATGATTCCCAGACGAGATCTTTACCTGCATCGTTACTGTTGACTCAGCAAGAGGCACATAATTTCCTTCCTCCCTAAACGGCTTCCATACTCCACTGAAGTTCATCACTTTAATATACATAGATACTAAATCTCTCAGAAAATAAAAGCTCTGGGAAAAAAGAGAATTTCTTGTCCACTCCTGTAACCCTGGCTCCTAGTACAGTACCTGGCATGCAGGAGGTACTCAATTAATAGCTTTACATCAGTGAATGAATGAACTTGGCTTTCCTTTTTTTTTTTTTTTTTTTTTTTGGAGGGGCTTTCCGTTTCTTTTGGCTCATCAGATAAAAGAACAATTAAACATATTTCTTGAAGGATATCACGGAAATGCTCCACCACCAGAAAAGTTTAAATACATACCTTCTATTAGGGATAAAATAAGAAATTTTTCTGTATTGAAAAAGGGTGAACCGAATAACCTCTTTTTTTTTTTTTTTTTTTAAGATTTATTTGACAGAGAGAGAGAGATCACAAGCAGGCAGAGAGGCAGGCAGAGAGAGGGGGAAGCAGGCTCCCCACTGATCAGAGAGCCCGATGCAGGCCTCCATCCCAGGGCCCTGGGATCATGACCTGAGCCAGAGACAGAGGCTTTAACCCACTGAGCCACCCAGGCGCCCCCCGAATAACCTCTAAAGGTTCCTTTCACCTCCTAGATTCTGTAACTTGAACATCACATCACACCTTAAGAGAGACTGGATCGGCTACCTAAAGCCTGATTCCCAGGTACAGGAAATTACCATGCTCTGTTTAAAATAAAGGTAATAGCTGCCCCGGGACTTGGGTGCAAAAATACTAACTCATCCAAAACGTGGACACATCACTCGGGGAGAAATGCTCTTGCTGTTCATGAGTTACATCCTGGGAACAGCAAATGTGCTTCAGGGTCGTCTGAGAGCCAAGCACCAAGACCATCCACGAGAAAATGGAGAAGCTATGGGTTGAGATTAGAACAGAAATAAACAGTATCACACCAAACTGAAGCCTCTGTGTTTTCCAGTCAACAAATCCACTTAAGAAACATCTGAATTGAGCCTTAAGGTTTAAATGATTATAACTGAATATAACCACTTCGTAAGACAGAAAATACTGCATCTGACATATAAGGACTTTTCTCTGGTAAAATCTCTTATTTACCCAGAAGGTCACACTAAGACGTTCAAGTTCAAGAAAACCTAAATTGAGAACAAATTAATCTAATTGCACCTTCCTTCAATCTGGATAGGAGAGGCAGTCTGCAGGGCAAGGAGACTGTTCCTGTTTTCATAAACAACTTCAAGGGGAAAAAAGGCTAATTCTAAAGGAGTAACTAGGGAAACTCCAAACCAATTTTGGAGTGATTCTCTTCTCTCAACACACCCTTCCATTTGTTCAAATCGGAGAATAGGAGGGGCAGGGAATTCCACGATGAAGGATGTAGTGTCGATCCTTGGAACTGGGTTTGGAGAAATATTCTGTGTTCATCCGGGCTGTCTTGAGACATAACTACAGGCATCACTTAAGAACTGAATGAACAAAGTGAAACAATTCAACAATTCCTTGGAAATGTATGAAAAGACTTTTCAACTCTGTATAGTCAATCCTGGATCACTCATACCACAACTTGGTCCAAAAAAAGTCTTCTGTTTTTAAACTGTAATTTAATCTTAATTCCAGTGACAACAGGGAATGTGCAGAGAAAGCAGTTACCTCCTCTGTACATATACACTTTTTAAAATCTCCCCTATTATTTGAGTGAGAGAGGCCTTTCACAAGAATTCTGTGGGATTAAGCTCACATCTGGCTGGCAGACCTGGTGCTGGATATGATTATGGCCGCACAACTAAATCTTAAATCCACACACTGTTCCCATTTAACTGACATATATGAACTAACTAATTTATAGAAAATGTGCAGCAAATTATTTCTTCCACCTCCCCCAAGCCTCAAGAATGCACCAGCAATAAGTGTAGGGACACTACCCCCCACCTCGCAAACCTGCATTCCCAGACGCTGTCCAATGATCTCAAGTAGATATTGTTATTTTAGTTATTGGAATCTGTGCCCTGGAAGTAAATATAGTGTGGAGACCGGGGAGAGGGGTGGGAATAATTTAGTCAGATAAACTTGGCCTTTCTGGACCTCAATTTCCTCGCCCGCAAAATAAAGGGATTAGCACAGTCTGTAAATTTCGTCAGTAACAACAATCCACGACCACTATGAAGAGCACAACTTGTGCGCAGGAGGAAACCTAAATTCTCAAGCGTGGGTCATTAAATGTGAGAGTACAAAATGCCTGAAAGACCCACAGTTACGCTTCAGGGAACGTCTTCGAAAACACCCCGGCAGCGGCAGCGGAGCCACCAAACCCGCCTTAGAACGCGCACAGGGTCCCCGCGAACGTCCCCGGGCGGGGGCGACAAAAAGCGCCACATCTGAGAGGACTCAGGAGCCGGGGCACAGCCTCGCCCTCCTGGGGCTTCAGAGCCCCCAGGATCCTTGCACGACTTCCGTGCGTCACCTCGAGCCACCACCTGCAGCCACACACTTGTGGCAAGCGATGAGAAACGGAAAAGGGGACGCGAGGGCGGGAAACACCTTGCTCAAGGCGCCCCCGACACCATCGGGATAAAGTGGACTTTGAACACGACAAAGAAATGGGTGAAGAGAGGGGACTCCGCCGTCCCCACCCCGCTCGGATCTTTTCAACGAAAAGGACCAGCCGTCGCCGCCGCCCCTTCCCCCTCCTTGCCTTGGGGACCGGACGCGGAGCCGGGGCTGAGCCCGCACCCGCCAAGCCCGGCTCCGAGTCGCCACGGAGTTTCGCAGCCCAGCCGCGGGCATTGGCGGCTGGAGCGTCCCCTCGGTCCCTCCGTCGCTGCGAGCGAGCCTCGGGGCACCGGCGCCCCACGCGCCCGCCCTGCCTGCCCGCTCCTCGCGCTCCCGCCTCCTCGCTTCGCCGCCCCCGGGCTCCCACCCGGCCGACAAGGGCGCCTTGTGCAAACTTTGTGTGCGCGCCCAGGGCTTTTGTCCACATCCTGGGCAGGGCCGGGGCGGCCGGGTGGGTGCCTGGGGGGGCCCGAGGCCTCACAATGCACCGGGGAAGCCACCGCGGAAATCCCACCCTTTTCTCTCGGAGCCGCTTCCAGCGCCGCGTGACAGCGCGCCAGGGCGAGCAGCTCCCCGGACCCGGCGGCCCCTCGGCGCGGGAGCCCGGAGGAAACCCCGCGCTCGGCGCGCGTCTCGCCAGTCACGAGAGAAAAGGTGCGCGCGGAGAGGGAGGCAGGAGCAGCGCGGCTCCGAGAAGCCCTCCGAAGGGAAGCGGGGAAGGGGTCCTCTCTCCCGCTCGGCTCTGGACCCGGGCGCGCCAGGCGACACACGGTGGCACCGCGGAGGAGACACCCGCCGCCCGGCCCCTGCCCTCCGCTCGCGACCCGCGCGCGATCCAGCGCACACGCCCACAGCCGCCGCCGCCCGGAGCCCCCGCCCGGGCCCCCTACTCCCCGCCCGCGCCCGCCGGAAAGCGGGGACCACCCGGCGCCGGAGGAGCCGCGGGCACGGGGAGCGCGGCCCCAGCACTCACAGACGGTCTCCCCACGGCCACGGCCATCGCGGCTGCGGCTCCGACTGCGCTCGGTGCTCCCCGCCGACGCCGGCTGCTGCTGCTGCTGCTCGGGCTCCGGCCGCTCCCTCCCCCGCGCCTCGCTCGCGGCTGCGCTCTGCCTGCTCCGGCTCCCGCTCGCCGCGGCCGCCTCTGCTCCCCCCCGCCGCCGCCCCGCCCGCTTTATGGGAGCAACATGGCCACCCGCCCGGAAGGGACCATCTGCCTCCCGCCGCAGGGGTGCGAGTCCGCGCGCCGGGCTGGGGCTGTGGGAGGGAGGACGACGCGCGGGCCCGCCGCTGGGGTCCGCCGGCTCGGGCCGCTGGACTCGCCCCCCGCCAAAGCCCGGGGCCCCCGGACCGCCCTCTGCGGTGCCGCCGACCCTCCCCCAGCCGGGACTCCGGCCGCCACCCCCCGGCCCACCACGTGCCGGAGTCCGAGTGAAATCCCGGGCGCGGAGGTCCCAGCCCCGGGTCCCGCCACGCGCTTCCCGCCGCGGACGGCTGGAGAGGCTGCGGAGAGGGGAAGGGGCAGTGGGGCGCGGCAGGTCCGCGGGGACATCACCTCGCGTAAAGCTGGCCCCGGGCTTCACCGGGGGAGCCGGTTTGGAAGGGCGGCGGCCACCGGGGGTGGGGGGCGACGGAGGCGGGGCTGGGCACCCCCAGGAGGCAAGCGCGGCCTCCACTGTTCTCTTGCGAAGGGAGAGGCCACCGGGCGGGCGGCTGCCAGCTGTCGCCGTGGCGTGCCGGCGGGTGGGGGGTCGCGGAGCAGAGGCCGACCGCGGCCGGCCGGAGAGCGAGGAAAGGCCGCCCCGCGCCGCTGTCGGCCGCCGGGAGCGTGGGGCCGCGGCCTGCGCTGCAGCGAGAGCTCGCGGGTCACACGTGGGGGCTCGGCCGGCCTGACCGCGGGACACAGACCCGCCGACGCCGAGGCGCGCGGCCGGGACTGCGGCTGGGGGCGCGGCGACCGCGCGGGGCTGCTGCGGCTGCGGGCGCGCGTGGGGCCGAACAGCTCCCCGCGGCGGGGAAGGGCCCTCGCCGCAGATGTTGGGGCTCGCGGCTGCCTGTGTGGCGAGCGCAGTGGCAGGACCTGGCGCGTGCTGGGCGGCGAGCGGTGCGGGCAGGTGCTGCAGACACCCGCGGCCCGTCGTGGAGCGGGAGGGGCGGCCCACGGGGACGAAGTGACTGAGGACAGCCACGGGGCCGGGCGTGCGGAAGCAGTGGGACGGGAGCGCAGGACAGTGTGCCGAGGCGGTGAAGCGCAGCGATCAGCCCCGCGAGGACGCCCCCAGGGAAAACCTGGGCCTGGTGAATCGGGTGAAAGACGAGCGCCCCTCGGGATGCCGGCGCCTCGGAGTCTGACCTGAGCCCGAGCGGCCAGGTTCCCCGGGCCTGCGCCTGCCTCTGTCCCCGCGGGCGCCGAACCCGAACGCGCAGCCTCGGGCGAAGGCCGAGTGGGCTCAGCGCGCGGGCCCGGCTGGTGCGAAGCGGAGCCTGGGTCGCCCGGGAGGGGAGGAGGGGAGGAGGGGTTCAAGGCCGAATCCCCCGCCCAGGGATGAGACGACGACGAAAGGACTGTCGTGGAGAAGGACGAGGGTCTCTGAATGGGGACTGTCCGTGGTGGGCGGGCTCGGGCTTGCGCGCACGAACCTCGTGGGTTTCAGCCAGTGTCCGCCCCCCACTCGGACTCGGACCTTGTGAGGACGAGGCCCAGCCTGAGTGTCGGGACTCCGCAAGCTCCGTGTCCAATTAAGATTGCCCGGTGGACGCGTGATGGGCAAAGGGAAGGGGAAGACAGGGACACTGCGATCTGCGGCTCTCCGTATAGAGCCATTTTGTTCCTTCTCCCTCGGGGTGGACGAGACTGTATCCGCCCGGGGACAGGAGGTCTCAGGCAAGCCGCGAAGTTCCTCACGTGGCCAGCGGAATGAAAGGGCGTTTGGAAACCAGCTCTCCATTCTGTGTTAGACTGACCAAACCCGATGGCAGAACTTAATTTTTTTATCTTTATTTACGTCTCTGGTTTGTAAGTGTTTATGTTGAAAACCTCGGATTAGATTAGAAGAATGTGAACTCCCTGCCTTTGTGGGTAGGTTAATCACAAAAGCCTAAGGTGACTTACTCCAACATCTCATCTGTTGGAGGTAACCCTTTTAGGACAAAAGCATCAAAATTTACCCCACTTCAGCCTGAAGTTTTTCACTGACAAGAAGCCATGCCTTAAATTCCCTCCTCCTCGTTTTTTGTTTTGGCAGGTAGACATAAATATATTCAATGAAAATACAGTTTAATTACTGTTGGCCAAGGAAGGCTAGTTCAGAATGTCATTTCTCATTATGAAGCTGTTTATCGTTCTACAACCAGACTGCCTAGATTGGAAAATCCTGGCTTTAGGTGTGCCTGGGTGGCTCAGTCGGTTAAGCATCTGCCTTCTGCTCAGGTCATGATCCCAGCCTCCCAGGATTGAGCCCCTTTTCCCCCATCCTGCTCCTTGCTTAGTGGGGAGCTTGCTTTCCCCTCTCCCTGTGCTCCTTCCCCTGCTTGTGCTATCCCTCTGTCAAATAAACACACAAAAATTTAAAAAAAAAAAAATCCTGGCATTACCACTTCATTACTGCGTGACATTGGGCAAATTACCTAACCTTTCAGCACTTTAATTTTCTCATCTTAAAGTCTGTTTAGTAATAGTTCCTCTCTGGGGCGCCTTTGTAGCTCAGTGGGTTAAGCCTCTGCCTTCAGCTGGGGTCATGGTCTCTGGGTACTGGGATCAAGCCCCGCATCAGGCTCTCTGCTCAGCAGGGAGCCTGCCTCCCCCTCTCTCTCTGCCTGCCTCTCTGCCTACTTGTGATCTCTATTAAAGAAATAAATAAAATCTTTTAAAAATAATAATAGTTCCTCTCTAATAGAGTTGGTAAGGGATTAGATTACCTTTTTAGATTACCTCTGTGCCCAGCACTGTGGTAGAAACCGAAAATTTTTAAATGCAGGCACCTCTCTGAATCTTAACCAGTGTACACAGTCTACTGAGAGACAGATGTTTAAACAACTCTGATAGACAAGACAAATCCTTGAAAAGATATATGAATTATGGGATTTTTAAAGTAGAGCAAAAGGACCTACTCACCCTGCCTGTAAGCAGAAGAGAAATGGCTTCACCAAGGAGATGGAACAGGAGAGCAAGCAAGGAAGACACTGCACTTTGTTCCCTTCGCCCTGGGAGTATTAACGGTTTCTTAATGTTAGGAGTTTTGGGGTGCCCTGCCATCTCTTATTTGTCCCTCTAACTTTCCCTTCTTCAGTGCTTCTCAAATCTTAATATTTATGAATCACTTAGGGATCCCGTGTAAATGTAGATTCTAATTCACTAGGTCGGGGTGGGGCCTGAGAGTGCAGTGCCGTCGGGCTCCCAGGTGATGCTGATACTGCTGATTTCGTAATCATACTAGACTTGCAAGGGTTTACAGTGGTGAAGCAGTACCTTTAAGTTTCTTAATTTGAAAAATCTGCATTAAATCCTGTTTTTCCACTAAGAACTTGACAGAAGTAGGTGTAAACACACACAAAAATGAAATTGCCATTCATAAGCTCAATCTCTCCCTATCCTTAAAATATTTGTTTAAAAATTCATTTGGGGGGCACCTGGCTGGCTCAGCTGGTAGAGCCTCTGACTCTTGATCTCAGGGTTGTTAAGTTTGAGCCCCACGATGGGTGTACCAATTACTTAAAAAAAGAAAAAAATGCATTGTAGACATTGTCAATTTACCAGTAATCTTCAAACTCTGTCTTGCTTTTTATGCTCTTTGAAAATTAAGACAATATTTGCCCCTCTTTAATCTTTCGGCATTTCTTATTTTTCTCTGGCTTCCCAAAGCTGACTAGTATTGATCACGAATGCGAATTTTTCATGGATAACTTATTTAGGCCTGGAAACTTTAACTCACTTAAAATGGTTAGTTGCTCATTTACCACACTGGATTTCAATAGCCTTTTAGTCACTAAAATCATTTTTAATGAAAAAGTATTTGCTTTGCGAGAGGAGACAAAAGTTGAGCGGTCTTGCCCCCCCCTTTTTTTGTCATTTGGTAGCATTATATCATCAGCACCCAGGAAGTGGCTTTCATCCTTTCTTGTTCATTCTTTTGTGGCATGATTACTTGAAAAACGGAAAAAAAAAATTCTGAAAATTCCTTGGTATTCTTTTAAAAGCAAAAATTATCTAAGCCTACAAGAAAGTGTCAGTCCTTGTGCTACTCTTTAATACGTGCTCTTTGAAAATCTGATCTTGTTAAGAAACACCCTGTGGAATGACGTGGTCCCTGGAATATGAGGACTTGGCCTCCGGCTACTCCCTTTGGCAGCCAGCCCTGGAGTGGGGTCAGTTCCCTGATTCTGGCCCCTCTACTTATCAGAAATTCCTTTCTCCCTGTAGCCAGTCATTGTGATGCCAGTTATTTCTCTTTGTGAGCCTAGAAAAATTAGAAGACCCTCTGACTACTGGATACTGCCACTGGAGAGAGAAACACACACAGACACCTGCATATTCTGACGGCAGAGTATCCCTTCTATATCCTCATCTTTAGTCTCAACCTATTTTCTAGCTACTGTTCTCCCATTATGTTTCCACCAGCTGAATAGTTCTATTGCATGGGGTTACTCTGCACCTGCATCTCTCATCTTGTAAACTTATTCCTTTTGGATGAGGTAAGACTTCCTTTACTCACTTCAATCATAAGTTCCTTGCAACTTCATCTACCAGTATCTGTTGGATTGTGTTAATTTCCTTCTGTTAATTTTTCCCAGTTCAATTTGCTTTCCCATTCTCCCTTTCCAACCTGACTTCAAAAGTCACGAACACTGTATTGCAAGTTTCTTCTGTTTCATTTAGTCCACCCTGATCAACAGAAGTGGATATTGGTTGGTTGATATGATAAACTGTAGCAGATTATGCTTCACGCCTCATCATTATACTCTTTAAGGAGGACAAAAGAATCATCCACTGCAAGATGGCCTCCTTACTTATCCATAGTGAAAAATGTGGGCGTGGGAATCAGAACAATTGGGTTCATGGTCCTGCACTGCCTGATATCGTAAGCTTTGCCGATTTTTAAATTGATACACTGGTTTGGGTACAGGCTATTTCTATAACAGAAGCACCCCAAAACTCAGTGACTGAAAAAGGTGTTTATTTCTCTCATGAAAAGTCCAGGAGGTGGTGAGCAGACCAGAGGCCAGGCGGCTCTGCTTCTCGAGCTCACCCAGGAGTCCACATTCCATGCTGCTACCTTGTCGCTCCATCAGCTTCTGGTTATTACGTCATCTATTCTGATTAAAGCTGACTTACCAACACCACATCCATAGTCTTGCCCATGGGAAAGAGGAAGAGGAAATGGAAAGGAAACAATTTCCTTTTAAGGAAGTGACCTGGACATAGGACACATCACCTCTGCTCACAATCCATTGGCAAAAACTCAGTCACATAAATGTGCTCAGCTGTAGGAGAGACTAGGATATGTACTCCCTCTTTTTTCTTTTTTCTTTCTTTTTTTTTTTTTTGTTATCTCTTAAATGGCACCAAATACCATACCCAACACTAAAACTTGGGTAGATGACCCTGTAACAGGAAGAAATGAAAAATGGATACTGGGAGGAAATCAGTAATATATTTATATGGTTTAAAAAATAGTATAAAATTGTATAGAATGAAGTCTCCACTCTATTTACCATCTGTCCAATCCCCGTCCCTTTCCCTGAAAGATAAATTTAATTTACTAGTGTCTGGTATATCTTTCCTTGGTTTTCTTAAAGCAACTTCAAGCGAATGTATATATTTTTATTTCCTACCCTATCCCATGTTTAACATAAAAGAAAAACCACGTGTATCATCATGCACCTTGTTTTGTTTAACATTGTACTTTGCACATCCTTTTACATGAGTGACTAGTTATCTTCCTCATTCTTTTATACTGTTGCCTAGTACTTTCAAGGATGTATCATCATCTATTTAAACAGTCCTATTGATAAATTCAGGGTTGTTTCTAATCTTTTACCATTACAAACAATGCTGAGATAATAACCTTGTGCTTGTCATTTTGAACATAAGAAAGCCTATCTGTAAGATAACATTTCTAGATTAGCCAATCATATGATATTGAGCCAGTCTTTTGATCTCATTGAGTTCCATTTTCTTATAAAATGAAGCTCATATTTACTTCAAAGATAGGGTCATTATGATAAATAAATATAAAGTTATTGTAAAACAGGGTCAAAATCATAAAACAGATACATTTATCAAAATATGCACAAGCTTTGTACTCTTACATAACACTACTGCAAGAAATTGAAGGAAACCAGAATTGAGAGATATACCATGTTCATGGATTAGATGACTCAATATTTTAAGATGTAATTCTCCCCAAATTAATTCCAGCTGAAATCCAGGGAGCTTTTGTAATAGAAACTGACAACCTGATTCTAAAATTTAGGGCAGAAACACAAAAGACCAACAATAGCTAAAATAATTTTGAAAAGAACAAAGTTGGAGAACTTAAACTACTTGATTTCAAGGCTTACTAAAAAGCTACAGTTATCAAGACATTGTTGAATTGGCCAAGGTAGTCACATAGTTCTTTGAAAGAGCACAGAGAATCCAAATATAGATCTACACATGTATAGTCAATTGGTTTTTGACAAAGATGACAAGATAATTCCATAGAAAAGGATAATCTTTTCAAGAAATCACGCCAGAACCATTAGATGTCCATATAGATACAAAGAACTTCAACCCTCATTTTACTTAAACACAAAGCTTGAATCCAAATGGATTATAAACCTAAATATTAACACTAAAACCAGCACTTCAAGGTGCCTGGCTGGCTCAGTCGGTGGAGCAGGCAACTCTTAATCTCTGGGTTGTGAGTTTGAGCCCTATGTTGGGCACAGCAATCACTTAAGTTGGTGGGGTGGGGGGACAGCAGTAACACTTCTAGAGGAAATCATAGGAAAATCTTAATGACTTTGGATTAGGCAAAGATTTCTTAGGACAGAGAAAGTATTAACCAATTGGATATCACCCAAATTCAAACTTTTGCTCCTCCAAAGACACCATTAAGAAAATGCAAGCCACAGACTGGAAAAAAATATCTGCAATTCTTGCAAAGAAGTTTTCTTAATGGACAAAAATATATGAATACACACATCATAAAAGAAGATACATATTTGGCCAAATGTGCATGAAATGACCCTCAACATCATTGTCTTTAGGGAAATGCAAATTAGACCACAATTATATAGCACCTACTAGAATGCTGAAAATCAGAAAAACTGGCAATACTAATTGTTAGGGTGGATATGGTGTACCTGGAACTCCAACGCATTGTTAGAATAGAAAATATACAACCTCTTTGGAAAACAGCTTAGCACCTTCTTATAAAGCTAGATATCTATCTACCATATAACTCAACAGTTCCAATCAGAGGTATTTACACAAGAGAAATGGCAATGTGTCCACAGAAAGAATGTTTATAGCAGCTTTATTTATGATAGCCAAAAAATGGAAATAATCCAAGAGTCCCAACTAGTTAGTTGATAAATTGTGAAATTCCTATATAATTGGACACTACTCAATAGTAAAATATACTGCAGATACATGCAAAATGTGGATAAACCTAAAAAAGTAAAAGAAACTATACAGAAAAGGCATGTACAATATGATTCCATTTATATGAAATTCTAAAAACATAACTATGGTTATAGAAAACAAAATACTGGTGACCTGGGTTCTCGGGTAGGGAGGATTGACTTGAAAAGGGCACAAGAGGAATTTCTGGAGCAATGGATTGGGATAGTGATTATAGGGGTAAATTAATTGGTCAAAGCTCCTTGTTCTGTATACTTAGAATATGTATTATTGTATATCAATTATATATCAATAAAATTTATTTTTAAAGTGACTATACCAGTCTAGTTGCTTTTATTTCAAAAACTCTAAGAGCAGGTCTCTTTCTGTAGAAGTCATCTCATACCATTAAACTTCTGTTTAGAGGTACTGAATGCTTACCCCGTCGGGCACCATGCAAGGTATTCTGCATGCATATCTTATTTAATCATCACAACAGCTCTCTGATATCTCCCTGTTTTACAGATGAATATAGTGAAGCACAGAGACATTAAGAAAATTATAGGGTCCAATCATCATGGTGATGGTAGTGAGAAGCAGAGGCAGGATTCAAATTCAGGTTCGTTGGACTCCATCATCCACGTCCTTCATCATCATGCTGCGTCTCTCCTTAGCACTTACAACATTAATGTTTTTACTTAGCAAGAATAACCTCCATTATTAAAATACTAACACACGCTTTATCATTTGAAGGTGAATCTTTACATGTGAAGAGACAGCTAATCAAGCAGACCTAATCTGATTCTCACTGAGTGTATGTTTAGCACAGCATGGAACACAGGAGGCACTCGACATACATGTGCTATTACTGTTGTTATCCTGTCACTGGCAATACTAATTGTTGTTGTCCTGTTATATTACTTTATCTGACCCCTGGGAGTCTCTTCCTTCCTGCCCCCATTATCATATTGACACCCAGGGTCCGCTGATTCCATTTAACACTCAGGCCTCAGTCTAGCCAAAAACTCTCCTATTTCCCCCTTGGCCAATAGAAATTGACTAGAACTTTAAAAAAAAAAAAAAGACTTTAATGCTACTGAAGTACAAAAGGCAAATAAGCAAAGTGAATAATTAGGATAGAAACCATCTAGCTTACAAAATGTATGTTTTTACCATTTATCAAACATTTACCAATAATGTACTACACAAAAAAGCAAAATGTAAGACAGTGTGCATACTATGCTACCATTTCTCTAAAAAGAGACTAGAAAGAGAGGGCTTCTAAAAATGAACATGCATAAAATATCTTTAGAAGGACTTGCACAGGAACCTGGCCATAGTGCTGGCCTCTGTGGAAGGGCATGAGGGGCAGATGTGGCCGAGGTCATAAACCCTGGGTGACTCAACCATATCCATTTTATTCAAATGCATTTGGAAAACTGACTTTTTCTCCAGGGTGGAGATTGGTATATATATGGTTCCGTTCTTCTGACAGTGACCTGTTATGGGTGACCCAATTCTGTCTAATGAAGTGAAAGGAGAAGTTTGCTGGAAGCTTCTCAGGTTTATGCTTTCTCACTCTTATGAGAAATTCATTGCAGGTCAGCTTTTCTCTTTCCTGTTGGATACAAACAAGGAAGCATGAGGTCCAAGTGTTTTCATTTTACAACTATGAAAGAAATTCAGCCTTAGGCTATAGCCCATGGACTAGAGAGCAGAGTAAAAAGACGAAATCTGGGTCCTTAGCCATACTGTTAAGGGTCTCTGCCACTTGCAGCTGAAAACAATTAAAGGAGATAGAGACATTTTTCCTTTTATACACTCGCTGTATTTTGCTTTTTTAATCATGGGCACACACGACTGTTTTAAAGGATTTTGAGAGATCCTTGTGTTCCAGGCATTGGAAAATAGAGAGCATTCAAGAAAAATTCCCTTTAATCTTAAGAATTTTTTTCTCAAGATGTATTTTTTTTCTTTTTTCAAGATTTTATTTTTAAGTAATCTTTACACCCAACATGGGGCTCAAACCTACGACCCTGAGATCGAGAGCTGCTGGCTTCACCGACGGAGCCAGGCAGCCAGGTGCCCTGCAAGATGTAATTTCTTAAGTGACTTGTTTCCTGTGGATTTACCCTTTACAGAGTTAAAACAGTTTGAAGTAAATGAAATTGACATATTTACATGTCAAAAAAGGCAAATCTTGGCAATTTCACAGTATAAATTATTAACTAGAGGTTCACACAGAAGAAATTACATGCCTACATGCCTACCAAGGGCATCAGTAACCCCCTGCCAATGCCCCAAATATTCTGGCCATCAATGAACTTTCCCCATGGGTTTTCCCCAGTTGCTGGCAATTTGCATCACTTCTACTCCTACACTACGAAACTGATGAGAAAGTCGGGAGCCCTGTGGATCAGATCCCTATACATTTATGCCATCTACTCCCGTTTTTTGTTTTTTCTGTTGCTCTTACATTTCCTCTAGCAGCTACTCCCTGCTTCTAACTCACAGAGAAAACCAAATATTCCCAGCAGAAGGGCTTTTATTCGCCCTGATGCACAACTGGGCGCATGTATCTGCAGACCTCGGCAGCCCTCCTTTTCCAACGACACTGCCCTCAAACGCTACCCTCTCAATGGTCTGCTGTTGGAGCAGAAGACAAAAAGACGCTAACATATTATGATATCAAATATTGGTTAGCTATTACTGTGTAACAAATTATCCCAAAACGTACTGACTTATCGCATGGTTTCTGTGGGCCAGGAAATCCGAAGCAGCCTATCCGGGTGATTCTGGGCTCAGGGTCTCCTGATGACACCGCGGTCACAGTGCCGAGGCCACAGTCATCTGAAGGTTCGGCAGGGTAAGGGATCTGCTTCCAAGGCAGCTCGCTCCGGTGTGAGCGAACTGGCACCCCTGTAGGTAAGAGGACACGGTTCTTCACCCCGTACACGTCACCACAGGCTGACTGGGTGTCCTTATGACGTACATGGCAACTGACCTTCCCAAAACGAAATGATGCAAAACAGAGAAAAGGGCAAGTCATGAGATCTTTTATGACCTGGCTTTCGAAACTCACACTGATCATTTCCGCAACATTCTACTGATGACCAAATTACCTCTGTTCAGTGTCAGAGGTGATGACACAGGGCTGTGAGTAGCAGTAAGCCAGACTCACAGGACACCTGGGTGGCTCAGTGGGTTAAGTGTCTCCCCCTGCTTGTGCTCTCTCTTTTTCTCTCCAACAAAATAAATAAATAAAATACTAAAAAAAAAAAAAAAAAAAAAAAAAGAATCAAGACTCAATAGTGACCATCCTGAAAATGGACTACTATTCATAGCTGTTATTTTCTCCATTTACAGATGAAAAGACTGATGCTGACAGAGTATATTCATGGGATATGTCAAATCTCTGGGGGATCCCCTATCTGTGGGATATGTTAAGGAAGTGGCAGAGACTGATCGGAAACCAGAACAATGTAACTCTTCAATCCATGCCTTTCTGCTGTCATCCTGCTTCCGGTGTGACAGCATACTCTCCTGGAATGACTTTGAATTGTTGTATCATTGTTACATTTTTAAAAATTTTTTGGTAACAGCCATATGTGTAATTTTTCATTTTTATTATAAGGCTATGCATATGGCAGACATTCTGTAGTTATTTATTCATTCATCCAATAAATTAGTTTCTAAAAATGGAAGAGCTAGCACCCTTACAAAGGTTTGATGGGCTACTGTGCATGCCTAATTGTTATTCTAGTTTCAGTGGGAGCAAGTTGTATTAATATTACTAATAATAATAATAATAAAGGGAGCTAGAAGAGTGGTTGGGTATGTATCAAACTGGCCCTAGCAGAAATAAAGAGGCCAAGTCTGTTTATTCTTTTTAGAGTTAATCCCAGACTGGATCTGATCTCCTCTCCTCTCTCTGATCCTTATCAACATCCTTCCCAGTCAGATGAAACCAGCTAATCAGAAAGAGATTGAATTTAAATGTGTAATAAACTCTTTCTCTGGTCTTCTGCAACAGCAGGGTTTATATTTGTGACTGGATTAAAAACTTTTTTGAACTTTTGTTTAGATAAATTATATACACGTGAACGTTTGTGTGTTTATTATTTATATTTAAGAATATTAGAATATTTTTCCTTAGATTTTATTTATCTGAGAGAGAGAGAGAGAGAGAGCATGAGTGGGGGGGAAGGGCAGAGAGGGAGCCTGAAATGGGGCTCAAACCAAGGATCATGAGATCATGAACCGAGCCAAGGGCAGACGCTTAATCGACTAAGCCACCCAGGCGCCCCTAGATTTCATTTTTACAAGTAACTCTGGGGTCAACAGCCTACCACATACACCTTTCACTACTTACTTAAATACTTTCTTAGAATAAATTCCTGGAGGTAGGACTGGTGAATAGATATTGTAGGGACTTGAGAAAAATCCTCATCCCTGGCTACCTCTCTCTAGCTGCGCTCGGTGCTTTGCAATAACTCCCTTCACATTTCAGAAGTGTTGCACAAATAGCCTTTTTTTTTTTGTTTTTATTTTTTATGTGAGTAGAGTTGACACCCAATGTTCCATGAGTTTCGGGTGTTCAACACAGTCATTCCACTTCTCCATACAGTGGACTCTGTTCACTGTGAAGTTACCAGCAGTGACCAGCTGTCACCACAAAGACTCTTTACTTCTGTGGGTTACAATGTATAACGATGGTGAGGTAAAAATATATCCATGGGGTCATATTTTTTGTGGTTTTTGTTTTTAGTTCAAGGAAAAGAAACACTAGCAAAAGTGAGCAAAACCAATATTCATTACAAGGGCCTGGGGTAGCTCACCCAGAACGAGCGAACAGTCAGGCCTCACAGAGGAGAGGAACCATCTCTTTTGGCATCACCAACGGAGGGTTTTAGCTCCATTTTCCAACTCTCGGTCACTCTGCTTAAAACTCGAATGCCCATGTAAAAGTCTGGTTGGCCTGTTTGAGATTGTGTGCCCATCCCTTGTGTCAGTATGTACATGTTCGCGTGAATCCCACCAAAATCCGAAAGCACAGACATATTTAGCCCCGAAAAGAAAGATGGAAACAGTCTGGGTTAAGGGCTGCTGCACAGGCAAGAGCAACAATGAGTCCTATGAGGGCGCTCTTTGTATCAGAATGTAGGCATGAAATATCTCCTGTAAGTTCATGTCCACAAACTTCTTTAAGTGGTAACAGAGAAGGCATTAAGTAAGTATGTTTCAATATTTAAGCAGAAGTTGGGGATCCAGTCAAGGCTCAGAGGGAAATTATTTCTAATGCTAAGTAAAATTCTTCTGTTAAATGAGGAGGCCCACAATGGGCAGATACTGAGCTACGAGCAGATTTGGGATGCAAGATGTTTATGAGAGATAAAACTTGTGAAAAAAAGTAGGATGAAGGAGGATTGGGCACAGGGAGAATCTGAACCATAATATGGACCCAACAAAGTAGGGAGTACTAGAGCAAATACTAAAGAGTTAGCCAACCCAGGGAGGAGTTCTAGAGCAAATACCACTCATCAGAGTTGTCCTTCTTTGGGCAGAGACGGCCATGCCTTTACGCCCACCTTGCTCAGTCACTAGATGGGCTGCTTCTGGAAGCTGTGACCTTGTAAAAGGCACCTCTCTATGGTTGGCGCAGACTCTGAAGAAGCTGCTGGTTTGCTAACTGCACTCCCAGTGGTGGGAAAGCAAATCCTTCCTTGAAAGGGATCTGTGTCATGCATTTGTTTACCAAAAGCCTCAGGTCCTTTTAATTCTTTCCCAGTAGCAAAGCTGTTTTTTCACTGGCTATCATTTTTTTTTAATAAGCATTCTATTAAAAATGTTTTTATGCTTATAGAAAAATTGCAAAGAGGGTATCCCTCATATAACCCATACTTAGTCTTCCCTATTATTAACATCTTATCTGAGTATGGTACACTTGTTACAATTAATGGACCTATACCGATACATTATTATTATTAGCTTAAATCCATAATTGACTCAGACTTCCTTCAGTGGGTAATTCAGATTAGCGAATGTCCTTTTCCCACTCCAGGATATTTGGTTGTCACATCTTCTCAGGCTTCCCTTGGCTGTGACAGTGTCTCAAACTTTCTTTGCTTTTGATGACCTTAACAGTTTGGAGGAGTACTGCTCAAGCACCTTTCAGGTGGAATTTGTCTGATACTTTCCTCAAGCTTAGACTAAGGTTAGGTAGGAGCCTGCGGCAGGAAGATGAAAGAGGTAAATGCCATTCTAATTACATCATACGGTGTGGAAACTTGACAAACACTACCTCGGCCAGGTGACTGAGGTCAGTATCAACAGTGAGTCATGTTGACAGCACGGTATGCTTCACAGGCAGTGATGAGAAGACACTGGGACCTCTCATTGGCTACTCTGTCCCTCTAACACACCCCATCACTGGTTTTTGTTTTTAGGTGTGTTTTGTTTTGTTGGTTTTTGTTTGTTTGTTTTAGCACTTTCTTACTTTCCGGCACTACAAAATACTTCAAGCTTACCTTGTATATTCCCTTCTCCAGTCCTAGAATCTGCCATTTCTCTAATAGGCTCTGGTTCCTTTTTTTTTGGAAACTGCTTTTAGAAACTGAGATCTGGGCACTAGGTGTGCTCATTGCTAATTGGGGTGTGGTTGGTTCGAGGCCCTCTTAGCTATCAGAGTAAGGAAATACGTGTATATACTGACCTGTGTTTGGCATGTATCTACAAACATTTCTTTATATAGTGATTTGTATCTCTATGAAGGTAAACATGAGTTCATACTGATGTCTCCAACTCAAATCCATTAGCCCACAGAACATTCTAGACTTCTTATTTGTCTGTCACCTCCCACTCCAGCAGTGAGAAACCTGGCTCAAATCATCCACCACTCCTTTACTTAATTGTTCAGTCTTAGTGTACACGTAGGAGAGGTTCAGAATTGTTAACATGTACCCCAGAAGAAACTGCTGTATCAATTGGGGCACAGTGTTATTATGTGCTCTGCTTTGCGTAGTTTCTTTTCACTTTAATCTACAGACTCCATTCATTTCCAAAGCTATTCAGGTCAGCACCTTTCTCCTCCCACTTTTTCAATGAGGATATTTCATGGATTTGTAATACAGTTAGGTTCCGTTCTCATACTCTGTATTCCACCCTGGGATCCCCAACCTCCTAAATCATTTTTTTTTTAATTTGCATTCATTAAGGTTCACTCTTTATGTGTAAAGTTCTACGGGTTTTGACAAATGCATAATGTCATGTAGTCATTACATACATGATTCATTACAGCCTCGTGCAGAGCAGGCTCTCCAGCATCTTCAGTATTATACCCATTCAGCCCTTCTGGAACCCCTCAATCGGTTTACAGATTTTATACCTTTCCCAGAATGTCATAGAAGTGGAATTATACATCATGTATCCTTTTCAGATGGACTTTTTTCAGATTGCAATATGCCCATACTTCTTTTTTACCTTTCATTCAGTATCTAGCTACCAGGGGTTCAAACAAGTTCCTACAAAGAAATTTTTAAGAAGTCTTGATTAAGCTATGGGTTTTTTTTTTTTTTTTTTGCATATTTTGAAGCTTTTGATACATACTGATGTTTTACAGAAAGGTCCTTTACAGGGTGCCTGGGTGGCTCAGTGGGTTAAGCCTTTGCCTTTGGCTCAGGTCATTATCTCAGGGTCCTGGGATCAAGTCCTGCATCGGGCTCTCTGCTCAGCAAGGAGCCTGCTTCCCCCTCTCTCTCTGCCTGCCTCTCTGCCTACTTGTGATCTCTCTCTCTCTGTGTCAAATAAATAAATAAATAAATAAATAAAAATCTTTAAAAAAAAAAAAAAAAAGGCCCTCTATGCTCCTGACATCACTGGCTATCACTCTTTTTAAGGATTTTATGTGAATTCTAGTGTAGTTAATATACAGTGGTATGTTAGTTTCTGATGTACAGTACAGTGATTCAACACATCCACAAATCATGATCGGCTATCAATTACTATTAAAAATCTTTGCCATTTTCATAGTAAAGAATGACAGTTTTTAGTTTTTTTAATATAAATTTAATATAAATGACTATTAGTGTTTAAAATATTTTTATTAGCCAATATTTTCTTTCTCTGTAAATTGCTTTTACTTATATCATTTGCCTATTTTTCTTGAATTACAGAAGTTTTTATGCATGAAAGATATGTTATAGAAATATGAAATTATCTTTCAGGCAGCAAAATAGTCCATCATGTGAGTACATCAATATTTTGTAATCATTCCCTGGTTATTGAATGTTAGGTTGTTTCTACTTTTTTATTTTTCTTTTCTCTTTTTCCTTCATCTCTCCTTCTTTCCTTTCTTCTTTTCTTCTTTCTTTCCTCCTTTCCTTTCATACTTCCTTCCTGCTATTATAAGAAAAAACACAGTAAGATTCTCTGCATATATGTGTCTAAATTTCTAATTACTTCCTTAAGAGATGTCCTTAGAAGTGAAATTACAGGGTGTAAGAGTATGAATATTTTTAAATTTTTGACACATAGAGTTATTTTTCAGAAAGAATCAACTAATTTATATTCCCATTACTAATATATTAGGATCCCCAACTCCCTTCATAAAGACAGATGGTTCCTTAAAAACAGAACTACTGGGCGCCTGGGTGGCTCAGGGGGTTAGGCCTCTGCCTTCGGCTAAGGTCATGATCTCAGGGTCCTGGGATTGAGCCCATCATCGGGCTCTCTGCTCAGCAGGGAGCCTGCTTCCCTGCCTTTCTCAGCCTGATGCTCTGCCTACTTGTGATCTCTCTCTCTGTCAAATAAATAAATAAAATCTTTATAAAACAAAACAAAACAGAACTACTATACGTTCCAGAAATTTTACTCCTGGGTATCCTTCCCTTCTTTCTTCTCTAAAGGAAATGAAAATAGAATCTTAAAGAAATATCTGCACTCCCATATTTGTCACAGCATTATTCAAAATAGCCAAGACATGGACACAATCTAAGTGTCCACCAGTGGAGGAATGGATAAAGACAATGTGTAACTACGTGTAGTGGAATGTCATTCAGCAATGATAAAGAAGCAAATTCTGCCATATGCAACCCATGCACAGACCTTAAGGGCATCACGCTAAGTGAGATAAGTCCGTCAGACAAAGACAAATACTGAATGATGTTACTTCTCATGGAATCTAAAAAAGCCAAACTTGTAAAGAGAGCAGAATGGTGGTTACCACGGGATGGGGGAACTGGGGACATGTTGTTTAAGGATACAAACTTGCAACCAGTAGACAAGTCCTGGAGATCTAACGCACGGCACAGTAACTATATACAGCAATACTGTAAACTAAACATCGAAGTTGCTAAGAGTTCCATCTTAATTGTTTCCACCACAAAAAAGAAATAATTCTGTGATATGAGATATGTGGGGCTTGAACTCACCACCCTGAGATCAAGCGTCACATGCTCTACTGACTGAGCCAGCCAGGCCCTCCCTCCCTACCAAATTTTTAATCATACCTAAAGGTTCCCCACTTACAACATTTTCTATGCATTGTAGATAACCTCATAAAATCATGTCAACATGCTTTAGCAAGATATCAATGATGGCTTAACCATAGAAACGCAATCTAAGCACTGCCTAGAACCATGAAAGTCTGTTTCAGTTGTCAGATATAATAGTAATTACTATTGTCAGGATCTTACTACAGCATCTCGTAGGTGTTATACACATGCTCTCAACTAATCATCACAGCAGTTCTGGAATGGGATTCCCAAAGTAAGACCTGAGACTAGAAATTGTGTGCAAATAGACTATTTGGGAGGTGATCCCAGGAAGCATAAAGCAGAGGGTGGGAGAAGGGAGACAGCTAGGCCAGATGAGCCAGCGCAGGGCTGATTAATGAGCTGGTTACCACTGCGGGGAACAGGGGCTCCATCTAGTTGGAGACACACTGAGGAATTTGTTACTGTGTCCCACACTGCCCTACTGAGAGTCGGGAAGCGTCTATCTCTCACTGGCGGGAGGTTTGCACCTGGGGACATGAACTCCCTGTACTTCTGGGCTGTGCAAGGTCCTGCGCCTCAGAAAAAGCCCAGGGGCAGTGAAGGAGATGGAGGCAGGCCCAGACGTGGGCAACGGACAGGGCCTAGGAGCTGCCCCGTGCGGTGGCAGTGGGCTGAGGGCAATGAGCCATGGCATCAACAGTGTCTGTTACAGGATTATTAACCTGACTTAGAGTGAATAAGCTGGAATTCAGAAAGGTTACCTGCCCGAGGTTACATTGCAAGTAAGGGGCGGATCAGGGGATCCATTTAGTGTGATAACAATCCCATGCCCGTTACTACTCCTACAGCCCGTGAACGTTGTAGGCACACCCTGAAGATTACGGAACTCATCGCAGAAATCTGGAGCCAAGAAGTATATTAGAGATCCTTGAGTCTGTTCCCCAGGAATCAGGAAAGCTACACTATCTTAGAAGTCTCGAGATCACAGAGCTGGCTGGTTTCAGAGCAGGACCTAGAACCAACACCTTTGATTTTCCATACAGTGTTCCTTCCGTGACGACGCACAGCTCTTTTTGTAAATGTATTTAACTCATTAAGGAAATAAAAAGATACATAAGTATTTCTATCACGAATAGAATACATATTACCTTTGAAAGTTAAATTGACAGTATGCCCTCATTTCTTCTGAAGAGTATCATGAGCCCTGCCTCAAAGAATCTTAAAAGATAATGACATACTTGATTATTTCTGCTTGCCTAACACTTTCTCCTATGAAGTCACTTCCTAAATAAAAGAAGCTGAAATTAAATTAGCAATTAAAAATAAATGAACTACTTACTTGTCACAGTCTCTAGGAACCACTTTGGATGAACTAAAGTGTTATTCAATTAGCAAACTAAAAGTTATCTCCATAATTTTATTCATGCTCACCATTTCCTCAAGGTGCTATGAACAGAGACTCCTGTAGTTTTAAAATATTAGGAAAGAAATAGAAGATGTTTTCTCTAGTACAAAGGCAACCTATAAAGACCCATCATAAGACTGTAACTGTAATCTTTTAAAATGAGAAAAAAATGGGACACCTGAGTGACTCAGTCGGTTAAGCCTCTGCCTTCAGCTCAGGTCATGGTCCCAGGGTCCTGGCATCGAGCTCTACATGGGGATCCCTGTTCAGCAAGGAGCCTGCTTCTCCCTCTGCCTCTGCCTGCTTGTGTGCTCTCTCTTCTCTCTCTCTCTCTCTCTCTCTGAGAAATAAATAAATAAAATCTTTAAAAAAAAAAAAAAAAAGATCAGTTACACATATGGTAATATGATTCCTCATAAGACCGACCCTGTGTTCACATACATTGACCAGCTATCTTCTGCCCTGTTTCTGCAGTGACTATTTTGAAAAGTCCTCTCATTATTTATATTCATTTTATAAATATTTAATTTATATGATGCCTCATGTTTTGCTTTGAAGCTTAGAGTGATGCAGTTTTTTTCATTATGAACTGTTTCTTGTCCCTTTAAAATTCTGGAGCCTTTCTGCCATCATCTATATTAATTTCTACGAATGTCCTTCTCCCTGTCCGGGAGTGGGGGGTGAGGGTACCAAAGGAGAAGATCAGAGAGGAGGGGAGGGTGCAGAGCCAAGTAGGGACATAATCTATTTTCCCAACAGCAACAATAGAATAAAATACTTCCTAAAAAAATATGTGTTGCATTCAGACTTACCTGGATAGCAGCAGGTTTGTTTGTTTTTTTCAAGATCCAGGGAGATTCCTCCTGATAGAAATATATCTACTCATATCACTAAAAGAGCTCTAATTTCATCCTTTCACTTTCAGACCCATCCGCCACTAGATAATTTTGGGTAAACAGGCCTCTGTATCTTTGAAAAAGCTGATAAGAAGAGAAGTGTCTGAGAAGTACCCCCCGGTAAACATTTGTATTGTAAAGTACAATTCAACTCTCAAAATGTCAACACTTTTATCTCTCACGTGAAGAAGTGCCCCCAAAGTAGCATGACTACTACCTTCTACCTGTGTGCAAAGTTTAGTGCTTTTGTACTAAGTACTTCCCCATACTGTTCTCAAACGTAGTGTTCTCAAATGTTTGAGACCGTGGCTCACTGAGTAAATGCCTCCTTCCCCCGAGCAATCCAACAATCTCCAGCACCAAATGGGAGCCTAACAACTCCATTCACCTCTGACACTGTGTGGGCCACATAGGTTAAGGGCTCGTCCCACAAGACCGCCCCCACTGAGACACCAGCTGCAAGCCCAGAGGGCTACCTACGCTTGATAGAAGCAGCCTGACTACCAACTTGTGGCTTTCTAGATCTCCCCTTGAGGTTTCAAAATTCATTGGAATAACTCAAAGAACTCATGAAGGCACTATACTTTTAATTACTGTTTTATTATAAGGGCTACAACTCAGGATCAGCCAAACAGAAGAGACACATAAGACCAGGTCTGAAATGGGAAAGGTTGGGAGCTCTCTGGACTTCTTTGGAGTTTTCATCAAAGCTTCATTATCGCACAGATATGACTGATTTCATCCCAGCTATGTGACTGGACTCCGGTTCCCCATACAATGAGCAGTAACTCACCGTTCCCGCCTCCCCCAGCCACCAGTAACCTACTTTCTGTTCCTGTGGATTTGCTTATACTGTCCATTTTGCATAAATGGGATCATACATATATGGTCTCTGTGACTGGCTGCTCTCGACTGCTATACTATTTTCAAGGTTCATCCACATAGCGTGAATCATTCCTTCATGCCTTTTTACTGAGTAGTAATATTCCATTCTGTTGGGAGAAATCACGTATTTTTATCCATTTGTCAGCTGATGGACCCTGGAGCTATTGCTGCTTTCTGGCTATCATGAACAATGTTGCCATGAACACTCAGGTACAAGAGTTTATTTGACCATCTTTTCATCTCTCTTGGATAGATGAGTAGGAGTAGAGTTGCTATGGCACATGGTATCTCTATATTTAACCTTCCGAAGAGTGGCCAACTGTTTTCCAAAGTAGCAGCACCATTTTACATGCCTACCAATAGTATGTGAGAAACAAGGGATTTTATTTCTCCGCCCAGCAAGAAATTGAAACTCTTCCTTTAGCTCCATTTTTTTTTTTAGAGTGAAGTACAGTTGATACACAATGTTACATAAGTTACAGGTGTACAACATAGTGATTTGACAAGTCTCTACATTTATGCTACGATTATCCCAAGGGCAGCTGCCATCTGTCACCATACGATGCTGTTACAATACCTGTGCAGTACCTTTTATACCCATGATTTATTTTATACCCATGATTTATACCCATGATACCTCCCTAACTGGAGGCCTGTATCTCCCACTCTCCTTCAGTGGTTGTACCCACCCCCACCCCCACCCCTCTAGCAGCCATTAATTTGTTCTTTGTATTCATGGGATCTGTTTCTGCTTCTTGTTTGTGTTTGTATATGCATTTGCTTTGTTGCCCTAGCTCCAACTCCTAAAAACCAAGGAAGAGATTTTATTTGGCCTGGCATGGGTCTATTCTTCCTTCCCGCCAGCTGGAACGCAGATGTGATGGATGGTGCTGGAACAGCCCGCTAGACTGTGAAATGGGAATCCCACCTGAGAAATGGTGGCACGAGACGGGAGGAACATGGGTATAGGATGATTGCACACCATCATACCACCTCTGGGCTGCCTAGCGTCATGGGTAAAGAAAGAAACTTTTATCTTAATAAGTCACTGTGACTGGTTTTCTGTCACGCTTAGCTGAAACGAATCCTAACTAATAATCGTCTACCTTGGGCCAGGCACCTTCTCTTTGTGCCAGGTACCGTCCCGTGAAAATAGTCCACACGCCTCAGCTCACTGATCCCCACTTGACACCAACAAGGTAAGTCCTCGGACTCTTACCACTTCTCTTTTTGAGACAGAAAACTGAAGCTTAGGCAAGTCAAGTAGCTTGCCCAAGTTCACAGAGCACACACAGAAGACACGGCCTCCCGAGCGCAGGTCTGCAGCTGTCCAGCTGAGACACCAACAGAGGAATGAACCAAGAACACACCGGTAATGGTGAAACTAAACCAATAGCGATATATGACTAATAAGCCAGAACTATACTCGAACCTCAGCTACCTCAACATACCCGTGACGATGCGTAAGACACTGGCCCTTCGAGATCGGGGGCGGGGGTGGGGCGGGAGGGAGCCCCCGATGCGGACGCCTGTGTGCATTTGCCAAAAGCGTTCCTGGCGGCCAGGATCTTCAGTGGAGAACCGGAATAGAATCTTCAGCATCTGTAGATGTGTGTCACCTGTGGTTTACAAACATCAGATTTTAATAACTCATTTCATAGATCACTAAGTAGCCCTCAGCTGCCGGCACAAGTAAGAATCTATGGAATGACACATCTTCCCCATGTGCCAAATGAAGACAGACGTTTGTTAAATTCAGTCTATCAAAAGGACCTACAGACCATTCCTTGAGAACCGTCCTTATAAAATGCTGTCTAAAAAACAAAACAGGGGCACCTGGGTGGCTCAGTGGGCTGAGCCTCTGCCTTTGGCTCAGGTCATGATCTCAGGGTCCTGGGATCGAGCCCCGCATCGGGCTCTCTGCTCCACGGGGAGCCTGCTTCCCTCTCTCTCTCTCTCTCTCTGCCTGCCTCTCTGCCTACTTGTGGTCTCTGTCTGTCAAATAAATAAATAAATAATCTTCAACAAAAGAAACAAAACCCAAAAAATATTGTCTGAAATTAAGGCTCTCGCTTTATCTATAGCCCTCTGTTTCTTGTTTCTTTAGATCTCATACGTTTCTCTGTATCTCATACTGGTTTGACAGTTAAGATAATGATGTTTTGAGATGATTAAATTCAATTAACACTTGCAACACCCTCTAACAGCAGCTGTATGGCATTAGGGACGAATGATGACTAAGAATGATTACTTCCTTTCTGGAGATCACACTCCACTAGAAAGATGCTAACAAGGTAAGTATAACCCAAGGGGAGAAGTACATAAAGAGGTAAGTTCTAAGGGAATAGAGAGGAAAGGGGATATTTGTGACTCTGGATGCTGGAGAAATCTTGAACAATTCTCAGGACCCTGCCAAATGGAGAAAAGAGAAGCCAGATTGCAAAAAAGAATAATAAACACACAAAACTATAGGGTAAAATGGGACAGGCTTAGGGAATGACAAGTAGCCCAGGACAATTTATTTATTTAAAACTATATGCAGTTTTCTATAATGAACATGTATTATCATCATAATAAAAATAAAGTAAAATTATTAAAAAAAAAAAAACTATATGCAGGGGCGCCTGGTTGGCTCAGTGGGTTAAAGCCTCTGCCTTCAGCTCAGGTCATGATCTCGGGGTCCTGGGATCGAGCCGCGCATCGGGCTCTCTGCTCAGCAGGGAGCCCGCTTCCTTCTCTCTCTCTCTGCCTGCCTCTCTGCCTCTTGTGATCTCTGTCTGTCAAGTAAATAAATAAAATCTTAAAAAAAAAACTATATGCAGTGCTACTGTACTAATATACATTAAAAAACAAACATAAATATAAATTATAAGGAAAAAATAAACAATTGTAAAAATATCGCTAATCATGGGATGCCTGAGTGGCTCAGTTGGTTAAGCTTCTGCATTTGGCTCAGGTCATGATCTCAGAATGCTAGGATCAAGCCCCGAATCCTGAGTCTTGCTCAGCAGGGAGTCTGCTTCTCCCTCTGTCTGATGCGCCCCCTGCTTACCCCTGTAGGCTCGGGCTCTCTCTCTCTCTCTCTCTCTCTCTCTGATAAATAAATAAATAAATAAATAAAATCTTAAAAAATTAAATACTCACTAGACTTAAAAAAAAAAAAAAAGAATATTGCTAATCATGACCGTGGTGAGCACTAAGTAGTAGAAACAGCGAGAACTGAAAGCTCATGAATTTATTTTCTAACTTTGGACTGTCTAACAGTCTGAAACTGAGAAACTTATTTTTGCTTGGCTGGGGGCTTTACTTTCTCCAGGAGAGAGATATCTGGGAAAGGTTGTGAGAGCTCACAAAAGCATGATACTCTACTTTGGAAGGTTGTGAACCATCCTTCTATAAACACAAAAATTACAGTCACATCAGGTCTATGTGTATGTTGCCAAAAAAGAAAAAAAAAGATATTATTAATCATGATGGCTTTTAACACTATTATCAACTAACACTTCAGACCCGCATTCACACTTAAGGAGAAGCTCATCATGTAAGACGGAGAATATACATCTCTATTTCAAATGTTCTTTATGATGATCTTCAGTGTGGGGGCCAGTTCTGGTCCGATGTGGTTAGATGCCTACTGTTTTAAGTCTAAAGCTGCTTAAGGCTCTTACTTGGTGTAATCCTGGTCCCTTAGGCTTAAAATTCAGTATTATCTTTAATTTGTAGTTTCTTTTGAGAATTCTTTTAAATCATTTGCCCTCTTGGTGAAGAGTAATTTAAAATGAGATAATATAATCTATAAATCCACTCAAAAAGCATACGAATAGCAATACGGTTATGGTATATACTGAGAGCAAAGAGTTAAGGATGCCACCATCAACCCTTCCAGTTTCACATCTTCCCTTAGGGTACTAAGTGGCCCTTACTGCCTACAACAAGAGCAGACCAAGTAAGAACCCCCATGCCCCTCCGTGTATGTGTGGGGCTTCTCACTCACTAGTGTACAAATGCAGTGAGCACAGTACCAGATACCCAGCAGGCATTCGATACGCACGTGCTGAGTGAATGAATAGGGAGGAGAGGTTGGTCTTGACAGGTAGATCTTAAAGACCAGGATTTTGTAAGCAATGAAGAACTATGGCAGAGTTGTTTTGTCATTTTTTGTTATTGCTTTAACATGAGAACGGCATGATCAGATCTAGTTTTTAGGCTTATACAATGACGAGCAGAGTGGAGGACGGACTGGAGTAGAAGAGGGAAGACTAGGAATTTGAGATAAATTTCAGGAGACAGGGTTGATAGGACTTGTTGACTAATAAGCAGTGAGGGTGAGGGAAGCATCTGGGATTAATTCAAGTTGTCTAGTCAGGATGCCTGTGATCTTGGTAATATAGGAAAAGTGACTTTGGGGAGGGAAGGATAACGAGGGCTAGTCTGGGCCTGCTGAATTGGGGCCTGGAGAGACACAGCAAAAAACTGGCAATGTGAGACTCGAGCTCAGGAGGAAGGCTTGGAAGGAATAACCTATTTCAAGGTGATAATTAAAACAGTATTTGATGAGATTCCTCCAAAAGAGACGATAATCTGAAAGACAAGTTCATCCTATTGCTTCTCAGCTTTAAAACTACTGGACATCTGTGATCTAAAAGATTAAATGTCTTAAAAGGATACTCAAAACTCTCCTTCATCTTTTGCCTACCTCGGTCTTGTTCAGTCTCCTATTCAACCCACCAGCCCTTACAAAGAGTCTGGATGTGCAGTGGTGTTTGCTGGGGGCAGAGAGATGACTAAGTCTTGGTTGATGGCCTGGGGAAGGTCTACTGGGGAAGAGGGACAATAAAACAGAATACTAGGATTCCATAAAATATGGATAATAATAGAACTATCCCATAGGGTTGTAGCAAGAATTAAGTGAGTTCCACACATAAAACCCTTAAAACAGTGCTATCTCCCTGATATGAGGGAGAGGAGATGCAACATGGGGGGTTAAGGGGGTAAGAGAAGAGTAAATGAAACAAGATGGGATTGGGAGGGAGACAAACCATAAGTGACTCTTAATCTCACAAAACAAACTGAGGGTTAATGGGGGGAGGGGGGTTGGGGGGGTGGGATTATGGACATTGGGGAGGGTATGTGCTATGGTGAGTGCTGTGAAGTGTGTAAACCTGGCGATTCACAGACCTGTACCCCTGGGGATAAAAAGATATTATATGTTTATGAAAAATAAAATAAAAAAAAAAAGAAGACATCCAAATGGCTAACAGACACATGAAAAAATGTGCATCATTATCAGCCATCAGGGAGATTCAAATCCAAACCACATTAAGATACCATCTTACGCCAGTTAGAATGGCCAAAATTAACAAGAGAGTAAACAATAAGTGTTGCAGGGGATGTGGAGAAAGGGGAACCCTCTTACATTGTTGGTGGGAATGCAAGTTGGTGCAGTCACTTTGGGAAAACTGTGTAGCGATTCCTTAGGAAATTAAAAATAGAGCTATCCTATGACCTGCAATTGCACTACTGGTTATTTACCCCAAAGATACAGATGCAGTGAAAAGAAGGACCATCTGTACCCCAACGCTCATGGCAGCAATGGCTACAGTTGCCAAACTGTGGAAAGAACCAAGATGCCCTTCAACGGACGAATGGATAAAGAAGATATGGTCCCTATACACAAAGGAGTATTATGTCTCCATCAGAAAGGATGAATACCCAACTTTTGTATCAACATGGACAGGATTGGAGGAGATTATACTGAGTGAAATAAGTAAAGCAGAGAAACTCAATTATCATATGGTTTCACTTACTTATGGAGCATAAGGAATAACATGGAGGACATTAGGAGAAGGAAAGGAAAATGAGTTGGGGGAAATCAGAGGGGGAGATGAAGCATGAGATTGTGGACTCTGAGAAACAAATTGAGGGTTTTGAAAGGGGGTGAGCCTGGTGGTGGGTATTAAGGAGGGCATGTATTGAATGGAGCACTGGGTGTGGCACATAAACAATGACTCTTGGAACACTGAAAAAATTAAAATAAAAACAAAAACAAAAACAAAAACACCCTTAAAACAGTGCTGAATATGTAGTAACTATTATTATAGGAGTGGCATGTACTGGGCCTAGGGGTGTGGCTCCCTTAACTGGGAGCAACTGAGCTGAAATTTAAGTCAGCCAAAATAAGGGGAAATTGGTGGATTTGGAGAAAGACATTCCAGAACTACTTCCTGTTTCCCTGTGTAGTGGGTTGAAGGATGGGCCTCAAAAAGAGATTTCCAGATCCATATAACCTGTGGATGTGACCTTATTTATAAAAAGGTGAAGGTCTGCAGATGTAATTAAATTAAGGATGCTATGACCAGATCGTCCTGGATTATCTGAGTAGACCCCAAATCCATGACAAATATCCTTGTAAGAGACAGAAGAAGAGAAGCCATACAGAAGAAGAAAAGGCTCTGTGAAGACCAAGCCCGAGACTGGGGAGATGTGGCCACAAGCTGAAGAAGCCAAGGAACGTGGATCCTAACCACGAACTAGACGAGGAGGAGGAGGGTTCTCTCCTAAGGACTCGGGAAGGCGTGCAGCTCCGTCAACACCTCGATTTCCAACATCCAGCCTCCAGACTAGAGATCACTTTCTGCTATTTTAAGCCACCCAGGCTGTGATGATGTGTCAGAGCAGCCCAGCAAGCTGATAGTCCGTGTCATTCCGAGTCCTCCGCACAACTGACTCTTGGCTAACGGCGAGCAAGATGCAGTCCTTGTTCTGCACACAGAGGGCCACAAAGAAATGGATAAACATGGAAGTTTCTCCTGACAGTGAGCAGTAGGCGCTCTGAAGGTTACGCTCTGAATTCTATATTCAATTGCCCACTTGCCGTCTCTACGTCAATGTCTAGTGGGCATCTCGGACTTGATTTCCCCCAAACAGAGATGCCTGGAGATGCCTGGAGGTGGGACATGGATCTCTCCAAGATGGTCAGGAAAGGCTGCGGGGGGCAGGGGGTGGCCTCTGCAGGAAGACGAGGGTGAGCGAGAGCAGCGACTGGAGGATGGGCAGTTCCTAGCAAGGCGCTCATTCTGGGTTTGTTTTTGTTTTGCTCCAGGAAGAAAAACCAGTGGAAGTAAAGAGAGGAAGAGGATGCAGATTCAGGGCAGAGAGGCTCAGAAGGAGTCATGTTTTGGGGGAGGCAGCAGTGGGAGAGTGGACAGGCAGCAGGGTCTTCGAAGGGAAGCAGTCAAGTACACAGGAGAGGCTAAATGATGTCGGATGCGGGTTAAAATCATCCGGGCTGGAATCCTGGTTCTGTTACTTACTGGTTATAAACCTGCAGGAAATTACATTTTCTGTATCTTCATTTTCACAACTGCAAAATCAGCCTAAAAATAGCTCCTACCTCACAGGAATGTGTTAGGAGAATTAAATATATTAATGTGTCTTAAAGTACTTGGCTCCGTGTCTGGAGAACAGGCAATAAATGTCATTATTACTATTAAGATCATTAAAAGTAGCAGCAGGTTTAGACTCTGAATGTGAGCCCTGGGAGGAACTTCAGAATCATCTAGTCGATTTCCTCACTGCACAAATGGAGACACTCAGGTCTGAAGTGTTTGGAAATTGGCCAAGTTTAAAGAAATACTTGGAGGCAGAGCCAAGACTTGACTAATCGATTGGAAGTCTCTGTTATCTCCAAGCAGACTTCATGTATAGATCTGGAAATCGTTAGAAGTGGTACGTGAATTCGGGAACACAGTCAAAGTCACTGAAGTAGGGGCACGGTAAATGAGCAGAGAGTGGGAAAAGAAAAAAATGGGAAGAAGAGCTAGCAAAGGAAACTCAAAGTAGGGTCGGGGAGGTAAGAGAAGAACCAGAAAAGAGTAATGGAACCAAGACAGGGATTTCAAAGAGAAAAAATGGTCCACTGAGTCCACAGAGTTGCGGAAAGATTACGACTCTGGTGTAAAGTGCTACGTCTGAAGTCACCTTGATTTGCACATCACTTCCACAAATCAAATTCTGAGATTTGGCTTTCCCACATGTAAAATCAGGACATATTTAGAAAATCTGCTGACTCCTCTAACAAATCCAAATCCGTACCTTCTAAAGTTGGCGATGGCAGGAGATTTTCCACTTGGGGAGGGGAAGCTGGACCTGAGTCCAGACCCTGAAATTAACCTCGCTCCTGTGTCTGTCCTATTCATGTCTGCTGTAACCACAACCGGCAGACAAGGCCAGGGGGTGGGGCGTGGAGTTGGGGGACAAAACATGGATTTTACATCTCTTTGCCACAGTGTGGCTGAGACAGGTTCTAATATTAAGATACTATTTAGGACCGGACCCCTAATGTTGGGGGCTGGTCATGGAACTCTGTTTCTCTTTCTAGAGCTCGCGGCACAGGGAGGGAAAGAGAGAGGGTGGCGGGGCACCCTGGTTTACTCTCATTGCCTTTGTAAGGTTCACTTTAGCTCTGGTTTCACCTGGAGCTCTCCCTACCCACCCGGATGACTGATGCCCCGCCTTCCTGGATGCAGATCCCATTCGACATCCCCAGTGGAGGTTTGGACTGAAGACAAAGAACAGACACATCAGAACACATCCTACAAGCAACACAATCCCATGGATAGCGAGGAGAGCTGCTTTCTGCAAGGTAACGGTCCCTATCCTACACTCTCCGCATACTCCTTCTGAGGATCAGATAAAGGAGAGCGATCTGGAATGTGGCACGCCTCTGTGATACTGTACCACACAGCTGAGTGTACCTGCTGATGAGCAGAGCGAGTCCTCCCGGAGAGATGCCCTCCGTGTTACTCACCACGATGCTGGGCATTTCCCAGGATGATCTTGGTGTCCTCTCTATCCTAGATGACCTCAGGGTCTCATTCGGCACCCCCGCATGGTTTCCCAGTGTTTACAGTGCTCTCGGTTTCACGATGCTACATCCACATGGTCACTCTGAATCGTATCCTCAACGTGACTCCATTTTGGAAACCTTCAGCCCCAAGACCTAAGAGTATTTGATGCTCTGCTCACACTAGCCCAACCTTCTAGCTCTCATAGTCACTACTCCCATTGTACCTGCTTTTCAACCCCGCCAAGACTTCCTCAAACCTTTCCTCTCCATCTCTTAGCCCTCCAGTTAATGTAACAGTTTTTTGGGTCCCCCCCCCCCTTTCTATTCTCAACAGGAAAAGTAGTTCTGCCCTGTCCTGCTCCAGGGAATCTCTCTAGCTGAACTCTGGACTCTAGCCCCACACCCAACTCCTAATTTATCAATTATTTACTCTCTCCTCCCGGTCTTCAACTTATCTTTTCCTGGCGGTTTTCCCTAAGCACACAGACTTGATCATTATCTCTTGAAACGACCAGCACCAACTAATCAACCTTAGATCACATGACCTGATATTCTCCGTGTCTAGATGTCTCTCCTGCCTTTCGTGGCCACATCTGTCACCCACACACTCTTCACCCCTCTGAAGCCTGACCTCCGCCCCCACCACACTCTGAAACTCCTCCAGACCAGGTTCCAGTGACCTAACAGGCCAGGGTCACATTTCACTTCTTATCAAACCTGGCACCATCTCTAGAAAGATCTTCCTTCTGCTTCTGTCACACCCACTCACTGGGGTTCCTTTTCCCCTCCAGCAGCTCCTTCTAAGTCTCCCGAACACGTCTCTTTTCCTCTTTCTCTTTGGTAAATGAGGATCCACCCTCCACCTCCTCGCCCTCCCACTGCCTGTACACTCTCTAAGCAATTTTGTCACAGCCTAGGGCTCCGACGGTCATTTACATATGCTAATCTCAGACATTCTTGGAACCTCAAACCTTATCTTGGTTTCTGGATATTCCTGTTTTCATGGCCTACAGGCACTTCAACCTGAACAGGCACTGAACCAAATTTATCATCTTCCCCATTTCCAAAACTGACTCGTCTGTACTTTCTATCCACGTACATGATAACCAGCATCCATCCAGTGACTCAGGCTAACTGCGTGAGAGAAGCCAAGCTGGTCCTCTCCCTTCTCTGTCCCCACCCCCCCACCCCAGCTCCTCTGGCTCCAAATCCTGCTGAATTTACCTACCCAGGATCTCTTCAGTCCTTCTGTTCATCTCCCTTTGTTTGACACTACTGAAGTCAGACCTTTAGCAATCCTTTTCTGGATCACCTCAATAACTTCTAGACTACTCTCCTTGCTGGGAACGCTATCTCTCTCCTCCACTCTAAAGATTGGATATTGTTTCTTTATTTGTCACTGTTATTCATTTATGTCTTCTTTTTCTTTAGTGTATTTTTTTTTAGATTTTTATTTATTTATTCATGTATTTGAGAGAGAAAGAAAGAACAGTAGAGGGAACGGCAGAGGGAGAAGGAGAAGCAGGTGCCCCACTGAGCAGGGACACCAACACACAGGGCTCAACTCCAGCCCAGGACCCTGGGATCATGACCCGAGCCAAAGGCAGACACTTAACCAACTCAGCCACCCAGGTGCCCCTTTATTGTCTTTTTCAAACGAAAATGTAATATACTCTCATTGTGAAATAGCCAAAAAGTTTGTAAAGTTATAAAGAAAAAAAGTCACCCCCAGTTCAGTCCTCAAATCCTACTCCCAAATAAATCTTTTTTTCCCCTAAAAATATGATATTAAACATGCTGTATTTCTTCTATTTTATTTTCTTTAAAGATTTTATTTATTTATTCAGACAGCGCATGCACACGTGTACATGCGCGCATGCAGGGGAAGGGGCAGAGAGAGACGGAGAGAGATCTCCAGCGGACTCCGATCTCGGAGCCGATGTGGGGTTCGACCCCACCACCCTGAGATCATGACCTGAGCTGAAATCGAGAACTCAAGGCTCAACTGCGCTACCCAGGTGCCCCTGTATTTCTTCTACCTTAAGAGGCACCCCCCCCCCCAATATTTAACATCTCGGAAACCAAAATGTATCCCACAACCCACGGCATCTTCGGTTAAATACGCTACTGCTCTGCAATGTACTGTTTTTACTTGTTAATAGGGTCACGATTCCAAACCAGCACTGGCTCCGGGATGATCTTTCTAAAGTATGAATAGGGTCAGGTCACCACCTTCCCCACAATTCTTCAAAGCCTGCCCCCCACCCCATGCTCCAGGCCCTCATTTTCTGACTCTGCCCTACTTTCCCAGTATCCTTTCCAGCCTGTCCACACAGTCTTCCTTAAAGCCAAGTAGTTCTATTCTCAGTTAGTTCCCCAAATATGCCACGCTGAGCCAAATCTTTGTGCTTTTGCACAATGTTTCCTCTGCCTCTTCTTCATCTCTTCTATGCAAAGTTGCCTCTTACTGGAAAACTGCCCTGATCCCCCAGGCTAAGCCTGGGTCCTTCCTGTATGCACCACCCCTCAGCTTCTCTGGCATCTGGTGCACATCTCTGATAAGTCACTTAAAACAGGTTCATGCCAGTTCTCTTGTTTGTTGCTCCCACTGCATAGTGATCTCACGAGCAAGCTTTCTTCTTTAGATCCATTTCTAGTAGTGCCAGAACGGCATGGCTGCCCCATAAATATTTTTGGAAATAATGAACTTTACATAAGAGAGGCATAAAAGTGCTCCCTGAGGTAAGGGGAAGAACATTCTACGTTACCATCCTATAACCTGGGACGAGCGGGAGAAAGAGGAGGAGAGGAGGTCTGGGAGCTAAACCCTTGTGCAACCAGAAATGTGAAGCAATGGGATTTTTTTCCTGCTTTTTCCTTGCTTCTGCTTCTCAGACCTATTCATTCCACCCTTAACTAAAGATAATCTGATTCCAACAACCATGCCTCGATGAGCCCTTTCTTTCTCCCAGTCCTTTCAAGTACTGCAAGTCCATATCATCGCTCCTCCTTGCCACAAAACCCCTTTTTAACCAGAAGTTTTGAAAAATACCAAAGGGGGAAGGAAGGTTCTTTCCATTTGCCCCTCCAAAATACCCACCTGAATTTTCCACTTGGAATCCCTCCGGCCCTACGTGTGGACACGCCTCTCAGTCCCATCAGGGCTCCACACCAGGAAATAAACACAAAAGGCAGCTAAAATTTAATACAAAATGTTTATTTTAACAACCATCCTAAACGCTTAACATTAATGTTTCTCTTCCGTGAAAAGCACTATCCCCCCTCTCAACCCAGTACTAGGTTTGAATTACAGAAAATCCCAAAAGTAGACAAAAATGTTTCCCAGTCCTTCATTCTGACCTAGATAATTTATAGCCAAGGATTCCAATTCATTCTTGGAAAACTACCAGGGGACTACTGGGGACTTAAGATGAAGGTCAGCGAACGTGGCTTCTGTGGCGGTCACTAAGGTTGGTCTTGGTCTTTGTTGACAACTGTCAGGCCAACATACTTTCCATAACCTCCCTTAGCACATAGGACAGGGACTCACGAAACAACCAAAAATAGTAGAGCAGAAGGGAAAGAGGAAAAGATAAGGGGGAGTATAGGAGAGGTAAGTGATATGACAGGGCAGGAGAAAATGGAGACTTTAGGATAGGGAGGGTAGCCTAGAGGAGGGCATGGAACCATAAAGGTAAAGAGACAAAACAATGAAAGAATCTTGGGCATGGAAACAGGACTGTCAAACAGGATCTCAACTCAAAGACCTCAACTAAAGAAAGGGACGGACCAAGAAGTGGACAGATCAGCTGAAAGGGGAAAGCAGCCGTTAGGAAAAGCGCTGCGTCTTGAGGCCAAGGACAAAGACAGCTCTGGGCTACAAATGGACTCGGAATTAGGACGTTTCCAAACTCCCAGTGGAAGAGAATCAAGCGGCCATTAGAAGGTTTGGAGCAGTGGGGTCAAACCAGGCAAGACTGCAATATTCTTACCACTTCCAAGGTGCGGGGGGGGCGGTGTGGTGTGGAGATGAGGGGGGGAACCTCACATTCGGAGAGAAAAGACACCACCACTCAAGCCAACACAGAAGGGACCTTGCGAAAATCTCTTCCGCTCACAAACTCTGGAGGAAACAAACACCTTCACTGCGTGATTCCTGTTCCTTTAAAGCTGCTGAGGCAATCAGCTGTCAAACCGATTTCTCCGTAACGTGAGACCATTGCTAGGAAGAAGAAAGGCCGAAGCCAACCGGTAACTTTCAGAGTTGATTTCTCTTCTCGGTACACACTTGGGTGCATTTGGCTCTCTGCAGCCCGGGCCTGAGGACCGGCCCCCGCGGCTGGTGGGGATGCAGAAAGGCTTGTTGGGGATGCACACTGAGCCCCCGACCTCGACACTGCCTTAGGGAATCCGAAATTCCCAGCCCAGAGCGGTCAGAAAGGCACCTTTCCGGGCACCGCAGAACGCCCGCGGATTCGCACCTTCCCCCCCAGCGGCTTTCGCCAGGACTTACGCAGCACCGAGAGGGCCGGCGCGGACCGTCCACGCCTTCGCTTCCTACGTGGCCGAGACCCCCGCGAGCGGCCGGTCGCTCACCTGCCGGGTCTGCCCCGCCCCGGGGGTTGCGCGTTCGGCTCAGCGGGTCGCTGCGGGCTCCGGCTCGCGGGCCCCTCGCCCCCCGCGCGCCCCCGGCCAGCAGCCGCGCGACTCGGCGGGGCTGGCGGGGCAGGGCAGACCTCAGAGGGCGGAAGGACAGGCGGAGGCGGGCCGGGCCCTTCCCCCAGAGCCGGGGAGGCGTCGCCAGCGCGCAGGTGAAGCCGACTCTGACCTATCCCGGCAACTTTCGCTGCAGGGACCGGAGCCGGGAGGCCCGCGGAGCCGCCCTCTGCCGCCGGGGCTGCGTGCGGGTGACCCGACCCGGGGGGGCCTCTTCCCGGGGAGCCCGCGCGGCTCTGGGCGCGCTCGGGTGCCGCGAGCAGCGCCGCCCTCCGCGGCTGATGGAGGCGGGTGGCGCCGCCCCGGGCGCAGGTGACACACGACAGGCCGGGGTTTCGGCCGGCCGCGGGGAGCGCAGGAAGGGCGAAGCGCTGACACCTGGGGCCGGGACGCGCCAGCGCAGGCATGGCCCAAGAGTTGAGCCAGGAGGCCCTGCTGGATTTCCTGTGCCAGGCCGGGGGGAGAGTGACCAACGCCGCCCTGCTGAGCCACTTCAAGAGCTTCCTGCGGGACCCCGACGCGCCCCCCGGCCAGCAGCAGCGCCGCCGCGAGCTCTTCAAGGGCTTCGTCAACTCGGTCGCCTCAGTGCGCCAGGACCCCGACGGCACCAAGTACGTGGTGCTCAAGAGGAGGTACAGGGACCTTGTGGGGGAGGAGGAGCTGCAGCGACCCCGAGACCCGCCCGCGCCCGCCCCTGCAGGGGGGGCTGCGTCCTGCGCCCCGCAAGGCGCGCGCGGGGGAGAGCGGCGGCGGCGGCGCGAGCAGGAGCCCGAGGAGGAGCCCGCGGGGGCCGCCGCGCAGGCCCCGCGCTCAGGTGGCGGCGGACGCGCCCCGGAGGCGGCCCCGGCGGGCGGCGGGCGTGGGGGCGGCTCCGGCCACTGGCCGGGCTCGAGGTGCGCCGCGGCGGAGGCCCGGGGCCGCTGCTGCCGGGAATGCCTGCAGAACGGCCTGGAGGGGCCGCCGGGCGAGCCGGTGCTCGGAGCAGCCCCGGGCCCCAGCCCCGCCGGGGAGCAGCCGGCGCGCGGCCCGCCGGCCCGCGGCCCGCCGGCCCGGGACGATCGCGGGGCTCCGGGGCAGCAGCAGGAGGGCGCGTCCGCTGAGCGCGGCCCGGGGTCCGCAGCGCCCTGCTCGCCTCCTGCAGCTGTCGAGGCTGCCGGGAGCCGGGCTTCCCCGCCGACCCCCCTGTCCCGCCCGGTTTCCCCCGGAGACCCGCCGGAGCTGTTGACCCCGGACTCGCACGACTCCACCCAGCAGCAGCAGCGGCAGCGCACCTGGGAGTGGGTGGCCAGACACCCCCAGATACCCGAGGCCCGGGACCGCGGCCCCACTCGAGCCTGGTCGGTGCTGCCGGACAGCTTCCTCCAGCTACCCACGGGGCTGAGCCTCTGGGTCCGGGAACTTGACTCGGAGCCTCCAGACCCCGCTCTTGCGCCTCCTCCCGTCCTTCCTGTCGTCCCGGAGCCCCGTCCCGAGAGCCCTCCGCGGGAGGTCTTCCGCAGCATTCGTTGTCAGCTGTCCCTCCAAGACCTGGATGACTTTGTGGACCAAGAAAGCCACGGCAGCGAGGAGAGCAGCAGTGGGCCCAAAGAGTCTCCCGAGGGTTCCGAAGAGGGGCTGCAGGTTGCTCTGGGAACCCCAGACTGGAGAAAGTTCAGGAATGCAGCTGGAAGCCTTTCTCCCAAGGAGGGAAGTCCCAGCAAGAGCCTTCAGGGCCTCAGGAGCAGAGGCGATGGTCACTGCTCTCAGCAGGGCTCAACGGAGGCTAACGGCCTTGCAGGCCACCCCCAGGAGTCTTTGCCCTGGCCAGCTCCCAAGTTCAGGAGATCCCTCAGGAGGAGCTCTCAGGCAGGGAGAGCCAAACTGTCTTCTTCCGATGAGGAGCATCTTGAGCAGGACTTGCTGAAAAGGACCCGTCGCCCACCACGGTCCAGGAGACCCTCCAAGGCAGGAGGAGGGCCCAGCCCAAGAGTGGATGCTGCTTTGATACCCAAACCTGTGGGCAATAAGGCCTCTGTTGCTGAGCGCAGTCGGCCACACACCCCCTGGGCCCGGGCTGGGGAGGAGTCTGCAGCCACGGTCCCGCACAGACCTTCTGAGCACAAGTCATCTGTGGTCCCCCTGGACGCCAGGGAGCACGAATGGATTGTGAAGCTTGCCAGTGGCTCTTGGATTCAGGTGTTGACTTTGTTTTGGGAGGACCCTCAGCTGGCTCTGCACAGAGACTTCCTGACGGGGTACACGGCCTTGCACTGGATGGCCAAACACGGGGACCTCGGAGCGCTCCAGGACTTCGTCTCCAGCACTCGGAAAGCAGGGATTGCCCTTGATGTCAATGTGAAGTCTGGTTGTGGGTACACCCCTCTACACCTTGCAGCCATCCATGGTCACCAGGGGGTCATCAAATTGCTAGTGCAAAGGTTGGCCTCTCGGGTGAACATCCGGGACAGCAGCGGGAAGAAGCCATGGCAGTATCTGGCCAGTAATACCTCTGGGGAGATATGGCAGCTCCTGGAAGCCCCTCGGGGCAGGCCCATTTTTCCGGCGTATCCTTTAGTCCAAAGCTCTTCCCCCACCAGGAAGGCCAAGAGCCGGGAAATATCTAGAAATATCACCCGGAAGACTTCCTTTGCCGCACTCCTCAAAAATCAGCACAGCAAATGGAAGTTGGCCAACCAGTATGAGAAATTCCCCAGTCCAAGGGAAAGAGAAGAGTATAGCGACTGAGGTGCTCCCCTCTTTCGAACATGCAGCGGCCACACCCCGATCCTTGAGCTGTTCATTGAGAAAATGCAGGGGCCGTAGAAAAGTCGCTGAGGGGTTGGTAAGATCGTGTTAAGATGGTCAACTAGTGTTTACCTGCCTGGATTTTGTGTCAGTGCATCCCAGACCACAGGGGTCATCCAGGCTTCAGGACAGCCCAAGTCTCGGGACCAGCGAAACCTACACACGGGGCAGAGGCAGGTGCTTGAAACCCAGGAGGTATTCCTCCCCTTCCCCCGCCAGCACAGTCCTGGGCACCCGGAGCTACGCTGTTTTCCAAAGCAGCTACCCCAGGCCTTGGCTACACGGGGAACAGATGTCTAAGAAAAAGAGAGGCAATTCGAGGGATTGATGAAGCTCAGATAAAATCCTTTCTGGCCAGTAGCTCTCCTGCTTCTGCTTGTTTGGAGAATAAATCTTGGCTGAGAGTATAAAGCACCAGGTTTGAGATCAGATAGCTCCTGCTTTCTCCTTTTTCTCTTTTTCTTCCCTCCTTCTTTCTTCTTTCCTTCCTTCCCTCTTCCCCTTCCTCCCTGCCCTCCCTCTCTCCCTTATTTCTCTCCCTTCCTCCCTCCCTCCCTTCCTTCTTTCCTTCTGCCCTTCCCAAATCAGTGAAAATAAAATTATTACTGGAGGGGAGCTCTTGATTTAAGAGATCCCTCATCCCTGGCTTCTGGCCTGCCTTTGAATGCAACTACGGTGGCTGATGTGTGAGATGACTCGTGGTTTGTTTGGGTCTCTTCTCCACGATCAAAGAAGTGGTTAGGTACGATCCAGTTGTGACTGACATTCAGGCCCTGCTTTAAAAAAAACAAAACAAAACAAAAAAAACCTAAGGGAAACTTTCCAAATGTAAAAGCTGTTGGTTCATGTGCATAGTTGCTGAAACCATCTTTCATGGAAACTCCCCGTGTAACAAATGGCAAAATCAGCGTTGGTCGTTCTCAGTAGGGTTGAATGGCCAACGTTTGTATTCTGGGGAAGCAATAAGGGTTACGAGGTGAATGCTCCCCCCACCAGGAATTTTCTAAGCTGCTAAAAATATGTTTTTATTTGCACTCAACTTTTTGCCAATTAAGATTAAATATTAGCCTTGAAGCGCTGTATCTGTAACAGGAAGTGTTCCTTTTAATTGCTTGTGTTTGGTCCGTGGAATGAGAGAACGAATGGCTACTCTGTACATTGCAACAGAATATCAAGATTTCAGAATATAAATTTAAAGAGGGCTGAAAAATTAAATGTCCATACGGAAATTGTTAATTTTTTATGGAATGTTCTCATGTGCTGTGGCAATGATGTTGTATTTTCACAATATTTGTGTGTTTCTTCGAGTATTTTCCCCCATTAAACTATCAACCCATCTTTATAAGTTACTGTACTTATGCTGATTATTGTTCACTTTTTTCTTTACAAAATTGTGTTTCAGTGAGTGTCAAATATTTTTCTTTCTTTGGAGTTTTACTTAGAATTTTGCTGAAATAAATATATCTCTGTTCTGTGAGAAAACAAACACAAGAGAGATATAAAAAATAATTCTAAGTGACTTCATCTTCTTGAAACGTAAAAGCTAACAATTCATCCTAACTTAAAATCTAATGAGATTTGTTGCTGATTTATTTATACCTTATTTTGCTCCCAAGGTGTCTCTTAAAGCTGCTTTGTTTTAGACACAAGCTTTTAAAATGAGACAGAGAAAAAAGGTGACACCAGGGGTGAGGACAAAGCAACCACAAGGCAAGAAAAAAATTGCAGACTGTCCTAAGCACAAAATTAAGTGCTCCAGAGACTTTCAGAGGAGAGATTTCTTTGGGCTGTGAAAATCAGCGAGGGCTTCACGGAGGTGGGGAATGTTTGAGTGAATGCTGCTGACTTTCCAAAGAAACCAGCTTTATTGGTTCTACCACATTCTTCACATCTGCTTCAGCGTATGATTTGCATAGCCCTGGTGTTGACTGGTGGTTTACTGGTGAAAACACAGTGTGGGTCTCAAGTCGACTCTCGTGAAGATTCAGGTCCCTTTGGCCTTTGTCCACACATCGTACTTATGACTTTGATCAACTCTCTCACATGGTAAACATGGATGTTAGGAGGGGGCAGGGCAGAAGAAGGTGTTGCGAGCAGAGCGAAATACAAATCTGATTGTGTCATTCCCTTGCTCAAGGCGTAAAGTCCAGGCGAGGAGGGCTGGCAGGCCCAGTCCATTTTTCCAGCCTCCTGCTAGCCACTCCCTGCCACAAACCCCACACTCAAGCCACACCACACCTGTTGGGGTGCTAATGGCCCTACCCTCTCCGTTTCTGTCTAGGTGCCCGATTCCCTCAGCTTAGAATCCTTTTCATTGTTTAACTGGTGACCTTACCCTTATTTTTCAAGGGACGGATCAACTGTCAAGTGTCTAAGAAGATTCCAGGGTAAATAACCTCCAGGGTTATTTAGAATTCTCGTTATATGTCAGAATTCTCGTTATATGTCAGAATTCTCATGATGCTGTGTATACACCTCACTTACAGCTTTTGCCACATGGTATTTTAGGAAATTGTTTGAATGTTTTATTTTTCCTGAAGACTTTGAATGACTGGAGATTGGAGAGTGTATTTTCAGTTCATCAAAATTTAGCAGATATGTATGGCACATTACTATGTGATAAAGATACAATTCCTGCCTTCAAGAACTCACAGTCTACTGGGGAAGGAGGGTCACTGAGAAATCATTTCAGCAGCACGAGGTAGGTGGATAGATGCACCTAGACTCTGAGAATACAGAGAAAGGGCTATTTCTTTATACTAGGCTCTGTGCTTAAGCTGGAAATTCAACATCCAGTAAGATAGACATGTTTCCCATCTTCACGGCACTTTCCCAGACCAGGGAAATCAAGACAATAGAATGGAAGTTAGGTGGGCTTGGAAGGGCCAAGTGGAGAACGTAGGAAAGAATATTCCAGAATATTCATTTGAGTAAAGCTTCAGGATGTGTTTGGGAGACACTCGGACACTTGGGGCTGTGGGGAACACATAGCCACTGCTGTGTGGCAGAAGTGAGGTGGTGTGGACAGAGACAAAGACGGAAAGGTAATTTAAGGCCAGGTTGAAAAAAGGGTCTTTTGTGCGAGGTCAAGAAATACAGGCATTTTCTTGGAAGCCGTGAATTGTCAAAACTCTTCCAGAAAACCTTAGTCTTATGGCAAGGATAGATGTTTTCCTAAAGCCTTAATATGAAGACCAAAATAGATTTCGATGTAGTAGATCGGATTTAGTCAGTTCATACGTTTCCCTTTCACATTTTTCTTACATCTTCAGTGGTGTTAATGCTTCTTTGCCAGGAAGTAGTGGAAGGCAATACAACAATTTAACAAATTGCTATTTGCTATTAAAGGCAACATCAGAAGCTGTTGATAATCGTAGCTCAACCACTTGCCTTTTTTGTAGACATACTTGTAAAGTGAATTTCAATCTAGTAAATATATATGGTATATACCACAGTCTTATTTCCTGCTCATAAAATTGCTTATGGTTCAACATTTCAGGATGTTACACATAGCATGCCAAGATTTCCAGATGCTTTTGATTGTAAATTTGTAGAAATACTATTGAGATACAATTCACATACCATACAACTGACCTATTTAATACACACGGTTCAGTGGTTTTTAGTATATTCACAACCATCACCACAATAAAAACCTGTACAAGTTTGCAAACCACTGACCCAGGCAGTGGGGAATCATCGACAGTTGACTGCGGGCAATGATAGATGCAGGCTGACGTGAGCCATTCTTGCATAGTAAGGGAGACAGACGAGAAGCAGAGATTGGTTTATTATGGTGTCTCGGTTTCATATTGGAACTATTAGGAATGTTGACTCAAGCATCTGGATAAGGTGGGTTAGACCGTCTGTCTGCAATGAGGAGAGCAAATTCTAGTTGGAGAGACAGATGTGGTTGATAAGAATTAGAAAGAATTAGGTAAGATCCAAAAGGCGCTCTTTATTTCCTTCCGTCTGTATAATGCCCTGGTCCAGTGTTTACATCATTTCGTTACTATGATGAGGGTCTAGGTTCCTGGTGACACTAAGAGTGTAAAACTCTGTACAGGCTGGTTAGCATGGCGGAGTCCATGTGTGTACTTATTTGTCCACATCAAGCAAAAGATTAAAAATGTGTAATGAACTTATAGGAAAGTATAGTACTTAAGCTCATGACAATGAAGCTAGGTTGCCTCGGGTTCCTGTCCTGGCTTAGACAAGACCTTCAACTTCAGTTTTCTCGTTTTTAAGATGGTTTGGTTTTGGGTTTGGGTTTGGGGTTTTGGGTTTTTTTGAGATGATCAAGTAAATTAATACAAAGCCCTTAGGAAATACCTGGCACATAGCAAATCTTGAGTAAGTTAGCTGTTAACTATTTTTAACACCATTTACAATATACTGTTCACTTTAAATTTCCATCGATGCTGAAGACAAAAAAGTCCTCTAGTTGATTAAAAAGTTTCTCCGAGAACAAGATTTGCTAATCAAACATTTTTCCTTATACTCTTACATAAAAAGATGCTTGCATTTCTCCTTTCTGATGAAAACATCTATTAACTACCCCTCGTGCGTAACGATCATTAGCTATTATGATGTGTCATTAAACAATTATATCTAATTGAAGTCACATAAACTAACACTTACCAAATTAGCAGCTCTGTTCTGGCCTGGAACTAAAAACCCAGGCAAAGCTCTGAGGAGGGGAGGTTTATGGGGAGTTGAGTGTGTGGCTGTGTGAAGCCACCGTCATTTGAAATTTTTTAAATATCTAAATTCAGCTATGCAGTAAACTTTATCGGAGTCCCACTAACTTGGTCAAAATAAAGTCTCACTGAAGTGGATTAAAAATCATTGACATTGGGGCGCCTGGCCAGCTCAGTTGGTGTAGCACCCAACTCTTGATCTCGGGGCTGTACGTTCGAGCTCCACATTGGATATAGAGATTACTTACAATCTTAAAAAAAAAAAAATACTGACATATCAAACTAGTCCTTCTCTTTGATCTGAAAAATAGTACTTCTTGATCCCTACCTCCAAATCTGATTCCTCTTTTCTACTTTTAAGAGTTGGGTTTCAAAAAAGGCATTATTATCTGTAAATTATGCCTCAATTAAGCAAGAAAATGATGTTGGGGCCAAAGTGCACACTCTGTTTTGAGAAGGTCTAATCCTTCTCTGTGTTCTATTTCTTCAGATGAGTAAACAGTCCCAAATCTAGCAGTTTCCAGTAGGTATTTCAATGCTATTTCTTTGTCTGAAACCATAATCGTTAACCTTACAGGACTTGAAGACTTTGGTTATTTATGTCCTCAAGTCTATTTAGCTTTCTAGTGAGCCCCTGTCTTTTGCTGTCGAGTAAGGTGGGTCTGCAGGGACATGAACATAGTGAACAAGCGACTTACCACCATCCCAGGAGGGGTCTCATTGCCTAAGAGACTGAGCCAGTCAAGGTCGTGCTGAAACCAGAATTAGGGGATTAGGCCAGAAATAGACCCATTTCCTTAATGGTCCAAGGACCTAGGCTTGCCAAATCACATAAGGGTGTCTAGATCAGAGTATTTGGAGTTTTTAATTAAAATGAACTTCAAAAAGTGAGCAAATGGGGGATGATTGGGTGGTTCAGTGTGTTAAGCGTCTACCTTCCACTCATGACATGATCCCAGGGCCCTGGGATTGAGCCCCATGTAAGGCTCCTTGCTCAGCAGGAGTCTCCTTCTCCTTCTCCTTCTCCCTCTGCCCACCCCCCTCTCTCTCTCTCAAATAAACAAATAAAATCTCTTTTTAAAAAGGTGAGGAAGTGAATATTCATTCATCTGATGACAACAGCTTTGCCCAAACTGATGGTGCAGGGAGTCACATCAATGTTTCTCTCAGGAAAGAACTAGAATCCTTTACCTGCACAGGACTAGCTATGCCTTTACAGTATCTGGATGTTGAGTGAGTGTTCTTAATTCTCACCTGGTGTGGCCCTAAATGGTTCTCTGATGAACACGAAATCTCTATGAGTCTTCATTGTGTGAGGAAAGGAGAGGGAAAGAAGCAGGAAAAGATACCAGTACCAACCAGTTGGCCTCCGATAGTCAGGATGGCAGGTGCTACAGCACAATGCTGCTAATGGGTAGCAGCAAATGGGGGGGAAATCATAGAAGAGCAATTTTGCTTCATCCCGAGACCAAATCTTCTCACTGCAGTGATTTTACCTCTTGATTTCAAAAGGGCATATGACCTAAGTAACATTTTCTAATGGCGTGTCATCAGCCAGCCGGTGAAGCCATCTTTCCATGCGTCGTGAAAACATCCCAGAATATCACCCTGGATTTCTTGGGCAAGATTCCTGACGTCCGCCACAGATGCTTGGGAAAACTGAATCCTAGAGCCACGTTTCAAACTTGAGATACAAGCATTTGTTTCAGGAGCCGTGTGAAATCCAGGGTGGCTGAGCTTCCCCGCATTTCCTCTTCAGATCTTTGTGCTCGACCAGCTACAGCGCTTCGTTAGTCAGGGACTGACCGAGGGGCTGAAACTCAAGACTACTCGTTACCTGTTAAGAATTTTAAAGTATTTGGAGCGATGAATTGTGGGTATTATTGATATCCTATATTACCACCTCCCACCCATCATGTATATTCTAAAGGGACATAATACGAAAGTGAATTGGTTGTTTCTGTTCTAACACCGCAAGATTTATTGTGTTTGTTTAAGACATCTTCCAGATTGGGGCGCCTGGGTGGCTCAGTGGGTTAAAGCCTCTGCCTTTGGCTCAGGTCATGATCCCGGGGTCCTGGGATCGAGCCCCGCATCGGGCTCTCTGCTCAGCAGGGAGCCTGCTTCCTCCTCTCTCTCTCTGCCTGCCTCTCTGCCTACTTGTGATCTCTCTCCATCAAATAAATAAATAAAATCTTAAAAAAAAAGAAGAAGAAGAAGAAGAAGACATCTTCCAGAGTGTTAGTAAAGGAAAGAGTCTGCATGAAGTGGCCAATCCAGAGACTAAATCCTAATTCTCAACAGCCTGTGATTTTTTGAGAAAAGGATTAATTCTCTAAGCACAGGACAAAGACACATTTCTGTGGGCAGAAGTTGTAGTAGATGCTACCTGACCATAACTCTCTCTTACATGCGTGTCACCTTACACCTTCTTGTGGTCTCTCGCGTCCAGGTGTTTTCCTGCTAAAACCCTCTGCAAGGCCACCTGGAAGAGCAGAGGGCAGAACAGGTGGGCGGGTGTCACCTGGCCATCCCGCACTGTGGGCACAAGATGGCTCTTATTTGGCCATAGTTCATGTTTTCCTCTGTATTGTGGTACCTCTCCAACTCCAGTTCTGCTTTTGGAGGTTTTTGTGGGGTATTTTCTTCAGTTCAAAACTCCTTATGCCTTTATTCATTTTCTAGGAGTTGAGAAAAGTTGAGGAAATCCTATCCTCTATAAATGTGAAGCCACAGCATCTAGATATTGGCTTATGATGGAAAATGGCTTTGAAGTAATGGATTGTTGGTGTTCATAAAAGGAAATAGAAACATTTGATGAGGAGGCATCAGTGAAGCAGTATTTCATGATGTGGGATGGTACCACAATAAATATTCCCATTATCTGGTAGATTTGGGAACTAGATTGCTTTCATTAACAAATTATCCTAGTTAATAAGGTTTTTCACATATGCTTTAGATGATTAGTAGTTTAAGATAATTGAATTCTAATTAGATATATTCAGTCTAAAACTAAACAGAAAGTGATTTATGTGTTTCAAAAAGCCATGCAGATCTGTAAGTGCTTTGTGTTTATCATTATGAAAATGGATTATAGCTGCATTTTGGATGCAAGGAACAAAAGTCAGTTGACAAAAGGTGGAGTTTTATAAGTTTTACATCTATTTGCATATGTTAAGGCATTTAAAAGTTATACAAATAATACATGTTTATTGCAAAAAAGATCAAATAACACAGGTCAAGAGAAGAAAAGAAGAAAAAAGCTGCCCTCATTTCTCTACCTTGAGGTAATTACTGATAGTATTTTGTGTGTATCCTTCCAGAATTTACAACGAAAATGAAACCATGCTATGCACAGTAGTTTCCAACTTGTTTTATTATTTAATGCATTGTTGTTTTTCCATTTGAGTTGGGTATTAAATATTGAGTTCCAGATAAAGAAGAGTTTATGTGTTCAGACGGCTGAATGTGGGGCAGGTTAAAATGCATCCGCGCACCAGGCTTTTGCATCAGTGTCACTTCCTTTCTCTGGCAGTTTTGGGGCACATCCCAAATGTATTAAGTGTTAAATTATTTTAAAAGTCATTTTAGAGACAGAAAAGTCCTCTAGTTGTAAGTAGAAGCAATAATTTCTTTAGTTTTTGCCCAGCTTCATTGCCCATTGTTCTGGGTGCGTGAACGTCAGGCAAGAGGGCCCCGCCTCCGGGAAGCTGGTCGCTGGCTCCACCCACAGAAGGGAGACGGGAGGGAACTCCCAGCTGTGACGGCCCATCTCCCGCCTGTAACTTTTCTGTTTGCTTGTGGGGCAGACACGAGACAGGTGTGGGCCAGATAAGGCTGAAGAACGTTGACTATACTTGATTATAACTCAAAATGGACTAGATCTAGCAGTACCATTGGTCTAGTTTTATCTTTGTTTTTCCTGAAAGTTCGGGGGAATATTTTGGAACTACTTTCTTACTCAACATCAGGATGCAGAAGGGAGTCTAGCCATCTAAAATATTTTTATCTTCTAGAGTATATCTTATTAAAGATCTTTTACTTTTACTTAAAGCATTTCCTGAAGATGAAAATCGCTATCGTTGTATTTTTTAATAATAATTTATTTTTTAATAAAAGCAATTCAGACATAGTCACATAATCTATGGAGTAATAAATTAGAGTAAATTCTAATAATTTCCAATCCTTACCTTCCCTTTGAACTTTGGGTTGCCTAATTCTAACCAGCTTATATACTGTATTTTGCTTTGCACTGTTTTCATTAACAGCATATTCCATATATTAAAACAATTTTCAAAATAAATATAATTTAGTTTACATTTTTGATAGCCAGAGGTATATTACTATGTTAATATGTGATCGTTTGCTTAGATATCCCCCTACTCTTTGACATTTGGGTCATTTCTCACTTTTATAAATAGTACTGATCTTTGTAAAAAATAACTACAAGATTCTTTTATTCCTTGGCTATTTTCCCAGGTGCAATTTCATGTTTTTTGATACATTTACCAGCTCATATTTCAGAAAGATTGAATCAAGTTAAAGTGACACCAGCCAGAGGGTAAAGATTAGGGAAATCTGAGTAAAACTTCAGTTAATAGCAATATACTCTCAATGTTGGTTCATTAATTGTAACAAATGTACTATACATGTGTAAAATGTTACTAATAGGAGAACTGTGTGTTGGGGGGGGAGGCCGTATGTACTAGCTCCTCAATTTTTCTGTAAATCTCAAGTTGTTTTTAATGGGTCTATTACTAGATAGGAAGGGAAGTACAGAGCAGAGATGATAAAATGTTAACATTTGAGGAACAGGAGTAAAGGGTAGATAGTTCTTTGTATAGTTCTTGCCACTTTTCTCTAAGTTTGAAATTATTTCAAGCTAGAACGTTAAATATATTACTGACCATCCCTTTCTTGAACTACCTCTAATCTAAATGCCCACCGATAGTTATCCCTTCAATGGAACAAGGGGATGTTGTCAATATCACTAAATAAGGTTAGTCACAGCCAATGGGAATCTCAAATGGGTGGTTACTAGGCAAAATCCAGGCTCCCCACAGCAAGGAAATGCCCAAGGGTAGTCAAGGATGTCCACAGGCTGTTTCCTGGTCAGGTAAATAAAGGTGCAAGTGCCTTCGGGAAGTCTGTCCCAGCAGCCCTTGAGTTTTAAAGGGGTATCTTGAGGCCCCGTCCCCTCTGCTGGTGGTTTTCCAGCAGCAGACCCCACAGTCTCCTGCTCCAACTACTCCCCCACCCTACCAATTTCACAGAGATGCTCTCTGGAAAGGCGAAGATGTAGAGGTACACACGGCACCAACCCCTTAACCCGAGGTAAGAAGCAAAGGGAGAAATGAGGAAGAAGTTAAATTATATAGTGCGACAACGATAGCAGCGCAACAGTTGAAGGGTTTGTTGAAGCAGTTTTTTTCCTTATAAGCTTTACTTCGTGACTCTTGAACAATCACTGTGCTGTACTTCCAGGCCTGATAGAGAAGTAGAACGCTGGGTGGGCTATAAAGGGAACAAAATTCCCTTTAGAATCAGGTGAAAGTTTCCAGCAAAGATCTCCTTTTCCTTCCAGCACAGAATCTAAGCTGTTGGGTATGTATTTGGCAAATGCTGGGACTGTGATCACATGGAATGCGTGGATGTCCCATTTTCTCACCTCTAGGGCATCCCTGGGAGACCAGTCCTTGCCAGACAGCCAGACTCTCCAAGTTTTAAGATGATAAAGTCCCCCTGAGCCGCCGAAGAGATATCGGCACTGTTTATCTAAAGGCCCTGGGCAAAGTCACTGAAGAGCAGAGGCTCTTGAAATTAGGAATGGAAGTTTAGAGTGATTCTTTAGCCTGTTTGTTTTTTTAAAGATTTTATTTATTTATTTGTCAGAGAGAGAGAGAGCACAAGCAGGGGGAGCAGCAGGCAGAAGGAGAGGGAGAAGCAGACTCCCTGCTAAGCAAGGAGCCTGACATGGGGCTCCGGGGATCGCGACCTGAGCCAAAGGCAGACGCTTAATGGACTGAGCCACTCAGGCGCCCCTCTGTAGTTTTTTATATGAATGGACCTATCAGAGGGGCCAGTTCAGAAACAATATAAGTGACTGCTCACCTGTTATTATCCTAAAGTGGCAAGACATGAGACACTGGTTCAAATTTAAAGCAAAGGCATTTTCTTGCCCTTTTTTTCTATTTTCTATTTTTTTCCTGAGAGCAAGCAAACTGAGGTGAAGTGCTCTGTGAAACTTCCATCCTGGGGTTGCAGAGGTCAACTTTGCCGTAGGTTGGCGAATTTTGCAGAATTTATCCTCCATAGCAGAGCTCATTACAATGGGCCACTTCTGAATTAGAAGTAGATCAGAGGCACCTGGGTGGCTCGGTCCATTGGGTTTCCCAGTGTTGGTGTCAGCTGGGGTCGTGATGTCGAGGACATGAGATGAGCCCCACATTGGGCTCTGGGCTGGACGGGGAATCTGTTTGAGATTCTCTGCTTCTTCCTCTGCTCCTCTCCCCACTTGCACTCTCTCTTAAAATCTTTAAAAAAAAAAAAAAAAGGAATTAGGTCAAGACCTTGGAAGATGATGGAAAGCACGTTTTTCGTGGCATGTAGTCCCTGACTCATTTGTATCCGTCCTTTGCTTGTTAGATAAAAATGGCAGGTGCCTGAACTCCAACCCAGATTTAGTGGGTCCGAATCTCTGGGGCCAGCACCGGGGAATCTCATTGAATCCGGGGGTTCTGCTGATTATTCTGCTCGAGGAAGTTTGAGGACGGACTTCTGCTCTACATTCCTCAACATTGTATACTAATTAGAAATGTGGAAAAGTTTAGATAAGACTACCAATATTTCTGGGAATCTTAGAGTTTTCTTAGTTGATTAGGACTAAGTGTTTTCTGATTTATCGGTTGCCCTACAGCATTGCATAATACACAGAAATCTTTGTTCCTGTACTCTCAACGCGGAAGTCCTAAACAAAAACCTCATCAGAGATGTACGTTTTAGTCTTAGGGGCTTTAAAAACGTTTTCATGTTATTTGCTTCAATGTTTACTGTACTTTTAGAGAAACTATAATAGTAATAAGATCACATTTAAAATTTAGAAAATGGAATAAAAGGGAAAAATTATATATTGTCTTACATAAACCATACCATTTCGCATTTTAATACATTTCTTACTATAGGTTTGGGGTTTTCCTCCTCTTTAAATAGTTGTAGTTACAGTATAATACAATTTCTACAACATTATTCTGGATTCTTCTTGAACATTATTTTTAATATCTGTAGAACTTATGTAGCTATCCCTCTACTAGCTATCGAGGGAACTTGTTTCCAATTTTTAAAACTTTAAATTTTTAAAAATTAAATTAAATTTTAATTTTAAATTTTATTTATAAATAATTCTTCAGTCAGTGCTTTTATGCATAAAACATTTTCTGCATTTAGGATTATTTCCTTAGAATTTTCAGAAGTAAAATTACTTGCTCAAAAAGCAGGAATTATTTTTTTGATACATTCGTACCAATTAATGCAATTTCAATCTGGGCATAACAGAGGGTCCCTAAACTTTATTCTTGAACACTTAAAGGAAAACCAGCTACCAAAATAATTAGTCATGAACATTAGTGGTATATATATATATATATATATATATATATATATATATATCTGTACATATACACATGTATATAAATAATTCATTAATTATCATTTTCCAATGATAGCTCCATAAATCCATTTACGTAGACTTTTTTTAAAAAATGTATTTATTTATGGGACGCCTGGGTGGCTCAGTGGGTTAAGCCGCTGCCTTCGGCTCAGGTCATGATCCTAGGGTCCTGGGATCGAGTCCCGTATCGGGCTCCTTGCTCAGCAGGGAGCCTGCCTCTCTCTCTGCCTCTGCCTGCCTCTCTGCCTGCTTGTGTGCTTTCTCTCTCTCTCTAAAAAAAAAAAAAAAAAAAAAAAAAAAAGTATTTATTTATTTGGGAGAGAGAGTGAGAGAGCATGAGAGGGGAGGTCAGAGGGAGGAAGAAGCAGACTCCCCATGGAGCTGGGAGCCTGATGTGGGACTTGATCCCAGGACTCTGGGATCATGACCTGAGCTGAAGGCAGTCGCTTAACCAACTGAGCCACCCAGGAGCCCCTATGTAGACTTTTTTTTAGTGGAAGAGTCCTGCAACCTCAGCTTTTGTTGCTTTGAATAGAAAATATGCTGTGAGTTTTCAATGTAACCATTTCTCACTGTGGACTGTGTGCCTCCTAGATTTCTAGAGAATACGATACACATATTCCCCTCCTAACAGAATTCAGAGACTTGGAGTGTGTTGGTGAAGACAGAGAAACAAGCAAGTACAAAGTAATATGGTGAGTCCTAGAATAGTATTCTCTACCTCAGATTTTAGGGATATCTCGTTTCAGGTGAAGTGGTCAGGGAAGGCTTTTTTTTTTTTTTAAGATTTTTTTTTTAATTCATTTATTTGACAGACAGATCACAAATAGGCAGAGAGGCAGGCAGAGAGAGAGAGGCCTTTGGAAGAGATTCAGTGGGGTGGTGACCTCACCTGATGATGTGTGTTTTCCGGTGATCTTCTGGCTACAAAGGAAGGAGACAAAGAGGTTGTTTTACCTGCAGGTTGCCAAGTTCAGGACTACTGCAAGCTCACTGGGGGTAACGGGGTCATGCACAACACTTAGTTTCCTTTTGTAAGATGACAATAAATACTCAAGAAATTTAAGGTGGGAGAGACAGTTAGGTACCCGGCCACCCCACTCAGTCATGACACATGGATAACTGATTGGGTTCTTTTGAGGCATATACAGTCTCTGGTGGTAATGTCTTACGTAACTACACTGGGAGAGGGCGGGTGGAGGTTCACATTTCTCTGTGGGATGATCAGAGAAGGCCTCACTGCAGCACAGAGACCTTCATCTCCTTGATGCCAAAGTCTACCATGTCCTTAACATATTCATACAGCTTTTACCATGCTCAGCACAATTCTTTGAACATAGAAGACATCCAACACATACACTGAATTAAATGTCTTCACATATTAACCCTTCAAAAAAAAAACAAGCTAAGAAGATTTCCCCCCACCCCATTTTCCCCTAGAAGAATGCAAAGATTCGGAATTTCCATAAAAGTAGAAAGGTCCTTACTATGGAACAAACTGTTTCTTTTTTTAAAATTTCTTTTCAGCGTAACAGTATTCATTGTTTTTGCACCACACCCAGTGCTCCATGCAATCCGTGCCCTCCCTAATACCCACCACCTGGTTCCCCCAACCTCCCAACACCGGCCCCTTCAAAACCCTCAGATTGTTTTTCAGAGTCCATAGTCTCTCATGGTTCACCTCCCCTTCCAATTTCCCTCAACTCCCTTCTCCTCTCCATCTCCCCTTGTCCTCCATGCTATTTGTTATGTTCCACAAATAAGTGAAACCATATGATAATTGACTCTCTCTGCTTGACTTACTTCACTCAGCATAATCTCCTCCAGTCCCGTCCATGTTGCTACAAAAGTTGGGTATTCATCCTTTCTGATGGAGGCATCATACTCCATAGTGTATATGGACCACATCTTCCTTACCCATTTGTCCGTTGAAGGGCATCTTGGTTCTTTCCACAGTTTGGCGACCGTGGCCATTGCTGCTATGAACATTGGGGTACAGGTGGCCCTTCTTTTCACTACATCTGTATCTTGGGGGTAAATACCCAGTAGTGCAATGGCAGGGTCATAGGGTAGCTCTATTTTTAATTTCTTGAGGAATCTCCACACTGTATAAAACAAACTTTTATCTTTAGTTATTGTTTTCATTATTTTTTGGTTCAGAGTTTCACTTTAAGAAATATGGTATATTTCATATATATATATAATTTGTTCAATATTAACATTAAAAAGGAAAGAAACATATATTTTTTAAAGATTTTATGTATTTGTCAGGGAGAGTGAGAGAGCACAAGCCCACCCACAGGCAGGGGGAGTGGCGGGCAGAGGGAGAAGCAGGCTCCCCCCTTCCCAGCAGGGAGCCGGATGCAGAGCTCCATCCCAGAACCCTAAGATCATGACCTCAGCTGAAGGCAGATGCTCAGACAAACCGAGCCACCCTGGTGCCCCAAGAAGCCTATTTTGATTATGGGCAGAGTAGTGCCTCATGCAAACATGGCTTAGGCTGAGTTTCTTTTCAGAAACTCCATAAAACCAGTCGTTGTGTCATGCCTGGAAGTAAGGGAAGAACTTTTCTCAAAGAGTAGTTTAGAATAAACCAGATATGCCACATACCCCGGGAGATTTTCAATCCAATTTCTTTCTTTCTTCTTTTTTTTTTTTAAGATTTTATTTATTTATTTGACAGAGATCACAAGTAGACAGAGAGGCAGGCAGAGAGAGAGAGAGAGACAGAGGAGGAGGTGGGCTCCCCGTGAGCAGAGAGCCTGATGTGGGGCTCGATCCCAGGACCCCGGGATCATGACCTGAGCTGAAGGCAGAGGCTTTAACCTACTGAGCCACCCAGGTGCCCCCAATTTCTTTTCGATATAAAAACCACCAATTTACTCCACTTCTTGATGTTTTTCTCCTTTTTCCTAAGCATTCCTAGGGAGGAAAGGGTGACGGTTACCAAGAGTTTGTTAAACATACCCTCCCATGAGATTGTTCTAGTATGGAGCCAAAGACCTCATTTATTTACAAAATCAGCAGGTTAAGAGCTTACCCTGTGCAGTCCCGGGGGGCATGAGACTCTAAGAGGACCACGGAAGGACCATGAACTGTCTTGCAACTGCTCAGCCTTGTTACCCAGGAAAAAGAGCGATCCCCTTCCTTTTTGTCCATCTTCATTGACAGTATCTCGGGATGGTGAACATGTTTCTCTTGGTGCAGAGGAGCAGAGGCCCTTGATCTCACAGCTGGAGTACCTGCTTCTTGGCTTCCCTCCCTTTTATTATTTTTTTAATTAAAAAATTTATTGAGACATAATTCATATAGTATACACTTCATCTTAAGAAATGAATTTCTAAATTTTAATTCTGGTACAGTTAACATACAGTGTTAGCTTCGTTTCAGGCATCCGTATGGTGATTTAAGAATTCCCTGTGTCAACCACAATTCATCTTCTGAAAGGATACAGTTTAGTGGCTTTAAGTCTTCACAGGACGGCGTAACTATGACCACTCTCTTACTTCCAAACACCTTTGTCCTTCCCAAAAGAATGACCATCCATGTGAGCCGTGACTTCCGTTTCCTCGAAGCCTCCCTCTTCCTCTAGACAGTCACCAACCTACCTTCAGTCCACGTGGATGACTCTGCTCTGGAAACTGCAAATAAAGGAAATCATGCGCTATGTGGCCTTTTGTGTCTGGATCTTTTACATAGCATCATGAGTTCAAGGTTCCTCCATGCTGTAGCATGCATCAGTGTTCCATTCTTGTTTATGGCTGAGTAATATTCCTTGAATAAATAAATGACATTTTGTTTATCCGTTCATCAGTTGGTGGACATTTGGACTGTTTTTGTTTTTTGCTATTATAAATAACGTTGTTCTGAATGTTCATGCACGAGTTGTTGTATGAACATATCTTTAATTTTCTTGGAGTGGAAGGTTATAATTAGAAGTGGAAGGCTAGGGCACCTGGGTGGCTCAGTGGGTTAAGCCTCTGCCTTCAGCTCAGGTCATGATCTCAGGGTCCTGGGATCAAGTCCCGCATCGGGCTCTCTGCTCAATGGGGAGCCTGTTTCCCCTCTCTCTCTGCCGGCCTCTCTGCCTATGTCTAATCTCTTTCTGTCAAACAAATAAATAAAAAAATCTTAAAAAAAAAAAAGAAGTAGAATGCTAAGTGAGGGGGTAACTCAACATTTGGTATTTTTAAACTCCCGATTACTTTCCAAAGTCACTGAAGCACTTCATATTCCCACCAGCAGGGTGTTAGAGTTCCAGGTCCTCCACGTCCTTCCTCACCAACACTGGTTATTGTCTGTCGTTTTTTATTATAACCACACTCGTGGGTAGAAGTGTATCCAGTTGTGGTTTTGGTTTGCATTTCCCTAACGATTAGCAATGTTGAACATCCTTTCGCATGCTTATTGGAGATTTGTTTATATTCTTTGAAAAGTATTTATTCATGCTTTGCCCATTTTTAAATTGGGTTATTGGTCGTTTTATTACTACATTGCATATTTTCTTTATATATCCTTGATATTAGTCTCTTACCAGATATATCATTGGAAAATATCTTTCCCCATTCTGTGGATTATCTTTTCACTCCTGGTAGTGTCATTTGTAACATGTAAGTTCTAAATTTTAATGAGGTACAAGTTATTTTTTCTTTGTTGTTATGCTTTTGGTGTTATATTTAAGAAACCATTGCTTATGGGGCACCGGGGTGGCTCAGGGGGTTAAAGCCTCTGCCTTCGGCTCAGGTCATGATCTCAGGGTCTTGGGATTGAGTCCCGTATCAGGCTCTCTGCTCAGCAGGGAGCCTGCTTCCCCCGCTTCTCTCTGCCTGCTTCTCTGCCTACTTGTGATCTTTCTGTCAAACAAATAAAATCTTTTAAAAATATTTTTAAAATTTTTTAAAAAAGAAACCATTGCTTATGAAGTTTCACTCTGATTTCTTCTAAGAGAAAAAACAAGTTGTTTTTGACAATTTTTGTCAGTGTTCTTATTGTGTTTATGAAAAATAAACACAGTTTATGAAATTTATTATCTTTAACTGATCTTTATGAAAGATCAGTTTTTCAGTGGTCCTTACTCCACCATTTTCACCATCGCCATCATCCTTCCACCTCTGTCTTACCATTGATTGATTAGATTGATTGATTGATTGATTGACATATTTACTTAAGGGGGGAGGGGCAGAGGAAGAGAGAACCCCAAGCAGACCCCCTTGCTGAGTGTGGAGCCGATGCAGGGGCTTGATCTCACAACCCCGAGATCTCGACCTGAGCTGCTCAACTGAAACTAAGTTCAACCAACTGAGCCACCCAGGCATCCCTTGCCATTTATTTTTGTGCAAATAGCTAGTTTCTCTGAGCCTCTGTTCCTTCATTTGAAAAGGAAAAAAGGAGACAGTTCTTTCTTCATAGAATAGTAAAGATCAAATTGTACACACACACAGGCCCACCAAAAAAACTACAGAAAATTGTACGAACAGGAGTACAGTTGCTATCCCCCTTGTCAAGGACAATGTAAGTTCTCTACATTCTATCTCATGTCAATCTTAGTTTTCTGATCTTTCCCAGCATGTGACTTCATCTCATTATTTTGAAAGATTGCTCAAACAATTTGTCACTTTAGATAGGATTGAGTAGTGAGAATTTCCTCTCCCACTTGAGTCCAGATTAGAGAGAACTGGGAAATCTCCTTTGTCTCCTTTTGCTATAGAATGAGGGATAAGTCAGGAATTTGAAACAAAGAGCGCTGAAGTGATCTGTCTACAATTACACAGCTAATAATTTGCAGACTCAGTATTGACTCCCTGATCTGACTTGACTGCCTAGTTCCATCATGTTACTTGGTCTCCCAAAAGACTGGGCAGTGGGAATAACGGTTCTTTTGGTACAACTTATTCCTCATCATACGTATTATTTTTATAGAGAGTAGAGAAAGACGGATAATCTGACCCAAAGCCATAGGATAAAAATAAAATTTTATTTCGAATTAAAGCATTATTGGAACACCTGACTGTCTCAGTCAGTAGAACATGCAACTTTTGATCTCGGGGTCACGAGTTCAAACCCCATGTTGAGTGTGAAGACTACTTGAAAAAAAAAAAAAGAATTGAAGCATTATTAGCCCCAACTTAGTACATGTAAGCAAAGAGCTTATTTGGCTTTTCAAAAATTCTGTTTAAATAGTTTGCTGTAGACTGCAGAAAGTGGACCGGGAGATTTTCTCAGAAATCTATAGCTGCTAAACTAAGTTTCCAAAAGCTCCTATTCCTTGCTTCCACTCAACCTATAAAATGCAAGTCATTGCACAAATAGTCTGTATAACTAACGCACAGTTTCCTTTGAGGTAGAATGACATTCGTTGGCCTTAATTTACTGGTCTCGACATTTGTCACTCGTCCTTTTTACGCTGTGATCTTTCCACTCTGAAGTTTAGTTTATTTCTCAGTGTGCTGAGGATGTCTTGGAGTAATTTTTTCAGAAACGGTAGGAAGGTAGAAGATTGTCTGAGCCCATGAGTAACCGAGAATTTATTTCTGTTGCCTTCATAAGTGAACTTCACCTCAGCTGGGCGTGGACACTTAGATTACACACGTTTCCCTTTTGAAAATACAGATATGGGTATAGACATAGTTCCACTTATTAATAGGGAGTTACAATATTTCATGAGTTCTCGAGAAGAATCTGCATAGATTGTTAAAGGGACTTCACAGAAAGCCTCCAGCCCTGGTTTGGGTGTTTTAGATGCTTCTGAGAGCATCTGCTGGTGTCTTACAAAAGTCTATTAAGGAGCAATGACTCTGCCTTGGAGGGTGTGGACAGAAGGCTGGAAAAGGGATCAATTTCCATGGCAACATGAATAAAACCTCCCCAAATAAACTGGCCTTCCTTTGTTGCAATTTCAGGTTCAAAGGTTCCCAAAGTACAAAGATCTGAGGTCTGGCCTCCTGCCAACAATGGAGAAGCATGGAGGCTGGGGCTCCGTGAGGCCCAGCAGAAGACACAAGCCAAAGTTCATTACCTTTGTGATGGATAGCCCAGGGCCAATGATCGCCAGGATAATGTAATAATATCTGTTCATTTCAGGTGACATAACTAGTGCATATGTCTTAAACTACCACTCTGTAATAATAGCCAACGTGTTCTAAGTGTTTACACATGTTAATTCCTTTAATTCTCCCAACAACCTTAAGAGGTAGGAGCCATTATAGCATTCCCATTTTATAGGTGAAGAAACTAAGACAAAGAAAGGACCAATCACTTATTTGTCCAAGGTTACACCCTTTGCAAGTGGCAGAGCCTTCAGTAACATCGCTTGAGGCTGATAGCAAAGAATTTGCTTGTCTGCATTACACTATATTGATAAAACAACATACTAAACTTTTATCAGTATAAATGTCTTTAAAGTTACTATTATCTGTGAAACAAAGAGCTTATTGACTCTGCCTATAACGAGGATTGTAGGAAAATGTGCACGAACAACGGACAAGCACAACCTTAGATTTTTGACTTGGGATCCCTGGAGTACTTTCGCCTGTGTTCAGCTGCTCCCGCCACCTGCTGCTACATCCCTCCTCCCCGTCTTGTGACTGCTTTTGTTACTTGTAAGCACATTTATTGAAAGTATATGTACTGTGAAGGAGTTTAGAGGAGATAATCACTCAGGTTTCTTCTGATTCTAAAATTCTGTGATCCTGCGAGAATCGTTAAAGAAAGGTGTTATGCCTATTAAAGTCATCAGAATAAATCAAAGGGGTAGGAAGATATTGGGTATGCTGAGAGGAAACAGGTGCACTCACATTTTACTTAGTTCATTCGTTAGTTTTTTTCTTGAGAGCAGTGTGTGTGTGTGTGTGTGTGTGTGTGTGTGTGTGTGTGTGTGTGTTCCTCTTCACATATAGCTGTAAAGATCTGGTATTTCCACTTCTATAGGATTATGTCAGGACTGCTTTTGGCTAGAAATAACAAAAAACTTAACTGACAGTGGCTTACATGCATAGGGATTTTCAGTAGTTCCCTCTTATTGTAGTTTTGCGTTTTGGCTTTGTATTGTAGTTTTGCTTTTCATAAATAGATATATATTTTCATAAAGATAGATAGATAGATAGACAGACACAGGAAAAGACCTAGTATATATATATGGATTTGGTACTACCTGTGGTTCTGGACTTTCACTGGGAGTCTTGGAATGTATCCCCAGAGATAGGGGGGATGACCATACGTTTCTTGCCCAGCAAGAGGTCCAGAGGTACGTAGTTTCTGGCGTGGGTTCAACAGTCCAACCCTGTTCAGGAAGGACCTCTGGGGATGCTCTTGGCCTTTCTCATCTGGTTACAAGATGCTCTGGGCAGTCATGGAAACTCACGACACAGATCTCTCACTGCAGCATGAGAATTCAGCGACAGCCCAGCTATCCGGATCTGCCATGGTCTTCGTGCGGAGCTGCTCCCAGCCCGTGACTGCCACAGCAGGGGTCAAAGCCCAGGCCCCTTCCTTCAAGATGCTATAAAAGATGAGTGGGACAGTTGGCAACATTTGTATAAAGTTAAAATACAGTAGCAAATCAAAGTTAAGTACTTAATTTTGATCATTTTATGGTGGTTATGTCCAAAAAATGTCCTTGTTTTTGGGAAGTACATACAGAAACAATTAGGGAGGAGGGAACATCATATCTACAACTTACTCTCAAATGGTTCATTAAAAAGTATACAGAGAGAGAATGGTAAGATAAACACAGTAAATGTTAATATTTGGGGGAACTGATGTACAAAAATTCTTTTTTTGTTGTTTTGTTTTACAACTTTTCTGTAATTGTTTTAAAATTAAAAAAATGAAATATATGTAAAACAATACTCTGAGATTCAAACTAGGTCTTACAATGGTAATGAATTTGTCAAGTTTTATGGCACAAAAAATAGGGGGAAATGGTACACTGTTACTAGTTCACCTATCTTATATTCCCAGATCACTTAGAAGCTTCTGTGCTAATTTATCTAATACCAATAACTTGCTACTTTTCAATGTAAGTTAAAAAGCAAAACCAAAAAACAGTTTTTAAAGTCCTACTTTCATAGGGGAAAGCCAGTAGGAAGCAGAATTTGGTTGGTCAGGTGTAATTCTGCTGACTCATCTGCCGCACCCTTTCCCTCCTGCTCACCTCTGACCTTCTGTCCAATCTCAGGGCTCTGCGGTTCCATCCTGGTTCCTGGAACTTCCCTTCCTGGGTTCCTGTTCACTCCCCCTTCCGTTTTCATGTCTTGTTTCTACCCCAGCATTAAGGCCTTGAAACTGCTGAACTTTGGTTCCCATCGCCCCTTTGCCCGGGGTATCTCTTATTTCCTTAAATAATCGTCTTCTTCGAGTATTCGAGAACCCATCACTCTCTCCTGTCCTTTGGCTCTGCAAGCTTCAACCCATTCTACCCTCCCCTCCCCCAACTCGTCAGAGATAAAACCAAACCCATTTATTCAACCTTCCAACAAATACATACTGAGGGCCTACTGGGAACCAGCCACCGTTTTAGGCCCAGGAACAAAACAAACTAAAATTATGCTCTCATACACAACTTATGCTCTAGTAGAGGGAGGCGGAAAACCAAATAAATGGGCTAATGCGTAGTTTGGTAGATAGGGATAGATGGCTACAGAGCAAAATAAAGCTTGTCTTGGGTCTCCTGTGGGTCCAGAGCTGAAAGGCAGTGACCTGGAGTGAGAGACAGCAAGAGGTAAGGCTTCCCTGTGAGTCCTGAGAGGGGAGCGAACACTTTCCTCGTAGAAAAAACAAATACCCACGTCAAGGGGCCGAAGTCACTGAGTTCTTTCCAGGAAGGAGGACAAGCAAAGTGCGACTGCAGCTTCTTGGAGAATGAGTGATGTGATCTGACAATAGTAAGGAACGTTCGTCACTGAGAGCTGGCACCCTGGGTTCTGGCTGGGGCTCGGGCGGCCCGCGTGTCACATCCGCAAGGGGATGCCTGGGGCTGGGGGCCTCCAGGCTGAAATTTGCCGTCTTCACCGAGACTAAGTCCGAGCTGGCATTTATAAAGGCTTTCACCACATCCTGTGGCTGTTCCGTGCGGGCACGTGTCCGGTGTCAGAGTCCGGCGGGGAGCAGGTGGTAGATTTTGGACTGAGGGGCTTCCGTGTGTCTGTCCCTCCCGTGTCATCCTTCTAGCCTCAGACCCTAAGCTCCCTAGAGCTGTCCTTAAGCTACCCATGGCCTCTCACCACTTTCTACCTTCCTCTGGAGCAGGGAGAGCGGAGTCTGCTTCAAAGTTATCCTCATTCTAGTACTTACCTTTTATTTAAAAAAAAAACAAACAAAAACATTTTTTTTCATGGTCGGGCTTCTGAGGAACAAAATGATCGGACGAAGCCATCTCACTCCTGGCTGCCTCCCAAGCTGAGTACACATGGCCTGCACCTGGGGGAGTAGACGGAGATTCCTGGGCCCCAGGCCGGGTCTACCGAGTCAGAATCGTACAGCAGATCCAGGAGTGGGCATGGCTGCTGCGGGGTGAAAACCTCTTCTCTTTTCTGTACCTGGCACTTCCCAATGGCTTCATAAAACAGTACCTGTTCCCCAAACTTTGCTGGTGATAAGACACCCCTGGGGCCTTGTTAAACAAACTCATTCGCAGGCCCCATCCAAACCCCTGAATCAGAACTCCAAGACACAGGCCCGAAAATTGTCTTTTCTAATCAGGCCCCTGCATTTTTTTTTTTTTTTTAAATCATCAGAGGAATCTGAGCACTCGGCACTGGAGGCCTCCCTAAAATGAGTGATTTTTTAAAAATAGGAAGGGGAGCGGCACCTGGGTGCCTCAGCCGGTTAAACCTCCAAATCTTGATTTTGACTCAGGTCACGATCTCAGGGCTATGAGATCAAGCCCTGCATCAGGCTCCACGCTCAGGGCAGAGTCTGCTTAAGATTCTCTTTCTCCTACTCCCTCTGCCCCTACTCCGCAACTTGTGCTACTCTCTCTCAAATTCATAAATAAATAAATTAATTAATGTGACTTATCTAAAATTAAAAAACAAAACAAAACAGGAAAAGGAGGCCACCATCAGACCAGCAGAGCAGGCCTGTCATCGATCAGCCGTGGACTGGCTACCCTTGGATTAAGTGTCCAGTTCCAGGTCACCTGCTGTGGCTGGTTAGGATAGGGTCACATGGTATAAAATACGATCATTTATATCATGGAAAGGAATGTTAACAGTTGCAGAACCATAGCAAAAACAAAAAGCAAAGATGTGGTCAACTAATCTTCGACAAAGCAGGAAAGAATATCCAATGGAAAAAAGACAGCCTCTTCAACAAATGGTGTTGGGAAAATTGGACAGCCACATGCAGAAAATGAAATTGGATCATTTCCTTACACCACACACGAAAATAGACTCAAAATGGATGAAGGATCTCAATGTGAGAAAGGAATCCATCAAAATCCTTGAGGAGAACACAGGCAGCAACCTCTTCGACCTCAGCCGCAGCAACATCTTCCTAGGAACATCGCCAAAGGCAAGGGAAGCAAGGGCAAAAATGAACTATTGGGATTTCATCAAGATCAAAAGCTTTTGCACAGCAAAGGAAACAGTTAACAAAACCAAAAGACAACTGACAGAATGGGAGAAGATATTTGCAAATGACATATCAGATAAAGGGCTAGTGTCCAAAATCTATAAAGAACTTAGCAAACTCAACACCCAAAGAACAAATAATCCAATCAAGAAATGGGCAGAGGACATGAACAGACATTTCTGCAAAGAAGACATCCAGATGGCCAACAGACACATGAAAAAGTGTTCCACATCACTCGGCATCAGGGAAATACAAATCAAAACCACAATGAGATACCACCTCACACCAGTCAGAATGGCTAAAATTAACAAGTCAGGAAATGACAGATGCTGGCGAGGATGCGGAGAAAGGGGAACCCTCCTACACTGTTGGCGGGAATGCAAGCTGGTGCAACCACTCTGGAAAACAGCATGGAGGGTCCTCAAAATGTTGAAAATAGAACTACCCTATGACCCAGCAATTGCACTGCTGGGTATTTACCCTAAAGATACAAACGTAGTGATCCGAAGGGGCACGTGCACCCGAATGTTTATAGCAGCAATGTCCACACTAGCCAAACTATGGAAAGAACCTAGATGTCCATCAACAGATGAATGGATAAAGAAGAAGTGGTATATATACACAATGGAATACTATGCAGCCATCAAAAGAAATGAAATCTTGCCATTTGCGACGACGTGGATGGAACTAGAGGGTATCATGCTTAGCGAAATAAGTCAATCGGAGAAAGACAACTATCATATGATCTCCCTGATATGAGGGAGAGGAGATGCAACATGGGGGGTTAAGGGGGTAGGAGAAGAGTAAATGAAACAAGATGGGATTGGGAGGGAGACAAACTATAAGTGACTCTTAATCTCACAAAACAAACTGAGGGTTGATGGGGAGGGGGGTTGGGGGGTGTGGGTTATGGACATTGGGGAGGGTATGTGCTATGGTGAGTGCTGTGAAGTGTGTAAACCTGGCGATTCACAGACCTGTACCCCTGGGGATAAAAATATATGTTTATAAAAAATAAAATTTAAAAAAAAAAAAAAGCAAAGATGTGACCTAACTTTTGAGTAAATGCTTGAGTGGGCTTCAACTTACTGTAAATGGAATGGGCAATTCCAGTGTGAATGAAGCAAGAAAGGATGTGAAAGGAGAGTTTGAGCTGAAACCTGGTAGCACACATATCTGTCCAAGTCTGAGTTTTCGGTGTTAGCCTTCCTGTTCTTCCTTGTGTGAACTATCCTGAGTCCATCACTGACTTTGGCAACCGACGGGTTGCTGTCCTTACTGGAACAATGGCTCAGATGGAAAGGAAGTAGATATAAAATAGAAACTTTGATTCCACATTGTTCTCCCTGTAAAATTCCTCAGAGTCATACAGATGAGGTAGTAACCTCTGAATATAAACTCAGAGCCCACTCCAGTGATTGCCTGGTATGTTGCTGAGTTTCTGGTCCCACGGCATGCCATGTCCTCCTTTAGACCACAGATTCTCCAACTTTTTAGTTTTAGGATCCTTTTATACTATTAAGAATTATTGAGGATTCCAAATAGTGTTTGTGTAGTGGATTCTATCTACTGATATTTACTATATCTGGAATTACAACAGAAATCTTCAACATTTTAGGTGCTTGATTCATTCATTTATACATTCAACATAAATGTATACGTTAATATAAATATCTTTCAAAAATTTTGGTGATGTAAGTATCACTGTTTCATATTTTTTGCGAGTATCTTTAATGCCTGGCTTAATAAAAGGCAACGGGATTCTCATATCTGCTTCTGCATTGGATCGGGTGTGATATCACATATCATAAAGCCTCTAGAAAACTCCACAGCACCCTCCTGAGAGAATGAGAGTGAAAAAGGCCTCATAGACTCCCTAAAGGGGTTTTTGGGATTCCCAGATGTTCCCCAGAATGGCCACTGTAGATCTTAGAGTTGGTAGGAATATAGGCCAGGTCCTGGGAAACATAAATTATTTTTTCTTCTTGAATGTAAACAATCTCTGGCTTGGCTGTTGTTCTCTCTTAAGTCTCTCCAGTGCCTCATCAAATTCATTTTCCGCGGCTATCAGCATCTTAAAATAATGCATTAACATTTATTGAACAGTTTCTCCATGCCAGGTCCTAATCTGAACACTCTACACTCATTATTTCCTTTCATCTTTACACCACTGTGTGAGATAATAGAAAATATTTATATTGGTCTCTGTCCCCAGTTTCTGGCACAGAACTCCTAAAACCATTGTAATTCCTAAGTGATAAGAGCACCAGGAGCATCTTTTGTTCTAATATTGGTCTTTGACCCCCGTTCCTAAAGCCCTTGGAATTTCCTGGGTGATAGCAGCGCCTTTGTTCTAGCGAGGCGACTCTCGCCAGGACCCTGGGTGGGAGCTGGTCCCCAGAAAGACGCAGCCATGATTAGAAGCTGGGAATTTTCAGCCCCACCCCGCATTCTCCAGAGAGGGGCTGGAAATGGAATTAATAATTAATCGTGCCTACGTGACGAAGTTTTCATAAAAATCCCAAAAGGGTAGAGTTCTGGGAGCTTCCAGATTGGTGAACACAGTCCCCTGGAGACCCCGGGGGCTCCGCACTCCTTCCCACATGCCTTGCCCTGCGCCTCTCCTCCGTCTGGATGTTCATCCGTGTCCTTTATCGTATCCTCTAACGCACTGGTAAACAGGAACTAAACCGTCTCCTGAGTTCTGTGAGCTGCTCCAGCAAACTAACTGGCCCTAAATAGGAGTTGGGGGACACCCCCTGCCCCGTGCACAGCCAGTCAGTCAGGAGCACAGGTGACGATGCGGACTTGGGATGGGCATCTTTAGGACTGTGTCTCTAACCTCGGGAATCTACTCTATGTGCAGGAGATAGTGTCAGAACGGAGTTGAACCGTAGGGTGCCCACGTCACAGGGAATCCGTCAGTGCGGGGAAAACCCTCACACGTCTGGTGTCACAGATGTTCTGAGTGTGGGGGTCACGTGGTAGGAGAGGAGAAATGTGAGAGGAAAATGGAGGTTTTCTTAACACAAGCCCAGGAGGCAGGCGGTGTCACGACCCCTCTTTACTGATGAGAAAACAAGGCACGGAGAAGTGTAGTAATGGGCCCCAAACCACAGAGCAAGTCAGTTAAGAAACCAGAAATTTAACCCAGACTTCCTACTTTCAATTGTTTGATCTTTCTAAATAGTAAGGAGCCCATGTCAAGCTCAAATATAACTTTGAAGCGAAATTTCTCATTTTATGCCTTCGATGTGTGTTTTCAGTTTTTGGAAATTCAGCTCAGAAGATTACTATCCTGGGGAGTCCTATAATTTGAAGTTTTCTGCGTGTCTGTGTGCACATCAGGAGTTCCTCTGGAGTTTGCTTCAGAAAGCTTTGAGTTTTTGAAAGAATGTTGTTCTGGGGCATCCTGGTCTCAAATACATACCCTTTGAGTTGTGTTTGTTTGTTTGTTTTTGTCACCGTTGTTGTCTTACCTATTTGTAGTGGTTTGAAGAGTGTCATGGAACCTCAGGATAGGACCTTATTTGGAAATAGGGTCTTTGCAGATGTTATTAAGATAAGACTTGAAATGAGATCATACTGGGTTAGGGCAAGCCCTCACCCCAGTGAGAATGTCCTTATAAAAGACAGAAAAAAAAAAAAAAAGAAAACTAAAGTGACACAGGAAAGAAGGTCATGGGAAGGCAGAGGCAGACACTGGAGTTGGTGGCGGCAAACCAAACACCAGGAGCCACCAGCACCTGGAAGAGACAAGGAAGATTTCTCTCCTGGGGACCTTGGAGACACCTGGATTTCAGACTTCTGGGCTCCAGAAATGTGAGAGAAAGGAATTTCCGTTGTAGTAATTTGATACAGCAGCCCTAGGACCCCACTACAGCATCCTTCAAGACCTCTCCCAAATCTCTCTCCTTTCCTCCTCTCCATGGCCTTCCCTCCTCATCTAACATGGAGGTGTTTCTCCCCCTCTGAACTCCGAGAGCACCTGTAGTCTGCCGACTTCTTGGGCTTCTGGTGTGTGTGTGTGGCAGCTACTCCAAATGGAAAGTTCGTTTTGTAATCCTTCCTGGAGTCTCTGCCTCTCTCCTGACTGGGCAATACACACACACGGAGTGTTTAATACGTAATTGTTGAATGTATAGTTCCCCGATTCTTTCCATTTAATGAATCCATTCAACAAATACTTACTGAGTGCCTATGAGCCATCAGGCATTTTTTTTTCTTACCTTTGGGATAAATTCATGAGCAAAAAAGTCAACACTCTGTCCTCCGTGAAGTTTACTTTCTAGTGAGAATGTCAGCATACGTGCTGAAATTCAACTGCCCTAGCCCCATGTTGCAGACTGGTTTCTGTAGCTTCTCCTGGCCCTTTACTGTCCCGAGCCCAGCTGCCAACGCTGGGCCTCTTCCGGCGTCTCTCGGACCTTCCTCTGGGCCTGCCACGGCCACGGAGTGATCAGGGGACATCTCAGCTCTCCCAGAATGATTCTCTCTCAGAAGCCATCCCATGTCCTGAAGTCCCCTCTGTCCATCTACACACGTCTGTAAGCTGTGTTGGAGCCGCTTCTGGAAACTGCATGAATCTGGATGTGAGCCGAGCACACAGGAAGGCATGTGCAAATGCCAGTGTCAGCTTGGACCCAAGGTTCCATCTAGTTCCAGACAGGTGGCCTCGTGCCACTTTTGCCAGAATCCGTGGCTCATCAGCTGTCTTCTGTGGCAGCCGAAATAAAACCTTCTTTCTTTTCTAAGTGGGGACATATGCCAGACAGCGGGACCACATGGATGGGATAAGCAGGGGGTGTGTTTTTATGGGAGAAATGCGTAGAAGGAAGAATGGTGCTCTCTGGTCTCGTTTTGATTTCTCAGCCTCAGGGGAAATCTGACTGAGACGAGAGCCAATCTCTCTGCGGCTAATTTGAGGAGTGGGGGTGGTGGCAGTAAAGAGAACACCAGTTGTCTGTCAGTCTGTCTTCAGAGCTCCAAGAGTCTGGTAAAATCGCACTCCCTTAAACTGTTACTGGAAGGAGGTCAGGGAAATTGATATCAGCTTTCTAGAATTTTAGCAACATGCTTCAAAATGTTCGTCCTCTTTAATCCAGTCATGTCATTTACAGGAATTGTTCTTGAGGAAATAATCTTATGTTTTCACCAATACTTATTCCAGAAAGATCTCTTTTTCAGTGCTCTTTAGAATAATGGAAAACAACACAAATGTTCAACAACACAGAATTGGTTAAATTAATAACACTAAAGCTGTGTGTTAGAATATGAGGTGGCCAGTAAGAATTGTATTCAGGGACACCTGTGTGGCTCAGTCGGTTAAGTGTCTGCCTTCTGCTCAGGTGATGATCCCAGGGTCCTGGGATCGAGTCCCACATTGGGCTCCCTGCTCAGCGGGGAGCCTGCTTCTGCCTTCCACTCCCTCTGCCTGTGCTCTAGCTCTCTCTCTCTGACAAATAAATAAATATTTTTTTAAAGATTTGATTTATTTATTTGACAGACAGAGATCACAAGTAGGCAGAGAGGCAGACACAGAGAGAGGGTGAAACAGGCTCCCTGCTCAGCAGAGAGCCCTATACGGGGCTCGATCCCAGGACCCCGAGATCATGACCTGAGCCGAAGGCAGAGGCTTAACCCACTGAGCCATCCAGATGCCCCAATAAATAAAATCTTTAAAAAATTTTTTTGAATTATATTCAAAGATTGGAAAATGTGAATAATTTTTAGATTAAATAATGAGTATGTGAGGGTTCACACCTTGGGGTCTGGTTGAAAATTTCCATAATAAAAATAAAATCTCTTGGTTCTCAAGGAATGTTTAATATAATAGAAAATGCTTATAAGTCATTATTAAGAGGAAAAGGCAAATTATTAAATGGTATGTATAGATGTATGGTAGGATTCCATAGGATTCCCGTTTTGTAAAACAAACATGATATGTGCACACACACACATACATATATACATGTATATATACATACACATATACATGTTATTGTTATATTTTTATATTATGTTATATGTAAACAGTGGCTGTCCCTGGGTTGTACAAATGTAGGAACTGTGGGGTGGCTCAGTCAGTAGACTCTTAATCTTGAGGTTATGAGTTTGAGCCACGTGTTGGGTATAGAGAGCACTTAAAAATAAAATCTTTAAAAATAAATGAATGAATTTTTTAAAAAATGTAGGAACTATAGATTTTTCTTTTCATACTTGATATTTTTAAACATTCTTTTAAACTTTTATAATCAGCAAAAACAATAATTCAATATTAAAAGGAGGAAAGTCTTTTAAAAGGAGGGAGGAGAATGAGAATCACATAGGTCTGGTCCTGGTTCATGACTTACCAGCTGTACGAGCTGGGGAAAGTTTTGTAACCTTTCCAAGCCTAAGTTTTGTGTTTATCGTAAGAAAAAAATTCACCTGCTTTATGAAGTTTATATGAAGATTAAACAAAACAATGCGGAAAAAGCTTTGAATACGGTATCTACTAGAGAGTCAGGGCTCAGGAAATGTTATTTTAATAAAACTCAGGTATGACATCTGCTATGGTCATGATAGCATAGCGGACAGCTGGTTTCACTTCCTGCAATCAACAAGTAGAAAACTGGACAAAATATATGAAGCAATTTTCTTCAGACACTGGGCAATGGGAATGCAGAACTTTGATTCCTGAGAGGAGGAAAACAAATTGGGGAGCCTCCTGCTTTCCCTGGGTCTCTGGACTCTATTAGTAGGGGGAGTGCGTGGCAAACACAGCATGGCAGCCTCACAGAAATGAGGGAGCAAGCACAGGTCAGAGTGTGGGGGGTTGGCAACTGGAATTTGTGGGGGCAGGCTTCCCGAGAAAAAGAAGGTATGCAGAACAGGGACTGTGGAAGTGTTTATAGGGACCCCGTGAGTCTTTGGGTAAATAGTGGGCTGAGGGTTGAAGAACATTCTGGTTCCAATCAGCCAGCCATTCTGTACACTCTGGAAAGGCCATACCAAAAGAGGCAAAGGACCACAAAAGAGGTCCTAAAGTAAAGCATACTTTCGACCCTCCCAAGAAAACCTTGAGAACAAGCTTCAGAAAGACCAAGCTGGTCTCCACCTCAGCCGCCTGTGAGTATGCAGCTCAACACTTTTTAAAGGAAACGACATAAATCTAGACACTTAACAACAAGACACTCAGTGTTTAGAACCCAATAAATGGGTTACCAGGCTTGTGAGAAAATATGAAAATATGACTTTTAGCCAGGAGTCAGTAGACACAGATCCAGAGGGGCGCCTGCGTGGCTCAGTCAGTTAAGTATCCGACTTGATTTCGGCTCAGGTCATGATCTGGGGGTCGTGGGATTGAGCCCATGTCAGGCTCTGCACTCAGTGGGGAGACTGCTTGAGTTTCTCTCTCTCTTCCTCTCCATCTCCCTCTGCCTACCCCCTTCCCCTATGTACTGCAAAATACATACTGATAGTATTAAAAAGAAAAATAGACAAATCCACAATTATTGTCAGAGATTTAAAAACTATTCTCTCAATAACTGATAAGTGGCTAAACAACTAATAAGGATATTGATTTGAAAACAACATCAAGATGCCCCAACCAGCATAGATAAAATACTATACCAACAGTGGCAGAATACAGATGCTTTTCAAGTACACACAGACTACTCACCAAGAGAGACCATACGCTAGGTCATAAAATATCTCGATGAATTTAAAACAAATACCTTTTTGATAATGTAATTAAATGAGAAAACTATATCTGTAAAATCTCCGAATACTTGGAAATTCAACAAGACACTTCTAAGTAACCCATGGGTCAAAGAAGAAATTATAAGAGAAGTTAGAAAGGATCTCAAGCTGTATTCAGAATTTGTGGAATTTACGAAGGGTGCAGAGGGAAATTTACACCTTTAAATACTTATATTAGACACAAAGAAAATTCTACAATCATCACCTAAGCATTCCACCTTAAGAAGCTAAAAAAGAAGGTGTGCCTGGTTGGCGCGGTCAGAAGAGCATGTGACTCTCGATCTTGGGGTCCTGAGTTCCAGCCCCACGTGGGGTGTAGAGATTCCTTAAATAAATAAAACTTCAAAAAAAAAAAAAAGCTAAGAAAGAAGATAAAAATAAGCTCAAAGTTAAGTAGAAGGAAGGAAATTAAGGTAAGAGAAGAATCAATGAAGTAAAAATTGGGCAAAAATAGAAAAAAATCAAGTAAAACAAAAGTTGGTTCATTTGCAGGGTCGATACAATTGATAGACCTCGAGGCAGCCTGAACAACAGAAAAGGACAAGAGAAAAGGGAAGAGAACATAGTTATCAGTATCAGAAAGGAAAGAGAGACTATCACTGTAGACTTAGAGCATTTATGACAACTTGGAGAGATTGAGAAATTCTTCAAAGATATAAATAACTGAGATATAGCAACTGAGATATTGAGTGCGAAATTCAGAGCCTGGGCTCTGGAGCCTGGCTGCTAAGATGTGAATTGCGCTCTTTGATTTATCAGCCATATAAATTTAGGCAACGTCCTTGTGCCTCAGTTTCTTCTTCTGTAAAATTAGGATGATAAGGTTTGGGGGAAGGTTAATGAGTTGTTTTGTAAAGTCCTGTGTCTGGCAGACACTGTATGTGTTAGCTTTTATCGTTTCTTAAATCTTTTTATGATTTTTCTCGAGACTTAAGAATTGGTTCTGATGGCTCAGATGAAAGGGAGGTGGAAATTCTGGGGTAGCGTTAGAGCTTTTTGGGGTCTATAAGACAGACTACGAATGAAAATAGCGAGAAAGTTCACCTAGTTCAGAAGTCTATTGGTATCTATAGTTTGTTTAAATTCAACATAGGAAATCAATCAACTTGGAAAAAAGAAGAAACAGACCCTGATGAAACTGAGTCCTCTTTGCCTCGAACCTGCTGACCCCTGACGTTACTCACTTCCCCACACAATTCTGAAAGAGATTTAAAGGGTTGACCTCCTGGTTTGTCGGGCGAGTTCTGTTTGCTCAGCAAAGAGCAGCTAAAAGTGGCCGTTGGAAGCAGGAGGGCTTCCTGGGTCAGTTGCCAGATGGGAGGAAATGCAGCTTATCTTCCTCAGTTTCCAATCAAGTATGAACAGATTTCTCATCCTAGTTCTGAAACACTGGAAGTTTCTTGCCCATCCCGCTTCACTCTTCCTATATGCCTCCGGAGTCCGGGCTGTGCCTCACATCCTCTGAGGTCACCGCTGACCTGTGGGCCTGCCAGCCTGCAGCCATCCGTCACGCTAAGAACCCTGGCACGAGGCTTGGGGCTTTCAGCCAGCAAAGCCTGGCGGCCAGTGACACCCCCGTCCCACCCCCGCTGGTCATGCTGGCCTCTCCTGAGGACCTCCGACGGCCGCCTGCTGACGCCAGAGGTAATCTTGTCACAATGCCCTGCCCAGAAGGCTGTTGATCTCGGTTGCTTTGTCCCCACCAAACGTTGGCTGGTTGGCAGTGCCTCAGGCAGAGAGGTGAGCCAAGAAATGATCCGCCACAAAAGAATACGAACCCAGCTGAATTCGAACATCTGTTTCCTATGTAACGCCCTTCAGAAAGCATGGCATTGTTTGCTTTCAGAATCCGTTCCCAGCCATCCAGGAACACACGAAGCCATCCATGTCGGAGGTGAAGCCGGGTCTTCTCAACAAGGGCAGGAGTCCTTCTCCCTGGACCTCTGGGTCCTGAGGGATCGCAAAATGGCCAGCATTTTAAAGATCATGCAGACGGACGTCCTAGCAGAATCTATGAACGCTGATCTTCATGAGAAATTTGGAGTTCTCCACTGAAGGGAGAGAAGTGTGCATGTACTTTATTTAAATCCTTGGAGAATCCCGGACGAGACTGACTCATCCCTGAAGGCAAAGTATATTCGTTGACCTGGAGTTCAGACCTGTTGTTCCGGAGAACATCCCACAGCCGGAGATTCCACACCCAGAATGACCAGGCACTGGGCTTGGGGTTACTCAGGCCCTGGAATTTCGAAGCCCTGAGCAAGTAATACGGTTTCTTGGAATTTTCAATGGTCAAATGGAAATAACAATGTTCTCTATACAGGGATCTGGTATAGATTCAATGACCGAGCACTTAGAAAGCACTTGAATAGTGTCTAGCATTGAGGAGATAATATTATTAGCTGTTTTTATTACTCTCTTCATTAGGCTCACATTATCAGTCAATTCTCAGGAAATATATTCTATTTGGCATGTTGGGTTTTTCATAGAATACAGAAATATGTAATTTCTGCCTTTGAAGAGTTTATATCCTAGATTTATTTTTTTAAAGATTTATTTACTTATTCTAGAGAGACCGAGAGCATATGAGCAGGAAGGGCAGAGGGAGAAGGAGAGAGACCTTCAAGGGGCCCCTCATTAAGCATGGAGCCCCAAACAAAGCTTGATCTCATGACCCTGATATCATTACCTGAACCAAAATCAGGATTCAGATACTCAACTGACTGAGCCACACCAGCACCCCACATCCCAGGAGATTTAAAATGATCTAACCCAAACGGTACTCTTCACTAGTTTGTCATGGGGGGCGCAGATTAGGAAGGGAAAGCTTTATGAAAGAAATGGGCTGGTCGTGCCTCAGTAACTACAACGATCACTCTACTACTTTTCAATTGCATCCACGCATTCACTTAAATCTTTTATTCATTTATCAACTCACCAAATTCATTAACCAATGTTTCTAAAGGCCTTTCTATGTATCAGCCATGAACTTTCAACAGGAAAAGCCTGAGCCGTTGTGTTCACAGTATGGAGCGGGAATTATGGTCTGGTGGTGGGACCTGAAATAAGGCCACTTTTGTCAAGCAAACCTCTAGGTTCTTGTGGGTGGATAAAGGTAGCCCCCAGAGAAGTTTCCAGGAAGTGATGATTGCCTACTTCCCCACACCTCACTACCAGGTTATAATGAAACCAAATCCTGTCACACATACAGACATTATTAGATAACTATGCACCAGGCAGTAGACACAATAGAGTTCATACAACGGTTCAGGAAGCCTAACCCTAGATCTCAGCCCTTTTATGTGCTTCCCCCAGATTCCACATGAAAGGTTCTTTCAAGGCAGGCTGCTATCACGTCTAGTGGGCATCATACAATCAGAAATCCTCAGAAATCAATGACTGGGTCACACAACTGGTTAGCAAACCAGTCTCAGGCACCATCACTAAAGATCCAGACCTCACCAGATTTTCACACCTTGTTCATGTAAAGATAGAGAGGAACACTACAGTACTTTCTAGCCACTCTACCTGCCTCAAATGCCTTTAATTTCACCACTGAAGACCCATTTCTAACACTAGTCATGTGTATTAAAACACCACTAGTTTCCCAATAAAACCCCATTTCTGACACTGAGTATGCTTATTGGAAACCTACTGGTTACTGGTTGAGGTGTGATAACACAACACACATGTTTTAAAATAAATCACGGACGCTAGAACGCCCATGCACAAAATGGACTCACGGGATGAATGCGACACCATCTGGGATCTGACCATCAGTTTCCTGGGCCAAAACTTTGACGTTGTCTTCACACCACAAAAAGCAAGCTCAAATTACTCAAGTTTTCGGAGCCTGGTTCTAAAGCCAGAGAACCAAATTATCTGTTTACGAGGAGACTGCAAACTGTTATGCGGCTTTGATATTAGTGGGATAAATGTATTTTCTCCCTGAGCTCCACATAAAGGGGCAGTTATCATCACAAAGCTGCTTGTGAGCATCAAACTCTGTAGAAGAGCCTGTGGGTAGCTGGTCTGCAACGGGTATAGACCTGCAGGAAGTATCTGAGGTCATAAGCCGGGGTTTTTTTCTCCTTATCTGAGCCCCAGTGGGCATTGCCAATTGCTGACTTTTGGGGCTCTGTGTTCCACCTTTCTTTTGTTCACACAATAGGCCACTATATAATTCATTGTTTCTACTTACTACATTACCAATATATTATAGTTCCAACCCTCTAAATATCTATCTTTTCTTTTTTTTAAGATTTATTTATTTATTTTAGGGAGAGAGCGAGAGAGCATGTGCACGAGTGCGAGGGGCAGAGGGAGAGAGAATCTCAAGCAGACTCCGTGCCGGGCGAGGTGCCCAACTCAGGGCTCGATCTCACAACCCTGAGATCATGACCTGAGCCAAATCAAGAGTTGGACACTCAACCAACTGAGCCACCCAGGCTCCTCTCCATTTTTTCTTATTTGAAACTAGGAGCATAACCGAATTTTTCCACTACGCTCAGACAGGAAGATGGCTTTGAGTGTATAAGCTACACCAGTTGAAATTCTGGAGGATTCGTTAGGCAGTGTTCTTTTAATTACAAACAAAGGAAAACCCAGTTCAAAATTTGTTGGTTTATGTGATTTCAAAGTTTCTGGCTGAGCTGGATCCAAGGGTTCAAGCAGCGTCATCAAGCTGGCCCTTGGCTCGGTTCCACTATACTTTGGCTTCATCATCAAGCAGGCTCTGGCCAAGTGGTAGCCTCTGACGGGCCCAGGCACATGTCCTTTCAGTTTCAAGTCCAGTTGGATAAACCTTTTCCTCAATGGTTCACTAAAAACTTCTACAGTTAAATGGCATTGGCTTGGCTTGGGTTACGTGCCCATTACTGAGCCACGGTGCTCAGGGAGACAGAACACATGGACTGTCCAGACTGCGGTTACGTGGCTGCTCCTGAGATCTGCTTTTCATGCCTGGACAGAGAGCGAGTGTGTCATGATGATGCCGTTACTGGAAGAAGACGGGGTGGATTCCAGGTGGGCAAAACCCAACAGGTGTTCACCTGATTTGTTTTATCTCCCATTTCTAAGGGGGTTGATGTCCTTTGTGCCATGTATGTCCAAAAAGTAGGTGGAACGGAGGACACTCTGCCATCTAGGACCTCGGTCTAGCAAAGAGAATGTGCACAAATGACCAAAGCAAACAAGCAAGGGATGCATCCTATAGAGTATAGAGGGCAAGTGCAAGTTTAAAGGAAAGAGGATTCCTGGGGTTTCAAAAGATAAAGAAAGGCTTCCTGGAAGAGGTGGCCCTTGAGCCCTGAAGGATACGTAGGATTTTGATAATGGAGGTGGAGGGACTGATGCTGCCTGGGTGGGGGAGTATTACACACTGGAAAGAGCATAGTGGGTTTGTCTTTTGTGTCCATCAGAGGCTTCAGATTAGGTGTAAGCGATGCAGTAGCGGTCCGTGCGATGCCAGCTTGAACAGCGGGTACATGGTCGGTTTGGGCAGCTTTTCCAGGAGGACTGCCCTGGGCAGAGGATAAAGGGGGCTGAGACTCAGGCATTGTGACGATGTCTCATACCTTCCGTTTCAGTGTTTTTGAAGGTGCGGGCAGGGACGCCTTTTAGACATGCAGATTCCGCAGACCTGACAGACTCACAGCCTCAGAGGGAGTCGGTCCCTAGGCTCTGCGTCTGGGGCTGAGCCCAGGGGGACTGTGGGATGTCCTCCAAGCCCACACTCGGCCCCGCCTACCATTTTGACAGGAATGCCCACTTCCAGTCCCGTTACAAAACAACCTCATAGCCCTTCAGACTAGGATTCCTCTGCCCTGCCCTACTTTTATGGGTCCGGCTAGAGCCTGCACCCAGGTGTCACAGCCTTGGGGCTGAGAAGACCTAAGATGTCGGGGATCCAGAAGTGGGGCAGGGCGCAGGCCTCGCTTGACCTTAGGGAAGAAAGCGAGAGCCTTATCAGATCTGCAGAACTGGCCAAGGAGTTCTTCCTGTGACTGCTCTGTATGGGTACATGGGTACAGACCAAGAAGAGAGGGTTTCAGATTTTGTTTGGAAAAACCCAGACTGCGTGACGTCTGTCGGCACTTAGTCTCCGAGGGCGGGGAGCACTGGCAGGCACAAAACGCAGCCGGTGGCCTCTGATCGTTTGTAGTAGCGGGCGGGTTTGTCCTGCAGGTAAATAAACACTCCATTCAGCACACGTTGCCAATAGCTTAGTTTTTTTGCTTGCCCCTGCGCTCTGCACGGCGTAGCCTGCACACTCTTACTCTAAATTAAAGGCTGTCTCCTCTGTGGAAGAAAGCCTGGGCGTGTTGGTGGTCCCCTGCAGCAGCTTTTCCGAGATCAGAGTCCTCTGCACACCTTGGGGACTGCGCTGGCATTTTTGAGAAGGATAAGAGGGGACTGTGCTGCTTATATTCTTTCTTTAAAAAAAAAAAGTCTTTTTTTATTGTGTTATGTTAGTCATCATAAAATACGTCATTCGTTTTTGATGCAGTGTTCTAAGATTCATTGTTTGTGTACAACACCCGGGGCTAGATTGTTTCAGTGGGATAATCGGCTCCCTTAAAGCTTGTGAAAGCTCCACCGGAAATGGGAGAGAAGCCGAAGGATAGACAAGCCCGGGTGAGCCTTTTCTTTTTCTGCTCGTTAGTGCAGATGCCCCTTGCCTGAGGACCTGGGACACCCAGGTTGGGGGGTCCTGGCTGTTGGGCACCCTGCAGTCCTCTACCCACCCATCACCTCCCAGCCAGACGCAGTTCCCAGAGCTGCCTGGAGTCCCCTTCCCAAGGTCAGGATCAGGAGGAGGGCACCCAGGGGCTGTTGCCTACCTGCAGGGCTCAGGGGAATTGCCAACGAGCGCCCCTTTCCAGACCTGGTCTGTGCCTCCTTTGCACCCCGGTGTCCTCTGGGGGCTGGGAGCGGGCACACACCGGCACGGCTTACGGAAGACAGTCTTTGAGCCCGGGAGCTCCTTCTTCAATTAGCCGGCTCCCCCCGACCCCAGGACCCCGGTTGTGTTCTTTCCCTAACTCTGCACACTTCCTCCTCCCCATTTCATTGTGTTCTCAATTTTCAGTCCCTTGGAGACCGAAGTGTGAGTCTAATTTCTCCTGTGCGACTCCTAGCGTGGCGATGACGCTTTGCTCTCAGCTTCCTGGATCTGCTGCCAGGCACGACCTTTGGAATTTCGCGGCTCCGGGCCAGAAACCCTGGTTCTTCCAGCATCCGTTTAAACAGCATGCTTCCGGTGTCAATGCCCTTTGTCTTTCTAACCTTTTTGTCTTCTGGCTCCAAGTTCCAAAGGGTATTTTACTGCCTGGCACGTTGATCCTTGTCCCCGAGGCTGGAAGAGAAACGTTCATAATGCATTCTTTTTGTGTACAGAATTGCCAAAATTTTAAAGATTGGCAGTTGGGGAAAATTTCAAAGCTTCTTTTGACAGCTTGAAAAGCCACAGCCTGAAGTCTGACATTCAGTGCCGTCTTCCATGTGGGCTAGCTCGCCTTTGGGCCTTTCCTCCAATCACCACTCCTTTCTTTCAGCTTCTCCTTGACCTTTGTCCAGTGCCCTGGCCTCCTGGACTTTTTTAAGCTGCTGCCTCTGCCTGGATCACCTCCCCCTAGCCTGTTTTCTCTTTCTGCATGGTGCGATTCCCACCCATATTCTAGATGTCAGTGCCCTTTCCTAGATCTCTCCCCATCTGATTTACATTCCCCTTACCAGCAGCCGCTACCCTCCCAATGTGCTCCTTGGAGACATAGCTGAATTGGTACAGCTGTATTGAGATATAATTCCCATACCATGCAAATCTGTCCATTTATAACATCCAATTCAATGGCTTTTAGCATAGTCACAGAGTTGCACAGCCATCCCACAATCAATTCCTGAATATTTTCATCATCCCACAATCCCATTCCATACTCCTTAGCTGTCTGCTCCTTGCCCCCCGTTTTCTCCAGCCCTAAGAAACCACTCACCTACTTTCTATCTCTAGATTTGCCTAGTCAGGACATTTCGTATAAATGAAATCACACTATATGGGGTCTTTTGTGACCGACTTCTTTCATATAAAATAGCATTTCCAAGGTTCATCCATGTCGTTACTTGTCTCAGTAGCCAGAGGCACATTTTGAAAGCATTATAACATCTGTGAAATAAGGGTGCATCTTCAAAGCAACGGTGTGCATAGCTTAATTAGCAGCAACTTTCCTCTTTTAGTAAGACTTAAAATAATGGTGCCTCTTCCAATCAATGGCGTCAAATTCAACAAAATGTTGTATTTATGTGTCCGCTTTACCTCCTAGGGCAACCAGCTCTGCAGCCAACTCATTTGTTTATGTGCCTATCTTGTCTCGTAAACTGTGGACTCCAGAAGGATAGCACCTGTCTCTTAATTGTCTTTGTGTGCTTCAAACAACCTCGCATAGCACTTGGGTTTTGGAAGTGCTCGGTAAACATGAAGGATATGTTCTACTCAGAGACACATTCATTGATCGTGACTTGGCAGAGCAGGAGAAAGGCACAAAATCTTCACGCACACCTGGTGAGAGCATGCAAGTGTGCCTGTGATTAAGTTTTTGGTGACGGATACAGTTACTTAACTAAACATTTAGGCACCTACTATGTGCAGGTCCTGCGTTCTAAGCAGACAGTGTTACAGAAATGATCAGGACATGCTCCCTCTTCCAAGGAACTCGTATTTTGGAAAGACCTTTGTATAAATGGTAATACAGCAAGAAGAATGGGTAAGTGCGGTCTAGGGGCTACCAACACCTAGCGACAGAGAGGCGGAAGAAGCTATTTAGACGGTGGTACGTGTCCTCAACACGCAGCCATTGGGAATACAGTCTTCCTAGTCTGATAGTCCTGGGTCCTGCCGTGTCTCTGTGATCTTGTGATCAAGGTTGAATTGAATTCTCTGTGTCTCTCTGTCTCTAGTTTCTTAATCTGTAAAATGAACGTCATGAAAGTATGTGTCTCTTACAGTTCCAAGAATCAAATAAGACCACAAATGTAGAATCTCCGACATTAATAAGTGCTCAGATGAACAGTAGTCATTCTTGTGAATTTTAGATCGTTTTGCCTGGTGGGATTTCAGACATTATTTCGCCAGCCCTCGTCTGACACACCTGATTTTATGCTTTGGGATCCAGAGCACTTAGTGGCTTACCCTTTAGCTGGAAGGATGGAGTGGGTTTCCAGGAAGGGAGACATTGGAAGCATGAGACATTGAATGGTCACACGTTTTTGGCAAGATGGGCACTTTGGAGGTGCGTTTGTGAGGCTTGTTCCTCTAGTGTCACCCCTTGTCCCTCCTTTCTTTCTTTCTTTCTTTATTATTATATTTATTATTACTTATTTAATTATTTATTTATTATTGTTTATTTATTATTATTTGTTTATTTTAATGGGATCTTCATACTCATGTATGTAAAATGTGCCCATATTTGTTTTTCTTTTTAAGATTTTATTTATTATTTATTTATTTGATGGGGGGCAGGGGGACATAAGCAGAGGGAGTGGAAGAGGGAGGCGCAGGCTTCCCAGAGTGGGGAGCCTGATGCAAGGCTCGATCCCAGCATCCTGAGATCATGAGCTGAGCCAAAGGAAGACGCTTAACAACTGAGTCACCCATTGGGGCAGATCTTAGCCGGAAGGTCTCAGCCCAGTCTGGGGCATAAGCTCTAGTTCCTTCCTGGGCATTATTTTTAATTTTCTCAACTAATATGTTCATTCCCTGGACAGTCAAGGGTGAGGTTTCTGCATTTCTGTTTCTCCAGTACCTAACTAGATGGGCAAAGGAGTTCTACTTAAGTTTTTAGTTGCTTTTTTTTTTAACTTTTCACTTTTTAACTTTTTAACTTTTCACTACTAACAAGTATTTTTGAATGAAAGAATGAATGGCTACATTCGAAATGAATTATGAAGAAATACACAAACAAATGGTTACAAGTTTGGCTAACCTAGTTGGCTCCCTGAACAAATTACATCTATCCTCTAAGGAGAAAATCAGGTATAGAATAAAACTAAAAGAATGACATTCCTTTATTACAATTTTTTTTCAGTTTTATGAATATCATCTTCTATCACTATTCAATCAGCAGAGCTAGAATGATTGGGTTTTGATCGTTGGTTTCATTTCTAATCGACACGGAAAACAGTGTTTTACGTTTCTGCTAACTTAACAGACTGATCAAGCTGTTGGTCCCATGGCTACTGATCTTTGTTTACAAGAAGGTGCCAAAAGATACAGAAAGCTAAGAGGTATTTTTGGAAACTGGGACTCTGCTGTCCTCTCCGTCTGGGTGGTAGAGGAAGGGATGGACATCGGTCTCTTAAACCCGGGTCTGAGCCCAGGAAGGGCCCCACGTACACCACCAGGAGCGGGTTCTACTAAACAGAGGGCATGAGCGTTGACTCGGTTAATAGAAAATGGGGCAGAAAATCCAAACGGATAGTACTTGAAGCAAGATAAGGTTCCCTCCATTCCCACATAGAACAGCTCCGGAGGAAGGAGCCCAAGGGCAAGACAAGCTCCAAGGAGATTCCTTTCCGCTCCATGGCCCTCAGTTTCCCAGAGGGGCGGCTGGGGCTCCAGCTGCCGTCTGGAGGGACAAGAAGGAGGCGAAAACCTCAAACCACTTGCTTTTATGTTTCTTGAAGTTGGCAAAAAACCTCTTTAACGGATATTTCAGAGCGTAACCATGGTGACAGCAGGCTCCAAAGAGGCCAGGAAAGGCGCTCTTGACTCTAGGTGCTGTTGCGTCCCATGAACGACATGGTGGGACACCAAGAAGGAAAGGCAGAGTGAGTGCAGGGAGAGCGGGCGGCGGTCTCCGCCCTCAGAGCGTAAGGTCCCAATATCTGCAATATCTGTCCCCTCAGAGCGTAAGGTCCCAATATCTGCAATATCTGTCCCCTCAGAGCGTAAGGTCCCAATATCTGTCCTGAGTGTTAGGCTCCGTGTGGATGGGGAATGGGGTGCGGGGAGTGGAGGGTGGCTAGTCGGCGGATCCCGGGCACTTTCTGGCTGGAAATGCGCCCATGCAAAGTGCTGTCCTTGGAGGTAGCCCCACTCCTTCCCCACAGCCCCTGTGGGAATGGTTCACCAGGCTTTGCCCCAACCCCTTGGAGGTCCCCACTCTCGCCCTGGGATCTCTTGTGAATGCAACAGGAGTATCCCCTCCCTCCCCTTCACCCCGTGACCGCTTCCCTTTGAGATTAGATGTAAACCTAGGCTCAGGCCCTTGGTAAACATGTAATCTTGGCCAAGGAACTGCACATCTCCGCATCTCATTTCCCATACCCCTAAATGTTAAGAATATATAACAATAACACATAATGATAATCAGGCCCAACACTAAACACGTACCGGAAACAAATGCTAACTACTTGCTCAACCACACGGGCTGTGGGAAGGCGGCACTGCCCATGAATGAGCCCTTGGGCGATTCCAAACTTCACCCACGCTCTGATCCAATTCTGATTTTGTTAATAATGCCAGAATTTATTGAGAGCATACAGTGCACCAGGCACTATTCTAACTGTTTTGTGTATTTGAATCTCACAACAGCCCTATGAACTAACCAGGACTATCCCCATTTTACAGAGAAAGGTCAAGTCAGGTGCCAAAGCTCTCCAGGCTGGGAAATAACAGAGCTGGGCTGTGGACACAGGCAGTCTGGCTCCGGGGCCTGCGAGCCTCACTGCCAGCGATCAGACCTCCCTAGAGCCTTCTTCCCACCCTCTCCGCTGTTGAAGATCTTCATCAAAGCTTTATAAATGTAGCCAGGATCTGAACCTTTCCAAGGCCCCCCACCCCTCCTGCCCTCCCAATCCTTTATCTTCATAACTTTATCTCTTATAAAATCTTTTTAGCTCTTTTGCTCAAGTTAATGATCAGTTATTCAACAAGTATTTGTGTCGGGTCTCAGTCTTTCTCTTGTTCACGGTCTTGTTAGAGAGATAAGAAATGTTAAGACAATTAAAAGTCACCATATGATTCAGCAAATGTACTTCTGAGTTGTACATCCAAAACAATGGAAGCATGGACTTGAACCATGTCCCATGCTCATAGCAGCATTATTCACATTAGCCGGAGAGTGGAACCACCCATGTGTCCACTGATGGGTCAGTAGATAAACAGAATGTGATGTATGCATACAATGGATTATGATTCAGCATTAAAAAGGAATGAAATGCTACAGCACGGATGAATCTTGAAGGCATTATTCTAAGTGAGATAAGCCAGACACCAAAGGAGAAATGATGTATGGTTCCACTTAGATGATGTACCTAGAACAGCCAAATTCATAGAGACCCAGAATAGAATGGTGGTTGCTAGGGGTTGGGAGAAGGGAGAGTGGCGATTTGGTGTTTAATGGGCGCAGAGTTTTCAGTCTGGGAAGATGGAGAAGTTCTGGAGACAGTTGGTGGTGATAGTTGTACAAGTATGTGAATGTATTAAAGTCACACGACTCCACCCACTAAGAAAAGGCTGTAAGTGCTGGGAGGCAGCCGAGTTGAGCACATGGCCTGGGCGGCTCCGCCTGGTCATCTATCAGGTCGCCGATGTGACCTTTGCCTATCTCCTCAGTTCTTTTTCCTTGGTGGGTCTCAAAGCCTTTCCTTCTCTTGGTCCACAGTGTGGGTGTGTGGGGAACATTAGGGGGCCGGGAGGCTGCTGGCAGAGTAGCTTGTTACCATAGGGGAAGTGGGAGTCCTGGACAGGGGCAAAGTGTAGACAGACGGGGCACAGCAGCGGAGGTGTGAAGCCTGTGTTGCTGTCTCAGCCATCTGGGTGGGGGAGTGGGAGAGGGCCGTGATTAGGGATAGTTGAAAGAAAGGCAGGCAGAGACAACCACCCCCTACCCCCACCCCGCCCCAAGAGGAAACCACCCTTAAAAGGATTTTACACCACCCGAGAAAGAGCCCTCCACCCTTGCCCACGTGATAGATGACAAAAACCTGATTGGGTGACTGGCGCTGGGAGGGTTAATCAGATTAAAGCAGCCTGCCAACAAGCCCATAAAAACCCTTAGACTTAGAAATTTCTGGGCTAACCCTCTCAGGTCTCCTCCCTTTTCAGGGGCTTTGTACTAGCAGTTTGCTGTCGCTCAATAAAGTTTGCTTTGCTGCCCACCGCTCTTGATCTGGTCTAGTTCCTTGTTCTTCCAAGTGCTGTGAGAAGAACCGCAGGCAGCAAACAAGAAATCCTGCAATAATGGGGACCAGAATGACGGGGGCAAGAAGATATGGAGAGAAGCATAGGGATCAGAGGTTTGATACAGTTTAGTTAGCATGAAAGGCACCCACAGAGGACACCCAGATTTCGGGTCTGAGGATGGGAGTCCCACTACTGACATGTGGAATGGAGGTGAGAGTATGTGTGTTTCAGGAGAGTGATGAGCTCTGTTTTCCATTTTGGGATAGGAGGAGTTGAAGGTCCTTATACCCGAGCAGCGAGCTAACCTAACGGAAATACCAGTTTTAATTTTACACGGCAGCGACTCAAAAGGACACATGAGGAGAGCTGATTGAGATTGGGGGGAAAAAAGGAGAAAGAAAAGTGGTATTCAGAAACCTTCCAAAGAGAATATAGGACCAGATGTACAGCTTGCGTAATTTTGTGCAAGTTTGGTTTCTAATTTATGTTTATTTTTGGCCAGTAACCCACACTCAGTTTGTTTCTCTTGGTTCTTATTAGCGAAATCACTGATTGGGATCCAGAACCAGGAGTGTGAAACCCAAGCCAGCATTCCCAGTGCCTGCAAGGATAAAACAAGAGCCTGTAGGTCTTGGATATTTTTTTTTTAAGATTTTATTTATTTATTTGTCAGAGAAAGAGATCACAAGCAGGCAGAGTGGCAGGCAGAGGCAGAGAAAGAAGCAGGCTCCCTGCTGGGCAACGAGCCCAATGCGGGACTCGATCCCAGAACCCTGGGATCATGAACTGAGCCGAAGGAAGCGGCTTAACTGAGCCACCCAGGCGTCCCTAGATCTTGGTTTTTAAAATGCGCTCCAAATACCGTCTCATTGCTTTTTCCGTTTCTGAGCTTGACTTCCCTTAAAAAGCACTTTCGTTGGGTAGATATTTCCATTATTTAATATGTTCCGTTTTTAGATTATGTCGAGCTCCCTCTTGTACCAACTACCACTAGGGCTGCCATCTTCAGACACTACTTCTGGGGAAACCAAACTGGCCTCAGCCTGTCCAGTCTGTCCCCTCCTTCCGCCAGCCCTCCCAGGCTTGTGGATTCAACCCCATCAGTCAGCAAACTCGTACCTTCCTCCTTCTGCTTGAGCTCGGGACTGTCTTTCCCCACAAGCTAGCCTGCGTTCGGGTTTTTCTTCTTTTGAGATCCAGGGCAGAAAGCGAAGACAGTAAAGATCAAGGCTTGGGGACACGCATGTTTGGGGGCACTGTCTCATTGCTTATTAGTTTGTGTGACGACAAAAACCCAGAGACAACCTTGTGTTTGTGTGCTGTGTGGCAGTAGACCGAGTGCTTTTACGTTCATTTATCTTATTCTCACCGCCGGGCCCCAATTTCTTCATCTGTGAAATGGGGATAAACATCCACTCATCTTTCATACTTCACACACGTGTGAAGACTGTGGCTGATAAGAAGACATGAGAGCCTGTAGGAAAGGACCAAATCTGATTTTTAAAGAACATATATAGTATTAAACTTGTAGCTCGCGTTTCTCGGGCTCCTCAGCCGCTACTCTCCTATTTTTCTTTTTTTCAAAGGAAACTGCCAGCTCTGATTCCAATGCTCTTTTACATGAATAATATTAATTATAATAAAACTCCATTTATCAAACACTTACTAGAGCAGATAATAATTATGTTAAGAATCCCATTTAATTCTCAGCCTTGAGGCGCCTGGGTGGCTCAGTCTCTAAGCGGCTGCCTTTGGCTCAGGTCATGATCCCAGGGTCTTGGGATGGAGGCATCTGGCTTCCTGCTCAGTGGGAAGCCTGCTTCTCCCTCTCCCACTCCCCCTGCTTATGTTCCCTCTCTCACTGTGTCTCTCTCTGCCAAATAAATAAATAAAATCCTTAATCTTAAAAACAAATCTTAAAATCTTAAAAACAAACAAATAATATAAATATATAAAAAATAAATAAATACATAAATAAATAAAATCTTTTTTAAAAAGCTGAAAGCTCAGTACCAATATGCCCATTTTACAGGTGAGGACATAGAGGCTCAGAGAGGTTAAAAGAGCCAGCGTTAATTCCCACACTGACGAAGTGGCAGAGACAAGGTTATAAACCATATTCCATGTGAATCTGGGGCCTCTGCCCTGAACCACTACAACTGACTGACTCACTCGCTCTCTGCTTTTCAAAGCAACTTCTTCCTTCCCTCTTCCCCCCTCCCTCCTCCATCCCTTTCCTGAAAGCATCTTTAGCCTCTGGCCTTGCAAGTGTCTATTTTGGAAACCACAAGTAAATCAAAGAAATCTTTGATTTCTTCAGATGCTCCCCACAAGCTTGGGGCAAGTCCTGAGTGCGGGTGAGGAGGTGGGGGCCGTGGGAGGTAAGGGGTTAACCGGCCGAAGAAAAGCACATTTGACTCTTTGCCGCACCTCCTGGTCCTTCCCTAGACTAAGAGCGGACAGATGGACAGACGCACAGAACCGGCTCTAAGGACACTCCTTAGAGTGTCTAACTCCTCCCTTTTGACAGGGATGTTTTCCACCCTGAATTCGTCTGGCTTGGGGGCCGGCCAGAGCAGGGAGGGACTGGGGGCCCAGCCGGAAAGGGGCCTGGGGAGAGGAGGAAGATTAAGGAAAGCAGCTGGAACTCATCTCCTGGGATGGGCCAGGAAGGAGGCCCAGGCCCTGGGAAATCTGCTCGCCTCCTGTGATGCAACCCCTCCCCCCCAGCTTCCTCTTCAGTCTGTGTGAGCCAAGGGCTTCAACCCTTTGTGACAGCCCCTCACAACAGGCGCGACAGACATCCCAGCAGACAGAGACCCCCGCTGGGAGAGAAGACATGCTTTCGAGCTGCAAGGAGCCCATTGCCAAAACTTAGAGGTGTCCTTCCAAATGCCAGCATTGCAAATCAGAAAAAAAAAAAAAAATCTCTGGGTGTGCATGACTCTTTCTGGCCAGCAAATATGTGGATATTTAGTGACAAGGGACAATAAAGGTACTGAACTGGATAGGAGAAGAATTTCAAAGCTTCAGAATTTCTGTAAACACAAGCTCCAGAGGAGCTCAGGGGAGGCCAGGAGCCCATGTGTAAGGAAAGGAATCAGAAAATGAATTTAACTGAATGAATGTGGGGAGAGAAAGGGTATCCTCAAAGGAAGGTCTTAAAGTCATTCCAGACTTGTATTAAATTTAGAGAAAATTAGGTCATTCTGGAATCATCCTTGGAATGCACATGAGGTCAGGAGAAACTTTTAGAAAACAGATCCTATCGTGTCACAACCATCCGGAGCTCCTATTAGAATAAAAATAAATCCTTCCTGCCATGGCCTGCAGACCTCATGACGGACCCCTGCTGATGTGTTCCACCCCACCCCATCCCAGGAGCTGTAACCTTGCTGGCCTTCTTGGGTCCTGAGAGCTCCAAACTCAAGACCTTTGCATCTGCTACTCCCTTTGGCTAGAAAAATGTTGGCCTCGGCTTATGATAGCGCTTTTGAAATTACAGGTCATGGCCAATCAGTGGGTAATGAAATTAGTTTAGTGGGTCATAACCAGTTTTTTAAAAAAAGAATTTAAATATAATAAAAATATCAGAATATACCATAAAATAAGGATGGGTATTATTTTTACGAAATACATATGTGTGCCTGTGTGTCCTGGATTATGATGTAAAATAAAATTCTTACTAATGAGTCTCAGTTCATAAGCTTTGATAGTCACTGACTTAAGAGTTGGTGTTTGATAATTTAGACTCCTTTTTATGTATTTTTAAAAAGATTTTATTTATTTATTTGACAGAGATCACAAGTAGGCAGAGAGGCAGGCAGAGAGTGAAAGGAAGCAGGCTCCCCGCTGAGCAGAGAGCCCCACCCAACCCGAGCCAAAGGCAGAGGCTTACCCCACTGAGCCACCCAGGCGCGCCTAGACTCCCCCGCCCCCCAACCAGGAGTTCTGTTGATTTACTTTCTGATTTCTCTATAGAGGCATTATTATGAATGTTCGATAGAAATGAAGAAATGAATTCAGTCCCGTCTCAAAGATCTTTAACAAGGTTTAAGAGGTTTTCATCTATCGTACTTGAAAAATGGTTAGTGTCTTATGTCTCCATGTTGTATGGCCTTGTGGCACTCGTAGGAGAATGGCTGCGTGTGGGATCCATGATTAAAAGTTCTGTGCCAGGGCCTCCTGGTGGCTCAGTGGGTTAAGCCTCTGCCTTCAGCTTATGTCATGATCTCAGGGTCCTGGGATCGAGCCCCGCATCAGGCTCCCTGCTCATTGGGAAGCCTGCTTCTCCCTCTCCCTCAGCCTGCTGCTCCCTCTGCTTGTCTCTCTGTGTCAAATAAATAAAATCTTAAAAAAACACACACAAGTTTGGAGGCACATACTGCTCTTCAGCCAACCCAGCAACCTTTCCCAAACTCCTGTTTGCTTGTCGTGTTTTCTACAGAGACAGATGAAAGTAAATATCCCACTTTCTAGACTCCCTTGCAGCTAGAACGGCCATGCGACACGTATCTGGTCAAAGATATAAGTGGAAGTCTGTTCAAATGTTGCTGAAAAAATTTTAACTTTCTAAGAAGACGCTCTGGTTGGCATTGCCTCCATCTCTTCTTTCCTTCCTCCCCTGAACGAAGATGTGGTGCCTCTAACTGTTTTGGGTCAGCAGCTGCCATCTTTTTTTGTTTTTGTTTTTTTTAAATAAGATTTTTAAATTTATTTTTGAGAGCGAGAGAGCATGCACAAGCGGGGGAAGGGGCAGAGGGAGAAGCAGACTCCCCACTGAGCAGGGAGCTTGATCCAGGACTTGATCCCAGGACCTTTAGATCATGACCTGAGCTGAAGGCAGATGCTTAACTGACTGAGCCACCCAGGTGCCCTTGCAGCTGCCATCTTTTGATGATGAATGAATGTTCTAGAAAGTTACAGAGATGCTGGCTTTCACTGGGAATTCTGCAAGCTCTGCTTGTGTCATATTTGCTGATGTCCCAATGGCTAAAGCCAAGCTCAGAGTTAATGGCAGTGGACTACACAAGGGCATGGATACCAGAAAATGTGATTTCTTGGAACTATTAATATAACAATCTGCCACTTCCTTCCTCAAATACTTTATTTTCATCTGTTGAAAAATTGTTGTATTATATTCATTTTATTAAAATAAGACACTTGACTGTCATCTCCAAAAAACTATTGTAATAAATATGCAAATCTATGATATCTATGTGAATGGTACTTTTTTAGATGTAGTGTTGTGCACAACCTGCACAACCACACTTAGTTACCCTAATAGCTCTTATTAGCCCACTTCGTGTGTGAGGGTTAGTTTCAAGCTTTATGTGTCTTTGGTACTTCACATCTAATATGATGCCTGACATTTTATAAACATACGTCTTCTGTCAATTTCTCCAAATTCCATTTGCCTACCACAGGGTTGCCAGAGTTAACTTTTAAAGCAAAATAACAATAGCAACAAATATATTTTGAACCCTTCTAACGTTCCAGGCACTGTGCTAAGTAGCTCATTTAATCCTCACAATAACCTTAGGAAGCAAGTATCTTTATTATTCCCATCTTATAGGTGTGAAAATTGAGATTTGGACATAGGTAGCCTGCCGCAAATCACGCATCCAGCACGAGGCAGAACAGAACCAGAACTCATGTCTGTTAGCCTGAAGCACGTGTCGGGCATCCCCTGAGTAGCATTTCTCACACTGAGATCTCTGCACCTCAGTGTCACACTGGGACACACAGAGACACACTGGACCACCTGCATCAAAATTATGCAAGGTACCATTCAAATGCAGAGTCCCGAGCCATACCCTAGACTTACTGAAGCTTGGACTTCTTCGCATGGTTTCCGAGGTTCCTCATAATTTGGCCTTTGCCCCCATCCAAATTCATCTTGGCTGGGCCTCTCCACAGCCCCCGTCCCCCCATGCAGGAATGCACACACTGCGGATTTACACAGAAGTGTTTGCCGTACTTGGAATGGGCTGGCCCCTTACCTAGAACTCCCACGATTCCTTCTTGGAATAACTCCACTTCCACTTCTTCCCACTTGCCCAGTCTGGTGAAACTCCTTGTATCCTTCACATTCTGGTTTAAAAGGCGGCTTCCCTGAGAAAACTTTCCTGTTGCCCTTTGACAGACCGGATGCTTTGGAGCTTTCCCTGGAACTTCACAGATAGCTCTACTCCACGCTTACCAGCAAGTCTGTTTACTTTCCTCTTCTCACACATCACTTGCTTTATCCTCCGTGGGGCATTTAGTAAGTCTTCTTGTCGTGTCTTCTTTTTTAGGTATAACTGACATATAACATTAGTTTCAGGTGTATGACATAATGATTCAATATTGTATATATTGCAAAATGATCACAGTAAGTCTAGTTAACACCCATAGCCATAAGTTACAAAATTTTTTTCTTTTAAGGACTTCCAAGATATCTCTCTTAGCAACTTTCAAATATACAACACAGTATTTAAAAAAATGTTTTTTAAAAAATTTTATTTATTTATTTGACATACACAGAGAGAGCGAGAGCGAGCTGTGAGCATACAAGCAGGGGGAGAAGCCCAATGTGGGGCTCGATCCCAGAACCATGGGATCGTGACCTGAGCTGAGGGCAGATGCTTAACCAACTGGGCCATGCAGGCGCCCCTCAAATATGCAACACAGTATTATTAACGATAGTGATTACGCTGTACGTTTACATTCCGATGATTCGCTTATTATATAACTGGAAGTTTGTACCTCAGTAAGTCTCAATAAATGTTTTTCAATAAAGTCAAATGCTTTAAAACAATATTTCTAATGTAAAAGTCATAATTTAGTTAAACTAGGTTATATATCTCATGTTATACTAAAAAAGAACCCACACACAGCCACAAAGCAAGACAATTGTTAAAAAGCAGAAAATGGGGGGTGCCTGGGTGGCTCAATGGGTTAAGCCTCTGCCTTCAGCTCAGGTCATGATCCTAGGGATCCTGGGATCGAGCCCCGCATCAGGCTCTCTGCTCAGCGGAGAGCCTGCTTCCCTTCCTCTCTCTCTGCCTACCTCTCTGCCTACTTGCCATCTCTGTCAAATAAATAAAATTAAAAAAAAAAAAAGCAGAAAATGGGAAGAGGTAAGAGGGGTTTTCTCGACTTATAAAGGGAAATTCAGAATATTTTATTCTAAATGTTAGTATTTAGAGTAAACATAGAATCAAGAATATTTACTTGTTTTTATGCTATTTTATTATAGAAAAGTGAAATCTATGCAAAAGTACAAAAACCAGCACTGATCACCTGAGGACCTATTGCCCAGCTCCACTAGTTACCAGCATTCTGCTGTTCCTTCAAATGATGCCAATTCTGAAACACTTGTATTAATTTAAAAAGAGAGCCAAAAAAGACAATTAGCTTCATTTAAAAATACTCTTGTGTGCGCTGTGGCAAAACCAGTCATGCTTTGGAAAAAATGACGTCAACAGCCACCATCTGATCATCAGCGAACACCTAGTGGCAGGAATCCACAGTCTTCCACTCCTGGTGTTGCTAGGGAGATGGGAGGAGGGGGACTCAGACTGTCCTAAGCCCCAGGGTGGGGCTGACAGCTCAGGGGCAGAGGGGATCAAACCCGCTGCCTTTGCTACTCAAACTTACCAGTAGCTGGTTGAAAGCTGGATAAGAAGAATTGCACCAGACGTTTCTTTGATGGAAAATAGATAAAGGTTTTGACTGGAGCCCCCAAATTCACGATGTACCTGTATTTAGACTTTAGATGGTATCTTTGAGAAACAGTCCCTATTTTGTGAGTGTATCTCAGGGATCAATTTGTTTAAGGTAAACATTTAGAATATTCCATGATTTTTGTGACTTTATTGACATTTATCAATTTTTTAGAAAAAGTATTCTGGGGGTACCTGGGTGGCTCGGTCAATTGAGCATCTGATTCTTAATCTCAGCTCAGATCTTGATCTGAGGGTCATGAGTTCAAGCCCCGTGTCGGGCTCCATCCTGGGTGTGAAACCTCCTTAAAAGTCAGTCGGTCAGTCAGTCAATAAGTATTCTGGAAGCCTCAGCAAACGGAAGTAGTCTGGGCTGTTCTTGGTCACTGAAACACTAGCGGAGGTGAGGGCTCAGAAACAGTTGAGGTCTTCAATGTTGTCCCAGGTTTTCTCCACGAATGGCTCCTGTCTGTAGCATATGGACATAGTGCCAAGGTTACAACTGGGTCCAAGAGTGGCCAAAGAGGAAAAAAGACGAAGAAACCATTGGTGGCAGGTATTTGGTTGGAGAGGCAGCAGGAGGGAAAAACGGGAGAGATGGGTGCTGTACTGAAGACTGGACGGGTGAGAGAGGGGAGGTGTATTGTGCTCTTGGGGACCACAAAAGGAAATCTGAACTTAGCTTTTATTTAATCCAAATGTCTTCACCTTAGAAAGGAGAAACCAAGGCACAAAAAGTCAGAATCCTAGTAACTAAATCTGTAAAATCTTGAAAGCAAATCCAAGATGCCTGCCCTAGAGACTTCATGAGGGAGGGATGCTCACCACAGAACAGACATATGGACAAGGGCATTCCTGTCCTAAAGGAAAGGGAAAACCCGGAGGCACCCATCTCCCCACACTCCACAGTGAGGGCTGTCCCCAGAGAGGGCTGTCCCCACTTCTGGGCTGTCCAGCTTCACAGTAAAGGGGAAGTATGAAAAAATTCAGGGTTTCCTACCAAGCATGCACTGACCAGAGACGGGGAAGCAGCCCCTTGCCAAAGCGAGGAATCAGAATTGCTGACTAGATCCACCCTCCCTCCCTAGGAACCCAGGGGTGGGGGTGTCCTGGAGAATGGGTGGCCTTTGTGAAAAGTGCAGGTTCAGCTGGATGCTTGGGATGACTGCTTCCAACGGCCCCAAGTTCTGCTCAGGAGGCGGAAGGGTGCACAATGAAAGGGGTGTGAGTTCTTGCGAGGCCAGACTTGGAAGCCTTGTTGACCATGGCAGTGACAGGCGGTAGGATGGAGAAAGACAACTAGGGTCTGGGAGAGTAGCCAGTAGAGAAGGCCTCTGGGGCGGCTGGTTAATGAGCTCATTCATCCAGGAAGGTTAAATGATGGGCAACTGTGTTGCCCCAGAAGCAGTCCTCACAGCTGAAGGTTAGGGACCTAAACCATATGCAGTCACGACCGTTTCCTCTGCGGTGAGTCACCGCGCAGTGTGTGGAGGAGAGGGTGTGGACAGACTGAGCGAGGACGCTTTTTCTTTCCTAGTAGCAAGTGTGGGGAGCAAGAGCAATGACAAAAATACAGAGCCCAGAAATCTAAAAATAATGTGATTTTTGTTATAGATATAATTATTAATGACATTTCAAAACTGTTTTTGACTTGTACCGCCTAGTTAATTTGATTGGCTTTAAGCTGTGCGGGGCTCTCTGTAATGAGTCAACAACACATGTTAGGCTTTTGCAGTCTGACGCCTTTATGTGACAAGCTGCATCCATGTTTATGCATAAAGACAAGCTACGTGGAAGTGTGGATGTGGTGTGGAATTCCAAGATTCTAGTAAAGCGCAAACACGGGTAAAACTACCTGTTTGGGATGAATGATGCTGTTTGCCAGCTGCCTGTGAAAGCCTTTCGATTCCAACTCAGGAAGCAGGGAAGGGAGGGAGGGAGGAAACATCTCTGGGGCGCATTTAGTAATGCGTTCCTGCCTCCCGCGTCCGCGGCATCTTTCTTCTTCACAACTGTTCTCCCTACAGCCTCTTCCAGCAGCTTCGCCTTACAGATGCGCGATGAGGCGTGAAGAAGGTCAAGTATCCAAATTCGCACCTAGCGCGAACCTGCTTCTCAAGGAGTCTTCTCTTTAGGCCTCACTACCTCTCGCACAGGCTGAATTCCCCCCCCCCCACTCCCCCATCCTCCCCCGCACCCCCCATCCTCCAATCGGAGGCCTCTCCCCCTCCCATCCCTGAGTGTTTGTAGGCACGAAGCCAACATCAGGGGTGGCAGAGGAGCCCGAGGGCCGTTTGGTTCGGCTTCGTGTACATCGAGGGCGTCACACGCGCCTTTTGGCGTCCTCTCCCAATGAGCTTACACACGCATTCACACTAGCACATGCATGTCCTAAAGGATCTCTAAAATAGACCACAATTAAACATTTTTTGGAACTGTTTCTGACATGTCTTCTTTTAAAAAATATTTTCGGCATCAACAGACGAATGGATAAAGAAGATGTGGTATATATACACCATGGAATACTATGCAGCCATCAAAAGAAATGAAATCTTGCCATTTGCGACGACGTGGATGGAACTAGAGGGTATCATGCTTAGCGAAATAAGTCAATCGGAGAAAGACAACTATCATATGATCTCCCTGATACGAGGGAGAGCAGATGCAACATGGGGGGTTAAGGGGGTAGGAGAAGAGTAAATGAAACAAGATGGGATTGGGAGGGAGACAAACCATAAGTGACTCTTAATCTCACAAAACAAACTGAGGGTTGATGGGGGGAGGGGGGTGGGGTCATGGACATTGGGGAGGGTATGTGCTATGGTGAGTGCTGTGAAGTGTGTAAACCTGGTGATTAACAGACCTGTGCCCCTGGGGATAAAAATATATGTTTATAAAAAATAAAATTAAAAAAATATATTTCCGGGGCGGCTGGGCGGCTCAGCTGATTACGTGACTGCTCTCAGCTCAGGTCATGATCCTGGGGTCCCGGGATCCTGGACAAAGTCCCCACATCAGGGTCCCCTGCTCTGCAGGGAGCCTGCTTCTCCCTCTGCGTGCCACTCTCCCTGCTTTATGCTCGCTCGCTCAAATAAATAAAAATCACATATCATATATATATCTCTACCCACCCCGCCCCCGCCCCCGCCCCCGCGCTTCACAACGGAGAGGCGTCTTCCAGCTTCGAGCCCGAGCCGAGCTTAGCAAAGGCGCGGCGGAGCGGCCTTCCCTTCACAGGGCGGCCCGGAGGAGCGGAGGGCACGAGGTCTCCATCGCCGCGACGCAGGGGAGGAGGGCCAAATCCGCCCCGCAGGTCCCTGCGCGCTGCCTTCTGTCGCGCGACCCCACGGCTGTCGCGTCCGCGGGGACAGGGGTGCGGACGGCGCGCGGTGTGGGTTTGCTAGCTCACTCGGGCCCCGCACACGCGCCGCCGCCGGGCGCTCCCGGTTACAGGGAACCTAACCCACAGGAGCGTCTGCCCCTGCAGGTGCGCCGGCCAGGCGGGAGCTGCTGAGTGCGGGACTCTCCGCCCTGGGGACGTTGGGGGCGCGGGGTGGGGGGAGGCGCCCCGTGCGGGCCTCGGACGGACGGACCCGCACCGGACACGCACCGACGGGCGGAGCCAGGCCTGAGGCTTGGCCAGCGGCCTCCCCGCCTCGGGAGTCCGGAGAGCAGGGCTGCGGCGGGCTCCTGCGGGGAGACCGAGGCCGCGGGGTGGACGGCGCGGGGTGGCCTGACCAGGCGCTCGGAGCCGGCCGCCGGCTGCGCGTGTCCCTCCAGGCACGGCCCCTCAGCGGCCCCCAAGGACAGTCGTCGGGGCCTGCGACGGCTGCCAGGCCCGAAGGTCAGGAGCTCGTTCCCCCCCCCCCCTCAGCTGCTGTCTGTGCTCGGGGGACCCCGCAGGCCTGGGGGGGGGGTGACAGGACGGTGGGTGCTCGTGCGGCCCTTCTAGACGCTACGCGGAGCCTGGGCCCGGCGGGGCGTGCGTTGGGCCGACGTCGTTCCGACCGTCTAACGCTCGTTATTGGGGACGCACATGCCGGCGGGCGGGAACCCCAGGCGCCCGTCGCGTCTGCGGCTCCTTCGCGCCGGCCGGAGCCGCTCGTGGCGAATTCACGAGAGCGCCGGCGCGGGGCTTGTGGGCGCGCGGTACGTACGTGCGTGCGTGGTTTACGCGAGTGTGCGCAGGCGTGTGAGCGTGCGTGTGCGTGTGCGTGTGCGCGCGCGCTTCGCTCCACAGACGGGCGAGCGGAGGCCGCGGGGACGGGGGAGCGCGCGCGGGGTGGCGTGGGTGACCTGCGCCTGCATCCGGGGCGGCCCTCGGGCCTCAGAACGAGCGTCTCCGTCGGTCCTGCCGCCGAGTCGCTCCGAGATGGGAAACTGACTGGAGTAGGAGCATGGAGACTCCGGAGACTGCGGAGCGTTTGATTCGGGGCTTGGAGCATGATGACAAGACGCGGAGGACTTTTTGGGGGTGCGGGGTTGGTGTGTTGGTGTGTTTGTTTTCCACCCCTGTGCTCCTCAGGCGGCCGGCAGTGCGGCTCCCGGGCGGTCTTTTTTTTTTTAATTTCAGTGTCACAGAATTCATTGTTTATGCACCACCCCCAGTGCTCCATGACCTCCGTGCCCTCCCTAACACCCACCACCAGGCTCACCCAACCCCCACCCCCGCCCCTCCAAAACCCTCAGATTGTTTTTCAGAGTCCACAGTCTCTCATGGTTCACCTCCCCTTCCAATTTCCCTCAACTCCCTTCTCCTCTCCATCTCCCCTTGTCCTCCATGCTATTTGTTATGCTCCACAAATAAGTGAAACCATATGATCATTGACTCTCTCTGCTTGACTTATTTCACTCAGCATAATCTCTTCCAGTCCCGTCCATGTTGCTACAAAAGTTGGGTATCCATCCTTTCTGATGGAGGCATCATACTCCATGGTGTATGTGGACCACATCTTCCTTATCCATTCGTCCGTTGAAGGGCATCTTGGTTCTTTCCACAGTTTGGCTCATGCTTTGCGCCCACGGCGGGTCATCAGGGGCCCAGCGATGGCCCGAAGGAATCCCGGGGCACAAGCACTGCTGCTCAGCGCGCAGACAGACAGTGAGGGAACGAGGGGAAAACCAAATTCTAGTAACTTTGTGCAGAATTGCGTTGTGAGAGAGTGAACAGGTGAGGCCGTATTCATTGCATAAATGTGAGCAGAATGAAGTTCCTTTTTTTAAAATCAGTTGATGAACACGCAGTGTATTATTAGTTTCAGAGGTGGAGGTCAGGGGTTCCTGAGCTGCATGGAACAGCCGGTGCTCACTGTGTCACTGGCTGTCCCTGACGCCCATCAGCCTGTCACGCCACCCCCCCACCCATTTCCCCTCCAGCAACCCTCAGCTTGTTTCCTAGAGTCTCTTATGGTTTGTCTCCACCTCTGATTCCGTCTTTCTAATTTTTCTCTCCCTTTCCGTACGTTCATCTGTTCTGTTTCTTAAATTCCACATGAGTGAAATCATGTGTAATTGTCTTTCTCTGACTGACTTATTTCACTTAGCATAATACCCTCTAGTTCCGTCCACGTTGTTGCAAACGGTGAGATTTCATTGTTTTGCTGGCTGAGTAACTTAGGTCCATTGCATGTACACACCACATCTTTATCCATTTATCTGTCCATGGACATCAGGGCTCTCTCTGTAGTTTGGCTATTGTGGACATTGTTGCCATAAATATTGAGGTGCCTGTGCCCCTTCGAATCACTATGTTTGTATCCTTTGGAGAAATACGTAGTAGTGCAGTTGCTGGGTTGTAGGGTAGCTCTATTTTTAACTTTTTGAGGAACAGGGAATGAAGTTTTTGCCACTGAGTTATCTACATTTTCCCATCTAGATCATATCTCTTAGATACGAACTACTTTCTTCCCTTGTCTAGATCTGCAGCTGGGAAAAGAACAGACACTCATTCACACTAAGGTGTAAATGACTGATAACATTTATATCTCCAGGCATTTAAAGAGACTACCGTGCCAGATAGGCAGGTGAATAGAGTTGAGAGCTCAAAAAAAGAGTAGTGAAATGTTGGTAGAATCTAGGTACTGAGTATATGTGTTTTCATGGTAAATTTTTTAAAATTTTTGTTGTATGCTTGTAAATTTTCAAGGCCTTATTTCTTATTTTCTTTTATGATAAAGGGAGGAGGAAGGAGTATAGGTTTAAAAAAAAAATCTTTGTTCTTAAACAGCTTTCAGTCAGAAGAGGAGGTTAAGCACATGCACAAATAACTAGGTTCTAAATCTGGGGTAGGGATTTGATATAAGCCTGTTTTTCCTCTCTCTGTTCTTTTCCTTCTCCCAACCTAGGGCAAGGGTAGGGAAACTGGAGAAACTGGAAGGAGGCTGCAACTCTTTTTGGCTTTTATGCCTAGAAGTCCAGAGTCTTAGGAAAAGGAAATGCCCTGGAACAAACAGTCCTTCTCAGAAGAGCAGAGGCAGAGTGCTGACTCTTCTCCCTCAGATTAGGAAGAGGTCTGGAAATGGGGCCTCTTCTGGCCTGCTGGCGTGTGTTAGGAAGTAGTAAGTGCTCAGATTAGAAATCGCTGTGTGTGGTTTAGGAGACGATAACCCCCTCTCCTAAATTATTGACCAAACTAGGACCATTTTTTTTTTTTTTTTTTTTTATAATGAAAGGGAACGCTATTGACCATTACCCTTGGGCAATAAACATGAAGCGGGACTGTCCCAGGTAAACCGGGAACAGAGGCTGCCTCAGAAAAGACTGGAATGCCCTGAACAGGGCTCAGAGTGTTAAGCCACTGGGCCTGAAGGGGCCGACAAATAGGAGTGATGGACCGATGACCTGGTGGTAACCCAGGCGACAACTGATGGTGCCCTTCCCCTGCCCCCAAACTGTAGCACTGCCCCAGCCCTGTGGAGATGTGGCACAGCTGAGGCTGATGCTGTGGGGGCGGGGGGGCCTGCAAGCTGTCGAGATAAAGTGAGTATCACTCCTCTATTCCCTAAACCTGGAAAGGGAAAAGGGGAGAAGGGACAACTGGAATTTTTAGTCTTTGTAATTTTAGCCATTCCTGCGGGTGTAGAGTGGTAACTCATGTTGTTTTTGGCATTTCCTTGATGATGAAGGATGGTGAGCTTTGTTTGTTGAAAAACACTTTCCCTTATTTAACTGTTTTGGTGACTTTTTAAATTTTTTTTCCCAATGACCATATAAGTGCCCCTATTCTATTCTGCAGATCTATTGTTGATCCCTAAGCCAGGACCTCACTTTCTTGATTAATCTAGTTTTATAGTAAATCTTGAAGTCAGTAAATAATGTAAGTATTCTAAACTTGTTATTTTCCAAAATACTTCAGTTACCCTGGGTTCTTTGAATTTCTGTATTAGAGTTTGTCAATGAAAAAAGTCTCCTTAGATTATGATCAGGTTACAAGGGATCTGTGATTCATTTGGGGAGAATTAACATCTTTCCATATATTTAAACTTACTGAATTCTTCTTTCAGCAATGTTTTTTTGTTGTAAGGATAGAGTTCTTGTATGTCTTTGGCTAAATTTATTTTTAAATATTTTGGTTTTTTATATAATTATAAATTGTAAGCTATGTTTCTAGTTTAATTTTCTTTTAAAAGTTGAGATATATGGGGCACCTGGGTGGCTCAGTGGGTTAAAGGCTCTGCCTTTGGCTCAGGTCATGATCCCAGTGTCCTGGGATCGAGCCCCGAATCGGCTTTCTGCTCAGCGGGGGGGGCCCTTCTTCCTCCTCTCTCTCTGCCTGCCTCTTTGCCTACTTGTGATCTCCGTCTGTCAAATAAATAAATAAAATCTTTAAAAAAAATAAAATAAAATTGAGATGTAATTGACATGTAACATTGTAAAAGTTTAAGGTGTACAACATGTTGATTTGATATATTGATATATTGCAATATGATCGCCATTGTAGCCTCAGCTAATGCTTCTAATCACATCACATAATTGTCACTTGTTATTTTGTGGTGGGAATCGTTAAGATCTAGTTTCTTAGCAAGTTTTTTATTTTTTAGCAAGTTCTTTCATAATACAGTATTACAGTCTGTAATTGCTATACTGTCCATTAGAGCTCCAGGACTTATCTTCTAGGTGGAGCTCAATTTTCAATTGTTTGCTGCTTGTATATAAGAACCTTATTATTTTTGTCTGTTACCATGCATCATGAAACCCTGTTAAATTCACTTTTTTTTTTTTTTTTAAAGATTACTTATTTATTTATTTATTTGACAGACAGAGATCACAAGTAGGCAGAGAGGCAGGCAGAGAGAGAGGAAGGGAAGCAGGCTCCCTACTGAGCAGAGAGTCCGACATGGGGCTCGATCCCAGGACCTTGGGATCATGACCTGAGCCAAAGACAGAGGCTTTAACCCACTGAGCCACCCAGGCGCCCCAAATTCACTTATTATTCTAACAGTTGTAGGTTGCTTAGGATTTTTTTTTGTAAACAATTTTGTCATATGCAACTAGAGATCATTTTTACTTCTTCCTTTGCAAACTTGTGCCTTTTATCTCTTCTTTCTGTCTTATAGCAAAGGTTAGGACCTCCCGTAGAATCTGAAATAGAAGTCTTTACAGTGGAAATCCTTGCCTTGATCCCAGTTTTAGAAGGGAACATTCAATATTTCATCATTAAGTATGATGTTAATTGTTGGTGTTTGGGTTAATTGTATTTTTCAAGGAAGTGTCTGTTTTGCTTATATTATTCAATTTTTTGTCATAAAGTTTATAATACTCTCTTGCTATCCTTTTAATGTTTATACGATCTGTAAATCCTTCCTGATATAGGAAATTTGTGTTCCCTCTTCTTTCTGGATTTGATTACCTAGGGATTTATCAATTTTGTTGCCTTTCATTTTGTTAATTTATTCAATTGCTTTTTTATTTTGTTGATTTCCACTTTTGCCCTTATTGTTTCCTGACTTCTCCTTACTTTTGGTATACATTGCTCATTCTTTAGCTTTTTATTTTTTAAAGATTTTATTTATTTGTCAGAGAACACAAGCAGGGGGAGTGGCAGGTGGAGGCAGAGGGAGAAGCAGGCTCCTGAGCAATGAGCCCGGTGTGGGGTTCCATCCCAGGACCCTGGGATCATGACCTGAGCGGAAGGCAGACACTTAACCACCTGAGCCACCCAGGCATCCCTCTTTAGCTTTTTAAAGTGAAAATCTAAGTATTGATTTCGGAACATTCTTTTTTAAGTGTTTAAAGCTATAAATTTCTTTCTCTTCACTTTTTTCAGTAATCACATATTTTTTGATATGTTTCATTATCAGTTTAAAAGGTTTTCCAATTTTACTTATGATTTGTATTTTGATCCAGGTAGGTTATAGAAAAGTGTTGTTTAATTTCCAAATATTTGGCATTTTCCTAAGTGTCTTACTATTATTAATTTCTAGCTTAATTCCATGGTCAAAGAATATAATCTGCATAGCTTTAATCCTCTTTATTGAGATTTATTTTACGGCCATGCATAGAGTTTACCTTGGTGTGCATATTATACATAACAAAAATAATTGTATTCTCTATTGTTGGCTGTAATATTCTTAAATATCATTAGGTGAAGGTGATTGATAGTGTTCAAATTACGTTCCCACTGAGATTTTTTTTTGGTCTAGTTTTTTTGTCTAGTTTTTATTGATGTTACAATTGTGGATTTGTATTCTCTCTTCAATTCGTCCATTTTTGCTTTGTGTATTTTGAAATTCTTTTAATAAACACATAGGTATGTATGATTGTTATATCTTTTCTGAAGAATTGACACTTCTATCATTATGTCACCCTTTATCTGTGGTAATACTTTTAATTTCAAAGTCTCTTTCCTCTGATATTAATATTAGCCCCTCCAGTTTTATGACTAGTGTTTGCTTGGTTTATCTTCTCTCATGTATTGACTTTCAATCTGTTGGTTTCTTTATATATTTAAATGTGTCTTGCAGAAAACTTACACTTGGATCTTGATTTTCATGATTTTTTTTATAGTTTCCACTTTTAAATTGGAGTGTTTAGGCCATTAAAATATAATTATTCATAAATTTGAATTACAGGACGACAGTATTGTTCTCTCTTTGCTTCTGTTTTTTGTTTCTTTTTTCTTTCCTGCCTTATTCTGGATTGAGTATTTTTTAAAATTCTGTTTTTATTTATGAATTGGCTATGTAAGTATAGTTTTTTGCATTTTTTTAAGAGAAAGCATGTGGGGGGAGGGGCTAAGGGAGAGGGAGAGAGAGAATCCCAAGCAGGCTTCATGCCCAACCCCATGCAGGGTTCTTTCTCAGGACCCTGAGATCATGTCCTGAGCGGAAACCGAGAGTTGGACCCTGACCTGACTGAGCCACCCAGGTGCCTAGCTTTTTGCATTTTTAACTCGAAAGCTTAAAGATTACAATTACAGGTCTTAATGCTTTGTAATTTATTAAAATCTTTATTTTTTTTTCCTGTTCTTCAAATTGGATAATATCTGTTGATCTATTTTCTCAAGTTCATTGATGCTTTCCTTCATCACTTCTATTTTGCTTGTAAATCGGTATGTTTTTCATTTCAGATATTGTATATTTTGGTTTTATAATTTCAGTTTCTTTTTTTATAGTTTTTATTTACCTTCAGATTTCCTATCTCTTTGTTTACTATGAGACTTCAGTAATGAACATTTTCCTTTATCTCACCACGCGGTTATAGTAGCTGGTTTGAAATCTTTTTGTGCTAATTCTAGCCTGTGGATCATCACAGGGTTGCTTTTTGCTGATTATCTTTTTTCTTGAGATTGGATCACAAATTGCTGCTTGTTCCTACATCAAGTAATTTTGGATTTTAACTTGGATGATGTGAATGGTATATCCTGGAAACTGTTTCTGTTACATAATTCTCCAAAGAGTCGCTATTTTTGTTTTGAAAGACAATGTGGTTGGAATAAAATTTCAAGCTCCATTTCTGGACAACTCAAACCTCAGTTCAATTTTTGTATCTTTATTTTATTCATTTATTTTTAATGGAAGCCATGAGTATTTTTTTTTTTTTTAAAGGTTTTATTTATTTGACAGAGAGAGATCACAAGTAGGCAGAGAGGCAGGCAGAGAGAGAGGGGGAGGCAGGCTCCCCGCCGAGCAGAGAGCCCGATGCGGGGCTCGAGCCCAGGACCCTGAGATCACGACCCGAGCCGAAGGCAGAGGCTTAACCCACTGAGCCACTCAGGCGCCCCGCCATGAGTATTTTTAATGCATGAAAGCACTGACATTTCAGCTCAGTTGTAAAGGGATAGTCAATTCAAATAAGATAGGCTACTAGGCTAATCATTCGAAGGCAAACAAAAGTAGACCCTTAATCGCAAACCAAATGTTGTCAATCTACATTGTAGCAATGATCCATGAATAATAACGTAAATTAAATTAATTCAAAAAATTTATGTTATGCATTTTAAAAAGGGAGGTACACTGACATTATGTCAGGTTCCAAGGTTAATTTCTTAGGTTAGTGATACAGCAATTCAAGAAAGCATACCCATTTGTTTCTTGTTGATTTCTAATGTTTAAATGATATCAAAATTAAACAGATCTCTATATCAAGACATCAAATGATTTACTTAAAGTCCACATCTGAATTATATAACTCCTATAAAAGTGGAAATCTGTATCTTCAGTTATTACAAAGAGAGCATCCTAAGTCAACTGGCATATATATATTTGGTCCTTCGAAGGTTAGACAATTCATTGAGAACTTCCCTTCCCCACCCTTGCAGTCTCCAGGTCACTTTTCTGTCTTGTGGCTCTTTTGTGCTAGCCCCGGGAAGATGGCTAGGGGCAGGGGCGAGGCGTACTGCTCCATAAGGCTCAGGAGGTGGCTGTAGCTGTCTTGTTCGTGCTTTGTGAACACAGCTGGCAGGTTCAGCTCATCCTGTAGTGCCTTCACCCAGGCCATCTTCTCAGTCTCCTTTTGCCCATGATTTTCCAGAAGGATCTAGCGCTGCAGACAGATCTGGAGGAGTCTGCTGCAGCTAGCTATGTTTGTGGTCCTGGATGTCAGAGCCAATCTTGCCTGTCACACTGGGCTCCCCGAAGAGATCAAGGTAATCCTCCTGAATCTGAAAGAACTTCCCCATCTCCAGCAGGATCTTCTTGGCATTGGCATTTTTTTTAAGACTTTATTTATTTATTTATTGGACAGAGAAAGAGATCACAAGTAGGCAGAGAGGCAGGCAGCGGAGGGAGGGGGGAAGCAGGCTCCCTGCTGAGCAGAGAGCCCGATGGGGGGGCTCGATCCCAGGACACTGAGATCATGACCTGAGCCGAAGGCAGAGGCTTAACCCAATGAGCCACCCGGGCGCCTGGCATTGGCATGTTTTTTTCTCCTCGTCATTACCTGTCATTTACATGACAGCAGCTATAGGAAGATAGAATGAGTAGAAGGCTGTCTTGGACTTGACAGTAGATTGTCCTTCTTTTCAATGAATCTGCCAAGATCCACATTGGCCCAGAGGGCTGTGATGAGGTGAGTACCTGAGCTTAAGTTATAATTCATTTTTGAAAGACACAACTAGGCATTACATCCAGACAAGGAGAGGTTCAACAAAAGATAAGATTTCATTTCACCCTACATGGTTTCTTGAATCTTTGAGGAAACCTTTTCCAGAAAAAAAATCTGTCAAATACCTCCGTTGTTTATCTGTCTAGAACTGGGTCCTATGACCCCCCCCCACAAACCAGTTGCTAAAAATCAGAAAATGATCATTAATGATAGTAACTAATCAGGATTTATTCCGTCCTGTGATGAGAAATTGATACCCACATTGCCAGCACACTGTAAGGAGGTAGTGTGTAAGACAGTCACTTAACATCTGCCACAAACCCCTACAGTATTCTTAATTCATGCATGATAAGGAGTAGAACATAATGTTAAAAAACTCTATCATATCAAATAAAAATGGTAAGATAATTCTTAAGTTATATGGTGTTTTCACTCTATACCCTTACCCTTATGTAGGCATCCAAATAGAATAATTGACGAAAAAATTAAATAGAAGTGGGAATATTTTAAGTACATTTTTTAACCGCATAGAGTGCAATGAGTACTACTATTTCTTGCAACTAGAGACTTCTGGCATTAACAATTTAAAATTATGCAGAATTTTCTATTTTATGCATAAATTTCTGATTCTTTTGCTGACCCAAATATAGTTGAAAATGTTATTTAAAAAAACACTGGATTCATCTAAATTTTGTTTTAATTCTAGTGTAGTTAACATGCAGTATGATATTAGTTTCAGGTGGACAATACAGTGATTCACCAATCCCAGTATTACTCAAAGCTCATCATGGTAAGTGTACTGTTAATCCCCTTCCCCTAGTTCACCCATCTTCCCTCTGGTAACCATCTGTTTGTTCTCTAGTTGAGAGTCTGTTTTTTGATTTGTCTCCTTTTTTTCCCCTTTGTTATTTGTTTTGTTTCTTAAATTCCTCATATGAGTGAAATCGTATAGTATTTGTCTTTCTCTGACTGGCTTGTTTCGCTTACCATTATATGTTCTAGGTGTATCCATGTTGATGGATATATATATACCATATATATATATACACACACCACATTTTCTTTATCCATTCATCTATTCATGGACACCTGGGCTGCTTTCATAATGTGGCTGTTATAAATAATGCTGCATTAAACATAGGGGTACATATATCTTTTTGGATTAGTGTTTCCCTTCTTTGTATGAATACCCAGTAGTGTGATTACTGGATCATATGGTAGTTCTGTATTTAATTTTTGAGAGACCTCCATATAGTCCACCGTAGTGCCTGCACCAGTTTGCTTTCCCACCAACAGTGCACGAGTGACCCTTTTTCTCCACATTCTTGCCAATACTTGTTTCTTTTGTTTCTTATTTTAGCCGTTCTTACAGGCGTGCGGCGGCATCAGTGTGGTTTGATTTGCGCCTCCCTGATGCTGAGTGGTGTTGAGCATCTTTTCAGGTGCCTGTCGGCCGGCTGGATGCCTTCTTTGCAGAATTATCTGCTCATGTTTTCTGTCCATTGTTAAGTGGATTATTTGGGTTTTCGGTGGTGTGATCTTTTTGTCTTGTGACGAGAACTTTTGAGATCTCTTAGCAACTTTCAAATATACAACACAATATAGTCATAATACTGCATTGTTAACGATAGTCAACACTGCATTGCATCTCTAGGACTTGTTTATCTTTTTTTTTCTTATTTTTAAAGATTTTTTATTTATTTGTTTGACAGACAGAGATCACAAGTAGGCGGAGAGGCAGGCAGAGAGAGAGGAGGAAGCAGGGTCCCCGCTGAGCAGAGAGCCCGATGCGGGGCTCCATCCCAGGACCCTGAGATCATGACCTGAGCCGAAGGCAGAGGCTTAACCCACTGAGCCACCCAGGCGCCTGGACTTATTTATCTTATAACTTCAAGTTCATATTTTTTAGAAACCTTCACCGATTTTGCTCACCCCATTCACCCACTCATCTATTAACGGACACTCAGGTAGTTCCCGTCTCTTGGCTACCGTAATGTTGCAGAACACGGGAGTGCTGATATCTTCTTGAGATAGCGATTTTGTTTACTTCATAGAAATACCCAGAAGTGGAACTGGTGTGTCCTATGGTAGTTCTATTTTTAACTTTTTGAGAAAGCTCCATACCATTTTCCATAGGGTTTGCACCAATTTACATTCCCACCAACAATGCACAAGGGTTCTCTTTTTCACATCCTCACCAACACTTGTTATTTTGTGCTTTTTTGATAATAACTATTCTACCAGGTATGACATAGTAACTTATTGTCATTTCGATACGCACTTCCTTGATGTGAGTGGTGTTGAGCTCCTTTTCATGTATCTGTTGGCTATTTGTATAAGATTTTATTTTTAAGTAACTTTTACACCCAACATGGAGCCAAACCTATAGCTCTAAGATCACGAGTTGCGTGCTCTACTGACTGAGCCAGCCAGGCACCCCTGTGTTGGCTATCTGTATGTCTTTGGGAGAATGTCTATTCAGTTCCTCTCTGCTCATTTTAAAACTCCGATTGTTAGTGTTTTGTTGGCTACTGAGTTGTACGAATTCTTTATATATCTCGGATATTAACCCATTGTCTTACAGGTGGTTTGCATACATTTTCTTTCATTCCATAGGTTGTCTTTTAATTTTGTTGATGTAGAGAAGATTTTTAGTTTGATGCAGACCCATTGTTTATTTTTGCTTTTGGTGTCAAATCCAAAAAATCATTGCCAAGATTAATGTCAAGGAGACTACCCCCTGTGTTTTCTTTGAGGATATTTATGGTTTCAGGTCTTAATAAGTTCAAATCTTTTATTCATTTTTTCTGTGTGATATACAGAATTTATTGATTTTTCTGTATGATATAAAATGGGGTCCAGTTTCATTCTTTTGCACATGGCTATCCAATTTTCCCAATGCCCTCTATTGAAGAGACTGCCCCATTATATATTCCTGGCTCCTTTGTCATATGTAATTGATCATATATGCATTATTTCTGAGCTATTTTGTTCACTGATCTATATGCTGTTTTCATGTCAATATATACTGTCTCACTTCCTATAGTCTTGTAATATAGTTTGAAATCAGGAAGTGTGATGCCTCTCTAGCTTTGTTCTTTCTCAAAACTGCTTAGGCTGTTTAGGGTCTTTGTAGTTCCATACTCGTTTTAGGATTATTCTATTACTGTGAAAAAGGCCACTGGAATTTTGTTAGAGATTGTGTTGAATCTGGAGATTTCTTTGGGTTGCATGGGCATTTTAACAATATTAATTTTTACATGGTGCCTGGCTGGCTCAGTCAGTCAGTGGAGCATGCAACTCTTGATTTCAAGGTTGTGAGTTTGAGCCCCACGTTGGATGTAGAGATTACTTTAACACAAAACCTTAAAAAATTAACTCTTCCAACATGTGAACATGGAATATCTTGCCATTTATTTGCGTCATCTGTTTCCATCAAAAGCGTCTTATAGTGTTCATTGTCCAGGTCTTTCACCTCCTTGGTTAGATTTATTCCTAGATATATATATATGTATATAGATATATATATATATATCTATATCTATATATATATATATTTTTTTTTTTTTTAGTTTTTTTTTTGTTTGTTTGTTTGTTTCGTTTTGTTTTTGTTTTTGTAATCTCTACACCCAGTGTGCGGCTCAGACTCACAACCCTGAGATCAAGAGCTACATAATTTACTGACTGAGCCAGTCAGGTACCCCTAGTTATTTTATTCATTTTGATGCTAATATAAACAGAATTGCTTTTTAAATTTATCTTTCTCGTAGTTCATTATTTGTGTATAGAGATGCCACAAATTTCTGTATATTGACCATATATCCTGCAGCTTTACCACATACGTTTATTCATTCTAACAGGTTTTTTGTGGATACATTCCGGTTTCTACAGACGGTGTCATGTCAGCCGCAGATAGTGGCAGTTCTACCTCCTTTCCAATGTAGATGACTTGCCTTATTGCTGTGGCTGGAATTTCTAATACTGTGATGAATGAGAGTGGCAAGATTGTGCGTCTTCATCTTGATTGATTTGTGGATGTTGAACCATTCTTGCATCCCTGAAAGAAATCCCATTTGATCATAGTATATGATCTGTTTAATGTATTGTTGAATTTGGTTTGCTCTGTTTTGTCAAGGATCTTTGCTATGTTCATCAGGGATATTAAGCTATATTTTTCTTTCCCTGTAATGTCTGGTTTTGGGATCAGGGTAATGCTGGCCTCATATAATGAGTTTGGAAGTATTCTCTTCTATTTTTTGGAAGGCTTTGAGAAGAATTGGTATTCCTTAAGTGTTTGGTAGACTCACTCATGAAACCTTCTGGTCCTGGCCTTTTGTTTATTGAATTAGTGATCAAATACCTCTTAATATACTTACTAGTAGTTTGTCAGTTCAGATTCTCTGTATCTTCATGATTCAGTCTTGTACGTTGTGTGTTTCTAGGAAGGTATCCATCTCTTCTAGGTCGTCTAATTTGTTGGGATATAATTGTTTATTGCAGTTTCTTATCCTTTTTATTTCTGTGATATCAGTTGTAATGTATCCTCTTTCTTTTCTAATTTTATTTCTTTGACTCCTTTTTTTCTTGGTGAGTCTAGCTAAAGATTTATTTATTTGTTATTAAAAAAACCCCACTCTTAGTTTCACTGATCTTTTCTATTGTCTTCTTAGTTGCTGATTAACTTATTTCCATTCTGATGGAACTTGCTATTTTCTTCTTTTACTAACTTTCAACTTTGTTCTCCCCCACCCCCAAGTTTCTTGAGGTATAAAGTTAGGTTGTTTGAGCTTTTTCTTGTTTCTTAATATAGGTGTTTTCAGTACAAACTTCCCACTTGGCACTGCTTTTGCTGCATCCTTTAAGTTTTGGTATTTTGTAGTTCCATTTTCATTTGCCTCAAGATACTTTGCTTCTTTTGATAAATTTCACTGCCATGTCTTCAAGTTCGCTGACCTATGCTTCCACTTCATTGGTCTTCTTTTGAACCCTTCTATTAAATTTTCATTTTAGTTATTGTATTCTCAGCTCTGATTTTTGTTTGGCATTTCCTTATATTTTTCTATCTATTTTTTGAATTCTCACTTTGTGCTTGCATTGATCTCCTGACCTTAGTGAACATCTTTATGACTGTTATTTTGAACTCTTACCCCATTTCACTAAGGTCTTTTTCTGGGGTTTTATCTTATTCTTTCATTTGGAACATATTCCTGTTTCTTCATTTCTTTAACTCTCTGTGTTGGCTTCTGGGCATTAGATAAAACAGTCACTTCTCCTAGTCTTCAGAGAGTGGCCTTGCATAGGAGATGAAACTCCTCATTCAACGCTCCCCTAGCTCTTTGTTGTCTTTCAAACCTATGTGGTTGTCCAGTCAGCTTTCTTCATCCTTTGTGGCTCCTAGTAGTTGAGGGTGTGTTAAGACCTGTCAGTGTCCCAAAGGGGAGGATCTCAATCATCACCTAGATGATGCTGGTGGGGCAGAAGGGAAGAAAAGGACTATCTTGCTGTTTTGGCCACCGACTGGTGTGTGAGTGGTGTCAGGACAGGACGTCTGATGGAATTCCGCCCCAGCCATGGGCTGTCTTGATGATCTTGTAGCTTCAGCAGGTGATAAGCATCTCCCAGCCCTGTGGACTAGAAGCCTGCATCCTGAAGAATTCATTCTTCTATCAGTGCCCCAAAGGCATTCTGCCAACACCTGTTCCCCTGTGCAGATCATCTGCAACTTAGAGGGTTTCCGCTGTGTGACCACCCCCGCTGCAGGGCCCCTATGACTTGTGCATATCCTTGCCCTCTGTTGCCGACTGGCTGTACCCAGCTTGTACTCTGGAGAGTTGCTTCCTGCTTGCCCAGGGATCGAAGAGCAGCTTTGGCCTGGGTAAACCAACAAACGCTTCTGTTGTGGGTGGGCTAAGTTCTCCAAGAAGGTCTGACCCCTAGCATTGGGGAGGGGGACTGTTTCCAAGTTTGTCTTTCCTTGAGTACTCTCCCTTTGCTCAGGGTAATCAACTTTCTTTATATCTTATAGGCACTCATTGGAGTTTAATAATTCTTTATATTAAACTTACCCTGTTCAATCCACTGTATCAAGGAGTGGCAATACTAATGTTTTAGCAAGAAAGAGCTGCTTTTCCAATGACGGAATATCAGAGAGGAACTTATAGAATGAGGTAGGAATAAATAAGCCCGTTTCTTCATTTGGAACTTTTTTTCTTACATAATTTTGACTTCAGGGTTTTGAAATTTGACATTTTTGTGTCATAAGCTAGACTATCAAATCAGTACCAAGAGAAATTCTACCTCTCCTGTGTAGCACGAGACTTAGGAAGGGGCAACAGAAATCTGAAGGAGGGCCCCACTGAAAAGGTCAGCTGCGATTTCAGGTTAGTGCCGATGTCATGGCAGGACTTCAGATTACTGACATTGTGTGACAGGCCGATGCCTACACTACAGGAAAAGTAGTATCGTTGGGCCTGAAGACGTGCTTAGCATGTTCAAACTTAAAGCCTGTCTAGAAGAAAGTGAGCAGGAAGAAAAAAACAACCCGTATCATAACTGTGGGGATGATATAAAAATAGTGGGGACAATATTAACTCCTAATGATGTAGTTAATGAGTAAACATGACAGAGCTTTGAATTCTGGGATTGTTATTACATAAATTCATGTTAATCTTTCTGTGATGATAATAAAAACTGTGCAAATGGTTGGTATCGGGACAACTCAGGGAACTTATATAGATGCAGACTGCTAGCCTTCATGGTGGTGTCTCAGCAGTGGGCATTTTAAAAAAAGATTTATTTATTTGAGAGAGAGAGAGAGAACGAGAGCGAGCACACATGAGTTGAGGGAGACGCAGAGGGAGAAAATCCCAAGAAGACTCCCGGTTGAGTGCAGAGCCCAGTGTGGGGCTGGATCTCATGACCATGAGATCGTTACCTGAGCTGAAATCACGAGTCGGACGCTTAACTGACTGACCCACCCAGGTGCCCCAGCAATGGGCATTTTTAACAAGTACTCCTGTGATTCTGATGCACGGTATTTTTGAGAAGCTGTGATTTAGTGTCTGAATGAGCTTCCATAAGAAAAGTGAAATTTTGTTTGGAAATAATAATAAGAAAATTGTTCATGTGTTCCTGATCTTAAACGGTCTTTATCATTTTATCCCATGCTTCATCCCAGAGTTAAGGCAACAAGGAATACCTTGTCCCCAGTACACTATTTCTGTGTGGAACTGTCCTTCACATCTGTCTGGTCATTTTACACTTTGCTGGGAACAGAGAAGTTCTTTGAGGCTGAAGTTCTTCCTTTTTCTTGCCAGTAATAAGGTGAATAAGACTCATGCTCTTCTAAAGGGAAAAAAAAAAAATCCAACCTAATAGAATAAAGCCAGTAATGTGGAAAATTACAGACAAGTAAATTTGGAACCATTTAAGAATAAAAAGTCAACATTCTCCTGTATCCAGGAAAAAAAAATCCTATATCTTGGTAAAAGATACTTAAAATATAAGCTTAAGGTAGTGATCATATTAGGAACATCTATGATCTTAACTTTTACACTCAGAAGAGACTGTAGATCGGGTATCAACAACAATAATAGGAAAACTGGGGTGTACCAGGCTGGTTTCTCTGATTTCTCTTTTGTATGCCTCACAGGCCCTCACTCCTCACTTTAACAGATTCTTAGGGGTTGATCTATGCTTGCTAATCAAGTTTGGAAACAGGTTGTGCAAAACAAAACCAAAAACGTTCCCCTTCAGCACAGGGAAAAATGTTTGGTTTCGACAGTGTCTCTCGGAAAACTTCAGACGCTTTCACTGTGGAACCTCCCTGCACTCTTCGGGGCTGAGCAGCTACCACGAGGAACGAGGAACGAAACAGCGGGGAAAGCCCTGAGTCAACCTGCGTGTAGCAACGCGCCCGGAACTTCTCAAGCAGCCCAGGAAGTTGGACGCGTCCCAGTTCTGTGGCAGGGCTTTGTCGTTCCTTAGAACTTCACAGCTTTCCTGAGTACCAGCGTGGGGACTATTTTAAGGCCTTCCCCACCCAGCACTTCTGATGGGACCTGGTAAAACAGACCGTTATCGACTGCGGTCAAACATCCTTGAAGTCTTGACCAACAACATGCTCAGGGTCAATTTGCTTATGATCTTGGCCGAAGATATTGTTGGGAAGAAAAATGATGACTTCTACTGTAGACGACTGCTTGTTTTTGTTGCCGCTGTTGTTTTTAAAGATTTTATTTATTTGAGAGAGAGAGCACAAGCAAGAGGGAGTGGCAGAAAGAGAGAGAGGGAGGAGGAGACTCCCCGCTGAGCAGGGAGCCCGATGTGGAGCTGATTTCCAGGACCCTGGGATCATGACCTGAGCCGAGACACTTAACCGACTGAGGCACCCAGGCGCCCCTTGATGATGGTTTTTCATAGTGGAAAGGGAATGCAAAATAGAAAAGAGATAGAGAACAGACCTGCTGTTGAGCTAAAGGCATTTAAAAATTATGATAAAAATTATGTTAGTGGTTTCTTGTCAAGCAAAGGTCAAGTCCTGCTACAGTAAATATCACATCTCCTAAGAATTAGTTTTCAGAGTTGCACTGGATACCTCCCTCATTTCATGTAACGACAGAAAAACATTTCAGTGTAGCAAAGAGACGGTGTCCTAGGCATGTTCTGTGATTCGGGGCTCTTGTTTCATGGCAAGCAGCAGCATCTACTACTCTGAGGGTCATTTACTTTGACATTTGTAAATTAGAAAAGTGATTGAAAAGGACTTGCAAAGTGTCCCCAGTCAAATTCTTCAGGAGAATTATTTTGGAGATAGTTGGGAATGTGGGCAGCCCCAGAATCCCCCCGAGGAATTTCACTGGGAGTAGCTGAAGACATTTACTGGCTGACTCCCACATGGTCTGGTGGAAGGAGTCAGTATCAACAAGACACAGTTCATTACCAACTACCGGTGATCTGGGGCTCCTGTGTTGGTCTAAGTCTGAATAAATGTCAGAAGCGCTCTTTTTCTCTATCTCAAATGACCATGTGGTGTGGCTGCTGAGCACTGCCACTGGTTCCACTGAGTCCCTGGGAAACGGGACCTCTGGTTGTAGAAGCTTTTGACAACATTCCTGGAACACAGAGGTGCTGTCTTCCTGTATCCATGGGAGTCAGCATCTAGCCTCTAAGAAGGAAAGAACAGCTTTGGTTGATTGCTCACAAGAAATGTCTGGGTGGCCTGTTGGTTCTAAGCTCATCAAAACACATCCGTATTCGGGACCAACACTACAGTTTTGAAGTTCTTAACCAGAAGATACAGTTCATTAAGTAATTAAAATGTGTGAGGGGAGAAAAGGGCATCTGGTCTCTCATGTAAGTTTTACTCGTCAGTTCTCTGTAGTGCTTGAAGACCGCATTGGCAGAGGCGGCCACCAGCCATGGGTCAAGCATATGTGAAAACAAACTAAAGCAAAGCCCAGGATGCGCCACCACCTGCTGTAAGGGTGAGGCTGCTGTCCTCTCTGGCGGCCATCAGCATAGGCTGGCCATTGGCCCCAGCCTTCTCCCACCTCCTAGTCTGTTTGAATAGACTTACAACTTGGGCTCTAGAGTACCCTCCAAAAAGTCATTATTGGGAAGGAAAATCATAGTCTTAGATGCACTGTGCAAATGTCAGGTTGATAGTGCACAATCAGTCTTCAGATATTAAGAAGGCTGTTTTTAACGGTTGATAGGCTTGACAATTTAGGAAAACTTTTTAAGATTTTATTTATTTATTTGACACACAGAGAGAGAAAGCACAAGTAGACAGAGAGGGGGAAGCAGGCTCTCCGCTGAGCAGAGAGCCCAATGTGGGGCTCGATCCCAGGACCCTGAGATCATGACCTGAGCCAAAGTCAGAGGCTTAACCCACTGAGCCCCCCAGGTGCCCAGAAAAACTTTTTAAAAAGCATCATTAAAACATAAAGTCTTAAGAAAAAACAGGAGGGTGATGGGGGGAGCACTTGGGTGGCTCAGTTAAGTGTCTGCCTTTGGCTCAGGTCATGATCCTGGAGTCCCAGGACTCCCAGGGAGTCTGCTTCTCGCTCTGACCCTCCCCCCTCTTGTGTCCTCTCTCTCTCTCTCTCTCAAATAAATGAATAAAATATTTTAAAAAAGCATCATTAAAACAGCCTCATAGTTTAGCTCTTAAAATAGGTTACATTTAGCCCAAATCCCACGCAGAAGGACAGCATGAGTTTACTTCTGATTGGTTTGGTTTCTGACTTTCCTCTTATACAGGTTGGAGAGCTGTTGTCCTTGTTAGTAACATGGAGCTTTATCTCCCCAGCATGGTGATAATGCCATGAAACACTAGGAAATGATGTGATAGCCGTGTTTCACAAAATCTTCCTGGGCAAGGTGTAGTGTTCCAGTTGGTTGTAGAGGAAAGTGGTGATGACTGACAGCAGTGGAAACAGGGATTCCCCATTACAAATTTTAACATGAGCGCAGAAGCTCTGCTCATATGTGTATACATAAGACCGACAAGCCAAGGGTTGAAGAAAAAAACAGAAGTCTCCACGCTCAATGTGACTATCTTTGGAATTCTTCATTTCATTAAGGTTTTCACGAAATACAAAGCTCAAACACAATTGTCTACGTCCACCACAAAACAGAATCAGATAAGTGGTTAGCACACAAACAATGATCTTTTTCATTTATAAAATATAAATAACAATGTTCAAGGTTTTACAGTTTTCTCCTGTGTGTGTGTGTGTGTGTGTGTGTGTTTAAGGCTTTATGTTGCAGACCCTTCATGATACAAGTGAGTACTTGTAGCTGTCGTCAGGACACACCGCCCACAAGCAAGGAAGGCCACTGTGGATACATTCCTGAGCGTTACACACACTCATCTGCGTTGCCTCCGCCTGTTAAGAACTAAACAATCAGACGCCCTCCAATCAGTGCTCACAGTTTCATTGATTTTCCTTCTACTAGAAAGTGAGACTAGAAAGGGGTAAGTTCCCAGCAGCATTCGAGCTCTCAGATCAGTCGTGGAAGGCGAGAAGGAAAGACAGCTTTTTCCTGGATAGAATTTTTTTCCTTTTATCCAGAAAACCCCCAATGACCCATACAATTTAAACAGTGGTTTGTACTAAGACAGTTTTCAGATTAAATAGTGTTGAGAGAAAGGGTGATCTTTTGGTTGGGTCTTTTCGACGAGGTTAAAGTGGAGAGGTTAACGCCGGGAAAACCCCACTCACAGCACAGCCCGCAGCAGGAGCTGTCTCGCTCTCGAGGTCTGGGGGCAGAGCCAAGGCCCCCGCCTTGGGGATGAAATCCGAGGGGAGGCTCTCCAGCAGACACTTGACTTGCTCCTGGCCCAGCTTGATCTTGTCGTCCAGCTCGCGCTGCTCGATGAGGAGTGTCGACTTCATCTTCACAAAATGCTGGTAGTCCTGGAGTTGCTCCTCGGAGAGGTAGTTGGCCAGGATGTCCAACACCACACGTTCCCTTCGGTCCAGGTTCTCCTTGAGCTCCCGGGCATCCTCGTGCTGTCCGGCCAGGACCTTCCTCTTCTCACTCAGAGAGCTCTGCCAGGGCAAAGCAAACGGGTCAGCAGAGGGCGAGGTGGGGGAGGGAAGCTGTCTGCAGAGACCCCTTTCCCGGGACTGTGAAACGTCCGGGTTTCCGTGCCAGTTGCCGCTCTAGAGTCGGGAGACTTTGAAAATCAGTTTCATACCTTCTGTTGCGTGCATACCGATCTCAACTTGTCCAGTCATACAGCCGCTTTAAGAGACAGGACAATAAACTGGCGGGGGAAAAGCTTGACTTGGGGCTTCTAGATTTAAAAGGACAATCAGTGACTCCACTGACATGAATACTTAGGGGTCACAGGTACCCGGATGAGGGGTCACAAGCACAGAGATACAAAGCAGGATGGTGGTTGACAGCTGGGGGGCAGGGGTGAATGGAGCTGTTTCATGGACACAAAGTTTCAGTTTTGCAAGAACAATTCTAGAGCTCAGTTGCACAGCAACGTGAATATACCTAACACTGCTGAACGAACACTTCAAAATGGCTAAGAAGGCACGTTTTAGGTTGTGTGTAGTTTACCATGATAAAAAACTGAAGGGGGTTAAAAAAGGACCAATCTTCAAGCTACCTTGAGTATAAGTATTTGCATTTATAGCGGTTCGCAAAGTGTAGACACGGGCAGCAGCATATCTGGAGAATTTGTTACAAATGCACATTTTCAGGCCCTGATCCACCTACTACACCTAAAGGTTGGGACCCAGAAAGCTGTTTCAGCCTCCCGGGGGACGGATTCTTCTGCAGCTGGAGACTGAGGACCTCTGCCCTGAGCCACAAATAACACTGAGAATGTCCCCTTTCCCATATCTAAAGAAATCTGTTTCTAGTTTTCAGTCCTCTGAGTCAAACATGAGAGGAGTTCTATTTAACAATGATTTCATATTCTGAGCATTTCTTATATAAACCCAGGGGGAAGGTAGCATGTTATCTTTAGGGCTAATTTACTTTATAATAATCTTTAACGTGGATTTTTTTTAAAAGATTTTATTTATTTATTCGACAGAGATCACAAGCAGGCAGAGAGGCAGGCAGAGAGAGAGGAGGGGAAGCAGGCTCCCTGCTGAGCAGAGAGCCCGATGCAGGGGTGGATCCTAGGACCCTGAGCCGAAGGCAGAGGCTTTAACCCACTGAGCCACCCAGGCGCCCTAGACTTTTTCTGTTTGGAAAAAAGACCTCTTCCTTTTCATGTAATGTGTAGGAGAAATAAATGGGAAGTCCCTAGTGGCTCTGAACGAGAGAGCTGTAGATAGGAGACGGAGCAAGACAGCAAAGAAGCGTCCTGATGGCTGGGGTGCTTGTCAACTTCTGGTGTAAATATTCAGGTACAGTAGTCACAGCCCTGTTGATGGTCTCACTTCTCTTGGTATGTTCCCTGGGGGCAGGGATCTGCTTTGCTCCCAGTCGCATCCCATGAGCCCACTGGCGTACATTAGACACCCAGCATTTGCCGTAAAGCAATGGGGTGAGCGGGTGGGGGCGCCTGGGTGGCTCAGTCGGTGAAGCGGCTGCCTTCTGCTCAGGTCATGATCTCAGGACCCTGGGATCGAGTCCCGTGTCAAGCTCGCAGCTCAGCGGGGAGCCTGCTTCTCCTCTGCCTCTGCCCCTCTCCTTGCTTGTGCTCTCTCTCCCTCAAATAAATACATAAGATCTTTAAAAAAGATGAGTAGGTGAGGAATGCTCTGTAGCTAAGGAGTTAGCATGCGGCAGGACCCCTCACATCTGGGCTCTGTCACTTGCTGGCCTGTTGTGAGGACTCAGGAGCCAGAGATGAAGCACGTAAGCCCGCCGTGCTGGGCAAAGACGCAGGCCCTGGACATCACCCGGTGTCGCCGCCACTCTTACACCTGCCCGCTCCCTCCAGCAGGGGGCGCACTGGGGACACCTGGGTGCACCTTCACCGAGGGCCTGTGGCCCCGCAAAACACTGGCAGGTTCCCCGGACCTGGAGCCCTCCTTCCCGCGCCCTCTCCTGTGTCCCAGTGGTTCTCTGTCCCCCTCTCTTTCTCTAATATCAGCCCCCACCATGCTGTTGTCTCTTCCTTTTCCTGGGATAGAAAGAAGGAGAGACACCCTGGCCCCTGTGCTTTTACTTTCCTAAGCATTCCCTGAGCCCCAAGTGCCAGCCTTCCCTTTCGGCGTGCAAGACGCCTCCTTCTGTGTTTCCTGGTAACCTGTACTCGGGCTCTCTCTCCGCCCCCGGGACTGTAATCTTCTCCAGGGAAGGGCTCTGTTTAATGGCACCCGTCTGTGTGCACGGCTTCCCGGGGAAAAACGGGGGGCCCTGAAGCCCCGCGCCACCTACCCTTTCCTCGCGGCTGGCATCCTCGCCGAGGCCACTCAGGACGTTCTCCACGCGGGCCAGGCGCCCCGAGAGGGACAGCAGCAGGTTGACCACCTTGTCCAAGTCCCCGATGAACATCTTGTACTTGTCAAACTCGTTGGGCTTGCAGAGCTCCCGGATCAAAGCCTCCACCTCTTCCCCCAAGGCATTATTGAGCTTGATGTCCATCAGGAGACTCCCTTTCGCTTCCCGGAGGGTCTCAAGCTTGTGGGTGAGGCTCCCAATGAGCTCGGCCTGTAATGACAGAGGGGACAACAGCGAAGCTTGGTCAGTGGCGTTGCCAGTGGAGGGAGGACTGACCTCTCCCCGCCACATCTTGTCTTCAGGGCTCAGCTGAAGGTCCCCTAATCTGTAGGGACCGCCCCCAACGTTAGGCCACAATATTTCTTCCTTTCCCTGAATGTCTGCCTTTCTCTGAATCTTTCCCTTGACTACAGTCACCTCGTAACGTGTCCCAGTCGTCATGCCACATATGCCGCTGCCTTCCCAATGGGCTTGTTAACTCGGTTTTGAAAGGCTTTTCAAGACGTGCTCTTTTGATCCTGACAAATAGGCAAATAGGGTAAATATTTCTTGTTTTCCAGGTAAAGAAGCCAAGAGTTGAAGGAATTAAGGGACTTGCCCCAGGTCAGAGAGCTGAGCGGACTACGAACGTTAGTTACCATCGACGAGAGCAGTTACTGTGTGTCAGGAACCACACGCGGATCATCTCCCACAGTCGCCCCAACAGTGGTGCTGGAGGTACTATTTTATCCACAAGTGCAAGCAGAAGAAACACACTTAGGTGAGGGGATGGGCCAGATGCACGTACCATCAAGGGGCTTCCCTGAACTCAAGCCAGCCTGCTTTAACAGTGATCTTGTATGTCTGCCCTTGTGAATATTCACTGGGACCTTTATCAGAAGTCAGCCCCATGATCTTTCCACTGCACTGTCTTCAGTTGCCTGAGCTGTATAATTTGCCATCTTTATTGCACATTTCTATCCATGCAGAACAATTCAGCAAACATCTGATATATTTAATTGAAGGAATGAAGTACAGGTCTTAGTGGTTTCAAGTTTGACGACATTTCTTTTTTTTTTTTTTTTTTAAGATTTTATTTATTTGATAGAGAGAGAGAAAACTCACAAGTAGGCAGAGAGGCAGGCAGAGAAAGGGCGAAGCAGGCTCCCCACTGAGCAGAGAGCCCGATGCCAGGCTCGATCCCAGGACCCTGAGATCCTGATCTGAGCTGAAGGCAGAGGCTTAACCCATTGAGCCACCCAGGCGCCCCATGTTTGACGACATTTCTATTAAATGTCTACTACTTTGCTACAAGAAAAATTAAACTTTGTGATTTTTTAAATTAGGCTTTTGTTTTTCTCTTAGCCTAAGGTAGCCAGATGGAGAAAGAACATAATCTTTTTTTGGTTAAAACCTATTTCTTTAGTGACGCCTGGGTGGCTCAGTTGGTTAAGCATCTGCCTTCGGCTCAGGTCATGATCCCAGGTCCTGAGATTGAGACATGCATCAGGCTCCTTGCTCAGCAGGGAGCCTGCTTCTCCCTCTGCCTGCCGTTGCCCCTACTTGTGCTCTCTCTCTGACAAATAAATAAATAAAATCTTAAAAAAAAAACAAACCCTATTTCTTTAACCACTAAAATGGTTCTAGCTCAAAAAAAATTTTTTATGCATTTATATAAAACCAAGCCATGTGGCATCAGTTGGAAACTTGGTAAAAAATAATCACAGGTTTTTGATGTTCAAGTAAGTCTTCATTTTTAGAGGAAGAAAAAGAAGTAGAAAAAGAGAAAACATTTGGACTAATAGAATGTAAGGGTTCTGAGGACTTTCTGTACTATTTCTATAACATCACCCGAAAATGCAATAATCACAATGATAAGGGCGAAATATTTATTTCTCCATGATGCACCCATCTTGAAGCTGGGCCATGGGGACACTCCAATCTTCCGGTCTGAGTAAAGTTCATAATGTCCTTGAAATGTCCAAATTCTGGCTTGCATGGTGACAACTTGTCTCTCGACTTGCCTAATCCCAAAGGCTAAAGGGTGACTAAAATATCCCCATCTGCTGCACTAACTCCTCGTAGCTTATCATCTCCAGCTTTCCTGTTTGGTTAAGACAAAGTCAGTCAAGGATAATTTTAGTCATGGAAAAAGCCGTGCAGTCTATATTACTCCCCAGTGGAGGAGTCTGAACCCAGAAAAGTGCAGGTGGGAGAGAATATTGTTTCATTTTCCTTATGTTCTCCTGGAAAACTTACTTTCCAAAAAAAACCCCTACCAGTGCTGACTGGCGGCTCTGGTATTTGCCTGCCGCACAGCCAGCGAAGGAGCTTGGGCAGAACACCCAGCAGAGTGTGCTGATCCCGCACAGTGAGGCCGCTCCTGGCAGGAGAAGAGCAAGGATGGAAAGCAGGAGGGAAAATAAACACTGCCTGTGGTTACCTCTTCCATATTCCTGCTGGACACAGTTAAGAGAAGCCACATGTCATTACTGTGCCTCTCGGATAGACAGCGAGAGAGGCTGACCCGTGCATGAAGTCAGGCCCGACTTACAGGCTGCATTTCCCAGTTCACCCCTCGGTGTCACCGGATGGCACCTGCTCACAGAAAACCGGTTACCCCAAACCCAAGGAGGCAGGTGACTGCGCAGCAACACTGCTGTACTCCAGCGTCACGAAAAGGTCTCTGATTATTTACGTGTTGTGAGATCCATGTCAACCTCATGTCTGGAGCAATTTCTAGACAAGTCTTTTAAAAAACTAGTAGAAAGGAAAGTGGATAACGGCCTCGTGTTTTTTCTTTTCTAGAACTAGGACATCTTTGGAAACCAATATTGTGTCATTGGTTCTGGAACTCAAAGCACTTCTGTTAATAATTGTAATGGGTATCGTTAAAAATCCTCATGGCAGCCTCAGAAGCTGGTATTTTAGCGACAGGCATGCTGATTTCAAATTTTTGAAGGAACAGAGACCACTTAGGAGAAGTCTGCCCTCGCGCATTGGGCTGGGTTTCTGCTGGACTCGGCTCGCCAGTGCTCCCGGGCTCCCACGCAGTGCCGAAAGGGCTTATCAAGCAAGTGTGGCCTGGGGCTCGCCCCCCAAGAATGCGACACAGCTAACAGCAGACAGGGGTCAGGCTCAGCCATCTAATCCTCTATCTGTCCTCTGCGCTACACCCTGTTTTGGTTCTCAAAGACATCAACGCTGGGCAGAGCCGCAAGCCCCCCTATGGGAACTGATGTGTACACGGGGGCTTGGTGGTGTAAGGAGGAATGGAACGTGATGCGAGTGTCTGGGAATGATGCAGGCAGGATCCTGCGGGACGAACCAGTTCCCCCTTCGTGGCATTCTGATTTTCGAAGGCTCTCCGCTGGGCTGTAATGCGACGTATTAGCACATACGGCCAGGCTGGGGTGTACAATTACTGAGCAGTCACATCAGTCACGCCTGGCCCTGGCCCAAACGGTGCATATTTGGATGGCATTTTATTTATCTTTCTAATTAGCCTTTAAATTTTGGAAATTTGGCTTTAAAAAATGCAGTTAAAAGGGATGTGAGTAACTGAAAGCAACAAGGGAAAGTTGGCTGTACTCAGCCACCGTTTCTCTCCCAGGTAGCCCTCTTCAAAAAAAAAAAAAGCAACCAAAAAAACTCTAGCAACTTCTATCTGCAGAATTCACTGTGGGAGACACAATAGAGGTCTTTCTGGAGGGGTTTGTTTTAGCAACATACTCGTCTCCCAGGAGCTACTTAATTTGCAAAATCACTGACATTTATTCCCTTACCTCCTCAACGGGTGTAAAATGGTAGGTCCCCCTGGGTGAGATGCTACTGATAAGGGCTCCTGCGCTAACAGAGCCTCCTCTCCCACCCCACCATCCGTCAGGAGCCGAGGCTCTGATGGAAACCTCACCAGCGGGCAAGCCGCCCGAGCCTTCACGCCTCTGCTTTCTCACTCAGAGCCCGGGGATAACAACACCTGCCCAGAGCTAATAATGTTGGAAAGTTAAGCTTCTTCTCGGAGCTAGGCACCCTTTAAGCGCCCCACTGTTTGAGAACTCACGGCGACCCGATGAGAGAGGGACCCTCCTCATCCTGGTTCTACTAATGAGGAAAGTCGGGAGGACAGAGGTTATTGAACTTGCCGGAGTCAGGTCGTCTGGCTCCAGGGGTCAGGCTTTTCTTCACGGCCTTAAAATAGTTTCTAGAAAAGTTAGGAAGCTCGAACACAATAAAGCTTGCGCAAGCATTCTGGGACGTATAAAAGTGTTACACACTTTCACGTTATTCCTTTTTGTGCTGTCATTGATTCGGGAACAGTGTGACGGCAGCGTGACGCCTGCGGTGGTCAACTTCTCCCCTACGCGGCAACCCCTTTTGCCTCCTGCGCAGGGATTTGTGCTGACAGTGTGGCCGGTCAGGTCACTACTAACGTGGCTGGCCTCTGCCCATGGACCATCTTCACGTCAAGTAAGAGTAACTCCAGACTCCCAGCCGCGTGGCCAGAGTTGGGGGCAGAGAGGAGTTGAGGCTCCTGCTAGTAAAAATGAGAAAGACCAAGATATTCCACCGTCGGCTTTGCTGTTGTTTCTTTGTGTGGCTGGTTTTAAATGGGAGGATCCGGGCAGTAGCACACGGTTGTTTTCTCAGCGGAATTTCACCCCAGAGAGAAAAGTCAGGGGTGATTTTTGTCCCAGTGACAGAATTGGGATCAAACCTCCACTCCCTGCTGGGTGACCCGAGCGAAACAGAAGGATCCTGGGGACTCGACTGCCCTTTCAAATGTTCTCTGGCGCGGTCTCTGCCAAGAGTGTCTCCTTCTCGTTCCTTCCCTCTCAGCAGGGCCTGTCGGCAGAACGCTGTCCTGCTCACCTAGCGCGGTCTCTTGGTTCTGGGTGTCAGGCGTCGCTGACACAGAAGAAACAATATTGAATTTCTTTAAATTCAACTAAGCCCATCATCCTCCCTCCCTAAAGGACCTCCCAGTTTTCCCTGTTTCAGTAAGGTCAGTTCCAGGCCCGGAACTCGAGAGGCAGCCCTGACCCTCCTCTCTCCACCACGCGCTGTGTCTAATCTGTCCCCAGTTCTGTCCGCTTTGCTCCCCGCGCCTCCATCTGTTTCTCACGGGTCCCAGTTTCACAGGTAGCATCACGTTCCCGAAATGGCCTCCCAACCGCCTCCTCTTCCTCCGGTCTTCCTCCACAGCTGCCAGGCACGGTTCTAAACGGCCAGTCTGCCCCAGCTGTCTCCCTCCTGGTACATCCTGGGGAGGGGGAAGAGCGAGGAACGCCTGACCTTGGCCAGGGTCAAGGTACGCCCACCACAGCCTCCCTCCCGCGTGGCACAACTAAGCCCCTGGACTCTGAAGGGGGCTCTGTCAAGCTAAGGGCGGCAGTGCCGGGGCAGGGAGCCAAAGGTGAAGCAACGACCCAGAACCGGGGCTAGTTTCCTGCCTCCCCCTTTAAGCTCTTGCTCTGACCAGGGCCGACTTGCACACAGGGTGCGGCAGCAGAACTCTGAGAAAAGCCCTGCCTTTAAAACAAGAAGACCAGAAAAGGGGCCTCTGGGAGCTCAAGAATGCGGGGAAAATCCTGTTTGGACCGTCCTTTTTCTCTCCTCCTAGTCCTGGTTCCCAAGAGTAGACTCCCCGAGCTGCACACTGCAGTGATGGCACAGGCACTGAAAACCCCAAGAAAACCTTCTTTCTGTTCCGAGGCACTGGCCTGAACAGTGTGAGGGGAATCCCCCGTTTCTTCTTTCTTTCATGGAGGGTGGTCCCAGTCATGCGGAACAGCAGAGCAGCACAGGCGGCGATAATCAGAAGAACTTATCTTTCCAGCCAGAGGCCCAGGCACAGGGGCTGCTGGGAGCCAGGGAATGTGGGGGAAAATACCAGACAGGAGACAGCTGGAAAGAAGATCCCCAAATTCTGTGTACGAACTGACATTGCCTACGCTCAGACTCAAGGTGTATGTGTGTAGGACAGACCCAAACCGGCACAGAAAAGGCCGTGAGAACTGAACTATATGCTAGAAGCAACCACCCAAGTCCCAGGCTAACCTCTGAATGGTGCATGTTTGGGACAGACCTGTACAACACAGCAAAGGCTCTGCAAATGAAAGTGATATTGGAGCCTGCACCCAAAGTTGGGGCAGAACTTATAGTCTGAAACTGGATAGTCTGCCTGCTAAAATAAAAACAAAAAATCCATTTAGAGGATTTTAACAGAACTCAAGATCTCACAACATAATACCCCAAATGTTCTGAATACAAAATCAAAATTGCCCAATTAAAAAAAAAAAAAAAACAACAACACACAAACAGTAAAACTGTGAGCAATTCCCAGGGGAAGACCATTAACAGGTGCTAACCCCAGTGTTGGGATTACCAAAGTCCTTAAAATAGCTTTTATAACCTTCCTCCAAAGAAAAAGTAAACACCCTTGAAATGAGGACAGAAGTTGTTGGCAAAGAAATAGACACTACAAAAAACCTAACTGAATGGAGGATGCTTGGGTGGCTCAGTCGGTTAAGCATCCGATTCTTGATTTTAGCTTAGGACATGATCTCAGGGTTGTTGAGATCGAGCCCCATGTCAGGCTCTGCTCAGCACAGAATCTGCTTTGATTCTCTCTCTCCATTCCCCCTCTGACCCTCTACCAACTTATTCTTGCTCTCCTTCTCAAAATCTAAAAACAAAAAACTAACTGGAAATTTGGGATCTAAAACCTAATTTGAAATTAAGAAAATCATTGGCAGAATAAAGACAGACCTATAGAAATTATCTAATCTGAAGAGAGCTTCAGGGAGGTCTAATATTTGTGGTACTCGAGTCCCAAAAGGAGAAGAAAGATTAGTGCATGAAAAATATTTGAAGACATAATGATGGCTGAAAAGTTCCTGAATTTGGTGAAAAACATACATTTACAGAATCAAGAAGTTAGTAAATGCCAAATAGGAGAAACCAAAGAAAATCAGGCCCATGCAGATCATAATTGTACTCCTGAAAACCAAAGATACAGAAAAAAAAAAAAAAATTTAAAGCAGCCAGAGAAAAACAACACATGGCATATAGGAGAAATAATACTTAAATGACTGTGCATTTCTCATCAGAAACCATGGGAGCAAGAAAGTGGAGCAACAATTCTAAATTGCTAAAAGAAAAAGAACAGTCAACTCGGAATCCCATATCCAGTGAGAATATCCTCCAGGAAGAGCAGCAGAATAAAGACATTCCTAGACAAAAGCTAAGAGAAACTGTCACCAGCAGACCTATTTTAAGAGAAATGCTGAAGGCATTCTTTCAGGCTGAAGGGAAGAAAGACCGCAGAGAAATCTGGAACTTGAAGAATGAAGAAGAGCAGCAGAAATGTGCAGCTGAGAGCCATCTGGATCACCGATGATCTCTTGGGGAAAGCCAATTCTGAGAAACAACAGATTCTTTCTGCCTTTTGAAATATTCCACTAAGTCCCTAAGCCAAAGCTTCTGGCCTTCAGAACAAAGAATCACGGGATCTGTTGAAGCAGATTTTCGCCCAATAGATACGGCAAGGTTAGGCAGATGATTTAAACTTCTAGTTATTAGACCATCTTCAGTTACATTCAGACAATGAAAGGGTTTCATCCTTTAATGCTTACACTTGGAACGTGATAATCCATTATCTATGATGTATAAATAAAAATACGTTGAAATAAAATTGTGGTCAAATGCTAATTTAAATTTTTAAAAATATTAATTTTAAATTGGGACTCTAGTTTCCACAGACTCCTAGTGAATTTCATGCCCAGAAATAGAGCTTAGGTTATTAATAACTTTAAATCTCAGGTAACAAACTATTACCTTACAAAAGTTAGTGGAAAGCTGTGCTCTACCTTGGAACAATCTTGACCCAGCATCGTTTTTTAAAATCACGCTTAGAAAAGTTTGTTGTATGTGCATCAGGAAGGGAACTGCATTTTCAACTCGATGATGCCTGCCACATCACTTAAAACACATATAATTTGTTTCCAGATCAGATATGTAAATGCAAATGACAGCAGTGAAAATTCTGCCACACACGAATAAGCGTGCAGTTCATTCAAAACCTCTCCCAGGGTCTTCTGTCAACAGTAAGATCCAAACTCTTCAGCCTTTCACACAGAACCCCGCGTGACCTCCATGACCCTCTGGCTCCCTTGGAGCCTCCCTCCCTCATCTTCTGGGATCCATCACCTTCCTGTGTGATCCTCTAACTTTGCTAATTTCTAAGTGAGGCGGGAGGCTTTTTGTTTTACATCCCCAAATATCAAACTGCTGGCAAAAGCTTTCTGTGGTACACACACCCTATGTTTCTCCAGGTCTCTCTCTAGGCCAGGCCCTTTGTCTTGACTTCTCCTCTTGCCCTGACCCCTTCTGACCCATTCCGATAACTTGGGTGTAAAATGTGGCAATACAGGTGTGAGGAAGTTTTGTGGAAATAAAGGTAATATGGCCCTATGAAAAACAGGGCCCACGCCTAACAAGACGTGCTTAGTACACGGTAACTACTGTTATCTCCTGTGAGTATTAATCTTCTGTGCCCTAATATTTTCGGTTTAAAAATACTTTTGCCACATAATCAACAGAGTGAGAGGCTGATAATAAAGTGATAGAAATGCGTGTTGTTTTTTTTTAAAGCAATGAGTAATTTGTCCCACTGCTACTGTAAAATAGGATACGTGTACCTGCAAAAAATAAAACCCCCCAAACCTGTCAGATACTCAGTGAAAGGGCTCATGACACCCCGGTACCTGTAATGGTGTTTATAGAGCCCCCTTTCTGGGATAAATACAGACAGCCCAGAGCAGGTGGGTTTTTTCCCCTGACTGGAGGGCCCATTAAATGGGGGCCTTTGGCGGGACTGGAGTAAGGGACATGCCAGAAGGTGTGCCATGAAGCAGATGTTTACACAGGAAAACCTTGGGCTGGGAGAGCGTGGTACCAGGGTGGCCGCATCTGCGTGTCGGCCGTGCGCTTGGGAGCCGGAGGAGCGAGGGCAGTGCGAGCTGCTCTGAGATCCCTAAACCCTCCTGCCCCATGACTCGTGGCTCCCAGGGTCTGTATCCTGCGGCCTCAATCCGCAGGGAAGGAAGCCGGAGAGCTTAGGGACCCGGAGAGTAAATGAAACAGAATCAGGTAAGAAAGCTGCTCCTGGACTTGGTACCACGGAGAGCCACTCACATTCCAAGCGCAGCAAGGGACGTGCTTTAACAAAGAGCCCTTTGAAGGGATCGAGGCCCCTCTGGGGCTGCAGGGAGGAGAGTGGAATGGCGAGAAGGTTCTCCCCTGCAGGCACAGCCGGGCTTAGAGCGCCCGGGGTGCGGGAAGACAGGCGGCATCAGTCATTTTTAAAATGCTTTGCATGTGAAACTTCTGCAGGGCCGTCCCTGCGCGCAGCTAACTTCCAGCGGTGCTTCCAAGCCCTTCACCGGGCGCTGCGGAGAGCACTGGGGGACCCGGAGATTAACGCCACCTTTTCTCACGAGCGTCTTTGGACGGTCGGTCTTTTCCCTTAACGTTTCTACATTTTCCCAGTTCTGTGGTCCTTCTGACCATGAAACATGAAAGGAAAATGACACTGACCGTGGGCACCGCTGGGCAGCCCTGAGTGCTGGGTCTCTGTGTTGGATTAAGAGTCAGGGCACCCGGGTTCAGTCTCAGCTCTGCAACCTCTAGGAAGGGACCCTCACTTGTGTAAAACTGCGAATGACAGGAAAGCTGTGAGAAATCACTAAATGCCATGAAGTCGAGAGCCTGGCGACGGCATGGGCGGGGCTGCTGATGCCACAGGCCCTTCTTCCTCTCCTGCCCTAAGGGGCCAGGAACCTTCCTAGGACCTTGGCTACCTTTGGGGGAGATCAGAACACAGGCCCCCGTTCTTTACCTTCTTTTCATTGACGTCCACCTGCTCCTCCTCCTCGCTCACGTCCGCCGGCATGGCCTTGATCTTGTTCAGGAGCTCGGCCTTGGGGGCAGACACACGGTAGTAGGCCGGGCAGTTGACCAACATGCCCACCGCTTCCCTGTCTTCACCCCTGCATCGTAAGAACAAAAGAGTACACAGCACATTCAAGAAGCTTCGCTTGACCACCTGCTGCTCCTTCAGAAATGTGTGAAAAATTCTATTCAGTCCCTTCCCAGAAATTAGATGAATAAATATTTACTGAGGGATTACACTGCGTAGGGCTCTTCATTCCAGGCAGACGTGCTCTGGAAAACGCCAAAGGCCATACTGGGGAGACTGGGAGTCAGGCCTGCGGATCTCCCCGATGCCTCTGGGTGAGTCCTGTAGCCTGCCTGTGCGTTTCTCCTTTTGTGAAAAGTGTAAGAACGATGCTGACTCCCTATTTCCCAGAGGGGCCCTGGGGCAGCCGTGACTCCGTGAACGTGGAGGTATTTTCAAGGGGCTGCGCGCATCTCAGACTGCGGTCTCGGCCTCCCAGGGTCAGAGAACCTTCCCAACTCCTGCCATAACTGTTGACTGGACGCGGCATCGTCCCTTCTCATGGGAGCGCGCCATCCCGGACGAGCCCAGGAAACCTAGAGCCTGCTGGTCACTGCGCACAGGACGCCAAGTTGACTCCTTCGTTACCCAGCGGGGGTGCCAAGAGTTTGGAGAACAAACCAGGAATTGAGAAACGCGGTATCGAGTTAGCGTTCTGTGCTGTACTATAACCAAGCTGTCTCTCCGGGTGTAAGTCAGGTGCTACCAGCTGAGTAAATGATGCACGGGAATGGGTTAGGTTCTCTTGCAGAGGTACTTCAATCTGGTGACTTAATATCTAGGCCAACATTTTGCTGTGGCATAAAGACCCACCAAAGAAAGTCATTTTTACTAGTCTCCGGCTTGCTAGGACTATTCTTCTAAGCAATATGGTTTCGTGTTAAATGTTCTAAGCAACATTTAATTCACTTAACTGAAAAAACTGGAAAAGCTCTTCTGGTACGCTTTTCCACCCAGATATACTCATTGCAGAACAAATCGGCTTCTCGAGCATTTAACTAACTAACTAACCCTCCCGAAGGCTGTCTGCTGAGTCGCACACACACCAGGACAATGGTCCTTCCCACCAGAAGAGGGCGCAGGCCACCCTCTTGAAGTTCCTCCCGCCAGTCTCAGGGCTGCAAGTTAGGTGACTTTTCCGTTCACTTCTACATTGAGAACGCGAGCTCTCGAGATGATGCTAGGAAATGCTCAGCTGAGGATGTATCTGTAAGTTACTTTGGCCTTTCTACAGCAAGAGGTCAGAGAACAGAACGGATGGCAGGTCCTGACGTTGATCTGCTACAGACACGCATAGTTAAGGGACCGGCACACCCACAGAGCCCCATGCTTGGGTCCCTCATGGAGGCCAGCAGACTGGCTGGCACGTTGGAGATACTCAGTAAGCGTTTGCTGAACACATGACCCAGGATAAGTCACTTCACCTCCATCAGTTTCTGCCAAGTCTGAAGCGTGGGATGGACAGAGGGACAGTTCAGGCCTCGGACTAGAAGAGGCTCCAACCAGCTACCCGAGAGCTCGTAAGGACTCCCTAACTCTTCCTCCCCGTCCCGCAAGTCAAAGCATAGTACTCTTGCCAGTAATTTAGTTAGGACCAGTTGGAAATTTCTGAAAGGCAAGACCAAATTTAGATGAAACGCTGTTTTTATTTGGTCTAGAAGCCACTAACTATGCAGTTCCGGTCCCTCAATCCACATAGCTTTCATTGAAGATTAAAAAGAAAACAAAAACCACTTTAAACCTTTCCCAAGTTGGCCTTGAAGGAAATCAAATACGCAAGAAAATATTGCAATAACCCAGGAGAAATCAAAAGAACGACAAACACAGACCCCGGTGGCGGGGTGCTGGGACGCATCGCGCCGTAGTAATCACGCGCTCCGGGCACTGCAGGAGCAGAGGCTCCCGGCCAGACCCAGCCGTAACAGCGCGCCTCAGGTCCAGGTCCTCTGGATTTTCAGGATGAAGCAAACATCCAGGCTAACTCTCGGAATGTGGCTGCCAGTGTAGTTAACGAGCCCATTTGTCCAAGCTTCATCCTTCCCACAGTCTGTGCTCACCTCTGCCTGGAGGAGGTCTCTGATGTGCTCACCCCTTTCCCCTGCCCCTCAGCACAGACCCCCGTGGGGCTCTCTACTAAGATGACCTTGACCGAGAACGGACAGTTGCTTGTTCACCAAGCTGGGGACACTGCAAAGTCATTAAGAGAGCGGGCACGGTCATGGTGCCCAGTTCTAATCCAGAGGCCGCCACTCACGTGTTCTAGGACCTCGGTGGGGCACGGTCTTCATTTCTCTGTGCTCCAGTTTCCTCACTTGTAAAAGGGAGATAAAACTGGGAGCCACTTCAGGAGGTTCTTGTTGAAGACTGAATCAGATAATGCTCACACGAAACATCAACACAATGACCGACATGAAGAACTGAGCACTATTAACAGTATTAATGGCAGTTATCAGCACTACTACTATTTTTGTTGTAGGGCAAGTGCCTGGTAACTCATGGTCGGTCTGTCCCACGTCTCACTCCTCAGAGCCATTCTAAGGCTGCGATGGAGTGTCACTCTTGGGTCCGAGCCTCTGGAGGCAGGAAAACATCACGTAAGTTGTCCTAGACTTACCACCACCCCCGTGGAAGGAGTTTCAAACTCGGTCTCCGCAGGCATTCCCAGGGACTTACCTCTTGCCTTCATATCCTGAGCAGGTGACAGTTCTCTGCGTGGCCTTTCTCTTCGTGCTGTTCTCTTTCAGCAAGTTAACATCTCGGGGAAACAAACCTTCCATTAGGTCCATAGTTGTCTTCATTCTGGAGTCTGGATCCAAAATGTCTGCCAGAGATTTGTCTTGGTGGACGATTTCCTTGGCCAGAGCCTCTGTTCGGATGTCTTCTGAGGACTTCTGAGAGCCAGAACTGACTTTTTTTTCTAAACCTTGAGTCCCACAGACGGGGTTGTTGATGGGAGCTGGCTGCCCGGGGCTTGGCTGCTTGCCAAGAGCCCCATCAAGCTGGGGCAGAGCACCCGTGCTGGAAGGGGGGTTGGTCTCGTTGGCCTCTGAACCCTTGACAGAAGTTTGGGATCCGGAAGCCAGTGCCTGCCGGCCGGCCGAATGAACTATACTGGGAATACACCTTTCCTTGGCAACGGTCACCTCGGCGAATTTGCTGGAGCTGCTGGGGATATTAAAACAGAGAAGGTAAAAGAGGAGTCAGCAGAGAGGCAGGAAGACTCAGGGCTGTTGCTTCTCACGTGAGGAATGGAAGGACAAGGTAGTCATGCTCTGAGGTTATCATTCCCCAAACTGTAGGGTTCCTAAATGGCATCCTCCTCAGCCCAGCGCTGGTCACAGGGAAGCTGCGTGACTTTTTAAGGGGGAGGGATCTAGTGGGAATTCAGTTGTGGTGGATGTTGCAGTGAGATTCCAGAGCTTTCTGAAAGGTCCCAGGGAACAGAGGGCAGTGGTGCTACATCCCTCCCGTGGTGTCTAGAGGGAGTTGCCACTGAGGCAAAGTGTTCTTCTGGGGCTTGGAGATCACTTGTCCCAGGGAGCATTAGTTCGGAAGAGCTACCACCCATTCTCTTGGCTTCCACAAGATTTTCCCTGAACATAACTGACTTTTAGTTCTGTTCTTTGTCCTCTCCAATGGACATGGAGCGACTCTGGAAAGAAAGCTGACCACAGCCTGTCTGTAGTCCAACCTCTTTTTTTTTTGGAGTGAGGCTGCCTCCAGGCTATTCTACGCCTCCCTCTCTCTCCTTCTCTCTCCCTCTCACACACACACCCCGTGGGTTTCTAGCACGGCCTGAGGGTGGGCAGGCGAACCTGTTTTAGGGCGCGACGTCAGGAGGCCCACGGACACCCACAGAGAAGCCGTGCTTTCCAGTATCGGCTCTATCAGTAATAAAAGTGACATTCCTGTTTTCTCTGTCTTCCTCCTCTGCCTCTTTAACCGATCAGGAGCTCAAGCAGGGAAGAGAGATATTGCACCCTTGGAACTTATCACGCCCTCGGAAACGAACACTGCCCTCCGGCCGCTGGTGCTCACTTATCGCACTCTTGCTCCGCCGTCCCCCGTGCTAGGAACTGGCTAGCAAGGCAGCGACCAGCCAAAGTACACGAATGACCCTGTTCTGCCGGTTTCATCCCTCGAGTCTATACAGTCCCCCACCCCCAGAAGTCCGCTTCTGTGGCCAGCGGGAGGAGGGTCTGGGGAGGCTGCAGGGTGACAATCTCTTACCAGATGAGCCCTTTCCGGCCTCCGTGGGGTCTCGCCCTGCACGGAGTCGCCCGCTTACCTGGGACGGGGCCCCTTGTGAGCCTCACTGCCCGGTGCCACCGCGCACACAGCTTGGGGAGGAGGTGGGGGAAAGTCGTCCAAGCTATCCGCTGGGGTGTCCTGGCTCTGTGGAGGCGGCAGGGGTGGGGGCAGCTCAAACGTGGGGCAGGAGGCCGCACTGGGGTCCGAGTCCTTCACAAACACGTCGTCATCGTAGTCCTCCCGGGGTGGTGGGGAGGCCTGCAGGGCGGACTCCGATATCCGGAGGGAGATCCTCCCCGGAGTGCTCGGGGTTCCGAGCGGCGTGTCGTCAGGGCCGCTGCCCGAGCTCGGAGGGGCCTGCTGTGCTTTGTAGCGCTGCGGGCTTGCACACTCAGGTGAGGGAGAGGCCTCGGGGAGGTCGTCCTCCCTGGCCACGGGGGCCCACTTCACGCGAGGGGGGGCGGGCCACGGAGGGTGTGAGACCCGCCTCCTCGTTGCCTCTTCTGTTCCGTGCTCTGGGCTGTCGGGCTCGTGGCCTCTGGGACGGGCAGGCTGCACCAGGCTGTGACCATTGCTCCTGTGGGTCACTGCCAGGGTGTGGGGCAGGAGAAGCTGTTGCCCTGCCTGACCGTCCCTTCCAGCCGGCTGGTCGGCGGCAGCCTGCGAGCTCAAGGGAACGGGGGACGGCAGAGCTGAGCCGAGTGGGGTCAGGTGTGCAGCCCTGGTGTCTGTGAGTTGCCCCGGCACTCCCGTGGGCAGCAGACCAGGGCAAGGCGTTGTTCTGCCGGCCTGCCTCTGCGGGTCCAGGGCTCCAGGACACTTGCTGGGAACAGAGGCTCCGCCAACGGCTCTGTAGCCTGGACCACCCCAGCGAGGGCTAGGATGGTGTCTGAGCAACGGCATGTCCTCACCGCCTCTTTCTGAGCAACCGAGCGACCTGGAGGACACAGACCCGGGGTTACAGAGCGGGACACAGAACTGGGGTTACGGAGCGGGACACAGAACTGGGGTTACGGAGCGGGACACACACCCGGGGTTACGGAGCGGGACACACACCCGGGGTTACGGGGCAGGACACACACCCAGGGTTACGGAGCGGGACACACACCCGGGGTTACGGCTCAGAAAAAAGGGGCAAATACTGAACCCAGAGACATGACAGAGATGGGAAAGCATTTAGGGAAAAGGACCCCAGAGAAGCTGCGAACTCTCCCTTCGACTGCTTGTACAAAGAACGTTTTTAAAAAAACGCCAGACAGGCATAAACTCCTAAAGGAAAATGTCAAATGGCAGACTTGGGGCCACAAGGCATTTCCCATGATTAGCTCTCTCGCTGCTCCCCCACGCCCCCCCTCCCCCGCACACATATCCCGCATCCCTCGGCTTTGCAGGGCAGGCCTCAGGATATAAAAGGAAACAGGTACATTTCTTCAGGCCTTTTTAGGACTCCTTTGGGAAAAAGAGTGCTGCCTTAGTCTCTCCCAGTGGGATGCCCATGGGAGAGGTCTGTTGGGAAAGCATCTGAGTGGGCTGCCGAATGTGGAGGTTTTATTTACCATTTTCCTTTAGTCTCCTAGTGTTTTCATTTTTTAGAATGGAAAGTAAGAAGGTGGGGGAGAGTCTCACCCAAGGAGCTAATAAGCAATTATCTCTGTAGAGAGAGATCGATCATAATGAGCAAATAGGGTACATGGTGATTTAAACACCTGTCCTCTACCTCGGCTCTGAGGACAAACCCAACAATTTCTAATGCTTTTGTTATTATGTTCTAAAGGGAAAACAAAATAGAAATCCGCAGCATTGCCTGCTGCCGTGCAAGAGTTAATAAAATCAATCTCCAGCAAACCCACCCTTGTTTGAAAATTCCACATTTGGAGCTCTCGGGATGCCTGTGAATCTGGAGAGCAGATGGAACTTTTCATCTTACAGATCCGAGTCCTCAGGGAGCTGTGGCTCAGTCCCCAGGCAGAGCCCCAGCACAGTCCTGCCATAAACCCGCCCACGCGCCAGGCCGGGATAACGCAGCATATGGAAGGGAAAGACTGCAAAGAACCAAATTAGCTCTTCTCGTGATGTTGTTTCTGTATCATAAATGCAGATGGTTAAGGGCCCGTCTCTCTCAGACGCGACTCTGCCCTTCCCCTGAAGGATCCTTTTCATTTAGAGGTGGTTTCTTCACCGAGAACCTCTCAGTATTTAAGACTGGCTGCTCTGTCCTTCCCGGTGGGTTCCCAAACGGATGAACTAAAAACCCAAAGGCAGGAGATGTGCTGGGTGCTCTCCTCCCATACTCATTTTGGTATCCTCAGGACCTGGTACAAAGCACCCTGTCAGTAAATGTCTGTTGAACGAGCAGTATCTCTGCTCAATTGTTCAGACGAGGATATAAGCGATTTTTACACTCAACGTCCTCTAATAGGGCACGGAATAAGTGGAATCTGTTTTAATGACTAACCTGTTATGTATATGTTTGTTAGCTAGTTTTTTTTTTTTTTTCCATCTCTGGAGAACTGTCTACTCAAGTTCTTTCCGTCATTGAGGTATTTGATTTTTGTGGTTGAGTTTCACCTTTGACTTCAGATGATTCCCTTTTGGCAGTGCTCTAGGTCACTGTTCGTTTTCCCTTGTCTCTAGCTTTTAAGCAATGCACTGAAGCTAACCAAAGTTCTGAGTCTCACCTTGAATACTTTCTTTACTTGAGGCACAAGTCTGGGAGGAAAAGCACATAGTCTGCTAGTACAGAAGGTAACTTAGTACCCACTTTCTGACACCACGTGGGCTGCTTTTTTTTTTTTTTTTTTTTTTTAAGAGTGAGAGGGCATGAGTGGGAGGGGAAGGGCAGAGGGAGAGGGGGAAGCAGGCTCCCCACTGAGCAGGGAGCCGGATGCGGGACTCGATCCCAGGACCCTGAGATCATGACCTGAGCTGAAGGCAGACACTTAACCAACTGAGCCACCCAGGTGCCCCTTGATGGCAGTTTTAAACTACCTTTCCTATTTCCTATCCCTAAGGGCCTAAAAATTATGATTTGGGAGCTTTATTTTTCACCTCATGTGCTTCTGATACGTTTGTCTCGCTCTGTGAGGCTGTTCACGAGACGCCCAGACTTCCCTGTGCTCTAGTCAGAGCACCTGATCCTCTGCGCTGAGCCAGAAAAGAGCCCCATACGGTCCCAGTTGTGAGGGCCTCAGCGTTTGGTCCGTGAACCTTTCTAAGGCTAAACTTACTTGACGTCAACTACTGCCTCATTCAAAGTGCACATTGAAAACCTATTCCAAGTAAGTATCATTTTTAGAGAAAGTCATCTATAAAGAAAAATTTTAAAGTTTCCTATGGCCTAGACAGACTGAAAAGGCAATGCACAATACTGTGGAACATCGTAAAGTCACATTTCCCTTTCTGGTAGCGCGGAGGAGAAACACGAAAGTGCAGCGTTCACAGCAGAGAGCCTCCGAAACACACGGACATACCTGGACCCAGGGGCAGCCGAATAACACGGATCCTTCATGAGACCAAAGCTGTTGTTTTCCCCCAAAACCACATCCTTGAAACACAAGAAAGGCACAGCGTTACTACCAACAAACAGGCATTTAAATTTACCAAGAGGGTGACAGTAGAAAGGAGAAAGAATATTTATCGGAGGCCTACTAGTGTCGGACACCAACGCGGCACTGTCGCATACTGTCCGCTTCACCCCCAAAGCCCCAGGAAGTACTGTTAACCCCAGGGCACTGAGGAGGAGACAGGCCCAAAGCCGTTGCCCTTCCCAAGGCCACAAGTGGCAGGCCTAGGGTTTGGGCCTCGGTCTGTCTCCCCAGAGGCCTCTCCTCACAAAGACCTGTTCTAAGCAGAAGTCCGATGACAGTCACAGCCCAGGGTTCAAAATGACCCCGCACGCGAAATAGAGCGATGAAAATTATTTCAAAGGACCAAACTTTTGAAACAGTGATAGGAAAACATGGGATATGACAACAAAAGGATAGTTTATTAAATTTAGCAAAAATCTCAAATGTTCTCGGTTATAATGAGAGAAGAGATATGAATCTGGCTTGTAATCAGGTTGAAGTATATTCTTCTCAGGAAAAAAAAAACATTTCACCCACATGTAATGTAGCAGTAACTTTGGCACCTTTTCAGGGGTAGTCATTACTTCTATTTGTTTTTAATAAGGGTGCAGGTTGGTTTCCTGAAAGGGTGGTAGGTGAGGTGTTTTTGGGTTTTTTTGGTGAGTTTTTGATAGTACAATATTTGGCCCATGTGAACAGGTCCTGATGAAAACAATGATGTTGCTACTGATAATACATTTAATTTTCAATTATTTACAGGTAACAGAAATTAAATCCATATGATCCCTACACTTAAGTGTTAGCAACTTACTTCACCATTAATCTGTCCAAAGGGCTACTAACTTTCTACCTTTTTTTTTTTTTTTTCCCAGTCAGTGGTAAAAATAATAAAAGGCAAAAAAAAAAAAAAAAAAAGGCACCACAGGTGGTACTGGCCTGCAGGAAAAACAAAACACTGCAGCCATGCCTTGTTGCTTTACTGAGTGCCAACCACTGCAAAGTACCTTAAAATCCCCAAACTACGTGCGTGGAATTGTATCGGGCACCTAACAATCCCTCTGTGGTTCAGTCTACAACAGTGAGGAGAGGGGAGGTAACTGCTGCTCCGCAACCCACAGTTCGAGTCGCGGAACCAGCGTTGAAACCAGGATGGCTTCAAGCCCAACATCTTTCCTTGGAATCTTAACAAGTGAGTGGAGGCCAGCCTGGATGCGACCAGCCTTGAATGGTTTGAGAAAAAGAAGTTCCATGTTTCTCCGATTTGCTCAAATATCACTCTACGGAATGGGAATTCCTGCTCTCCACGAAACCTTACGGTCCTTTAAAATCTTTTCCCTGTTCACCCCCTCTTGACAAAAACGTGCAATTAAGTGAGAATGCTTCTAGATCCCCTTTGAGCTCCTTGCCCACAACAATTAAGTATATTTTCCCATTTTCTTATTTCCTTTGAATTTCAGTATGAGAATGAGTTTAACTTCTGCAGTCACATGAGCTGACCCCCAGAATATCAATCTTAAGTTGATACTTACATGGGTGTGCACAGGTCAGACCCACTAATAGGCCATTAAGAGACCTCTCTAAATCTATCGATTACAGTATCATTTGCACAGAAGTCCAATATAGTACAAGCCCAAGGAGATCAATTTGTGCTGCATTTACTTGCACTGATTTGGGCATAAATTCATTGCCAGAGAAGACTTTATACTTCTTACCAGTTTATAGAAAATAAAGTACTTACAGCAATGGCTATGGTAGAAATACGAGGGTTAGAGTTATTCCAATAGACACTTGGGTAAATGTCTGTTTGTGTTTGTCAGTTATCTGACTTCTGGTGACTGATTTAAAAATACCCCGTTCTTAGACTTCATCAGGTATAGCAAACTTAAGACTTTATTATAAACCTGAAGTCTATCGAATCCCGATGCTTACTCTCGCTTCGGGTTCGGAGTTAGATAGCTTGCTATCTCTGTGGCCAGGGAACTACAAAGACAGTAGTATTCGCCTACTGTGGATATCAGTTTCCAAGCATCTGCTAAAATGAATTAGGAATCCATTTGAGAAATCTTAAAATTTTATTTAAATGGGAATGACAGTAATCAATAAATGTTAAAATGAAATCAATTCATTGGCTTGAAGTTTTCAGATAGATATTTAACTCCTGCCTCCTCCCATCCCCAGTCTTTTTTTATTCAAGGAGGGAGCCTGGTATAGTGACTAGCAGAATCTGGAGTCAGACAGCAGGGGGTCAAAAACCTCACTCCCACTACCATGGGCAAATTTCTCACCCTTTCTGTGTCTCGGATCCTTTCTGAAACACAGAGACAACAGTATCTACTTCTTTGCATATATGTGAGGATTATTTTTCTGCTTATAAAACACGAAGAACAATGACTGATACATACTTAGTAAACATTTACTATTATTATTAGCTATTTGTAACTTCACATTTCATGGAAAGGTGATTCTGTGTATGCACAGTTTGAATAGCTTCTTCCTGAGGGGTGCTAGAATGCCTTCCAAGCAGCGTTCTACAGAATTGGGCGTACATCCAACAGGTGGGATGAACTAAGCAATTTCCTCAGCAATTAAAGGACTGTCACACCATCACATGGTGAATATGTTATATATCAGGAACCGAGGGCTCTGTAAATAATAGTGAGAGCTAGAGAAACCTCTAACTCAGCATCTGGAAAAAAACAACTCCCAGCCAGGAATCTTCTTTCTCCAAAGGCTTCTTTTTATAGCCTTTGCAGGATTCTAAGTCTATGCAATGAATAGGTGTGAATCTCCACCTCCAAAGCAGACATATGTGGGTATTATCCGGCAGTTGCGCGGGGCCCACCCATTTTAAAAAGGTTAAGTTTTCCGAAGTTTTATAGAAAGCAGAAAGTCGGCAAGAATTTTAGGTGTCCTTCAGCTTTATCAATAATATCCATTAGTTCTACAATTACACTTTTCAAATGAAGAAGAATGAACGGAGGAGTGGTAAGAGGCTGCGTGTTTCAGAGAGGACCATCGGCGGCCAAGGGGAGGCCCAGGCCTGCGGAGAGTCTCAGCAGGTCTCGGGTTCCGAGTGGGGGCAGCCTTCTGTGGGTGTCCAGGTGCAGGAATGATCAGTTTGTATCAACAAGGAGCTCACTTCCCTGCTAAACTTGTTTTGGCGGCAGAAACTATCTCATTAATGGACTTCTGAAAAGGAACAGAATCTTTGTCAAAAGCTTATACATCCTGCTCTAATAGCATCTGGCTGGCAGGAGCGACGGGCATTTGTGCCATGGAATGAGCCAGCCCCCAAAAAAGGCTCCATATTTTCGCTTTAACTTAGTAGGCAGACAGTTTCTGCGGAGTTCTCTAAAGCTGGGGTGAGACAAATTCTTATTGACGACCTTCATTAAAGCTTAATAATAATGGTAAAGTCTTGAATTCATGCACATAGAAAAACAATATCCTGAAATAATATCCACAGTAATTGTGTAGAGCCTAGTTTTATTATTTTTTTTTCTTTTTTAATATTTTATTTATTTATTTGACAGAGATCACAAGTAGGCAGGAGAGGCAGGCAGAGAGAGAGGGGGGAGAAGGCTCCCTGCTAAGCAGAGAGCCCGATGCGGGGCTCGATCCCAGGACCCCGAGATCATGACCCGAGCTGAAGGCAGAGGCTTAACCCACTGAGCCACCCAGGTGCTCCGTTTTATTATTATTTTTAACTAGTTCTACAAATAGGATGGCTGTAGAAGATGGCTGTATGCAGAGGCAAGGAGAAGACCTTGCCGTGGCCCAGGTCTCGGGGCAGGCAAAGTCTGGTTGCTGGGTGGGAGAGTGGGAGAGGGAAACTCAAGAGCCCAGTCCTGGCACAATTACAATCTGGGGGCTGGTCATCTGTTTTCAGAGTTTGTAGAAGCAAAGCAGCAGTGGTCAAGTATTTCACTTTGAAATATTTTCCCCTTCTGGCTTCAGAGACCCCAAATTAAGCATTTAATATCGTACTCTATTGAAAAGAACGTAGATAAGGTTCTGTACTTCTCTAAAAAAGTTTTTCAAAGGACACATTCAGCTGGGAGTTGGAGGAATTTCATCATTTCTCTACACCACCTTAGAATTTCCTAGTTTACCAGACTTGAGACATATTTGGGAAGAAAGCAGAGGAACAGTCACAGCCATCCAACTAATTCCCCAAGGGAGATAATGAAGTAGAGTAAGAAATAAATAGCAAAAAATGATTTCGCTTTCACCTAAACATTTCTATTTTCTTTAGAGAACATGGGAAGAAAAATTGAGAAAATGTTTGGGTTGTTATACTACCGAAGTGCCATCAAACTAGCTGACATGGGTGTTCGGTATTTTAGGTGGTGGGATGCGGAGCAGAAATTAGCTTTGTGCTTCATTCTCAGGGGAGCAAAATGGTTAATGAAAGCTTATGGAGGATGGCTTCCATACAGTTTTTTGTGCATTTATACTGGGGAGAAAATATTTCTGGGTATTTTGGAACAGAACATATCTAGATGGGTACCGTATTTTGTTTCAGTATCTAGATGGGTACCGTATTTTGTTTCAGAAGCAGCACAGCAAAAAAGGTCTCAGGCAGTAATGTCTGAATCTTTCCTTCTTGGAAGCTGTTTCTACCAACTAATGCCTCCCACACACAACCCCCAATCTTGTGTCCACATCCTGCCCATCCTTCACAGCCTAGTTCAAATACCATCTCCTTCAAGAGAAGCCCTTAGTTCCCCTCAGTTAGAATTAATCCCTCTCCCCTCCCAGAGTGCATTATCTATCATTGCTCCAAAGTACTCGCTGGTCCTGAGTCATTTATATAGAAGTTCCTCATCTTCCTCCCTCGGTTGTGGACCCCAGAAAGGCGTGAGCCTTACTTCCTTCTGTGGTTCCCCCAGCTGTGCAGGACAGGGCTTTTCATACAACACACGCTCTACACATGCTTGCTAAATGACCGACTGCTCTGCTGGGGGAAACAGAATGGGAGACGCGACAGTGGAGTGTGGTCTCTGCGCTAACCTGGATGTGGATTCCTAATACCTTCCGAAGTGGGAAGGGAACCTTACAGCTCCCGTGATCTGCAGTGCACTTGCAGCGAGGAGGGACTACGAATTAGGGTGATTACTCGAGTCCTGACAGTGCTCAGGTTCTACTGCTAGCTTTGCTGAACTCTCCAGCGGAAAGCACCCCATAATCTTCGAATAGTTCAAAATCTTTATGAGAAAATCCTTTTATGTGAGAATTTGAAAGTCTGTGATTCTCCTAGCTCACCAAAATGGTTACTCCAAGAATTCAGATGGGAGTCGGGGAGACCCAGGTTTAATGCAGGCAAAAGACGACCTGACATTGTGAGGGTTAGTCAGATAACAGACGTGAAGCAGACTGAGCTGCCGGCCAGGGGTTCCGCAGCCAGTAACTATTAGAGTCAATAATTCATGTTTTGCAAATGCAAAAGCTGGAAAGAGGATGCAAAGCTAAAATCTTTAAAATATTGAGATGCCGTATCTATTCCATGAATGTAAAAAAACCGAACCAGCAAAAAAGGTATTCCCTAATTTTCCTAACCATACATTCTTGCACTGAGAGGCGGGTAAGTCCCTGATATGAAGTGTACACGCGTACACACACGGGCTTCTATATGTATGTGTGTCTCTATGTAAGATACGTGAATCTATACAAGATATCTTTACGACTCTATGTATCTACGGGTCTGTATCTCCCTAAGGGTATCAGGGCATGAAGAAAGACATCACTCCAAGGAAACAAATGCCACCCTTTTGTCTGTGGCCAGAAGGTTAAAGCGGGGAGAGGTGGGGGGAGAGGGGAGGCCCGCGGAGGACGCACGTACCTGGCGCTGGTCCGTGGTGGGAGAGGACCGCGATCTCACGTGGACGGGCACCGCCAGGCTGTCGGAGCGCTCCAGCAGGTCCTCCGCAGACATGGACTTCCCAGCCCTCTTGGCCGCGGCTCCCCACAAGAAGGGCTCCCCAGGGGTCCTGTCCACCCTCTGGGCGCCCTTCTGTCCATAGTGACTCGCTTCGCCGAGCTGCTCCCTTGGGGCTTGGTCCTCGCGTCGCCGCTCCCCCGGGAGGCGGCCCCCAGCGAAGGAGCCGCTGCGGTCTCGGGGGGCCCGCGAGGTGTCCCCCTCGGCCCCCCGCTCCGTGGCCGGCAGGGGGCCGGCCTCCCTGCGGGGCTGCGGCGCGGGCTCCCGCAGCGAGCAGAGGCTGGCGGCCGGGGCGAGGCCGGGCTGCGCGTGGACGCCCTGGGTGCGCTCCCGCGGCGGCCCCGGCTCCTGGAGGCCGCAGCCCGCGGCGCAGGGGGGCCGCTGGCCGGTCTTGCGCTGCACGTAGTCGGCCAGGGCGCTCTGCTGGAACTGCTTCAGCTCGGGGCCGGACAGGCAGAGCGTGGAGCAGGCCCTGCCGTCGCGCTCGAACACGCGGCGCCGGTCGGCCACGGAGCTCTCGGGGAGGCGCAGCCCCGGCCGCCGAGGGCTCAGCCGCGCCGGGGCCGCCTCCTCCGCGACGCCCACCTCGTTCATCTTCTCGGGCTCGGAGTAGGAGCGCTTCTTCTGCTCCGGCGTCAGGCGCCGGCGCGGCCCCCTCCGGGCGGCGGGGGCGGCGGGGCGGGCGGGGTCGCCCTCGGCCGGGGTCACGCTGTGCCGCTCCCGAGGGGTGTGCGGGGAGGCCGCCGCCTCCGGGCTCCGCAGCCCCACGTGCGCCGAGGCGGGCCGCGGGCGCCAGGGTCTCGACGCGGCGGGGGTCCCCAGCTCGAGGTCGCGGCGCCGGAACGAGGTGGCCCCCAGGACCCGGCACTGCGCGTCCTTGATGCTGTTCCGGTAGGCGCGGCTGAAGGGGGCGTCCGGCGTCGGCCACTCGGGGCTGCCGGGCCTCGGGTCGGGCCAGCCCGGCTCCCTCCCCGCCTCGCTGCGAAGCTGACAGGTGCTCTGGCTGCGGGGCAGGGCGGGGTCCCGGCGTGGGGGCTCGCTGCCTGCGGGCCGGGGGCCCCGGCCTCCCTCCGCGCCCCTCCGCCGCGGCTGCCCGTGCGGCTGCCCAGAGGCCTCGCCCGGCTTCGGCTCGTGAGGTCTGGAGTGCTGCTCCCCGTTGCCCGTGGGGTCGGTGGAGTCAGACAGACGGACACGGCCTTTCATCTCCTCAAAGTCATGCCCAAAAGTATTCGGAGTCGCGAGCGTCTTGCTGTGGCCGTAGCTAGAGCCGCTCACGCTGGGGGCTCTCGGGCCGCTGTGCTCGCGCTGCTCGATCTGGGAAACCTTCTCGAGCACGGAGCAGGGGGGTCTCCCGTGCTGAGAGCCCTGCGGGGCGCAGGTGCCCCCGGAGCTGAGCCGCCTGCCCAGACCGCACGGCTGCAGGTGGGGCGGGGGGTCCTCACACCTCGGGCCTGCACCGGGGAAAGAGGCCACCGCACTGGGTCTGGTCTCGGGCCTCGGGTAGGACACGGGCCTGTCCAGATGGCTCCTGTGCTCAGGAACAGCTCTCCTTCCGGAGTCTTCTGCCTTGCTGTTGACTACAGAGGTAAACCAGCCCTCCAGGTAGCCGTCCCGGGCTCCTCCTCCTAGCTCCAAGCTGCTTTGCCTTCTTAGACTCTCAGGAATGTTCTGGAGAGAGGAAAAGGCTGACTGGGTCCTGCCAAAGTTGCTGGATGGGCTCGGACCGAGGCTGTCCCTCTCCAGCCCCCGCGGCAGGCTGGCGCTGTGGTCTTCATGGAGATCAGCCTCCCAGGGCTCTGGGGGCCGGGCAGGTCTCTGGTCTTCACCCACGTGCCAGGCCTGAGGGCATCTGAGGCTGTGGAAATTAGAAGATGGTTTGCTGCTGTGAGCGCTCCTTCTCTCGCCGGGATGCGGGCTGTCACCTCCGAGAGGAGTGACTGGCCTCTCCGGGGTGACCTCCTCCTCGTTTTCAGGTACTGAAGGAAAGTGGACTTTGTAGGGGACATATTTGGTGGAAGTTTCAGGTCTCCTCTCTACTGGGGGCACGAAATTGTGTTCTAGAGGCTGGTAGAAGGCAAACCCTGGCCTGTTAGACGCATCGTGGTTCCCGTTCTGGTCGATGGGGGCCATCCTGTCGCAGGCCCCGGGAGGAGCCGCGCACCCGCTCTCCTTGGCCAGCGCTGGGTAGAGGGAGCCACCGCTGCTGGCCGAGGGCCGCGGCACCTGGGCGAAATGCGGCTCCAGAGAAGGCACGGGGTAGACGCCGGTGGGCAGCAGAGGCTGGCCGGGCTGTGCCTTCGGGGCGTAACTGTGCTTGGGCTGCGCAGGGGGGCTGCTCTCTGGACTCCCCTCTGGCACGGGACGCAGCTGCTCCTCCAGGAAGGGGGACTTCGGGGGCCCCGCGGGGCTTGCCTGGGGCCGGCAGAATCGCTTCTGATCAAGGCTGGACCAAGAGCTGGGCCGTTCTCGCTGCCGAAAGGCTGTGTAACTGTCACTGCGAGCCGGGGGCAGGGGTGCGCCCACCTTAGGAGGCAGGTTGGCGGTGCCCGTCTCCGGGGCGCTGGGGCACGGCTGGCTCCAGGATGGGGGGGCCGCTCCCTTGCCCCGGGGAACGTGATGCCATTTATCGCAGCCCCGACCGTCCGCGGATGCCCGCGCCTCCCTACCTTGGAGAAGCAGGGCTGAAGAGTTCACCTCGTACTCAGCTGACACCCCCCTCCGGGGGTCGTAGACCGTCTTGACATAGCGAATGTCTGCCTGCCGCATCCCTTCCAGGAGGCCACCGCGAGCCGCAGTGGCGTCCACGGAGCCCGACAGCTCCCGGCTAGGGAGGCCAGCGGGCGGGTACTCCAGGAGGCTCGAACTGGTGGAGAAGGAGCTGTACGCCGAGTCTCTCTTGCTGTGGAGGTGGCCGAGCTGGTCGATGCTGCTGGTGGACTTGGCAGGGGAAAGAAGGTGGCAGGGTGGATAGCCCCCGCCGGGCTCCAGGCTCTCCATGCTCCCCTGGGAGCTGCAGTGGTCAGGGCTTGGCCTCAGATAAGCATGGTCAAAGTTGGAGAGGTCACTGGTAGAAGAGCTGGAAGAAAGGGACACAGAGCAGTCAGCACCGCTGACCTGTTACCATCTGGGAGGCGCACAAGCACAGGACCCAGCTTATAAATGTACTCTTGGGCAAGATGTTTGGGTTTCGGAAGGGTGGGTGAAAAGGGCCATATTTGGGCCTTGCTCGGCCTCCGTGTGTGTTGTCACTTGGAGTAATTGCTCAACACTGTAACCTACATGCCTCGAATTAATCACCCCGGCTTGCAGGGGGTGGGGCGGGGGGCACAGAGGAAGCCACGTGGCCTTTGGGTACAGGCAACACATTGATGTGATTTGCTACATGCCACCAGTGACATTCTCTGTGTGCCAAGAAATGGGAGGTGGGGGAGGAAAGAAGAGAGGAAGAGGAGGAGAGAGAGAGGCCGCCGTTTTGTGTCTCTTAGGGCTATTTGAGGGAAGAAGGGGAAGACCTTGGTAAGAGACCAGGCACGTGAACCGTGTGCACGTGTGTATGTTTTTAGTTAGTATCTTTCCTTTTTATGGAATTGAAGGGCTATAACCTGGCAATCTTCCTGGAATCTCAACTACTAGAGACAATTTGTTTACAGTGAGAAAGCTAAACACAAAGCTGAATGAGAGAAATTCAGAGAAATGACAAAGTCAGAGAAGGCTGACAGGAGGGGGAAGCTTTATAAGAAAGTCTTAATTACAGGAGTCCCATCACCTTTGGATGACTTCCCAAAGCCTGAGCAAAGCCTCCTTCAAACACTTTGACAAATAAATAAATAAAATCTTAAAAAAAAAAAAAAAAAAAAAGGCACCCGGGTGGCTCAGTGGGTTAAAGCCTCTGCCTTCGGCTCAGGTCATGATCCCAGGGTCCTAGGATTGAGATCCACATCGGCTCTCTGCTCTGCTGGGAGCCTGCTTCCTCCTCCTCTCTCCCTCTCTCTCTCTCTCTCTCTGCCTACTTGTGATCTCTGTCAAATAAATAAATAAAATCTTAAAAAAAAAAACACTTAGAAAGGTAAGACCTTCTCCTTTACACAGTCTTCTACGTGATTTTCAGAGCCTACTAGGGGAAGGGGAATGACTCAGTCTTGACACGGCATACCCCCAGAGAGTTGCCTCAAAACAAAATTACTTATAATTACCTTCAATTACAAATGTTAAAACATATTTCACCCAGCATGTGGGGTGAGTGAGGGCGTATAGAAAGGAACAAGTGGTTCAAAAATCAAACAATCTCAAAACTGTTCAAAGGTTTGTGACTCAGCATTCTCTACAAAAGGGTGAACACTAAAACTTTTTGCTAAGTTTTTGTATTTTTTTTAATTTTTATTTTTTAAAGGAGTATTTTATTTTATTTTAAATATATATATATGTTTAATTTATTTGACAGACAGAGATCACAAGTAGGCAGAGAGGCAGGCAGAGAGAGAGGAGGAAGCAGCCTCCCTACCGAGCAGAGAGCCCAATGCAGGGCTCAAACCCAGGACCCTGGGATCATGACCTGAGCCAAAGGCAGAGGCTTATTAACCCACTGAGCCACCCAAGCGCCCAAGTTTTCGTATTTTTTAAATGAAAAGGCATTTAGACACTATTAAAACTCACATGGCTATTATTATATTTCTAGACCTTATTTAAGTTTATATGGTACCTTATTGGCTAAGTATAGGATAATGATTTATGGTTGGCCTAAATCCAGGGTCTATGACAGGAGACTGGAAGGACCATATTCTAACTCAAAACTGGCACTGGAATTCAAGGAAGACTACATTTTCAGCAATTCACCTCAAGAATGTAATTCTTCTTCTTCTTTTTTTTTTTTTTTAGACGACGTCCATTTACTGAATGGAGCATCCTGCTTCGGGAGGGACAGGTATAAATTCAAAGGAGAAAGGAAGGAGCAGCCACATTAGACACAGTAGTCCTGGCACTCAATGGTGTGGCATATGTCACCGCCAGATTCTACCCCCTTCCTCCTCCCTTCCCAGTCCCCCTTCAAATGAAGAGACTGCGTTAAAAATGTACATGACAGCTCAGTGAGGATAATCTTGTACGACCCACTTACACTTCTCATTATCTCCTCTAACAGAAGATTCAGATGCTTCCAGTGGAAATGGAAGACGTGTATCCCATCATGGCTGTTCTGCTCGCCAGCTACATGCCGGCGGTAGGCACTCCTTAACCCCCTCCCAACGGCTGAGAATTTGAGCAGAATGGTTCACTGGAAAGGATAAGTCAAATCTACTTAGGGACAGAAAAAGTCAAAGCGAATAAACAGAGTAACTGAAACTCACTACTGAGTGGGAAGAAGTGTTATCACTAACATCCCCAAATGTAGATGATTCTAGAAATACGAACTCACTGGTGGAACGTCTTTAGGCAGAACAAGGGTTCCGCGGGTTCCATCCTGTGGCTAAAGGAAAACTAACCCACCGATCCTCAGGTGGAACGTACCATGGGAGGATGGTACTTGAGGCGGGCTCTATCCCTTGGGATCCCCGCTCCTGACCTGAGTGAGGAGTAGGACTGAGCGGGGTGCTGACATCACCCTCCACAGAGTTCTCGCACCACTTTCTGGAAGTCGCCATTTTGATTATCTTTGCCACTCCTGCTTCCAAGATGGCACTCGGAATGAGTGAAGAAGAAGAACTTGGGATGTGGTCTTCGGTCCCTGCGACAGTCCCAGCCCACACAGAGATGGCCTTACTATCAAGGAAAGTGTGACGGGCTCCTGATCGTGGTCTGGCCAGCTACCAGCCTCACTTCTCCTGGTCTCCTCCAGCTCACTGCCCTCCAGTATAATGGCCTCCTTCCTGTGACAAACCCATGAAAGATTTTCCAGTGTCTCGGGGCCTTTGCACGCACTGTTGCCACCACATGGTATGCTCTTTACCCGGTTCACTTCTACTTTGCTCAAGTCTCTGCTTGGGAGACTTCCTGGAACAAAGGAGCTTCTAAAGAGCCCCCCACCATCCTTGCCCCTCGTTACTCTGCTTCTTTCCTCCACAACACTCACCACTACTGCCATCACCCGCCATCCCTTTCATTATATGAGAGACTTCAGTTGTGTCTGTAACGCTTAAGAGCTGAAGCAGATCTGACAAGCTGTTACTTCTGTGGTCGATCCACAAATTCTTAATAATATTACTTATAATTCTTGTAATATTACTCTTTCTTTTGTGTGTTTATGTGTATTTTCTAAATACTTAAAACTCAGCAAAGAGCACAAAACAAGTGTATGAAAACATTTTCTAAAGTGCACTCCTAGAACGTGAATTCCTGAGATGATCTGATGTTTGGGAAATGCTGGGCTAAATGAATTAATTCTATTTGCTATAAGACTTCTGAGTCTTTAATAAACTATTGTTCATGTGAAGTTCCAAAAGGAAAATAGTGTATTCTAAATTAATTTGGTCCCGGGAACTTTTTTCCAAGGAGCATCTAGTGGATGATTAATGTGTGGAACAGACCGTGGTCAGCAAATATTACAGGGTGGGGGCTTTTTATGTCTTGTTCAGCATTATACCCCCAGTAGCCGGAAATCACCCGAGAGGCAGTACTGATTCTTCAGCATTTTGATACTGTTATTTCGGCCTCCCTGGAGGGGCGTGGATTACTTGGCTTTTCCAGATTTCGTCTGAAGGACTTTAATACCGAGGACCGCTGTGTGAGAGTTCTGCAGGACGGCGAAGAGATCGTGAGCGGGGTCTGACAGCAAGCCGCTGAAATACAGGTTCCGTGAAATCCAGACCTACGCCAGCCTGCAGGCGGTTAAAGTCCCTTGTCTTGTGCTTCCCTCTCCCCTAAGCTCCCTGATGCTCCTGCTTCTCGGTGAGGAACAGATCCGTAAGCTCGGAGCGGAGACTGGGCTTCTAGAGCTAAAGGAAGGCGTCAGACGGATGCCAGCCAGCTGACTTGGCACACCACACCGCTGGATGTCACTGCACTCCTTGGAGAGGCGCCTGGAGTGCGTCTCCACCAACAGCCGCTAACGCCAGGCCCTCTGAGCAGAGCACAGATTGGGGTGAGGCATCTGCCGGCGCCGCACGCCAGACCTGCGGCCCGAACAGACTGCAGCGTGACCTGTGCTGGAGAAGAAGAGAATCCCCAGGTCTGTAGAGCTATGGGTGACGCGGGCTCACCTCGGTCCTCGTACCCCACACTCCTTTGTGCAGACGGTCGGGAGATCTGTCCCGAAGCTTGCATTAGAAGGCACAGTGAGAGACCCTGCTGCCTAAAGCCCCGTGGAGGTTGGGACGGGGAGGAGGACATGGGAGGTGTAGACACGCAGCCTTCAGAGCCCCACACTTCTGGGGCCCAACTCTCTCAGAGCTCACACCGTAGGCAGCTTTTCTGAGCACTGACTGTAGTCGTCCTAACTCTGCTCGTGTGTTTCAGGTTACAGTATGGCCAGATTTGGGGCCTCCCGGGAAGGCGAGGCGTTGGGAGGGTCTACAGGGTCCCACTCTTTAGGTCTGCGAATACACAATGGCATTTTCTGTGCATGCTGGTTTATTCCGTTAGCCTTGGAATTTACTCTCAGGTTTCACTGTGCCTCTGTAAGTCTTCAGCCTGATTATTGTAATTGTCGGAATTACTGAGTGCTTATTATGTTCCAGGAACCGCGCTAAATGTGTTACATGTTTTGCTTAACCCTCACTATGACTCAATGGGATACATACTATTAATTTCATCCTACAGGCAAGAGAAACAAGATCAAAGAGGTGAAATGACTTGATCAAGCGCATCTAGCAGGTGGTGAAGTTGGGATCCAAGCCCAAGTGCCTTCTCACTGTGCTTTCTTCCCTTCGCACCACGAGTTACATCTCACCTTCCAAAGGCCCAGAGAGCGAAAGCGCTGTGCCTGGGTACAGGGGGCACCCGGCCGGGGGGCCCGTTCTCTGAGCTCAGATGGCGAGAATACATCCTTTCAGTGTTCTTAGAAGGGATACGGGCAAGGGAGAGGGGTGTCTGGAACAAGGAGGGTCGCCAGGAAATTCTTTCGGTGGCCTGAAGCCTATCCCAATATGTCGGGAGCCACGTCCATCAGTGACAAGTCTAGGAATTGGCCCTTGATTTGACTGGACGTGAGTGTTAAGTGTTCTGAATCCTGGCCTTGCCAGATGTGGAGGCACCATCTGTTAGTTAAGTAATCCTTCCAGAAGTCCTGCCCCTCCCCCACCTGACCCATCAGCACTTGCTTCTCATTTGCATGCAGGACCCATATCCCCTTGGCACTGCACTCCCTGCCATCACCGTTCTATAAGCACTTCCAAAAAGCCCGAAGCAACACGGTCTAACTGCCTAGCATCAGAAAGTGGATTCTAACTCGCATAGATTCCGAATTTATAGTAAATGTAGGGGGTCCTGACTGAGTACTTTCATATGTCTAGTAGTCAAGTTTGGCTTCCGTCTCCCTAGTGCCACTCAGCGGTTTCAGGTCTGGTTATGACTGTCAGTCCCTCTTCCCAGGACACTGGCGGTGGCCTTGCCTTTTTCTGACTGAACCTTGACTGATAAAACAGGGAAACAGAGGAAGTATAACTAGTAGTTAGTTACATGCCATGGCTCTGACCCCTGACTTGGACTTGAGTCTGGACTCAGGTCCTGATCGGTTGTGTGACCTTGGACAAATTAGTCTCTCCAAGCTTCGATTTCCTGTTCTGTACAATGGGGTTAAGACGACTGGATCTGTTTTACAGGTGTAGATGGAGGCGTGTCCTACCATATGAGATAACTGCACACTGAGAAGGCCCAAGTGTGTGAATTCGGGGTTGGAGCTAAGTTGGGGGACCGGCCTAGCAGAAGGATAAAAACAAGTGGGGAATCCAAATACGCGAATAAGATGATCCCATAAAAAGCAGATACATAGTTGGCCAAGAAGGACAGTAAGCCCCGAGGGGAAAAACTCGTCAGCTTTTCTAGTAGTGTTCCCATGTGTAACTGAGAAACGTCTGAGAACGGGCAGACCCTGAACTTGACTCAGACGGCCTCCCTTTGTGCCGGTCTAGAGTAGGATATGAAGATACTGGTATACAGTAGGAGTTTTAAGAGGATGAGGAAGGAGGTGGGTGGAGAGGCTTAGGAATCGAGGTGAGTGTAAGAAAACATTCTCGAAACAGAAGAAAATGTCCTTTTTTGGGAACAAGACATCAGAAAGAAGAAAAGCCCCAAGTCCCAGCTGGGGCCACTTACCTGGAATGGTATCTCTGGGGCCAAGGAGTGCCAATCGTGCCCGGAGTTATCTGCATCATGCTGGCATCTGGCTGGTCCTCGCCAAATTTGGTTAAATGCCAAGAGTGAGGTCGGCCTGCAGGGTCACTGCGCCTGCGGAGAAACGGGAGAGGGACCGTTCAACATTAGAGTGTTCTCAGACAGTTTCTTCACTGATGGGATTTATAGATTTAAAAGCAGAGACGGCTGTATCCTCAGAGATCAAAAATAATTAATTAATTATTAATTATTGGAATTAAATATTAGAAAGCAGATCTTACTGCTTATTTCTTTTACTAACCATTGCTATTCTCTGCTTTATTAATATTCTTATTTTCATTTTGACATCATTTCAGACTTCCATAAAAATATTGCAAGCTTAGTATAAAGAATTCCTACATAAACCCTAGTGCACTCTTGGTGTGAATGCGAATTGGTACAGTCACTACGGGAAACCGTATGAAAGTTCCTTTAAAAAATTAAAAATAGAACTACCATATGATCCAGCACCCCCACTACTGGGTATATATCCAAAGAAAGTGAATCAGGCTCTGGTAGATATATTTGCTCTCCCATGTTCACTGCAGCATTACTCACAAGAGCCAAGATCTGGAAACAACCTAAATGTCTATCAACGGAGGAACGGACAAAGAAGATGTGGTGTGCGCACACACGCGCGCGCGCACACACACACACACACAGGACTATTATTCAGCCACGACAAAAAAGGAGATCCTGCCATTTGCAACCACTTGGAGATGGACGCTGAGGGTATAATGCTAAGTGACTTAGGCAGACAGGGAAAGATAAATATCCTATGATCTCACTTCTGTGCAGGATCTAAAATAAAGAAGACAAACTCAGAATGACAGACTACAGCTTGGTGACCAGGGGCTGGGCAGTGGGAGATTTGGTAAAAGACTCCAAACTTCAAGTTACAAGATTTATAAGATGGGGGTCCAATGGACAGCATGGGATTATGACTAATGATACTGTGTCATACGCCTGAGTGTTGCCAAGAGAGTAGAGCTCACATGTTTGAACCACAAGAAAGAATAACCATGTGACAGGAGGGATGTGGTCGCTCATACTTTGGAGGGAATCATTTTGCCATTTATAAATGTAACAAATCTATATATTGTATGCCTTAAATTTACACATTACATCTTTCACATTAAATTTACACATTGTTCTTTCTTTTATATCCCAATAAAACTGGGAAAAAAAATTCCCACCTATCCTTCACCTAGATTCCCTACATGGTGACATTTTATGCCACAGTTGCCTCTGTTTATCCATATATAAAAATGGGAACAATAATTCCTTCCCACCTCCCAAGAGACTGTGTGTGGATATACATAAAAAAAGCTTTCTGGGGATTTTGAAGTCCTCTGTCATATCCTGATGCTGGGTCAATTATATTCTTTTAATTTCTTGGTAAGAACTACATAAAAAGCAGCAGCTACCTCAGTGTTAACACTGCTCTAAGTGAGGTGGTATAAACAGCAACATACTTTTGAAATCGTTTTTCATTTTGCAAGTCAGTGACTTCAACTTTTAAATATCCTGCCCTTTTAACACAAAGTGTTGACAAAGCCAAAGGGGAAAAGTGGGTGTCCTTCAACTGCACTGCTGAAGAATAAATTTGGCGAGAAGGATTCCACTACTATAGAAGGTCTGAGTCTGGAGAGAGTGACCGTGCCTTATTTCTGGCAAAAAAGGTGAGGTGAGCTATTAGGAATTTCGTGCTGAAAACTTCTGAACTCTAAGACTAGGGGAAATTTCTACAGTTTACTAACACATGTATAGTATCTAGGAATCCACTTTGATACACCGATGGCAAAGCTGTAAGTACACCCACCGATTTCTTTTCCATGAAAAAAATTTATTAGCTTATGTTACATAAATTTCCCTGATACCAGTAAAATTTCAAGTGTTAAGTATTTCAGAATAATACTAGCCCATGTGTCAGACATGGGTTCTCACCCTGACTTTACTAACTTGCTCTATGACCCCGTGTAAGTTACTTCTTAGGGAGGAGAAGTAAATCTTTGTAAAAGATAAAGACATTAATCAAAGAGGTTGTATTAACCTCATTTTAATCTGAAGCAACTTTAAAAATCTGTAAGAGTATGGAGGACTTGCCAAGAGAGATAATTATTTCCCCAAATACGTGTATTTTTTCTGAAGAGAGGTTGGGGTGATAGGAAAATGATCTGTGCAAAGCAAGGGATAATACAGACACACAAGATTTTTAACTGTCAGTAAATGCTTCTTGAAATGAAGGAAGCTGTAGTCAGAGACTAATGTCTGTGTTGCTAGAGGCCAAGAAAAATGAGGAAAAACTGAAATATCTCTTTATAAAATGCTGGGGATACAGAGAGCCAAAATGTCGCTAAAGGTTATCAGCTCTGCTCTCAGACAAACCTGGATTCTAATCCTGATACCTAAAATCCAAAAGCTAAAAACCGGTGGTAAGTTTCTTAACCATTCTGAGCTTCCTCATCTGAAAAAGGCAGATTATCATAGAACCTATTTGTAGGGTTTTTGTAAGATTAAAAATGAGCTAATATACCCAGCACATAGTAGAGCTCAATAAATGTTAAGTATGATTCTCATCAGTCATTCATTATTAAAGAATTGGTGAAGACTAGAGGGTAGGGAGACAAGCCCGCCAGAGAGATCTACCATGCAGGACAGGAAAGGGGAGAGAGAAGCTGGGAGTGGATGGTAGAGGTGAGCAGAATAGACAGGAACTATTGATGGCAACGAGTCACCCACCTCTGAGCTCCCCAGTAAAGTTCTGAGAATAGATAATTACAGCAGGGGTTACTATGCTCACAGCATGAAAGACCCTGGTCACATTGGTAAGGTCAGGACCTGCCAGGGCAGTGGCTATGAGCTCTAGTCAGAGAGGTAAACATGGGCCAAGATGGACTAGACCTTGTCCACCTGGAAGCTAGGAAAGAAAGAAAGTAGTAGCACAGCCTTGGGCTAAAGAGATGAAATAGAGTGCAAACACAAGAGACCAAGAGTGAAAGGCAAAACATTACGATTTGTCTGGCTCCTTGTCCCCATACTTCTCTAATCCCCATAACATGTCCCAAGTAACCCATGTCTCTGGGTTCAGTATTGGCCCAAAGCTGAACCTGTCCTCTTCTCAGATAGGCCACCAGGGAGCCCCCGGTTAATGGCTCAGTGTCCACGGCGTGGCATTCTTGCCTCTAGCCTCACTCTGACCTTGGACATGCAGCCCGCCAGAAACTAGGTTCCTCAGCTAATTCCTTGAAGCCAGGACACCTCCCCTGAACCCCAGTTCCTCACTGACTTAGATTCCTGCTTTATCTTCCAGGTCCATCCAGGGATTAGAAATTCTTTCTGGTGCCCCGAGCCCCTCAGAGGCTGACACAAATTGCACCGCCCTAAGTCCCACGGCCAGGATTCAAACCCAGTTACCTAGGACTTCAGATACTCAGTAGATGCTGCTGAATAACCATACAGAACTTCGTGAAAACATATAAAGTTGCTTTTGCATGAGGCATCTAGAGACACTTCATATGGGTCCAAATGATCCAAATGGGTCCAAAATGCGTAAGGAGAAAAAAAAACTGTCATCTTCCTTTCTCGTGTTCTGGCTACCTCAATGGGAGGCGTTGGCAGGACCCCTCTCAGAGTAAGATGCCAGCTAGCCCTCTGACTAGGGATGGGCTGTGAGAAGCCAGTGGGTGTACTTGAAAACTGAACTTGGCCTGAGTGTGGTAATGCTGGGAATGGCTCTCCAGCAGCTTCACCCACCAGCTCTCTCTGACCGTGCCTACCTACAAAGGCTGGCTGCTGACAAGTCTTTCCTACCTAAGAGGAATGGACAGACCCCAGTCAAGTCCACAGACTCCACAGAAGATTCCTATTCTGGTCAAGGAGATGAGGTGTGAGCTACTGTTTAATGATCATTTCAGTGGTTCCAGAGAAGCTCTAGTCTGAAACCTCCCGGGAAAGAGAAGGGGGGGTGCCCGGAAGCACAGTACAGCCGCCCGGACTGCGTGTGTCAGTCGGCAGCCCGCTTCAGGAAGGATCGGACATCTTGCAGAAGCTCTGAATCAGACTCCCAGCTGTCCAAGGGGCTCTGCATAGAACAACGAAGACATGTGGAGCTGTTTGAAGTGAAGAAAATTTTTCTTTGTGCTTTGAACACAATCGCGAAGCTTTTTTAAAAAATGTCATCTATCCAGACGCCTCCATGGTTTCTTTACCATTCATTCAGGGGCATCCATCTCCCATAGAAAGGGAGACTTTCTATATCCTAGTCACTATGCTGGCACTGGGGATACAAAGAACAAGGTGTCACTAGACCCAAATAATTCACAATATCGAGGAGGACAACCAAGTTCACTGTGATGAGATGGGTTCCATAATAGAGACCTGTACGAGATGCTTGGTGAACACAGAGGAGGGACTCACTAAGGGGTAAGGTCAAGAAAGCTGCACTTTTACCTACATCATGAAAGATTTTCCAGATGGAAGAGTTTGGGAAAGTGAAGGGAAGGCCATCCAGCTAGAAGACATAGCGTGACAAATGCATGGAAACGTGCAAGCACGTTGTAAAACAACTCAGAGGACCTGGGGAGGAGATGGGTAAGGGAAGAGTAGTAGATAAAGGTGAAGAGATAGGAGGATAGACCTCATTAGAGACCTCTTTAAAGGGTTTGGACAGTATCCTGTGGATTTGGAAGACACCAAATAACCTTAGCCAGAGAGGGGCATGCTTAAATATGGGTATCAGTAAGATATCGTCAATAACAAGGAGAATGAATTCGAGAGAGATGAGATTGGAGGCTCTTCTACTGGCCAGGGTAAGAGGTAATGAGGGCCTGGCACTCAGGCTGTGGGCAGTGAACTTAAAGGGAATGTCCAGCCGCAAGTATTTGAATGTAGATGGTGTAGAAGAGAGGATAGCCAGGGCGCCTGGGTGGCTCAGTGAGTTAAAGTTTCTGCCTTTGGCTCAGGTCATGATCCCAGGATCCTGGGATCGAGCCCCACATTGGGCTCTCTGCTTGGCAGGGAGCCTGCTTCCCTCTCTCTCTCTCTCTCTCTCTGTCTGCCTCTCTGCCTACTTGTGATCTCTCTGTCAAAATAAATAAATAAAATATTTTTAAAAAAAGAGAGAGAGGATAGCCAAGGGGGAAGGATTGCGTAGCTAGGATGATGATAAAATTAACTTTCATACAGAACCATTAGATGGAGGGGGTAGGAATGGAGAGAGGGAGGAGGGAAACAGAGTGGGAAAGTAGATGACTTTCTCTGGGGCATGCAAATGTGAGGAGACTGTGGGGTTTTCAATGGAAGAACATGGCGGGCAGGAGGGTCTAGAGGACGGAAGTCTGGGCTGCACTTAAAAATCAGGAGTCATAAGACACATGGCCTTGGAGAAAAGGCAAGCTGCTTGGGGAGAATGCGTAGGGAGACAAAGGGAGTGGTTAAAGGATGGATCTTTGAGAATCACTATGATTTAGGGGAGAGGAAGCCAAGAGAGAAGCCCAAGAAAAAGCTTCCAGAAAAGTTGGGAGAAAAACTGGGAGAGTGCAGGAATTTCACAGGTTCCTCGTGGAGACAATAAGAAGGAGGAATCGTCAACCACCCCAGCTGTTCCAGAGAAGGCAGTTTGGTGAGGGCGGATGCACGTGCGGTGGATTTGACACAAGTAAGTCTTTGCTGGGGAACTGCAGGGGGCAGATGCCAGACTGGGAGTAAGAGGACGAAGAAGAGAAAACAAAGAGCGAGGGCCGATAATTCTTTTAAACTCTTGGCTCTAAAGGAGAGAAAGAGGGTGGTGGCTAAAAGTCTAGAGATCAGGGAAGGAAAGTTTTTGTTCCTGATGTTTTGTTTTAAAACAAGGAGAAGCACGAGCAAGTGTACATGAGGCTGGGAGCTCCAGGACACAGGACAAAGAGGATGACAGTCCTCAAGACTCATAAGGAAGCAGGAAGGGATGGCAGTCCAGAGCGATGTGGGGAGCAGAACCTTATGTATGTGGGAGTAGAGCCAGAGCCACTGAAATAAGATAGGAGGAGGTAAGATGTGACTCTCTTATGTATGGAAGGGAGCGGGGTGGGAGGAAGACCGGAGAGACTTCAGACCCAATGTCCTCTATCTCGTGATGGTGTCAAAGAAGGGGAAAGTGAGGGGGCTGGTGTGGCGGGTCGGGGCTCAAGGAGCACAACAGCGAGGACTAGAAGAGTTCAAACCTGATAAGAGAGATTTCTAAGAATTAATGACTAAGACAGTGTCCTCCCCTTAAGGAGCTGACATCCAAGTAGGCAGACCAAATGACGTCATTCCTACAGTAAACAATAAGTCACAAAGAAATAATTCCTACAGTAAAGATAAAATAAGTGTCCGAGACTTGAAATGCCAAAACAGGAAACCCATCTTGGGGAGCTTCTTCCTCTAGAACTTGGAGAATTCTCGAGAACTCCAGAGTTGTTGAGAACCTGCCCTGGGGTGGGGTGTCAGGTCTTCTCAACAGACTAAAATATTAAGAACAGAGAGATCTTGAAACAATCAAAAGGTCCGAAAAGACAAAATCAAAAACATATGTTGGGAGAAGCCTTCAGAGATAAGTCTTTTCTTTATAAGATTCTTGCACATGGACAGTTAAGTGATGAAATGAGGGTAAAGAACAACAAAAAAGACGACCGAAATCTCGCCCACTAACTCTCCCACCTTGCTGGGGGGGACATACATCAGAGCAACCTGAAGAAAGAACTGTTTGGCAACATCTAGGAAAAAATTTTAAATAACATATCTATCAAAAGATGGAAAAACAAGCTAAATGCTCGTCAGTAGCAGACTTGTTAAATCACTTGTAGTACAACCATAGAAGAGAACACTTTTGTGGCCATTAAAAGAATGGAGTAGCTCTGTACCTGCTGGCATGGGAAGATCTCCAAAATATATGGTTAGATGATGACGGTAAGGTATGGCGCCATGAGTACAGTATGCTGCAGCAGGGAAGGAGAAAATATACGTAACCCCTTATATGTTTATTAGTGCAAAGAATATTCTGGAGTGATGCTTGAGAAACTAGAAACAGTGACTGTCTCTGAGGAGGAAAACTTATTTTTTGCTGTACTTCCTTCTGTAACTTTTGAATTGTGTACCATGCCCAAGTATTACCTATTAAAAAGCACGGTATTTCAAAAATAGCCTCTCGTTTTAAAAATACATCACATTGTATCTTGAGATAACCAAAAAAGTCAGACAGCTGTTGGCCGACTTTTTCAATGATGCCAATAATTTAGTAAACATTCCTAAAGAGCACATCATGCTTTCATATTTTGGGATCACTTTGATCTGTAAGAAGATAAGGACATACTTTCCTAAAGGGCATTACATCATGAGCATATCAAAAAGAGTCAGGAGACGATTTAATTTTAAAATGTGAACAAACCGGGTTTTGCATGTGGGCGTAACTCAAACAATGCCCTTCTGTGGCATTCCTGACCACAAACAAGGAAGCGCGACCGCGTGGGCTGGGCAGGCAGATGGAACTGGAACTAGCAAGTGACATGACGTCCTTCTCAGACGACTGTGCCCTGACGCTGATTCAGGAATGCCGAGCTTATTTCTGAAAGTCTATGAGCAAGTGCAGGCCACACAAGCTCTAGCCACTGGTCACCTGCTGTGTGCCTTCTACCTCGACGAACTCTAGCTGGAGTTCCGAGAGGTCACCGATGGCCACAAGGAGTTTATAATCTTGTTGGGGAGCCTTACATGCAAGAAAAACCATTAGAGTCATTATTCACAGATTCAAAAAATATTTGAGTGCCCGCAGGCGCTCAGTGATGTTTTCTGACTTACTCTTTGTACTGTCTTCATGCGACAGGGCAAGTAATGAGAGAATGAAGTAAATAAGAAAAACTAAGCAACTTGTCCACAGTCTCAAGGGTAGTGGGGGGCAGAGTTGATACGAAACTCACGCATCTGCCCCCAGGCCTGTGCTCCTCTCGTCTAAGCTGCGAGCAGCAGAAACAGAGTAGAGACAGACAGTTAAGCAAATACACAGGATGTTTTCATGCAGTTCTACGGGTCCTGAAGGAAATAAAGCTGAGCAATGTGAGCGTGTCATTGAGGGTGTCCGCTCCTGGGTCAGGAACAGCCTCTCTGAGGGCGACATGGGAGCCGAGCCCTCAACGAGGAGCGTCAGCCGTGCAGGAGCTGGGGCGGAGTGTTTAGCAGGGACGGATGGACCGAGCAAGGAAACACAAAGGCCCTGGGGTGGGAATGAATCTGCGGTTTTCAAGAAGCACGAGAGAGTGTGACCGGAGCCGTGAGACTGAAGTGCAGACGGCAGGAGAAGTCACCGGGTAGTTCATCTGGGGCCACGCGGGCTCTGGAGGGATCTGGGCTATGAGCAGCTCGCGTGCTGTCCACCGTCAAGAACAGGATCCGGTGGCGCCTGGGTGGCTCAGTGGGTTGAGCCTCTGCCTTCGGCTCAGGTCATGATCTCAGGGTCCTGGGATCAAGCCCCGCATCGGGCTCTCTGCTCAGCGGGGAGCCTGCCTCCCCCCCTCTCTGCCTGCCTCTCTGCCTACTTGTGATCTCTGTCAAATAAATAAAATCTTAAAAAAAAAAAAAAAAAAAAAAAGATTAGGATCTGAAGTTGGCCAGAAGGCCTGGAGGTAGCGTGGGGCTTCTGACAATCTTGAAGGATTCGTATGCTCTGGATAAATGGAGAAGGGGACAGCCTTCACTTGGAACATTAAAATGTCTAAGAGCTCGAGTTCATTTTTCTGTTGATACCGTGCCGTGACAAGCTGTTATAACTGACACCTTGTGTCGACTCTTCTGGGAGCACCAACCTTCTAAAACCGTGCCAGTTCTCAACCGGACGTGGGTTGACTATGTAATAATACAAAGTAGACCACCAGCTCTACCAAGTAAAACATCCCGTTTCCTAACCTCCCTACCCCCCAACCACCGTCCGTACAGGGCACGACACGCTGTGATAGATGACCAAGTCCAACCCGAGATTCTGGTCTTAAGCATCTACCCCCCCAAGCCCCAATATATCAATATATTCTGCAAATTAGGTCTACTGAATTAACGGGTCATGGATGTGGGTCAAGGGTCTTCCTGATATACTCACTGAGTACCATGTGCTTGGACCAGGGTAAAGCAGGTTCCCGAAGGTTCTTTTTGCGTGTCACTGCTATTTTCCCCCGATTTTTCCTCATCTATTTTTAAAATCACAAAGTACTTCAAACATACATAAATATATTCAAATTATTATAAAGAACACCCATGTACTCATCACCAAAATTAATTAAATCTTAATATTTTCCGCATATTGATTTCAGGTGTTCTTTTGAATAGGTAATTAATTCACATAATTTTAAAAAAAAGATCAAAGCCATTGCGAAGTCTTACTCAGCGCTTCCCAGCCTGCGCCCCACATTTCTCTTCAGGACCTAGTGTCCTCGTGCCGTATTTTCCTTTAAAGCTGCTTCATATTCCCTTGTGTGCATGTATCATATTTATTTAATCAGACCCTTGTTGTAGATACTTTTTGATTGTCAGTCTTTTGCTATTACAAATCATGCTTCAGTGAGTAACCAAGGCCGTACACTGTTTTCTATCCATGCTGACATATCACGGCAGAAATTCCCAGTAGAATCGTTGGCTCAAAACATGCACTTGCAGTTGTGCTAGTTAATGCTAAATTGCCCCTTTCACGTAACTTTAGAGAGAGGGCAAACTCACTATGAACAATAAATGTCATGTATAAGTAATTTGGTGGGGGACGGAGTGGGGGGGTAGACTATGTCTGCAGTGTGCTGGAACAGACGACAGAACAAGGCCCTTGTAGGCGTTTCCTGTTTACAGGACAATGAGAGGCCCCAAATACTGATGACAGAAGTAAATGACAGAAAAGACTGAACACAATGACCAAGCCAAGCACCCTGAGCTGTACTGATAACATTGTTTCATTCCATAGATCCAGAAGGCACTCTGTCTGCAATAAAAATTAGGGTATACTGGGGCGCCTGGGTGGCTCAGTGGGTTAAAGCCTCTGCTCTCAGCTCGGGTCATGGTCCCAGGGTCCTGGGATCGAGCCTTGCATCAGGCTCTCTGCTCAGCAGGGAGCCTGCCTCCCCCCTCTCTCTGCCTGCCTCTCTGCCTGCTTGTGATCTCTGTCTGTCCAATAAATAAATAAAATCCTTAAAAAAAAAATTAAGGTATACTGAGCTCTGTTTTCTACATGCTCACAGGACACAGGAAAGCTGTCAAAATCTTTAAAGAGTTGAAAAAGCCTATCATCTTCCAAAATACAAAAAAAAAAGAAGAAAAAATAAAGGTGGTAATTGTGCATTCACACACTGTTGGCAAAGACATTGTTTTTGAGAAATCCTTTACCCCCCCCCCCCTTAAAGCATTGTTAGCTTCTTCAAGGCTATATTTCAGACTTTGCAGATTCACAGAAAAATTCAAGCAAAATTTTCTAAGGCTTTTATAATTGCCTCACTAACATCTGTGTTTTAAACAAGTGGTTCAGTGGGTAGAAAGGTATGCATTAGGTAATATAACCCCATAGCAACACAGTCCTTTCTGGAAAGAGAAGTTCTTTTTAAATGTCACATCCTGATAATATGCCCTGGGGAACTTTCGGCCGTGACAACGGAATCACACGCAAGCAAGCAAGAGTGAAGTGTGCTAAGTGACCCACAGAAGCCTCTAACATCTAAAATTTGTGTAAAAGATGAAAAATCTTTTCTAGTAAAATGCTTTACCCCGTTCCTCACACCTGTCCCAACAGCCTTTCATTGCTGGTTTATCTGCTCCCCGACTCTCGATTCTGGCATGTTTTTGAAAAGATCGAAATTTTATTAATAACCAAAGAAAACTATTATCATGAAGGAGAGGGACTAGCAGTGGGGGTGGGCGATTTTCACTTAGTCACCAATGGGTGATGGTGTTGAAATGTCTTTTGCTCAGTCGCCCTCTCTTTCTGCCCTCCTCCTCTCTCTCTGAGGAATCAAAGAGTCAACTGTCCTTCCCACACCTGAACGTGTGCAAAGAAGCCACTGCAGAAGTCGAGGCAAACGCTGTGACATCTCTCATCCGTGAGAGCCCTCATTTTGTCCTCCACTGACTTTCCAAATTCAATTACAATAGAATAAGTTCCAATGACCAATAATCTATTCTTTTCAAATCTCAATTTGCAACCAGACAGTTTGTTGGAGGAGGGAAAGAGGGACTGGCTTTTACCAATTTCTTCAGAGAGCAGATATTATGATTTTAGAATTTTCTTCTCTACTTCTCTGTGCCATAGACTATATGTTGCTAGAGCTCAGATTAATCACTTCCGTGCTGGTTTGTTTTCATCTTCCGCACACAGACACCCACAAACATACTCATGGGTCTCAGAGAGGGTCAGATAGTTACAGAGAACTAGGAATATTGTGTGTGCCCCTGAATTTCGGCCCGCTTTAAGGAGAAGCTGCTTGGGGGTTCTGCCAGAGGGTTCCTGCTGGATAAATGAGAAGCTGTTCAGCAGGGCACAATAAAAGGCGTGTATGGCTCTTTTCCTCAACCCAGGGGGCTGCAGGGCAGAGGGGCAGGAAGAGAAGGTATCCTACCACTGTGCTGGAAACACTCCTCCTCTTCCTTTGTATACACCCACACAAGATTGTCCTCTGAGAGGTTTTTTTAAAAAAAGATTTTATTTATTTATTTGACAGACAGAGATCACAAGTAGGCAGAGAGGCAGGCAGAGAGAGAGGAGGAAGCAGGCTCCGTGCCGAGCAGAGATCTCGATGTGGGGCTCGATCCCAGGACCCTGGGACCATGACCTGAGCCGAAGGCAAATGCTTAACCCACTGAACCACCCAGGTGTCCCACTCCCCAAAGTATAAATTGCATTTCATTTGCCAAAACAAGTGAAGAAAAGGTGTTTTGTTGTTGTTGTTGTTTGTTTTGTTTTTTTTTGGTGAGGCAAAAGCCTCACCTTTTGGAAGTTACTTTTTCCCAAACACCCTTCCATTAAACACAACGAGATGATCCCTGAACCGTGAACACTAAAGAAACGGAATTCTCTCGTGGGACAAGTATGATGCATTGCATTGTTTTCCTCTTCTCTAATTCACGTTCTTGTCATTTCAAGAAAGAGGCCATAAATAAGCAATTAAAGGCAACATGAAAACAAAGGGAAGGACAGAAAGAATTCACTTTTGAAAAATACCTTCAACGGTGGTCAAAGGAAGAATCCACATTTTAGAATCATACCAGAAATGGGTGGTTCATTAAAAGAAAGCTTTTCAATATTACAGAAACCCGAGTGAAAAGAAGACAGGCTGAAAACTTTAGGAACATGAGGCTGCAGTCCCTCAGATCTACCGTCCCAGCACTTTCATGGTAAATTTTACAAGGAGAGTTCGACCACCACCGCCACTCACATAGCCTGACCCTGGTGAGGGTGGGGGAGGGGAATAAAACAACTCGGGAGAATGCTTCTCTCCTATTCACTTTCCATGAAAGAATGCCAAATAAAACTCGAAAAACCAGCCTGGTGAGCTCTCTCTGTGTTCGATAATCTAAGCAGTCCCTACTTTCTTTTTCACCTTTTACATGGTGTAAAAGCAAGAAGAACTTCTTTAGTAATAAATATTCAAATCACCTTGAGATCCAGAACACTGCGGTGACCGACGGCTGCATCCTCTTTTCCCTATGCTACGTGTTCTTTTAAATGATGGTGTCCCAGGAAGCAAGCACTGGCCTGAAGCCCAGCTCCAAACAAAATCCTTGAGTCAAGACTATGTAAGAATGAAAGCTGATTCAGGGGCACCGGGATGGCTCAGTGCTTTAAAGCCTCTGCCTTCAGCTCAGGTCATGGTCCCACGGTCCTGGGATCAAGCCCCGCATCCGGCTCCCTGCTCAGCGCGGAGCCTGCTTCTCCCTCTCCCTCCACCCCTCCCCCTGGTTGTTGTTTCTCTCTCTCTCTCTCTCTCTCTCAAAAAAATAAAATCTTGAAAAAAAAAAAAAGAATAAAGCTGACTCAAGTTACTGTGACTAGGGAAAAGATCAGGTATTTACACCTGCTACTCTGATGCAGTTACACGATGTACAATGGCCATCTCAGTAAACTCTTCTTTTCATGTAAAGTCAAAGTTCAATGAGAAGACGACACCTTGTCTTTAACATTGAGAATATAGTCACAGGTTCCTCCTCTTCGAACCAATGTTGGTCACGAGAATAGAGAAGCACTTGGCTGTTAGCGCACAGATAATCATTCCTTATGAGAAACGGGAATGGTGACTGTGGAATTCCCCAGGGAAATGGGGAGGCAGAACCATCAAGTGCACGACACAAAGCGATTGCTAATCTGAATGAGATAAAAGCCAATCCAAACACCCTCATCATCAGAAATACGGTGACTGTACACCAAGGACAGAGAATGATCGGAAATTCCCAGGCAGAAATATTCACAGCACCGAATTACACGAGGTCTCAAACAATGAAAATTTTCAAGGACAATTTAGAAAAACGGGCTTAAACTAAACACGCGGTCATTTTTCTTTATGAAGAGATACAACATCGAAGACAACCTGTGAAAGCTTCGCCGTCCAGGGTCCTACAAAGAAAGTGCTAAAGCTCACATCCACATAGCAGGGACTTACCTGGGGGTGAGCAGAAGCATCCCAGCTAACAGCCCTCGGGCCAGCTGCATGTCGTATTCAGGGGTGGGATAAAAGGCCATTTCTCCCGGCTACTGCTCTCTCCCTGTCCCGGCAACACCCTGAGCCTCCTGTCCTAGCCGGAACCGCCCTGAGCTCACTAAGTGAGCCGCTGGCCGGGCGGGACCTTCATTCCCGGTCACCTCTGCAAACTGGCCAACTAAAATTCAATTCCCGCCCAGTCCGAGTGAAGAAGGGAAGGTGACGCTGGGAGCTTCTCCTGAGAAGACAGCGTCTCAGTCAAGAGCATGCAGCTGAGAAATGCTAGAGTCCCACACTTCGTGGGCAGGAGGAGCAGAGCAGCAAGGAAAACCACCGGCTGATTCGATGCCTCAAGCGGGACTCGGGCAGTTTCCTTGAATGATCCCTGCCAAACCCGTGCCCTCCTCCGCAGACAAAAATGCCACTGTCTGCAAAAGTGTGTGTCAACTGCTTTAGGCTTCCCAGTCCGGGAGGCCACTGCAGCTGGGCTCCAAACCAGTATCACTAGACCTTGTAAGGCCACGCTGTCCTGTAAAGGCCAAGTCGGTGGCCCCAGGACAAACCTCAGAGCCAAGGGCAGGGCAGCGAGCCTGGTGAACCAGCCTCACTGCTCAACAGAGAATGAATTAGGGGTCAAAACCCGAGCTCCTACCATGGCTTTGCCTTGATTCATTTTCCAGAGCCCAGACCACCATGTGGCAAATGCTTAACGAGCAGATGAGACGGTTGTAATGACGGTGGAGACTGGTGGGGGAAGAGCTGGGAAGTTTCTAAGGGAAAGCACTAGCTCAGGAAATCCTGAGTTTTAGGTTGGAACATTTTGTTTCCTTTACCAGCACTCTGAAGTTCCCTGGCCTGGGCTGGACAGATTTCATGGGGACGTTCCTGTTAGGGTAAGTGAGATCGCAGGATTCCCGCTGACAGGTTGGGTAAGCGCCTTCAGGGGTCTACGCGGAAAGGGAAGGTTGAGATTGGATCTGTGAGGACATCAAGCCCTGGGCCACCAAGAATTTCTCTTTGTCAACCTGGGTCCTTGGCTGGACCAAGAAACTACACTTAGGGGGATGGAGTTTCTTGCTTTTACTCTTTCATTTTTCTTATACAAAAATGAGAAAATCCTTCCTGGCTATTTTCTCTGCAAAAAAAGGAACTCTCTATCACTCTGACCCCGTGCACTTGGAATTGGCTCATGACGGGGCACTTTTCAATTCTAAAATCTGTGACCTGACAAATTAGATTTGTTCAACGCCCACTACTAACCTCCCAGCTCAACACTTGGAAGACTCCTAAGAAGCCGATGGGCACATCACTTCTGCTCTAAGGGGAGGCCCAGGACACCGGCGCCTTACACCTTTCCGGAATTCAGCGCAAGATTTAGACCAGAGCCAGCCCGAAGGAGCAGCCAATGACCAAAACCGGAATAAAGTACGCGATCAAGTGACAGTCTCTTTGGATTACAACCCACAGAATAAAGTAAATGTGAAGGAGTCCTTACTGATATAAACAGTTAAAAAAAAGTGGGGAAACAGAAAAATTCCGATTAATAAATGTAGAAGGAATGAAGGAAATACAGAGCCATCTTAGAATATTCTAGTAATAAATGTTGCAGAGAATATACCTTGATTACTTGGTTGTGGTGAGGTCTACCAGGAGTAAGACATCCTGACATCACGTAATCCCTAACAGGACATGCTCAGAAGGACACATCACTTCTGCGGTAAACTTGGCAAAAATGGAGAACTTCAGTCTAACCATGAGACAGCATCAAACAAACCCAAACAGAAGGCATTCTACGAAATACTGGCCCATACTCTTCTAATGTGTCAAGGCCAGAAAAGACCAGGAAAGCCTGAGCAAATACCCAATATCAGAGATGACAGGAAACTGAGGAAACATGACAAAGACGACGTGGAATCCTGGCACAAAAAGGGACAGCCGTAGAAGAAAAAAAATGATAAAATCCAATTAAAGTCTACAGTTTATAAGTCTTAGCGTCTGTAGTCAACAGCACTTCACCAATGTCAGTGTTTTGGTTCTGCTCTTTGGACTATGGTTGTAAGAGTTGCTAACTTTAGGGAGAGCTGGGGGGTGGGTGTAGCAGAAATCTCTTTACTATTTTTGCAACTTTCTTATGAGTTTACAATTATTTCAGAATAAAAAGTAAAAACCAAAATGGGCAGGATTTAAGACCGGAGTATAACTCGATGAGAACCGCCCCAATTTCTAAGTTCAGTCCTACATCAGTGACGCTTAGAGTGAGGACGCCTCTTCCTCTAGGAAAGAAGCCCACCACTGCAGGGGCGCACAGTGAACACAGCTGTGGAGTCAGGACACACACCTAAAATTCCCAGAGTTTACGGAGTTAGAGGGACATGACTGGGAGCACACTGTATGCAACACAGAGGTCATGACGTTTTTAAAAGGCAGTTGCTTGCGATCTCCTCCCTGCCAGTCTCCCTTTACACGGACAGAGCACCGCCGGCCAGCTCTGACCATGCTGGTGAGGGCAGCCCCGGCTTGTTTTAGAGATAGTCTCTGTGGGTAGGACACCATCTGGATATGCAGTTAGGTTCATTTGTTTTATCCAACTGTTAGAGACCGCTGTGTAAAATCTTTCATTGTTTCAAGCTCAGACTCAGGTCTGGAGATTGCCGTGCTCAAGCAGGCGCTCCTTCCGGCTCCGCTCTTCTGCCTGCGCCAGCCAGGGTCACGGTCCCACGGTTACCCCAGGGGCCCCACCAGCAGCAGCTCGGAGGTCACACGATTTCATCTTCCTCCTCCCTTCTCCCATCCTGATGTGCTATCAGTCTTCCTCCCAAGTTCATCTCACATCTTATCTGCTTTCTTGTCCCATCACCACTTGCTCGGTTCAATCCCGATCATTCTCCACCCACCCCCACCCCCCAAGGGGCAACTGCAGTAACTTCTTCGGCACAACTCTCTGGCCTTGAGTACGTTGGGGCCGAGGCCCAGCCAGCCTACACAGCCCGGCGGAGTCTTGCTAAACAGAAGGTTCTGGTTCTCTACTCTGTGACGACCCAAGGAGGCGGGAGGGCACAGTGCTCGGGGCTCTGCTGCTTCGGGCTGGCCCGGAACAGCCTTTGCCAGCCGGCTGCCTTGTAGCCAGTGCCCTCTGCCTGCCGGACCTGTCCCCGATCAGTATATTCAAACTTCTTTGGAGTCTCTTATTCGAATGAAATCTTACAGAGAACTTAAATGGAGACGCCGTAAACAGGGAAAATTGTCTAAATCCAAATTTACAATGTCCACGTCTTCATCACGCGAGTCACCGGGTCTGCAAGGAAGAGCCGTGAACTGAAATCGGGAAGGGACGAGCAGCACTTACTGAGCATTCAAGGCGTGCTGGGTACTGCCCCACCTGCTTTCTGTGTGTTCGGACTTTCCATGCTTTCAGCCACCCTGGGATTAGTTACTAAACTCGTCTTACAGACTGGAAACAGGGAGCGAGGGTAACATGCGCGCTTACAAAAGAAGGGGCAGCATCACGACGGATGCATCACGACATCTGCTTCCATGGACCCCCCAGCACTCTGTGTTCTCCTGCCCCCCATGCTGGCACAGACACACGTGGGAACGGACAGCACAGAAGCCACACCATCACCGTCGTGCCCCTGACATTCACCTCCCCTGACACTCCGTCCTCGCTCCCTCCGGGCGGGTTCTGTGCTTAGTGCTTGGCGCATCTCAGCAAACTGAATTCCCAGGGTTTTACTAGGAAGTAAGTCGTCATGCTCAAGGCAAGAAACGGCGGCACCTGTGAGCTCGAAGTGAACCTGAGCCCACCGCCTCCTCGCTGAATAATGGTGCGGACTCCACGGGACTGGTGTGGGAAATGATGAGAAAGGCCAAGGTCATGCGTGCCACTGAGCGCGCAGGAGCAGGGGGGAAGCACAGGGACACGGCTGCGAACTTCTACGGGGCCGACTTTATCATCCTACGACGTTCCTCCATGAACGGATGACGAGACGTTTTCATGACTATCAGTCCAAAGACAAATGAGTCTCACTTTAGTGTAACACACTGGTCCTTTCCAGAGCATCTAAGACATTGGTTCGTACGTTGCTTTGAGTATTTTTGATTCTAGTTTTAAAAGCAGTGGTTGATGTGTCTTTAAAAAGAGATCTGAGTCAAGCGATTTGTGGGAGCCCCACTTGACCTCCCAGGAACTTAAAGATTTCTTCAGAACCGAGTTTGAAAATTACCACGAACCTCCTCGGAGCTCCTCCGGGACCTCCCCATTCAGCCGCTCCCGACCTCGCGCTCTAGCCTGTCTCTTGACTCCCAGCCTTGGCCCCCAGCTCCCTTTTCCCTCGGCCGAGTCCCTTCTCCTGAATCCCCCGCACAGGCCTCCGAGCCTCTTACCTGTGCTTCGGCCGCCGCTTAGCCTCTCCCGACCACGCGGCTTTCCTGTGCTGGGGGCGGGAGGCCGGGGGCTCCGGGCTGCGGTCAGACGAGCCGGCACCCACGGGGCCCGGGGCTGCACACACATCTCTGGCAAAAAGAGGAAAACGAGAAGCTGAGCGCGATGGTGTTCAAGGGCAGGGGCACAAACAAAGCGACAGGAAAACGCGTGAACATGAACACGGGGTCAGAGCAGAGCGGCCGAGCGAGGCGGCCGTTCTCAGCTGCCCCCACTGAGCTCTGCGCCCCGGGGAAGGCGAATCCCCTCCTCGGGTCTTCATCCTTCCCGTATGACGTCCCTGTGAAGCACTAAAGTGTCCTTCCCCGTCTCCGAAGACCCAGGTTTTCCGACCACAGGGGAGAAGAAGGAGACACTACAATGAAGGTGAACTCCCCCGTCATCCAGCCTCTACCCATCGGTAAAGAGGAGAAACTGGCCCCCTTGAAGCACGTGGCCAGGCAAGGTGGCTCCCGGGAACCCGGGCCCCGCCGCTTCCCGTCTCAACTTCATTACCCGGAGCGAGACCCCCAAGTGAGCAGCCCCCGCTGCTCGGCTGCGCAGAGGAACGTGCCAACTCTTGACCCTGAGCTATTTCGGATTGTCCAGATGCCACTGTGCTGGAAGCGAGCCCTTTCTGTGTCCGTTAAAATCCATCCCCTGCCCCGTCCCGAACACCATTCCCTTAACGCCTCCGCTCCGCACTCCCCGGCAGTCAGAGAAGGTTTTCAGCCCTGCGTGGCCACTGTGTTCTGCCGGGACAGCAGGGGCATTTCTCCTCCGTCGGAGCATCTCAGCCCCCAAAGTCTGAGCTGCTGTCACTTGGGAATGGAAAGACGCGGGGCAAACTGCCCTCTGAGCCTCGCGCTCCGCATCATAACGTCAGGATGAGACGGTTAGGAGGTTAGGAGCCTCTCCGAGCTGGACTCTTCCTGCTGACCAGCCCTGGGACACCGTCCCCTCTGTGCCCCGGTTCTCTCAGCTCTAAAATGGGTGCACAAAAACACCCACACTTCCACGGAGCTGTTGAGAAGCTTAAACTAATTCTGCTGAAGGCCTGAGAACAGAGCCCGGCACATCTTCGGCGCTCAGCAAAGTAGCCAGTAGCAGCAGCCTGTCCTGCAGAGCTGCTCGGAGGGCTCTCAAGGACTCGTTAACTGTCCACATCCTGCCTCCATGGGGGACACGCCTGATTATTCTCACCATCATTTACAGCGGTACCTCCACTTCAGAGCTGCTTTTAGCTAAGATGTTACACCAAAATAGACACAACTAAAGAGACCTGATCTGTGCTGGAAATAAGAGCAGGAAGAGCTCTGGCCAGGGGCGCCTGGGTGGCTCAGTCGGGTAAGCGTCTGCCTTCGGCTCAGGTCATGATCCCAGGATCCTGGGATCGAGCCCTGCGTCGGGGTCCCTGCTCAGCGGGAGCCTGCTTCTCCTCTCCACCTCTCCCCCTGCCTCTGTGCTCCCCCTGCTTGGGCACTCTCTCTCTCTGTGTGTCAAATAAATAAATAAAATCTTAAAACAATAAAAAGAAGAGCTCTGGCCAGAGAGTTGACGGTCGAAGCGTTTTGCAGAATCCATCACGTGGCCCCCAGCGAGAACTACTCACACAACCCTCCACCGCACCAAACCCTCTAGCTTCACCGGGGGCGGGAAGGAGGTTCGCAGGTGTCTGACCAGCAGCTGTGTGAATGCAAAGATGACACGAACGTGAGCAGCACACCCATGTAATTCTGAGAGCAAGCTCTCCTTTCTAGCTCTCCTCTGGCTCCCGATGTCTGCGATGGGGAAACAGAGACCAAGCCTGAGCTTTCGTAAAACCTTTGTGGCATTTAATAACTTCCTCATTTTTGGCCCAAACCACAGAGGCTGGCTCTGCCCTTGCTACACCATAACCAAGCCCTTGGCTCTTTCCTTGCCCACCCCCCCTTCCTGGGAGGCACAAAGGGATGGGAGGTCCAGGAGTACCGTCCCAGGGAAGGGCCGGCCGCAAGTGCAGGCCGATGGGGAAAAGATGGAAGCACACAGAACAGGAGATTATCTTAAAAAGATGAATCCTTTTTTTAGATTATCTTAAAAAGACTTCCTCTTTTTAAGGATTTTTAATTTGTGATTCTTCGCAACCCTAGGAAAGCAGAGACTAGCACTGCTTTCCGTGGCCACAGGTGGTCCTGTCACCTGCCACCTCCAGGGGACCAGCAGTGGTTAGCGGTTGGGTGTGAGGGTTCGTGGAACCCATGTGGCTTGTCGCTGACTGCAAAGCCCAGGCTGAATCAGAGCCCCGCCTCCCTGCTAATCTTCCCCTCCCCCACCCCCGGCGGACTCGCACCTGAGTGGGCCATCTGCACATATCATACAAACTAGGACAAACGAGAAAAGAGGCTAGAGAGAGTACAGAAAACCACCAGCACCCAGAACACAGCTTTTCTGCCTTCTGGAAAAATCTGGACGACAAATAACGTTTAAAACATCATATGTCCTAATGAAAAAAATTCTGTAGTGGAGGGAGGCACAAAACTGTCCTGGAATGAGTGTTGGGAGCCCATCACCTTGGAATCCTCCCTTCACCCTTTCCTCTCCCCGCCGCTTCTCTCGTCTGCACGGGGAACGTGGCCGGCTCTGGAATGCCCATTGTCCCCGCACCTGAGGGTACCGTGCTCCCTGCCTCACGAAAGACCGGCAGGGACACGACCTAGAACGTGCTCTGATCTCATCAGGAAGCGGAGCCCCATGGGGGCTACCGTGGTATCACTCGGCTTGAACAGATTCCAAGTCTTTCCTACAAAACACTATGATGTACGCCTTCCCATATATCAGGAGTTATTCTCATAACTTCTCTAAATTTCTTAGCCCAGATGAACAATCCGAGACAGAAAAGTTGTATATCTTGGCTCATACCACACTTGGACTCACACTCGCTTGGGATAAAAATCACTGAGAACCACCTTCTCTTCTTCCTTCCAGTTTAAAAGCTTCAAAAATGTTGAGTTCATCACACAAATTCTATAGGCCTTGGGATTACTAACCCGGATGCGGTCAGAATGGGTGGGAAATGGGGACAGTGGCGACATTAAATAAACATGTTACCAAATAAGCTGATTTTTACTTAAAAGATACTCCAAGGTACATTGTTTTACTTTAAAATACCCAAAGATACACTGCAGAAGCCTTGGAATGAATGAAACAAGTTCAAGTGAAAAATACAAACAGAAACCAAACAGCTCTCCAGCCTGATGGGGAGAACTTCCAAGATCCCAAAAGGTACCCTATTCTCCTGGCTTATCCGTCCTTGTCCTGCAGGATTCAGTTTGGTCGTCATTTCCTGTGGATGCAAGTTGGGGATGAAGCTGGCTACGGATGTGCATTTCCAAGTGCAACGCACACTGCCTTCCAACCACCTGTCTGCTGGTCTCTCTTCCACGCGGGCTCAGAAAGGCTAGCGAACCACCTTGCTGCCTGGCACACACACGTGCTTGATAATTATTTTTTTCAACAGATAAAATACTGCCAAACATTCCACAGATCTGTAACACTACTTCCCTCCTGACTCCTTGTAGTTCACTCAACTTGCCGGCAAAGCTAATGAGAATGGGGGGGACGGGGGGCTGTGTTTATACTGCTTCTGCTCTTCTCCAGGCTTGAGATCACAAATTATTGAGCGATGAAAGAGGACTCAGAGCAGACCTTGGAAGGTTTAGCAGGGGCTAAAAAAATTGTGATCCGCAATCCCAATGTCATCTTTCTTCTCCAGTTAAGAAACAAGAAATCCAGGCCAACCCCCTACGTTCTACTTCCCATGATGAGTACAGTCCTACCCCCTCCACCCCCCCACCAACCCCAAATTCATAACTCTTGAATATACACTGGCTGCTTTACCATTTGGTCTTTTAATAGAATCATTCAGTACTTTCTGAACTTTCAGCCAATATTAGAAGAAAAATTCCAGATTATTCTGTTCTTTGTGACTCTCTTGAACTGCATGAAAACTGAGGAAAGCCTGGGAAAGTCGGAGTGGAAGCTGGAAGGGACTGAGCCAGGCCTTTCAAATAATCTCTCCAGATCCCTTTAGATTCCTGGTTTCTATTGAGTTTAAACAGTTTTACGTCGTCTTGCAGTAGAGCGGCCAAGAACCATATCTCCCTAGCATGGACCTTTACCACGTTAGGGACACGCTGGGTTTATCTGTAGAACCATCAGTTTCTTCCTTTTTGTGGTGTTTCACCCAATGGGGAACAGCTACCTCACTAGACGCTGCCACTCCTGCTCCCTTTAACCCAGCCTCTACCCAGCAGCCAGCGGTATTTTTTAAAAAATGGAAATGGCTTGTGCCGTCCTCCAGTAAAACTGTGCAGCTGCTCCCCGCACTTCGGGTAAAATCCAAGTCCTTCCACGTGGTTGTTGAGGCCCAAGTGACTTGGCCTCCGGTCCTCCCTTCCACATCCTCCTCCCACTCTGCCCCGACCGCACTGGCCGGCCTTGAGCCCCCACCAAACTCTCCACCTTCACACACGCCATTCCCTGCCTGGAACAGTCTTCCTCCCAATTCTTACTTGGCTGGTCCTCCTTGGCCTTCTGGTCCCAGTCGAACACCAGAGACCACCTCACCTACTGCCAACGTCTCCTTCCAGGCACCTGGTCCTTTCCTTCCTCATACATAGTCTGTTCCTTCTACCCAACAGCAGGCTCCAGGAAGTCCGGGCCCATGGCTGGCTGGCCTTCCGCTGTTTTTCCACCAGCATGCACCTAAGGCCGACCACAGCGAGCGGCTCACAGGAGGCACATGATACAGACCTGCTGAATGGATCATGGGAGACCGTACAGGGGTAGTAACTGTGGGACGCGTCCAGAATGGAGTTCTCTGCCCGCCAACTCTTAGAGGTATCTACCACACATGGTTTGGGGAAGGTGGGTCTCTCTTCTTGTCGTTGTTTTCTCTACACGACTGCCAGCCAACCTCTTTGTGAAAGTTCACTTTGGTCCTATTTGGTCCATATCTCATTAGCAGTGGCCTTTTGTGGAGTAGAGAGGACCGGCGTTGGGGCACGTATGGCGCCTGAGCCTTCTAACACACACACAGTTGGCAAAGCTCTGTGCAGTTTGCTGCCTTGTTTGAAGCGGCCGGATGCCTTCGGAGATTAAGCAGACAGAAGTGCATTGATACGGGCTTGAGTTGGTCCTCACAGCCCTTTGGAGAAATTCCTTTGGATTTAGGCTGGATGTGTGATGTACTCGTTTTCAGAATCTGCCTCACTAAAAGTCATGTTCTCGGTTTCCTGGGTTTCTTTTTCTTACCCTGTTCCGTGTCCATCACACATGAAGCCGGCCTAACTGTCATGTCTCCGGCTAGCAGGTCTGAGTGTCATTGCCCCAGGCTTCCCACACACCTGCCCTCGGTCTCCTGGAGGGGAAGAAAGGAAGCCCGGATTCTCAGCTTTTCTGGTGTCTGGAAGAACATTTTCAGAACTGACGCCCTTGGGCACAGATCTCTGTTCTTAGCCTAACACAGGTGTTCTCTGTTTTCTGATGACACAGCCATGAGCATCGTTTTCACCCTATGAAAAAGACACTGCCCTTTCTTTCAAGGGCCCTGCCCCTGTTCCTGGCCTTCTGGTCTCTACTTGTGTGTACACACATCTTCTGGGTCACTCGCCTTTCCTTACTCGCCTTTTTCGCTTTTTCAATCATTAGTTACCATCTAGGAAGCTCACTCTGTATTCTCTCAGGCCTAAACCCTAGCTGGTCTTTCCACCATTGTAGGCACATCCCTGGCTTGTGCTTAAACACCTCTTCCTTCCACTCCCAGCCTGGTCGGTGGCTTGCAGATTGCAGGAGACCCCCGTAGCACTTCCGTCCTGCAGACATGGGAACGGGAGGTCGCAGACCTGTGTGCGTTTGTAGCTCCTGCTCCAGTGGCTGCTTTTTCTCGCTTGGTAATCCTCGACACCTCCCACTAGATGCACACGCACAGTTAATACTATTGGCACTCAGCGTATGTTGGATTTTTGAAACCATAAGCTTAACCATCTCCAGATCCTAGCCAATGACTTCTTTGTCAACCTCTGCACCAAGACTGGAAAAGGGTGGGTGGGAAAAAAAAGCCAGATGACTGGCCAGATCTTTTAACCTAAATAGTAAACACTGAATCTGCTTCACATTTACTTCTGACTCCAATCCCTCCACCCACTGAAGCCGGCACATACACAGGTAGCCCAGAGCGAGGACGTAAGAAAACCCAGGGCCCTCATGCAAGGCCTGGTGGTGAAACTGAGGCTATCTTCAGCACTGCAGGGTGAGGCTATCTTCAGCACTGCAGGGGTGAGGCTATGTTCAGCACTGCAGGGGTGAGGCTATCTTCAGCACTGCAACTCTCTCTGCTTGACTTATTTCACTCAGCATAATCTCTTCCAGTCCCGTCCATGTTGCTACAAAAGTTGGGTATCCATCCTTTCTGATGGAGGCATCATACTCCATGGTGTATGTGGACCACATCTTCCTTATCCATTCGTCCGTTGAAGGGCATCTTGGTTCTTTCCACAGTTTGGCTCATGCTTTGCGCCCACGGCGGGTCATCAGGGGCCCAGCGATGGCCCGAAGGAATCCCGGGGCACAAGCACTGCTGCTCAGCGCGCAGACAGACAGTGAGGGAACGAGGGGAAAACCAAATTCTAGTAACTTTGTGCAGAATTGCGTTGTGAGAGAGTGAACAGGTGAGGCCGTATTCATTGCATAAATGTGAGCAGAATGAAGTTCCTTTTTTTAAAATCAGTTGATGAACACGCAGTGTATTATTAGTTTCAGAGGTGGAGGTCAGGGGTTCCTGAGCTGCATGGAACAGCCGGTGCTCACTGTGTCACTGGCTGTCCCTGACGCCCATCAGCCTGTCACGCCACCCCCCCACCCATTTCCCCTCCAGCAACCCTCAGCTTGTTTCCTAGAGTCTCTTATGGTTTGTCTCCACCTCTGATTCCGTCTTTCTAATTTTTCTCTCCCTTTCCGTACGTTCATCTGTTCTGTTTCTTAAATTCCACATGAGTGAAATCATGTGTAATTGTCTTTCTCTGACTGACTTATTTCACTTAGCATAATACCCTCTAGTTCCGTCCACGTTGTTGCAAACGGTGAGATTTCATTGTTTTGCTGGCTGAGTAACTTAGGTCCATTGCATGTACACACCACATCTTTATCCATTTATCTGTCCATGGACATCAGGGCTCTCTCTGTAGTTTGGCTATTGTGGACATTGTTGCCATAAATATTGAGGTGCCTGTGCCCCTTCGAATCACTATGTTTGTATCCTTTGGAGAAATACGTAGTAGTGCAGTTGCTGGGTTGTAGGGTAGCTCTATTTTTAACTTTTTGAGGAACAGGGAATGAAGTTTTTGCCACTGAGTTATCTACATTTTCCCATCTAGATCATATCTCTTAGATACGAACTACTTTCTTCCCTTGTCTAGATCTGCAGCTGGGAAAAGAACAGACACTCATTCACACTAAGGTGTAAATGACTGATAACATTTATATCTCCAGGCATTTAAAGAGACTACCGTGCCAGATAGGCAGGTGAATAGAGTTGAGAGCTCAAAAAAAGAGTAGTGAAATGTTGGTAGAATCTAGGTACTGAGTATATGTGTTTTCATGGTAAATTTTTTAAAATTTTTGTTGTATGCTTGTAAATTTTCAAGGCCTTATTTCTTATTTTCTTTTATGATAAAGGGAGGAGGAAGGAGTATAGGTTTAAAAAAAAAATCTTTGTTCTTAAACAGCTTTCAGTCAGAAGAGGAGGTTAAGCACATGCACAAATAACTAGGTTCTAAATCTGGGGTAGGGATTTGATATAAGCCTGTTTTTCCTCTCTCTGTTCTTTTCCTTCTCCCAACCTAGGGCAAGGGTAGGGAAACTGGAGAAACTGGAAGGAGGCTGCAACTCTTTTTGGCTTTTATGCCTAGAAGTCCAGAGTCTTAGGAAAAGGAAATGCCCTGGAACAAACAGTCCTTCTCAGAAGAGCAGAGGCAGAGTGCTGACTCTTCTCCCTCAGATTAGGAAGAGGTCTGGAAATGGGGCCTCTTCTGGCCTGCTGGCGTGTGTTAGGAAGTAGTAAGTGCTCAGATTAGAAATCGCTGTGTGTGGTTTAGGAGACGATAACCCCCTCTCCTAAATTATTGACCAAACTAGGACCATTTTTTTTTTTTTTTTTTTTTATAATGAAAGGGAACGCTATTGACCATTACCCTTGGGCAATAAACATGAAGCGGGACTGTCCCAGGTAAACCGGGAACAGAGGCTGCCTCAGAAAAGACTGGAATGCCCTGAACAGGGCTCAGAGTGTTAAGCCACTGGGCCTGAAGGGGCCGACAAATAGGAGTGATGGACCGATGACCTGGTGGTAACCCAGGCGACAACTGATGGTGCCCTTCCCCTGCCCCCAAACTGTAGCACTGCCCCAGCCCTGTGGAGATGTGGCACAGCTGAGGCTGATGCTGTGGGGGCGGGGGGGCCTGCAAGCTGTCGAGATAAAGTGAGTATCACTCCTCTATTCCCTAAACCTGGAAAGGGAAAAGGGGAGAAGGGACAACTGGAATTTTTAGTCTTTGTAATTTTAGCCATTCCTGCGGGTGTAGAGTGGTAACTCATGTTGTTTTTGGCATTTCCTTGATGATGAAGGATGGTGAGCTTTGTTTGTTGAAAAACACTTTCCCTTATTTAACTGTTTTGGTGACTTTTTAAATTTTTTTTCCCAATGACCATATAAGTGCCCCTATTCTATTCTGCAGATCTATTGTTGATCCCTAAGCCAGGACCTCACTTTCTTGATTAATCTAGTTTTATAGTAAATCTTGAAGTCAGTAAATAATGTAAGTATTCTAAACTTGTTATTTTCCAAAATACTTCAGTTACCCTGGGTTCTTTGAATTTCTGTATTAGAGTTTGTCAATGAAAAAAGTCTCCTTAGATTATGATCAGGTTACAAGGGATCTGTGATTCATTTGGGGAGAATTAACATCTTTCCATATATTTAAACTTACTGAATTCTTCTTTCAGCAATGTTTTTTTGTTGTAAGGATAGAGTTCTTGTATGTCTTTGGCTAAATTTATTTTTAAATATTTTGGTTTTTTATATAATTATAAATTGTAAGCTATGTTTCTAGTTTAATTTTCTTTTAAAAGTTGAGATATATGGGGCACCTGGGTGGCTCAGTGGGTTAAAGGCTCTGCCTTTGGCTCAGGTCATGATCCCAGTGTCCTGGGATCGAGCCCCGAATCGGCTTTCTGCTCAGCGGGGGGGGCCCTTCTTCCTCCTCTCTCTCTGCCTGCCTCTTTGCCTACTTGTGATCTCCGTCTGTCAAATAAATAAATAAAATCTTTAAAAAAAATAAAATAAAATTGAGATGTAATTGACATGTAACATTGTAAAAGTTTAAGGTGTACAACATGTTGATTTGATATATTGATATATTGCAATATGATCGCCATTGTAGCCTCAGCTAATGCTTCTAATCACATCACATAATTGTCACTTGTTATTTTGTGGTGGGAATCGTTAAGATCTAGTTTCTTAGCAAGTTTTTTATTTTTTAGCAAGTTCTTTCATAATACAGTATTACAGTCTGTAATTGCTATACTGTCCATTAGAGCTCCAGGACTTATCTTCTAGGTGGAGCTCAATTTTCAATTGTTTGCTGCTTGTATATAAGAACCTTATTATTTTTGTCTGTTACCATGCATCATGAAACCCTGTTAAATTCACTTTTTTTTTTTTTTTTAAAGATTACTTATTTATTTATTTATTTGACAGACAGAGATCACAAGTAGGCAGAGAGGCAGGCAGAGAGAGAGGAAGGGAAGCAGGCTCCCTACTGAGCAGAGAGTCCGACATGGGGCTCGATCCCAGGACCTTGGGATCATGACCTGAGCCAAAGACAGAGGCTTTAACCCACTGAGCCACCCAGGCGCCCCAAATTCACTTATTATTCTAACAGTTGTAGGTTGCTTAGGATTTTTTTTTGTAAACAATTTTGTCATATGCAACTAGAGATCATTTTTACTTCTTCCTTTGCAAACTTGTGCCTTTTATCTCTTCTTTCTGTCTTATAGCAAAGGTTAGGACCTCCCGTAGAATCTGAAATAGAAGTCTTTACAGTGGAAATCCTTGCCTTGATCCCAGTTTTAGAAGGGAACATTCAATATTTCATCATTAAGTATGATGTTAATTGTTGGTGTTTGGGTTAATTGTATTTTTCAAGGAAGTGTCTGTTTTGCTTATATTATTCAATTTTTTGTCATAAAGTTTATAATACTCTCTTGCTATCCTTTTAATGTTTATACGATCTGTAAATCCTTCCTGATATAGGAAATTTGTGTTCCCTCTTCTTTCTGGATTTGATTACCTAGGGATTTATCAATTTTGTTGCCTTTCATTTTGTTAATTTATTCAATTGCTTTTTTATTTTGTTGATTTCCACTTTTGCCCTTATTGTTTCCTGACTTCTCCTTACTTTTGGTATACATTGCTCATTCTTTAGCTTTTTATTTTTTAAAGATTTTATTTATTTGTCAGAGAACACAAGCAGGGGGAGTGGCAGGTGGAGGCAGAGGGAGAAGCAGGCTCCTGAGCAATGAGCCCGGTGTGGGGTTCCATCCCAGGACCCTGGGATCATGACCTGAGCGGAAGGCAGACACTTAACCACCTGAGCCACCCAGGCATCCCTCTTTAGCTTTTTAAAGTGAAAATCTAAGTATTGATTTCGGAACATTCTTTTTTAAGTGTTTAAAGCTATAAATTTCTTTCTCTTCACTTTTTTCAGTAATCACATATTTTTTGATATGTTTCATTATCAGTTTAAAAGGTTTTCCAATTTTACTTATGATTTGTATTTTGATCCAGGTAGGTTATAGAAAAGTGTTGTTTAATTTCCAAATATTTGGCATTTTCCTAAGTGTCTTACTATTATTAATTTCTAGCTTAATTCCATGGTCAAAGAATATAATCTGCATAGCTTTAATCCTCTTTATTGAGATTTATTTTACGGCCATGCATAGAGTTTACCTTGGTGTGCATATTATACATAACAAAAATAATTGTATTCTCTATTGTTGGCTGTAATATTCTTAAATATCATTAGGTGAAGGTGATTGATAGTGTTCAAATTACGTTCCCACTGAGATTTTTTTTTGGTCTAGTTTTTTTGTCTAGTTTTTATTGATGTTACAATTGTGGATTTGTATTCTCTCTTCAATTCGTCCATTTTTGCTTTGTGTATTTTGAAATTCTTTTAATAAACACATAGGTATGTATGATTGTTATATCTTTTCTGAAGAATTGACACTTCTATCATTATGTCACCCTTTATCTGTGGTAATACTTTTAATTTCAAAGTCTCTTTCCTCTGATATTAATATTAGCCCCTCCAGTTTTATGACTAGTGTTTGCTTGGTTTATCTTCTCTCATGTATTGACTTTCAATCTGTTGGTTTCTTTATATATTTAAATGTGTCTTGCAGAAAACTTACACTTGGATCTTGATTTTCATGATTTTTTTTATAGTTTCCACTTTTAAATTGGAGTGTTTAGGCCATTAAAATATAATTATTCATAAATTTGAATTACAGGACGACAGTATTGTTCTCTCTTTGCTTCTGTTTTTTGTTTCTTTTTTCTTTCCTGCCTTATTCTGGATTGAGTATTTTTTAAAATTCTGTTTTTATTTATGAATTGGCTATGTAAGTATAGTTTTTTGCATTTTTTTAAGAGAAAGCATGTGGGGGGAGGGGCTAAGGGAGAGGGAGAGAGAGAATCCCAAGCAGGCTTCATGCCCAACCCCATGCAGGGTTCTTTCTCAGGACCCTGAGATCATGTCCTGAGCGGAAACCGAGAGTTGGACCCTGACCTGACTGAGCCACCCAGGTGCCTAGCTTTTTGCATTTTTAACTCGAAAGCTTAAAGATTACAATTACAGGTCTTAATGCTTTGTAATTTATTAAAATCTTTATTTTTTTTTCCTGTTCTTCAAATTGGATAATATCTGTTGATCTATTTTCTCAAGTTCATTGATGCTTTCCTTCATCACTTCTATTTTGCTTGTAAATCGGTATGTTTTTCATTTCAGATATTGTATATTTTGGTTTTATAATTTCAGTTTCTTTTTTTATAGTTTTTATTTACCTTCAGATTTCCTATCTCTTTGTTTACTATGAGACTTCAGTAATGAACATTTTCCTTTATCTCACCACGCGGTTATAGTAGCTGGTTTGAAATCTTTTTGTGCTAATTCTAGCCTGTGGATCATCACAGGGTTGCTTTTTGCTGATTATCTTTTTTCTTGAGATTGGATCACAAATTGCTGCTTGTTCCTACATCAAGTAATTTTGGATTTTAACTTGGATGATGTGAATGGTATATCCTGGAAACTGTTTCTGTTACATAATTCTCCAAAGAGTCGCTATTTTTGTTTTGAAAGACAATGTGGTTGGAATAAAATTTCAAGCTCCATTTCTGGACAACTCAAACCTCAGTTCAATTTTTGTATCTTTATTTTATTCATTTATTTTTAATGGAAGCCATGAGTATTTTTTTTTTTTTTAAAGGTTTTATTTATTTGACAGAGAGAGATCACAAGTAGGCAGAGAGGCAGGCAGAGAGAGAGGGGGAGGCAGGCTCCCCGCCGAGCAGAGAGCCCGATGCGGGGCTCGAGCCCAGGACCCTGAGATCACGACCCGAGCCGAAGGCAGAGGCTTAACCCACTGAGCCACTCAGGCGCCCCGCCATGAGTATTTTTAATGCATGAAAGCACTGACATTTCAGCTCAGTTGTAAAGGGATAGTCAATTCAAATAAGATAGGCTACTAGGCTAATCATTCGAAGGCAAACAAAAGTAGACCCTTAATCGCAAACCAAATGTTGTCAATCTACATTGTAGCAATGATCCATGAATAATAACGTAAATTAAATTAATTCAAAAAATTTATGTTATGCATTTTAAAAAGGGAGGTACACTGACATTATGTCAGGTTCCAAGGTTAATTTCTTAGGTTAGTGATACAGCAATTCAAGAAAGCATACCCATTTGTTTCTTGTTGATTTCTAATGTTTAAATGATATCAAAATTAAACAGATCTCTATATCAAGACATCAAATGATTTACTTAAAGTCCACATCTGAATTATATAACTCCTATAAAAGTGGAAATCTGTATCTTCAGTTATTACAAAGAGAGCATCCTAAGTCAACTGGCATATATATATTTGGTCCTTCGAAGGTTAGACAATTCATTGAGAACTTCCCTTCCCCACCCTTGCAGTCTCCAGGTCACTTTTCTGTCTTGTGGCTCTTTTGTGCTAGCCCCGGGAAGATGGCTAGGGGCAGGGGCGAGGCGTACTGCTCCATAAGGCTCAGGAGGTGGCTGTAGCTGTCTTGTTCGTGCTTTGTGAACACAGCTGGCAGGTTCAGCTCATCCTGTAGTGCCTTCACCCAGGCCATCTTCTCAGTCTCCTTTTGCCCATGATTTTCCAGAAGGATCTAGCGCTGCAGACAGATCTGGAGGAGTCTGCTGCAGCTAGCTATGTTTGTGGTCCTGGATGTCAGAGCCAATCTTGCCTGTCACACTGGGCTCCCCGAAGAGATCAAGGTAATCCTCCTGAATCTGAAAGAACTTCCCCATCTCCAGCAGGATCTTCTTGGCATTGGCATTTTTTTTAAGACTTTATTTATTTATTTATTGGACAGAGAAAGAGATCACAAGTAGGCAGAGAGGCAGGCAGCGGAGGGAGGGGGGAAGCAGGCTCCCTGCTGAGCAGAGAGCCCGATGGGGGGGGCTCGATCCCAGGACACTGAGATCATGACCTGAGCCGAAGGCAGAGGCTTAACCCAATGAGCCACCCGGGCGCCTGGCATTGGCATGTTTTTTTCTCCTCGTCATTACCTGTCATTTACATGACAGCAGCTATAGGAAGATAGAATGAGTAGAAGGCTGTCTTGGACTTGACAGTAGATTGTCCTTCTTTTCAATGAATCTGCCAAGATCCACATTGGCCCAGAGGGCTGTGATGAGGTGAGTACCTGAGCTTAAGTTATAATTCATTTTTGAAAGACACAACTAGGCATTACATCCAGACAAGGAGAGGTTCAACAAAAGATAAGATTTCATTTCACCCTACATGGTTTCTTGAATCTTTGAGGAAACCTTTTCCAGAAAAAAAATCTGTCAAATACCTCCGTTGTTTATCTGTCTAGAACTGGGTCCTATGACCCCCCCCCACAAACCAGTTGCTAAAAATCAGAAAATGATCATTAATGATAGTAACTAATCAGGATTTATTCCGTCCTGTGATGAGAAATTGATACCCACATTGCCAGCACACTGTAAGGAGGTAGTGTGTAAGACAGTCACTTAACATCTGCCACAAACCCCTACAGTATTCTTAATTCATGCATGATAAGGAGTAGAACATAATGTTAAAAAACTCTATCATATCAAATAAAAATGGTAAGATAATTCTTAAGTTATATGGTGTTTTCACTCTATACCCTTACCCTTATGTAGGCATCCAAATAGAATAATTGACGAAAAAATTAAATAGAAGTGGGAATATTTTAAGTACATTTTTTAACCGCATAGAGTGCAATGAGTACTACTATTTCTTGCAACTAGAGACTTCTGGCATTAACAATTTAAAATTATGCAGAATTTTCTATTTTATGCATAAATTTCTGATTCTTTTGCTGACCCAAATATAGTTGAAAATGTTATTTAAAAAAACACTGGATTCATCTAAATTTTGTTTTAATTCTAGTGTAGTTAACATGCAGTATGATATTAGTTTCAGGTGGACAATACAGTGATTCACCAATCCCAGTATTACTCAAAGCTCATCATGGTAAGTGTACTGTTAATCCCCTTCCCCTAGTTCACCCATCTTCCCTCTGGTAACCATCTGTTTGTTCTCTAGTTGAGAGTCTGTTTTTTGATTTGTCTCCTTTTTTTCCCCTTTGTTATTTGTTTTGTTTCTTAAATTCCTCATATGAGTGAAATCGTATAGTATTTGTCTTTCTCTGACTGGCTTGTTTCGCTTACCATTATATGTTCTAGGTGTATCCATGTTGATGGATATATATATACCATATATATATATACACACACCACATTTTCTTTATCCATTCATCTATTCATGGACACCTGGGCTGCTTTCATAATGTGGCTGTTATAAATAATGCTGCATTAAACATAGGGGTACATATATCTTTTTGGATTAGTGTTTCCCTTCTTTGTATGAATACCCAGTAGTGTGATTACTGGATCATATGGTAGTTCTGTATTTAATTTTTGAGAGACCTCCATATAGTCCACCGTAGTGCCTGCACCAGTTTGCTTTCCCACCAACAGTGCACGAGTGACCCTTTTTCTCCACATTCTTGCCAATACTTGTTTCTTTTGTTTCTTATTTTAGCCGTTCTTACAGGCGTGCGGCGGCATCAGTGTGGTTTGATTTGCGCCTCCCTGATGCTGAGTGGTGTTGAGCATCTTTTCAGGTGCCTGTCGGCCGGCTGGATGCCTTCTTTGCAGAATTATCTGCTCATGTTTTCTGTCCATTGTTAAGTGGATTATTTGGGTTTTCGGTGGTGTGATCTTTTTGTCTTGTGACGAGAACTTTTGAGATCTCTTAGCAACTTTCAAATATACAACACAATATAGTCATAATACTGCATTGTTAACGATAGTCAACACTGCATTGCATCTCTAGGACTTGTTTATCTTTTTTTTTCTTATTTTTAAAGATTTTTTATTTATTTGTTTGACAGACAGAGATCACAAGTAGGCGGAGAGGCAGGCAGAGAGAGAGGAGGAAGCAGGGTCCCCGCTGAGCAGAGAGCCCGATGCGGGGCTCCATCCCAGGACCCTGAGATCATGACCTGAGCCGAAGGCAGAGGCTTAACCCACTGAGCCACCCAGGCGCCTGGACTTATTTATCTTATAACTTCAAGTTCATATTTTTTAGAAACCTTCACCGATTTTGCTCACCCCATTCACCCACTCATCTATTAACGGACACTCAGGTAGTTCCCGTCTCTTGGCTACCGTAATGTTGCAGAACACGGGAGTGCTGATATCTTCTTGAGATAGCGATTTTGTTTACTTCATAGAAATACCCAGAAGTGGAACTGGTGTGTCCTATGGTAGTTCTATTTTTAACTTTTTGAGAAAGCTCCATACCATTTTCCATAGGGTTTGCACCAATTTACATTCCCACCAACAATGCACAAGGGTTCTCTTTTTCACATCCTCACCAACACTTGTTATTTTGTGCTTTTTTGATAATAACTATTCTACCAGGTATGACATAGTAACTTATTGTCATTTCGATACGCACTTCCTTGATGTGAGTGGTGTTGAGCTCCTTTTCATGTATCTGTTGGCTATTTGTATAAGATTTTATTTTTAAGTAACTTTTACACCCAACATGGAGCCAAACCTATAGCTCTAAGATCACGAGTTGCGTGCTCTACTGACTGAGCCAGCCAGGCACCCCTGTGTTGGCTATCTGTATGTCTTTGGGAGAATGTCTATTCAGTTCCTCTCTGCTCATTTTAAAACTCCGATTGTTAGTGTTTTGTTGGCTACTGAGTTGTACGAATTCTTTATATATCTCGGATATTAACCCATTGTCTTACAGGTGGTTTGCATACATTTTCTTTCATTCCATAGGTTGTCTTTTAATTTTGTTGATGTAGAGAAGATTTTTAGTTTGATGCAGACCCATTGTTTATTTTTGCTTTTGGTGTCAAATCCAAAAAATCATTGCCAAGATTAATGTCAAGGAGACTACCCCCTGTGTTTTCTTTGAGGATATTTATGGTTTCAGGTCTTAATAAGTTCAAATCTTTTATTCATTTTTTCTGTGTGATATACAGAATTTATTGATTTTTCTGTATGATATAAAATGGGGTCCAGTTTCATTCTTTTGCACATGGCTATCCAATTTTCCCAATGCCCTCTATTGAAGAGACTGCCCCATTATATATTCCTGGCTCCTTTGTCATATGTAATTGATCATATATGCATTATTTCTGAGCTATTTTGTTCACTGATCTATATGCTGTTTTCATGTCAATATATACTGTCTCACTTCCTATAGTCTTGTAATATAGTTTGAAATCAGGAAGTGTGATGCCTCTCTAGCTTTGTTCTTTCTCAAAACTGCTTAGGCTGTTTAGGGTCTTTGTAGTTCCATACTCGTTTTAGGATTATTCTATTACTGTGAAAAAGGCCACTGGAATTTTGTTAGAGATTGTGTTGAATCTGGAGATTTCTTTGGGTTGCATGGGCATTTTAACAATATTAATTTTTACATGGTGCCTGGCTGGCTCAGTCAGTCAGTGGAGCATGCAACTCTTGATTTCAAGGTTGTGAGTTTGAGCCCCACGTTGGATGTAGAGATTACTTTAACACAAAACCTTAAAAAATTAACTCTTCCAACATGTGAACATGGAATATCTTGCCATTTATTTGCGTCATCTGTTTCCATCAAAAGCGTCTTATAGTGTTCATTGTCCAGGTCTTTCACCTCCTTGGTTAGATTTATTCCTAGATATATATATATGTATATAGATATATATATATATATCTATATCTATATATATATATATTTTTTTTTTTTTTAGTTTTTTTTTTGTTTGTTTGTTTGTTTCGTTTTGTTTTTGTTTTTGTAATCTCTACACCCAGTGTGCGGCTCAGACTCACAACCCTGAGATCAAGAGCTACATAATTTACTGACTGAGCCAGTCAGGTACCCCTAGTTATTTTATTCATTTTGATGCTAATATAAACAGAATTGCTTTTTAAATTTATCTTTCTCGTAGTTCATTATTTGTGTATAGAGATGCCACAAATTTCTGTATATTGACCATATATCCTGCAGCTTTACCACATACGTTTATTCATTCTAACAGGTTTTTTGTGGATACATTCCGGTTTCTACAGACGGTGTCATGTCAGCCGCAGATAGTGGCAGTTCTACCTCCTTTCCAATGTAGATGACTTGCCTTATTGCTGTGGCTGGAATTTCTAATACTGTGATGAATGAGAGTGGCAAGATTGTGCGTCTTCATCTTGATTGATTTGTGGATGTTGAACCATTCTTGCATCCCTGAAAGAAATCCCATTTGATCATAGTATATGATCTGTTTAATGTATTGTTGAATTTGGTTTGCTCTGTTTTGTCAAGGATCTTTGCTATGTTCATCAGGGATATTAAGCTATATTTTTCTTTCCCTGTAATGTCTGGTTTTGGGATCAGGGTAATGCTGGCCTCATATAATGAGTTTGGAAGTATTCTCTTCTATTTTTTGGAAGGCTTTGAGAAGAATTGGTATTCCTTAAGTGTTTGGTAGACTCACTCATGAAACCTTCTGGTCCTGGCCTTTTGTTTATTGAATTAGTGATCAAATACCTCTTAATATACTTACTAGTAGTTTGTCAGTTCAGATTCTCTGTATCTTCATGATTCAGTCTTGTACGTTGTGTGTTTCTAGGAAGGTATCCATCTCTTCTAGGTCGTCTAATTTGTTGGGATATAATTGTTTATTGCAGTTTCTTATCCTTTTTATTTCTGTGATATCAGTTGTAATGTATCCTCTTTCTTTTCTAATTTTATTTCTTTGACTCCTTTTTTTCTTGGTGAGTCTAGCTAAAGATTTATTTATTTGTTATTAAAAAAACCCCACTCTTAGTTTCACTGATCTTTTCTATTGTCTTCTTAGTTGCTGATTAACTTATTTCCATTCTGATGGAACTTGCTATTTTCTTCTTTTACTAACTTTCAACTTTGTTCTCCCCCACCCCCAAGTTTCTTGAGGTATAAAGTTAGGTTGTTTGAGCTTTTTCTTGTTTCTTAATATAGGTGTTTTCAGTACAAACTTCCCACTTGGCACTGCTTTTGCTGCATCCTTTAAGTTTTGGTATTTTGTAGTTCCATTTTCATTTGCCTCAAGATACTTTGCTTCTTTTGATAAATTTCACTGCCATGTCTTCAAGTTCGCTGACCTATGCTTCCACTTCATTGGTCTTCTTTTGAACCCTTCTATTAAATTTTCATTTTAGTTATTGTATTCTCAGCTCTGATTTTTGTTTGGCATTTCCTTATATTTTTCTATCTATTTTTTGAATTCTCACTTTGTGCTTGCATTGATCTCCTGACCTTAGTGAACATCTTTATGACTGTTATTTTGAACTCTTACCCCATTTCACTAAGGTCTTTTTCTGGGGTTTTATCTTATTCTTTCATTTGGAACATATTCCTGTTTCTTCATTTCTTTAACTCTCTGTGTTGGCTTCTGGGCATTAGATAAAACAGTCACTTCTCCTAGTCTTCAGAGAGTGGCCTTGCATAGGAGATGAAACTCCTCATTCAACGCTCCCCTAGCTCTTTGTTGTCTTTCAAACCTATGTGGTTGTCCAGTCAGCTTTCTTCATCCTTTGTGGCTCCTAGTAGTTGAGGGTGTGTTAAGACCTGTCAGTGTCCCAAAGGGGAGGATCTCAATCATCACCTAGATGATGCTGGTGGGGCAGAAGGGAAGAAAAGGACTATCTTGCTGTTTTGGCCACCGACTGGTGTGTGAGTGGTGTCAGGACAGGACGTCTGATGGAATTCCGCCCCAGCCATGGGCTGTCTTGATGATCTTGTAGCTTCAGCAGGTGATAAGCATCTCCCAGCCCTGTGGACTAGAAGCCTGCATCCTGAAGAATTCATTCTTCTATCAGTGCCCCAAAGGCATTCTGCCAACACCTGTTCCCCTGTGCAGATCATCTGCAACTTAGAGGGTTTCCGCTGTGTGACCACCCCCGCTGCAGGGCCCCTATGACTTGTGCATATCCTTGCCCTCTGTTGCCGACTGGCTGTACCCAGCTTGTACTCTGGAGAGTTGCTTCCTGCTTGCCCAGGGATCGAAGAGCAGCTTTGGCCTGGGTAAACCAACAAACGCTTCTGTTGTGGGTGGGCTAAGTTCTCCAAGAAGGTCTGACCCCTAGCATTGGGGAGGGGGACTGTTTCCAAGTTTGTCTTTCCTTGAGTACTCTCCCTTTGCTCAGGGTAATCAACTTTCTTTATATCTTATAGGCACTCATTGGAGTTTAATAATTCTTTATATTAAACTTACCCTGTTCAATCCACTGTATCAAGGAGTGGCAATACTAATGTTTTAGCAAGAAAGAGCTGCTTTTCCAATGACGGAATATCAGAGAGGAACTTATAGAATGAGGTAGGAATAAATAAGCCCGTTTCTTCATTTGGAACTTTTTTTCTTACATAATTTTGACTTCAGGGTTTTGAAATTTGACATTTTTGTGTCATAAGCTAGACTATCAAATCAGTACCAAGAGAAATTCTACCTCTCCTGTGTAGCACGAGACTTAGGAAGGGGCAACAGAAATCTGAAGGAGGGCCCCACTGAAAAGGTCAGCTGCGATTTCAGGTTAGTGCCGATGTCATGGCAGGACTTCAGATTACTGACATTGTGTGACAGGCCGATGCCTACACTACAGGAAAAGTAGTATCGTTGGGCCTGAAGACGTGCTTAGCATGTTCAAACTTAAAGCCTGTCTAGAAGAAAGTGAGCAGGAAGAAAAAAACAACCCGTATCATAACTGTGGGGATGATATAAAAATAGTGGGGACAATATTAACTCCTAATGATGTAGTTAATGAGTAAACATGACAGAGCTTTGAATTCTGGGATTGTTATTACATAAATTCATGTTAATCTTTCTGTGATGATAATAAAAACTGTGCAAATGGTTGGTATCGGGACAACTCAGGGAACTTATATAGATGCAGACTGCTAGCCTTCATGGTGGTGTCTCAGCAGTGGGCATTTTAAAAAAAGATTTATTTATTTGAGAGAGAGAGAGAGAACGAGAGCGAGCACACATGAGTTGAGGGAGACGCAGAGGGAGAAAATCCCAAGAAGACTCCCGGTTGAGTGCAGAGCCCAGTGTGGGGCTGGATCTCATGACCATGAGATCGTTACCTGAGCTGAAATCACGAGTCGGACGCTTAACTGACTGACCCACCCAGGTGCCCCAGCAATGGGCATTTTTAACAAGTACTCCTGTGATTCTGATGCACGGTATTTTTGAGAAGCTGTGATTTAGTGTCTGAATGAGCTTCCATAAGAAAAGTGAAATTTTGTTTGGAAATAATAATAAGAAAATTGTTCATGTGTTCCTGATCTTAAACGGTCTTTATCATTTTATCCCATGCTTCATCCCAGAGTTAAGGCAACAAGGAATACCTTGTCCCCAGTACACTATTTCTGTGTGGAACTGTCCTTCACATCTGTCTGGTCATTTTACACTTTGCTGGGAACAGAGAAGTTCTTTGAGGCTGAAGTTCTTCCTTTTTCTTGCCAGTAATAAGGTGAATAAGACTCATGCTCTTCTAAAGGGAAAAAAAAAAAATCCAACCTAATAGAATAAAGCCAGTAATGTGGAAAATTACAGACAAGTAAATTTGGAACCATTTAAGAATAAAAAGTCAACATTCTCCTGTATCCAGGAAAAAAAAATCCTATATCTTGGTAAAAGATACTTAAAATATAAGCTTAAGGTAGTGATCATATTAGGAACATCTATGATCTTAACTTTTACACTCAGAAGAGACTGTAGATCGGGTATCAACAACAATAATAGGAAAACTGGGGTGTACCAGGCTGGTTTCTCTGATTTCTCTTTTGTATGCCTCACAGGCCCTCACTCCTCACTTTAACAGATTCTTAGGGGTTGATCTATGCTTGCTAATCAAGTTTGGAAACAGGTTGTGCAAAACAAAACCAAAAACGTTCCCCTTCAGCACAGGGAAAAATGTTTGGTTTCGACAGTGTCTCTCGGAAAACTTCAGACGCTTTCACTGTGGAACCTCCCTGCACTCTTCGGGGCTGAGCAGCTACCACGAGGAACGAGGAACGAAACAGCGGGGAAAGCCCTGAGTCAACCTGCGTGTAGCAACGCGCCCGGAACTTCTCAAGCAGCCCAGGAAGTTGGACGCGTCCCAGTTCTGTGGCAGGGCTTTGTCGTTCCTTAGAACTTCACAGCTTTCCTGAGTACCAGCGTGGGGACTATTTTAAGGCCTTCCCCACCCAGCACTTCTGATGGGACCTGGTAAAACAGACCGTTATCGACTGCGGTCAAACATCCTTGAAGTCTTGACCAACAACATGCTCAGGGTCAATTTGCTTATGATCTTGGCCGAAGATATTGTTGGGAAGAAAAATGATGACTTCTACTGTAGACGACTGCTTGTTTTTGTTGCCGCTGTTGTTTTTAAAGATTTTATTTATTTGAGAGAGAGAGCACAAGCAAGAGGGAGTGGCAGAAAGAGAGAGAGGGAGGAGGAGACTCCCCGCTGAGCAGGGAGCCCGATGTGGAGCTGATTTCCAGGACCCTGGGATCATGACCTGAGCCGAGACACTTAACCGACTGAGGCACCCAGGCGCCCCTTGATGATGGTTTTTCATAGTGGAAAGGGAATGCAAAATAGAAAAGAGATAGAGAACAGACCTGCTGTTGAGCTAAAGGCATTTAAAAATTATGATAAAAATTATGTTAGTGGTTTCTTGTCAAGCAAAGGTCAAGTCCTGCTACAGTAAATATCACATCTCCTAAGAATTAGTTTTCAGAGTTGCACTGGATACCTCCCTCATTTCATGTAACGACAGAAAAACATTTCAGTGTAGCAAAGAGACGGTGTCCTAGGCATGTTCTGTGATTCGGGGCTCTTGTTTCATGGCAAGCAGCAGCATCTACTACTCTGAGGGTCATTTACTTTGACATTTGTAAATTAGAAAAGTGATTGAAAAGGACTTGCAAAGTGTCCCCAGTCAAATTCTTCAGGAGAATTATTTTGGAGATAGTTGGGAATGTGGGCAGCCCCAGAATCCCCCCGAGGAATTTCACTGGGAGTAGCTGAAGACATTTACTGGCTGACTCCCACATGGTCTGGTGGAAGGAGTCAGTATCAACAAGACACAGTTCATTACCAACTACCGGTGATCTGGGGCTCCTGTGTTGGTCTAAGTCTGAATAAATGTCAGAAGCGCTCTTTTTCTCTATCTCAAATGACCATGTGGTGTGGCTGCTGAGCACTGCCACTGGTTCCACTGAGTCCCTGGGAAACGGGACCTCTGGTTGTAGAAGCTTTTGACAACATTCCTGGAACACAGAGGTGCTGTCTTCCTGTATCCATGGGAGTCAGCATCTAGCCTCTAAGAAGGAAAGAACAGCTTTGGTTGATTGCTCACAAGAAATGTCTGGGTGGCCTGTTGGTTCTAAGCTCATCAAAACACATCCGTATTCGGGACCAACACTACAGTTTTGAAGTTCTTAACCAGAAGATACAGTTCATTAAGTAATTAAAATGTGTGAGGGGAGAAAAGGGCATCTGGTCTCTCATGTAAGTTTTACTCGTCAGTTCTCTGTAGTGCTTGAAGACCGCATTGGCAGAGGCGGCCACCAGCCATGGGTCAAGCATATGTGAAAACAAACTAAAGCAAAGCCCAGGATGCGCCACCACCTGCTGTAAGGGTGAGGCTGCTGTCCTCTCTGGCGGCCATCAGCATAGGCTGGCCATTGGCCCCAGCCTTCTCCCACCTCCTAGTCTGTTTGAATAGACTTACAACTTGGGCTCTAGAGTACCCTCCAAAAAGTCATTATTGGGAAGGAAAATCATAGTCTTAGATGCACTGTGCAAATGTCAGGTTGATAGTGCACAATCAGTCTTCAGATATTAAGAAGGCTGTTTTTAACGGTTGATAGGCTTGACAATTTAGGAAAACTTTTTAAGATTTTATTTATTTATTTGACACACAGAGAGAGAAAGCACAAGTAGACAGAGAGGGGGAAGCAGGCTCTCCGCTGAGCAGAGAGCCCAATGTGGGGCTCGATCCCAGGACCCTGAGATCATGACCTGAGCCAAAGTCAGAGGCTTAACCCACTGAGCCCCCCAGGTGCCCAGAAAAACTTTTTAAAAAGCATCATTAAAACATAAAGTCTTAAGAAAAAACAGGAGGGTGATGGGGGGAGCACTTGGGTGGCTCAGTTAAGTGTCTGCCTTTGGCTCAGGTCATGATCCTGGAGTCCCAGGACTCCCAGGGAGTCTGCTTCTCGCTCTGACCCTCCCCCCTCTTGTGTCCTCTCTCTCTCTCTCTCTCAAATAAATGAATAAAATATTTTAAAAAAGCATCATTAAAACAGCCTCATAGTTTAGCTCTTAAAATAGGTTACATTTAGCCCAAATCCCACGCAGAAGGACAGCATGAGTTTACTTCTGATTGGTTTGGTTTCTGACTTTCCTCTTATACAGGTTGGAGAGCTGTTGTCCTTGTTAGTAACATGGAGCTTTATCTCCCCAGCATGGTGATAATGCCATGAAACACTAGGAAATGATGTGATAGCCGTGTTTCACAAAATCTTCCTGGGCAAGGTGTAGTGTTCCAGTTGGTTGTAGAGGAAAGTGGTGATGACTGACAGCAGTGGAAACAGGGATTCCCCATTACAAATTTTAACATGAGCGCAGAAGCTCTGCTCATATGTGTATACATAAGACCGACAAGCCAAGGGTTGAAGAAAAAAACAGAAGTCTCCACGCTCAATGTGACTATCTTTGGAATTCTTCATTTCATTAAGGTTTTCACGAAATACAAAGCTCAAACACAATTGTCTACGTCCACCACAAAACAGAATCAGATAAGTGGTTAGCACACAAACAATGATCTTTTTCATTTATAAAATATAAATAACAATGTTCAAGGTTTTACAGTTTTCTCCTGTGTGTGTGTGTGTGTGTGTGTGTTTAAGGCTTTATGTTGCAGACCCTTCATGATACAAGTGAGTACTTGTAGCTGTCGTCAGGACACACCGCCCACAAGCAAGGAAGGCCACTGTGGATACATTCCTGAGCGTTACACACACTCATCTGCGTTGCCTCCGCCTGTTAAGAACTAAACAATCAGACGCCCTCCAATCAGTGCTCACAGTTTCATTGATTTTCCTTCTACTAGAAAGTGAGACTAGAAAGGGGTAAGTTCCCAGCAGCATTCGAGCTCTCAGATCAGTCGTGGAAGGCGAGAAGGAAAGACAGCTTTTTCCTGGATAGAATTTTTTTCCTTTTATCCAGAAAACCCCCAATGACCCATACAATTTAAACAGTGGTTTGTACTAAGACAGTTTTCAGATTAAATAGTGTTGAGAGAAAGGGTGATCTTTTGGTTGGGTCTTTTCGACGAGGTTAAAGTGGAGAGGTTAACGCCGGGAAAACCCCACTCACAGCACAGCCCGCAGCAGGAGCTGTCTCGCTCTCGAGGTCTGGGGGCAGAGCCAAGGCCCCCGCCTTGGGGATGAAATCCGAGGGGAGGCTCTCCAGCAGACACTTGACTTGCTCCTGGCCCAGCTTGATCTTGTCGTCCAGCTCGCGCTGCTCGATGAGGAGTGTCGACTTCATCTTCACAAAATGCTGGTAGTCCTGGAGTTGCTCCTCGGAGAGGTAGTTGGCCAGGATGTCCAACACCACACGTTCCCTTCGGTCCAGGTTCTCCTTGAGCTCCCGGGCATCCTCGTGCTGTCCGGCCAGGACCTTCCTCTTCTCACTCAGAGAGCTCTGCCAGGGCAAAGCAAACGGGTCAGCAGAGGGCGAGGTGGGGGAGGGAAGCTGTCTGCAGAGACCCCTTTCCCGGGACTGTGAAACGTCCGGGTTTCCGTGCCAGTTGCCGCTCTAGAGTCGGGAGACTTTGAAAATCAGTTTCATACCTTCTGTTGCGTGCATACCGATCTCAACTTGTCCAGTCATACAGCCGCTTTAAGAGACAGGACAATAAACTGGCGGGGGAAAAGCTTGACTTGGGGCTTCTAGATTTAAAAGGACAATCAGTGACTCCACTGACATGAATACTTAGGGGTCACAGGTACCCGGATGAGGGGTCACAAGCACAGAGATACAAAGCAGGATGGTGGTTGACAGCTGGGGGGCAGGGGTGAATGGAGCTGTTTCATGGACACAAAGTTTCAGTTTTGCAAGAACAATTCTAGAGCTCAGTTGCACAGCAACGTGAATATACCTAACACTGCTGAACGAACACTTCAAAATGGCTAAGAAGGCACGTTTTAGGTTGTGTGTAGTTTACCATGATAAAAAACTGAAGGGGGTTAAAAAAGGACCAATCTTCAAGCTACCTTGAGTATAAGTATTTGCATTTATAGCGGTTCGCAAAGTGTAGACACGGGCAGCAGCATATCTGGAGAATTTGTTACAAATGCACATTTTCAGGCCCTGATCCACCTACTACACCTAAAGGTTGGGACCCAGAAAGCTGTTTCAGCCTCCCGGGGGACGGATTCTTCTGCAGCTGGAGACTGAGGACCTCTGCCCTGAGCCACAAATAACACTGAGAATGTCCCCTTTCCCATATCTAAAGAAATCTGTTTCTAGTTTTCAGTCCTCTGAGTCAAACATGAGAGGAGTTCTATTTAACAATGATTTCATATTCTGAGCATTTCTTATATAAACCCAGGGGGAAGGTAGCATGTTATCTTTAGGGCTAATTTACTTTATAATAATCTTTAACGTGGATTTTTTTTAAAAGATTTTATTTATTTATTCGACAGAGATCACAAGCAGGCAGAGAGGCAGGCAGAGAGAGAGGAGGGGAAGCAGGCTCCCTGCTGAGCAGAGAGCCCGATGCAGGGGTGGATCCTAGGACCCTGAGCCGAAGGCAGAGGCTTTAACCCACTGAGCCACCCAGGCGCCCTAGACTTTTTCTGTTTGGAAAAAAGACCTCTTCCTTTTCATGTAATGTGTAGGAGAAATAAATGGGAAGTCCCTAGTGGCTCTGAACGAGAGAGCTGTAGATAGGAGACGGAGCAAGACAGCAAAGAAGCGTCCTGATGGCTGGGGTGCTTGTCAACTTCTGGTGTAAATATTCAGGTACAGTAGTCACAGCCCTGTTGATGGTCTCACTTCTCTTGGTATGTTCCCTGGGGGCAGGGATCTGCTTTGCTCCCAGTCGCATCCCATGAGCCCACTGGCGTACATTAGACACCCAGCATTTGCCGTAAAGCAATGGGGTGAGCGGGTGGGGGCGCCTGGGTGGCTCAGTCGGTGAAGCGGCTGCCTTCTGCTCAGGTCATGATCTCAGGACCCTGGGATCGAGTCCCGTGTCAAGCTCGCAGCTCAGCGGGGAGCCTGCTTCTCCTCTGCCTCTGCCCCTCTCCTTGCTTGTGCTCTCTCTCCCTCAAATAAATACATAAGATCTTTAAAAAAGATGAGTAGGTGAGGAATGCTCTGTAGCTAAGGAGTTAGCATGCGGCAGGACCCCTCACATCTGGGCTCTGTCACTTGCTGGCCTGTTGTGAGGACTCAGGAGCCAGAGATGAAGCACGTAAGCCCGCCGTGCTGGGCAAAGACGCAGGCCCTGGACATCACCCGGTGTCGCCGCCACTCTTACACCTGCCCGCTCCCTCCAGCAGGGGGCGCACTGGGGACACCTGGGTGCACCTTCACCGAGGGCCTGTGGCCCCGCAAAACACTGGCAGGTTCCCCGGACCTGGAGCCCTCCTTCCCGCGCCCTCTCCTGTGTCCCAGTGGTTCTCTGTCCCCCTCTCTTTCTCTAATATCAGCCCCCACCATGCTGTTGTCTCTTCCTTTTCCTGGGATAGAAAGAAGGAGAGACACCCTGGCCCCTGTGCTTTTACTTTCCTAAGCATTCCCTGAGCCCCAAGTGCCAGCCTTCCCTTTCGGCGTGCAAGACGCCTCCTTCTGTGTTTCCTGGTAACCTGTACTCGGGCTCTCTCTCCGCCCCCGGGACTGTAATCTTCTCCAGGGAAGGGCTCTGTTTAATGGCACCCGTCTGTGTGCACGGCTTCCCGGGGAAAAACGGGGGGCCCTGAAGCCCCGCGCCACCTACCCTTTCCTCGCGGCTGGCATCCTCGCCGAGGCCACTCAGGACGTTCTCCACGCGGGCCAGGCGCCCCGAGAGGGACAGCAGCAGGTTGACCACCTTGTCCAAGTCCCCGATGAACATCTTGTACTTGTCAAACTCGTTGGGCTTGCAGAGCTCCCGGATCAAAGCCTCCACCTCTTCCCCCAAGGCATTATTGAGCTTGATGTCCATCAGGAGACTCCCTTTCGCTTCCCGGAGGGTCTCAAGCTTGTGGGTGAGGCTCCCAATGAGCTCGGCCTGTAATGACAGAGGGGACAACAGCGAAGCTTGGTCAGTGGCGTTGCCAGTGGAGGGAGGACTGACCTCTCCCCGCCACATCTTGTCTTCAGGGCTCAGCTGAAGGTCCCCTAATCTGTAGGGACCGCCCCCAACGTTAGGCCACAATATTTCTTCCTTTCCCTGAATGTCTGCCTTTCTCTGAATCTTTCCCTTGACTACAGTCACCTCGTAACGTGTCCCAGTCGTCATGCCACATATGCCGCTGCCTTCCCAATGGGCTTGTTAACTCGGTTTTGAAAGGCTTTTCAAGACGTGCTCTTTTGATCCTGACAAATAGGCAAATAGGGTAAATATTTCTTGTTTTCCAGGTAAAGAAGCCAAGAGTTGAAGGAATTAAGGGACTTGCCCCAGGTCAGAGAGCTGAGCGGACTACGAACGTTAGTTACCATCGACGAGAGCAGTTACTGTGTGTCAGGAACCACACGCGGATCATCTCCCACAGTCGCCCCAACAGTGGTGCTGGAGGTACTATTTTATCCACAAGTGCAAGCAGAAGAAACACACTTAGGTGAGGGGATGGGCCAGATGCACGTACCATCAAGGGGCTTCCCTGAACTCAAGCCAGCCTGCTTTAACAGTGATCTTGTATGTCTGCCCTTGTGAATATTCACTGGGACCTTTATCAGAAGTCAGCCCCATGATCTTTCCACTGCACTGTCTTCAGTTGCCTGAGCTGTATAATTTGCCATCTTTATTGCACATTTCTATCCATGCAGAACAATTCAGCAAACATCTGATATATTTAATTGAAGGAATGAAGTACAGGTCTTAGTGGTTTCAAGTTTGACGACATTTCTTTTTTTTTTTTTTTTTTAAGATTTTATTTATTTGATAGAGAGAGAGAAAACTCACAAGTAGGCAGAGAGGCAGGCAGAGAAAGGGCGAAGCAGGCTCCCCACTGAGCAGAGAGCCCGATGCCAGGCTCGATCCCAGGACCCTGAGATCCTGATCTGAGCTGAAGGCAGAGGCTTAACCCATTGAGCCACCCAGGCGCCCCATGTTTGACGACATTTCTATTAAATGTCTACTACTTTGCTACAAGAAAAATTAAACTTTGTGATTTTTTAAATTAGGCTTTTGTTTTTCTCTTAGCCTAAGGTAGCCAGATGGAGAAAGAACATAATCTTTTTTTGGTTAAAACCTATTTCTTTAGTGACGCCTGGGTGGCTCAGTTGGTTAAGCATCTGCCTTCGGCTCAGGTCATGATCCCAGGTCCTGAGATTGAGACATGCATCAGGCTCCTTGCTCAGCAGGGAGCCTGCTTCTCCCTCTGCCTGCCGTTGCCCCTACTTGTGCTCTCTCTCTGACAAATAAATAAATAAAATCTTAAAAAAAAAACAAACCCTATTTCTTTAACCACTAAAATGGTTCTAGCTCAAAAAAAATTTTTTATGCATTTATATAAAACCAAGCCATGTGGCATCAGTTGGAAACTTGGTAAAAAATAATCACAGGTTTTTGATGTTCAAGTAAGTCTTCATTTTTAGAGGAAGAAAAAGAAGTAGAAAAAGAGAAAACATTTGGACTAATAGAATGTAAGGGTTCTGAGGACTTTCTGTACTATTTCTATAACATCACCCGAAAATGCAATAATCACAATGATAAGGGCGAAATATTTATTTCTCCATGATGCACCCATCTTGAAGCTGGGCCATGGGGACACTCCAATCTTCCGGTCTGAGTAAAGTTCATAATGTCCTTGAAATGTCCAAATTCTGGCTTGCATGGTGACAACTTGTCTCTCGACTTGCCTAATCCCAAAGGCTAAAGGGTGACTAAAATATCCCCATCTGCTGCACTAACTCCTCGTAGCTTATCATCTCCAGCTTTCCTGTTTGGTTAAGACAAAGTCAGTCAAGGATAATTTTAGTCATGGAAAAAGCCGTGCAGTCTATATTACTCCCCAGTGGAGGAGTCTGAACCCAGAAAAGTGCAGGTGGGAGAGAATATTGTTTCATTTTCCTTATGTTCTCCTGGAAAACTTACTTTCCAAAAAAAACCCCTACCAGTGCTGACTGGCGGCTCTGGTATTTGCCTGCCGCACAGCCAGCGAAGGAGCTTGGGCAGAACACCCAGCAGAGTGTGCTGATCCCGCACAGTGAGGCCGCTCCTGGCAGGAGAAGAGCAAGGATGGAAAGCAGGAGGGAAAATAAACACTGCCTGTGGTTACCTCTTCCATATTCCTGCTGGACACAGTTAAGAGAAGCCACATGTCATTACTGTGCCTCTCGGATAGACAGCGAGAGAGGCTGACCCGTGCATGAAGTCAGGCCCGACTTACAGGCTGCATTTCCCAGTTCACCCCTCGGTGTCACCGGATGGCACCTGCTCACAGAAAACCGGTTACCCCAAACCCAAGGAGGCAGGTGACTGCGCAGCAACACTGCTGTACTCCAGCGTCACGAAAAGGTCTCTGATTATTTACGTGTTGTGAGATCCATGTCAACCTCATGTCTGGAGCAATTTCTAGACAAGTCTTTTAAAAAACTAGTAGAAAGGAAAGTGGATAACGGCCTCGTGTTTTTTCTTTTCTAGAACTAGGACATCTTTGGAAACCAATATTGTGTCATTGGTTCTGGAACTCAAAGCACTTCTGTTAATAATTGTAATGGGTATCGTTAAAAATCCTCATGGCAGCCTCAGAAGCTGGTATTTTAGCGACAGGCATGCTGATTTCAAATTTTTGAAGGAACAGAGACCACTTAGGAGAAGTCTGCCCTCGCGCATTGGGCTGGGTTTCTGCTGGACTCGGCTCGCCAGTGCTCCCGGGCTCCCACGCAGTGCCGAAAGGGCTTATCAAGCAAGTGTGGCCTGGGGCTCGCCCCCCAAGAATGCGACACAGCTAACAGCAGACAGGGGTCAGGCTCAGCCATCTAATCCTCTATCTGTCCTCTGCGCTACACCCTGTTTTGGTTCTCAAAGACATCAACGCTGGGCAGAGCCGCAAGCCCCCCTATGGGAACTGATGTGTACACGGGGGCTTGGTGGTGTAAGGAGGAATGGAACGTGATGCGAGTGTCTGGGAATGATGCAGGCAGGATCCTGCGGGACGAACCAGTTCCCCCTTCGTGGCATTCTGATTTTCGAAGGCTCTCCGCTGGGCTGTAATGCGACGTATTAGCACATACGGCCAGGCTGGGGTGTACAATTACTGAGCAGTCACATCAGTCACGCCTGGCCCTGGCCCAAACGGTGCATATTTGGATGGCATTTTATTTATCTTTCTAATTAGCCTTTAAATTTTGGAAATTTGGCTTTAAAAAATGCAGTTAAAAGGGATGTGAGTAACTGAAAGCAACAAGGGAAAGTTGGCTGTACTCAGCCACCGTTTCTCTCCCAGGTAGCCCTCTTCAAAAAAAAAAAAAGCAACCAAAAAAACTCTAGCAACTTCTATCTGCAGAATTCACTGTGGGAGACACAATAGAGGTCTTTCTGGAGGGGTTTGTTTTAGCAACATACTCGTCTCCCAGGAGCTACTTAATTTGCAAAATCACTGACATTTATTCCCTTACCTCCTCAACGGGTGTAAAATGGTAGGTCCCCCTGGGTGAGATGCTACTGATAAGGGCTCCTGCGCTAACAGAGCCTCCTCTCCCACCCCACCATCCGTCAGGAGCCGAGGCTCTGATGGAAACCTCACCAGCGGGCAAGCCGCCCGAGCCTTCACGCCTCTGCTTTCTCACTCAGAGCCCGGGGATAACAACACCTGCCCAGAGCTAATAATGTTGGAAAGTTAAGCTTCTTCTCGGAGCTAGGCACCCTTTAAGCGCCCCACTGTTTGAGAACTCACGGCGACCCGATGAGAGAGGGACCCTCCTCATCCTGGTTCTACTAATGAGGAAAGTCGGGAGGACAGAGGTTATTGAACTTGCCGGAGTCAGGTCGTCTGGCTCCAGGGGTCAGGCTTTTCTTCACGGCCTTAAAATAGTTTCTAGAAAAGTTAGGAAGCTCGAACACAATAAAGCTTGCGCAAGCATTCTGGGACGTATAAAAGTGTTACACACTTTCACGTTATTCCTTTTTGTGCTGTCATTGATTCGGGAACAGTGTGACGGCAGCGTGACGCCTGCGGTGGTCAACTTCTCCCCTACGCGGCAACCCCTTTTGCCTCCTGCGCAGGGATTTGTGCTGACAGTGTGGCCGGTCAGGTCACTACTAACGTGGCTGGCCTCTGCCCATGGACCATCTTCACGTCAAGTAAGAGTAACTCCAGACTCCCAGCCGCGTGGCCAGAGTTGGGGGCAGAGAGGAGTTGAGGCTCCTGCTAGTAAAAATGAGAAAGACCAAGATATTCCACCGTCGGCTTTGCTGTTGTTTCTTTGTGTGGCTGGTTTTAAATGGGAGGATCCGGGCAGTAGCACACGGTTGTTTTCTCAGCGGAATTTCACCCCAGAGAGAAAAGTCAGGGGTGATTTTTGTCCCAGTGACAGAATTGGGATCAAACCTCCACTCCCTGCTGGGTGACCCGAGCGAAACAGAAGGATCCTGGGGACTCGACTGCCCTTTCAAATGTTCTCTGGCGCGGTCTCTGCCAAGAGTGTCTCCTTCTCGTTCCTTCCCTCTCAGCAGGGCCTGTCGGCAGAACGCTGTCCTGCTCACCTAGCGCGGTCTCTTGGTTCTGGGTGTCAGGCGTCGCTGACACAGAAGAAACAATATTGAATTTCTTTAAATTCAACTAAGCCCATCATCCTCCCTCCCTAAAGGACCTCCCAGTTTTCCCTGTTTCAGTAAGGTCAGTTCCAGGCCCGGAACTCGAGAGGCAGCCCTGACCCTCCTCTCTCCACCACGCGCTGTGTCTAATCTGTCCCCAGTTCTGTCCGCTTTGCTCCCCGCGCCTCCATCTGTTTCTCACGGGTCCCAGTTTCACAGGTAGCATCACGTTCCCGAAATGGCCTCCCAACCGCCTCCTCTTCCTCCGGTCTTCCTCCACAGCTGCCAGGCACGGTTCTAAACGGCCAGTCTGCCCCAGCTGTCTCCCTCCTGGTACATCCTGGGGAGGGGGAAGAGCGAGGAACGCCTGACCTTGGCCAGGGTCAAGGTACGCCCACCACAGCCTCCCTCCCGCGTGGCACAACTAAGCCCCTGGACTCTGAAGGGGGCTCTGTCAAGCTAAGGGCGGCAGTGCCGGGGCAGGGAGCCAAAGGTGAAGCAACGACCCAGAACCGGGGCTAGTTTCCTGCCTCCCCCTTTAAGCTCTTGCTCTGACCAGGGCCGACTTGCACACAGGGTGCGGCAGCAGAACTCTGAGAAAAGCCCTGCCTTTAAAACAAGAAGACCAGAAAAGGGGCCTCTGGGAGCTCAAGAATGCGGGGAAAATCCTGTTTGGACCGTCCTTTTTCTCTCCTCCTAGTCCTGGTTCCCAAGAGTAGACTCCCCGAGCTGCACACTGCAGTGATGGCACAGGCACTGAAAACCCCAAGAAAACCTTCTTTCTGTTCCGAGGCACTGGCCTGAACAGTGTGAGGGGAATCCCCCGTTTCTTCTTTCTTTCATGGAGGGTGGTCCCAGTCATGCGGAACAGCAGAGCAGCACAGGCGGCGATAATCAGAAGAACTTATCTTTCCAGCCAGAGGCCCAGGCACAGGGGCTGCTGGGAGCCAGGGAATGTGGGGGAAAATACCAGACAGGAGACAGCTGGAAAGAAGATCCCCAAATTCTGTGTACGAACTGACATTGCCTACGCTCAGACTCAAGGTGTATGTGTGTAGGACAGACCCAAACCGGCACAGAAAAGGCCGTGAGAACTGAACTATATGCTAGAAGCAACCACCCAAGTCCCAGGCTAACCTCTGAATGGTGCATGTTTGGGACAGACCTGTACAACACAGCAAAGGCTCTGCAAATGAAAGTGATATTGGAGCCTGCACCCAAAGTTGGGGCAGAACTTATAGTCTGAAACTGGATAGTCTGCCTGCTAAAATAAAAACAAAAAATCCATTTAGAGGATTTTAACAGAACTCAAGATCTCACAACATAATACCCCAAATGTTCTGAATACAAAATCAAAATTGCCCAATTAAAAAAAAAAAAAAAACAACAACACACAAACAGTAAAACTGTGAGCAATTCCCAGGGGAAGACCATTAACAGGTGCTAACCCCAGTGTTGGGATTACCAAAGTCCTTAAAATAGCTTTTATAACCTTCCTCCAAAGAAAAAGTAAACACCCTTGAAATGAGGACAGAAGTTGTTGGCAAAGAAATAGACACTACAAAAAACCTAACTGAATGGAGGATGCTTGGGTGGCTCAGTCGGTTAAGCATCCGATTCTTGATTTTAGCTTAGGACATGATCTCAGGGTTGTTGAGATCGAGCCCCATGTCAGGCTCTGCTCAGCACAGAATCTGCTTTGATTCTCTCTCTCCATTCCCCCTCTGACCCTCTACCAACTTATTCTTGCTCTCCTTCTCAAAATCTAAAAACAAAAAACTAACTGGAAATTTGGGATCTAAAACCTAATTTGAAATTAAGAAAATCATTGGCAGAATAAAGACAGACCTATAGAAATTATCTAATCTGAAGAGAGCTTCAGGGAGGTCTAATATTTGTGGTACTCGAGTCCCAAAAGGAGAAGAAAGATTAGTGCATGAAAAATATTTGAAGACATAATGATGGCTGAAAAGTTCCTGAATTTGGTGAAAAACATACATTTACAGAATCAAGAAGTTAGTAAATGCCAAATAGGAGAAACCAAAGAAAATCAGGCCCATGCAGATCATAATTGTACTCCTGAAAACCAAAGATACAGAAAAAAAAAAAAAAATTTAAAGCAGCCAGAGAAAAACAACACATGGCATATAGGAGAAATAATACTTAAATGACTGTGCATTTCTCATCAGAAACCATGGGAGCAAGAAAGTGGAGCAACAATTCTAAATTGCTAAAAGAAAAAGAACAGTCAACTCGGAATCCCATATCCAGTGAGAATATCCTCCAGGAAGAGCAGCAGAATAAAGACATTCCTAGACAAAAGCTAAGAGAAACTGTCACCAGCAGACCTATTTTAAGAGAAATGCTGAAGGCATTCTTTCAGGCTGAAGGGAAGAAAGACCGCAGAGAAATCTGGAACTTGAAGAATGAAGAAGAGCAGCAGAAATGTGCAGCTGAGAGCCATCTGGATCACCGATGATCTCTTGGGGAAAGCCAATTCTGAGAAACAACAGATTCTTTCTGCCTTTTGAAATATTCCACTAAGTCCCTAAGCCAAAGCTTCTGGCCTTCAGAACAAAGAATCACGGGATCTGTTGAAGCAGATTTTCGCCCAATAGATACGGCAAGGTTAGGCAGATGATTTAAACTTCTAGTTATTAGACCATCTTCAGTTACATTCAGACAATGAAAGGGTTTCATCCTTTAATGCTTACACTTGGAACGTGATAATCCATTATCTATGATGTATAAATAAAAATACGTTGAAATAAAATTGTGGTCAAATGCTAATTTAAATTTTTAAAAATATTAATTTTAAATTGGGACTCTAGTTTCCACAGACTCCTAGTGAATTTCATGCCCAGAAATAGAGCTTAGGTTATTAATAACTTTAAATCTCAGGTAACAAACTATTACCTTACAAAAGTTAGTGGAAAGCTGTGCTCTACCTTGGAACAATCTTGACCCAGCATCGTTTTTTAAAATCACGCTTAGAAAAGTTTGTTGTATGTGCATCAGGAAGGGAACTGCATTTTCAACTCGATGATGCCTGCCACATCACTTAAAACACATATAATTTGTTTCCAGATCAGATATGTAAATGCAAATGACAGCAGTGAAAATTCTGCCACACACGAATAAGCGTGCAGTTCATTCAAAACCTCTCCCAGGGTCTTCTGTCAACAGTAAGATCCAAACTCTTCAGCCTTTCACACAGAACCCCGCGTGACCTCCATGACCCTCTGGCTCCCTTGGAGCCTCCCTCCCTCATCTTCTGGGATCCATCACCTTCCTGTGTGATCCTCTAACTTTGCTAATTTCTAAGTGAGGCGGGAGGCTTTTTGTTTTACATCCCCAAATATCAAACTGCTGGCAAAAGCTTTCTGTGGTACACACACCCTATGTTTCTCCAGGTCTCTCTCTAGGCCAGGCCCTTTGTCTTGACTTCTCCTCTTGCCCTGACCCCTTCTGACCCATTCCGATAACTTGGGTGTAAAATGTGGCAATACAGGTGTGAGGAAGTTTTGTGGAAATAAAGGTAATATGGCCCTATGAAAAACAGGGCCCACGCCTAACAAGACGTGCTTAGTACACGGTAACTACTGTTATCTCCTGTGAGTATTAATCTTCTGTGCCCTAATATTTTCGGTTTAAAAATACTTTTGCCACATAATCAACAGAGTGAGAGGCTGATAATAAAGTGATAGAAATGCGTGTTGTTTTTTTTTAAAGCAATGAGTAATTTGTCCCACTGCTACTGTAAAATAGGATACGTGTACCTGCAAAAAATAAAACCCCCCAAACCTGTCAGATACTCAGTGAAAGGGCTCATGACACCCCGGTACCTGTAATGGTGTTTATAGAGCCCCCTTTCTGGGATAAATACAGACAGCCCAGAGCAGGTGGGTTTTTTCCCCTGACTGGAGGGCCCATTAAATGGGGGCCTTTGGCGGGACTGGAGTAAGGGACATGCCAGAAGGTGTGCCATGAAGCAGATGTTTACACAGGAAAACCTTGGGCTGGGAGAGCGTGGTACCAGGGTGGCCGCATCTGCGTGTCGGCCGTGCGCTTGGGAGCCGGAGGAGCGAGGGCAGTGCGAGCTGCTCTGAGATCCCTAAACCCTCCTGCCCCATGACTCGTGGCTCCCAGGGTCTGTATCCTGCGGCCTCAATCCGCAGGGAAGGAAGCCGGAGAGCTTAGGGACCCGGAGAGTAAATGAAACAGAATCAGGTAAGAAAGCTGCTCCTGGACTTGGTACCACGGAGAGCCACTCACATTCCAAGCGCAGCAAGGGACGTGCTTTAACAAAGAGCCCTTTGAAGGGATCGAGGCCCCTCTGGGGCTGCAGGGAGGAGAGTGGAATGGCGAGAAGGTTCTCCCCTGCAGGCACAGCCGGGCTTAGAGCGCCCGGGGTGCGGGAAGACAGGCGGCATCAGTCATTTTTAAAATGCTTTGCATGTGAAACTTCTGCAGGGCCGTCCCTGCGCGCAGCTAACTTCCAGCGGTGCTTCCAAGCCCTTCACCGGGCGCTGCGGAGAGCACTGGGGGACCCGGAGATTAACGCCACCTTTTCTCACGAGCGTCTTTGGACGGTCGGTCTTTTCCCTTAACGTTTCTACATTTTCCCAGTTCTGTGGTCCTTCTGACCATGAAACATGAAAGGAAAATGACACTGACCGTGGGCACCGCTGGGCAGCCCTGAGTGCTGGGTCTCTGTGTTGGATTAAGAGTCAGGGCACCCGGGTTCAGTCTCAGCTCTGCAACCTCTAGGAAGGGACCCTCACTTGTGTAAAACTGCGAATGACAGGAAAGCTGTGAGAAATCACTAAATGCCATGAAGTCGAGAGCCTGGCGACGGCATGGGCGGGGCTGCTGATGCCACAGGCCCTTCTTCCTCTCCTGCCCTAAGGGGCCAGGAACCTTCCTAGGACCTTGGCTACCTTTGGGGGAGATCAGAACACAGGCCCCCGTTCTTTACCTTCTTTTCATTGACGTCCACCTGCTCCTCCTCCTCGCTCACGTCTGCCGGCATGGCCTTGATCTTGTTCAGGAGCTCGGCCTTGGGGGCAGACACACGGTAGTAGGCCGGGCAGTTGACCAACATGCCCACCGCTTCCCTGTCTTCACCCCTGCATCGTAAGAACAAAAGAGTACACAGCACATTCAAGAAGCTTCGCTTGACCACCTGCTGCTCCTTCAGAAATGTGTGAAAAATTCTATTCAGTCCCTTCCCAGAAATTAGATGAATAAATATTTACTGAGGGATTACACTGCGTAGGGCTCTTCATTCCAGGCAGACGTGCTCTGGAAAACGCCAAAGGCCATACTGGGGAGACTGGGAGTCAGGCCTGCGGATCTCCCCGATGCCTCTGGGTGAGTCCTGTAGCCTGCCTGTGCGTTTCTCCTTTTGTGAAAAGTGTAAGAACGATGCTGACTCCCTATTTCCCAGAGGGGCCCTGGGGCAGCCGTGACTCCGTGAACGTGGAGGTATTTTCAAGGGGCTGCGCGCATCTCAGACTGCGGTCTCGGCCTCCCAGGGTCAGAGAACCTTCCCAACTCCTGCCATAACTGTTGACTGGACGCGGCATCGTCCCTTCTCATGGGAGCGCGCCATCCCGGACGAGCCCAGGAAACCTAGAGCCTGCTGGTCACTGCGCACAGGACGCCAAGTTGACTCCTTCGTTACCCAGCGGGGGTGCCAAGAGTTTGGAGAACAAACCAGGAATTGAGAAACGCGGTATCGAGTTAGCGTTCTGTGCTGTACTATAACCAAGCTGTCTCTCCGGGTGTAAGTCAGGTGCTACCAGCTGAGTAAATGATGCACGGGAATGGGTTAGGTTCTCTTGCAGAGGTACTTCAATCTGGTGACTTAATATCTAGGCCAACATTTTGCTGTGGCATAAAGACCCACCAAAGAAAGTCATTTTTACTAGTCTCCGGCTTGCTAGGACTATTCTTCTAAGCAATATGGTTTCGTGTTAAATGTTCTAAGCAACATTTAATTCACTTAACTGAAAAAACTGGAAAAGCTCTTCTGGTACGCTTTTCCACCCAGATATACTCATTGCAGAACAAATCGGCTTCTCGAGCATTTAACTAACTAACTAACCCTCCCGAAGGCTGTCTGCTGAGTCGCACACACACCAGGACAATGGTCCTTCCCACCAGAAGAGGGCGCAGGCCACCCTCTTGAAGTTCCTCCCGCCAGTCTCAGGGCTGCAAGTTAGGTGACTTTTCCGTTCACTTCTACATTGAGAACGCGAGCTCTCGAGATGATGCTAGGAAATGCTCAGCTGAGGATGTATCTGTAAGTTACTTTGGCCTTTCTACAGCAAGAGGTCAGAGAACAGAACGGATGGCAGGTCCTGACGTTGATCTGCTACAGACACGCATAGTTAAGGGACCGGCACACCCACAGAGCCCCATGCTTGGGTCCCTCATGGAGGCCAGCAGACTGGCTGGCACGTTGGAGATACTCAGTAAGCGTTTGCTGAACACATGACCCAGGATAAGTCACTTCACCTCCATCAGTTTCTGCCAAGTCTGAAGCGTGGGATGGACAGAGGGACAGTTCAGGCCTCGGACTAGAAGAGGCTCCAACCAGCTACCCGAGAGCTCGTAAGGACTCCCTAACTCTTCCTCCCCGTCCCGCAAGTCAAAGCATAGTACTCTTGCCAGTAATTTAGTTAGGACCAGTTGGAAATTTCTGAAAGGCAAGACCAAATTTAGATGAAACGCTGTTTTTATTTGGTCTAGAAGCCACTAACTATGCAGTTCCGGTCCCTCAATCCACATAGCTTTCATTGAAGATTAAAAAGAAAACAAAAACCACTTTAAACCTTTCCCAAGTTGGCCTTGAAGGAAATCAAATACGCAAGAAAATATTGCAATAACCCAGGAGAAATCAAAAGAACGACAAACACAGACCCCGGTGGCGGGGTGCTGGGACGCATCGCGCCGTAGTAATCACGCGCTCCGGGCACTGCAGGAGCAGAGGCTCCCGGCCAGACCCAGCCGTAACAGCGCGCCTCAGGTCCAGGTCCTCTGGATTTTCAGGATGAAGCAAACATCCAGGCTAACTCTCGGAATGTGGCTGCCAGTGTAGTTAACGAGCCCATTTGTCCAAGCTTCATCCTTCCCACAGTCTGTGCTCACCTCTGCCTGGAGGAGGTCTCTGATGTGCTCACCCCTTTCCCCTGCCCCTCAGCACAGACCCCCGTGGGGCTCTCTACTAAGATGACCTTGACCGAGAACGGACAGTTGCTTGTTCACCAAGCTGGGGACACTGCAAAGTCATTAAGAGAGCGGGCACGGTCATGGTGCCCAGTTCTAATCCAGAGGCCGCCACTCACGTGTTCTAGGACCTCGGTGGGGCACGGTCTTCATTTCTCTGTGCTCCAGTTTCCTCACTTGTAAAAGGGAGATAAAACTGGGAGCCACTTCAGGAGGTTCTTGTTGAAGACTGAATCAGATAATGCTCACACGAAACATCAACACAATGACCGACATGAAGAACTGAGCACTATTAACAGTATTAATGGCAGTTATCAGCACTACTACTATTTTTGTTGTAGGGCAAGTGCCTGGTAACTCATGGTCGGTCTGTCCCACGTCTCACTCCTCAGAGCCATTCTAAGGCTGCGATGGAGTGTCACTCTTGGGTCCGAGCCTCTGGAGGCAGGAAAACATCACGTAAGTTGTCCTAGACTTACCACCACCCCCGTGGAAGGAGTTTCAAACTCGGTCTCCGCAGGCATTCCCAGGGACTTACCTCTTGCCTTCATATCCTGAGCAGGTGACAGTTCTCTGCGTGGCCTTTCTCTTCGTGCTGTTCTCTTTCAGCAAGTTAACATCTCGGGGAAACAAACCTTCCATTAGGTCCATAGTTGTCTTCATTCTGGAGTCTGGATCCAAAATGTCTGCCAGAGATTTGTCTTGGTGGACGATTTCCTTGGCCAGAGCCTCTGTTCGGATGTCTTCTGAGGACTTCTGAGAGCCAGAACTGACTTTTTTTTCTAAACCTTGAGTCCCACAGACGGGGTTGTTGATGGGAGCTGGCTGCCCGGGGCTTGGCTGCTTGCCAAGAGCCCCATCAAGCTGGGGCAGAGCACCCGTGCTGGAAGGGGGGTTGGTCTCGTTGGCCTCTGAACCCTTGACAGAAGTTTGGGATCCGGAAGCCAGTGCCTGCCGGCCGGCCGAATGAACTATACTGGGAATACACCTTTCCTTGGCAACGGTCACCTCGGCGAATTTGCTGGAGCTGCTGGGGATATTAAAACAGAGAAGGTAAAAGAGGAGTCAGCAGAGAGGCAGGAAGACTCAGGGCTGTTGCTTCTCACGTGAGGAATGGAAGGACAAGGTAGTCATGCTCTGAGGTTATCATTCCCCAAACTGTAGGGTTCCTAAATGGCATCCTCCTCAGCCCAGCGCTGGTCACAGGGAAGCTGCGTGACTTTTTAAGGGGGAGGGATCTAGTGGGAATTCAGTTGTGGTGGATGTTGCAGTGAGATTCCAGAGCTTTCTGAAAGGTCCCAGGGAACAGAGGGCAGTGGTGCTACATCCCTCCCGTGGTGTCTAGAGGGAGTTGCCACTGAGGCAAAGTGTTCTTCTGGGGCTTGGAGATCACTTGTCCCAGGGAGCATTAGTTCGGAAGAGCTACCACCCATTCTCTTGGCTTCCACAAGATTTTCCCTGAACATAACTGACTTTTAGTTCTGTTCTTTGTCCTCTCCAATGGACATGGAGCGACTCTGGAAAGAAAGCTGACCACAGCCTGTCTGTAGTCCAACCTCTTTTTTTTTTGGAGTGAGGCTGCCTCCAGGCTATTCTACGCCTCCCTCTCTCTCCTTCTCTCTCCCTCTCACACACACACCCCGTGGGTTTCTAGCACGGCCTGAGGGTGGGCAGGCGAACCTGTTTTAGGGCGCGACGTCAGGAGGCCCACGGACACCCACAGAGAAGCCGTGCTTTCCAGTATCGGCTCTATCAGTAATAAAAGTGACATTCCTGTTTTCTCTGTCTTCCTCCTCTGCCTCTTTAACCGATCAGGAGCTCAAGCAGGGAAGAGAGATATTGCACCCTTGGAACTTATCACGCCCTCGGAAACGAACACTGCCCTCCGGCCGCTGGTGCTCACTTATCGCACTCTTGCTCCGCCGTCCCCCGTGCTAGGAACTGGCTAGCAAGGCAGCGACCAGCCAAAGTACACGAATGACCCTGTTCTGCCGGTTTCATCCCTCGAGTCTATACAGTCCCCCACCCCCAGAAGTCCGCTTCTGTGGCCAGCGGGAGGAGGGTCTGGGGAGGCTGCAGGGTGACAATCTCTTACCAGATGAGCCCTTTCCGGCCTCCGTGGGGTCTCGCCCTGCACGGAGTCGCCCGCTTACCTGGGACGGGGCCCCTTGTGAGCCTCACTGCCCGGTGCCACCGCGCACACAGCTTGGGGAGGAGGTGGGGGAAAGTCGTCCAAGCTATCCGCTGGGGTGTCCTGGCTCTGTGGAGGCGGCAGGGGTGGGGGCAGCTCAAACGTGGGGCAGGAGGCCGCACTGGGGTCCGAGTCCTTCACAAACACGTCGTCATCGTAGTCCTCCCGGGGTGGTGGGGAGGCCTGCAGGGCGGACTCCGATATCCGGAGGGAGATCCTCCCCGGAGTGCTCGGGGTTCCGAGCGGCGTGTCGTCAGGGCCGCTGCCCGAGCTCGGAGGGGCCTGCTGTGCTTTGTAGCGCTGCGGGCTTGCACACTCAGGTGAGGGAGAGGCCTCGGGGAGGTCGTCCTCCCTGGCCACGGGGGCCCACTTCACGCGAGGGGGGGCGGGCCACGGAGGGTGTGAGACCCGCCTCCTCGTTGCCTCTTCTGTTCCGTGCTCTGGGCTGTCGGGCTCGTGGCCTCTGGGACGGGCAGGCTGCACCAGGCTGTGACCATTGCTCCTGTGGGTCACTGCCAGGGTGTGGGGCAGGAGAAGCTGTTGCCCTGCCTGACCGTCCCTTCCAGCCGGCTGGTCGGCGGCAGCCTGCGAGCTCAAGGGAACGGGGGACGGCAGAGCTGAGCCGAGTGGGGTCAGGTGTGCAGCCCTGGTGTCTGTGAGTTGCCCCGGCACTCCCGTGGGCAGCAGACCAGGGCAAGGCGTTGTTCTGCCGGCCTGCCTCTGCGGGTCCAGGGCTCCAGGACACTTGCTGGGAACAGAGGCTCCGCCAACGGCTCTGTAGCCTGGACCACCCCAGCGAGGGCTAGGATGGTGTCTGAGCAACGGCATGTCCTCACCGCCTCTTTCTGAGCAACCGAGCGACCTGGAGGACACAGACCCGGGGTTACAGAGCGGGACACAGAACTGGGGTTACGGAGCGGGACACAGAACTGGGGTTACGGAGCGGGACACACACCCGGGGTTACGGAGCGGGACACAGACCCGGGGTTACGGAGCGGGACACAGACCCGGGGTTACGGAGCGGGACACACACCCGGGGTTACGGGGCAGGACACACACCCAGGGTTACGGAGCAGGACACACACCCGGGGTTACGGAGCGGGACACACACCCGGGGTTACGGGGCAGGACACACACCCAGGGTTACGGAGCGGGACACACACCCGGGGTTACGGCTCAGAAAAAAGGGGCAAATACTGAACCCAGAGACATGACAGAGATGGGAAAGCATTTAGGGAAAAGGACCCCAGAGAAGCTGCGAACTCTCCCTTCGACTGCTTGTACAAAGAACGTTTTTAAAAAAACGCCAGACAGGCATAAACTCCTAAAGGAAAATGTCAAATGGCAGACTTGGGGCCACAAGGCATTTCCCATGATTAGCTCTCTCGCTGCTCCCCCACGCCCCCCCTCCCCCGCACACATATCCCGCATCCCTCGGCTTTGCAGGGCAGGCCTCAGGATATAAAAGGAAACAGGTACATTTCTTCAGGCCTTTTTAGGACTCCTTTGGGAAAAAGAGTGCTGCCTTAGTCTCTCCCAGTGGGATGCCCATGGGAGAGGTCTGTTGGGAAAGCATCTGAGTGGGCTGCCGAATGTGGAGGTTTTATTTACCATTTTCCTTTAGTCTCCTAGTGTTTTCATTTTTTAGAATGGAAAGTAAGAAGGTGGGGGAGAGTCTCACCCAAGGAGCTAATAAGCAATTATCTCTGTAGAGAGAGATCGATCATAATGAGCAAATAGGGTACATGGTGATTTAAACACCTGTCCTCTACCTCGGCTCTGAGGACAAACCCAACAATTTCTAATGCTTTTGTTATTATGTTCTAAAGGGAAAACAAAATAGAAATCCGCAGCATTGCCTGCTGCCGTGCAAGAGTTAATAAAATCAATCTCCAGCAAACCCACCCTTGTTTGAAAATTCCACATTTGGAGCTCTCGGGATGCCTGTGAATCTGGAGAGCAGATGGAACTTTTCATCTTACAGATCCGAGTCCTCAGGGAGCTGTGGCTCAGTCCCCAGGCAGAGCCCCAGCACAGTCCTGCCATAAACCCGCCCACGCGCCAGGCCGGGATAACGCAGCATATGGAAGGGAAAGACTGCAAAGAACCAAATTAGCTCTTCTCGTGATGTTGTTTCTGTATCATAAATGCAGATGGTTAAGGGCCCGTCTCTCTCAGACGCGACTCTGCCCTTCCCCTGAAGGATCCTTTTCATTTAGAGGTGGTTTCTTCACCGAGAACCTCTCAGTATTTAAGACTGGCTGCTCTGTCCTTCCCGGTGGGTTCCCAAACGGATGAACTAAAAACCCAAAGGCAGGAGATGTGCTGGGTGCTCTCCTCCCATACTCATTTTGGTATCCTCAGGACCTGGTACAAAGCACCCTGTCAGTAAATGTCTGTTGAACGAGCAGTATCTCTGCTCAATTGTTCAGACGAGGATATAAGCGATTTTTACACTCAACGTCCTCTAATAGGGCACGGAATAAGTGGAATCTGTTTTAATGACTAACCTGTTATGTATATGTTTGTTAGCTAGTTTTTTTTTTTTTTTCCATCTCTGGAGAACTGTCTACTCAAGTTCTTTCCGTCATTGAGGTATTTGATTTTTGTGGTTGAGTTTCACCTTTGACTTCAGATGATTCCCTTTTGGCAGTGCTCTAGGTCACTGTTCGTTTTCCCTTGTCTCTAGCTTTTAAGCAATGCACTGAAGCTAACCAAAGTTCTGAGTCTCACCTTGAATACTTTCTTTACTTGAGGCACAAGTCTGGGAGGAAAAGCACATAGTCTGCTAGTACAGAAGGTAACTTAGTACCCACTTTCTGACACCACGTGGGCTGCTTTTTTTTTTTTTTTTTTTTTTTAAGAGTGAGAGGGCATGAGTGGGAGGGGAAGGGCAGAGGGAGAGGGGGAAGCAGGCTCCCCACTGAGCAGGGAGCCGGATGCGGGACTCGATCCCAGGACCCTGAGATCATGACCTGAGCTGAAGGCAGACACTTAACCAACTGAGCCACCCAGGTGCCCCTTGATGGCAGTTTTAAACTACCTTTCCTATTTCCTATCCCTAAGGGCCTAAAAATTATGATTTGGGAGCTTTATTTTTCACCTCATGTGCTTCTGATACGTTTGTCTCGCTCTGTGAGGCTGTTCACGAGACGCCCAGACTTCCCTGTGCTCTAGTCAGAGCACCTGATCCTCTGCGCTGAGCCAGAAAAGAGCCCCATACGGTCCCAGTTGTGAGGGCCTCAGCGTTTGGTCCGTGAACCTTTCTAAGGCTAAACTTACTTGACGTCAACTACTGCCTCATTCAAAGTGCACATTGAAAACCTATTCCAAGTAAGTATCATTTTTAGAGAAAGTCATCTATAAAGAAAAATTTTAAAGTTTCCTATGGCCTAGACAGACTGAAAAGGCAATGCACAATACTGTGGAACATCGTAAAGTCACATTTCCCTTTCTGGTAGCGCGGAGGAGAAACACGAAAGTGCAGCGTTCACAGCAGAGAGCCTCCGAAACACACGGACATACCTGGACCCAGGGGCAGCCGAATAACACGGATCCTTCATGAGACCAAAGCTGTTGTTTTCCCCCAAAACCACATCCTTGAAACACAAGAAAGGCACAGCGTTACTACCAACAAACAGGCATTTAAATTTACCAAGAGGGTGACAGTAGAAAGGAGAAAGAATATTTATCGGAGGCCTACTAGTGTCGGACACCAACGCGGCACTGTCGCATACTGTCCGCTTCACCCCCAAAGCCCCAGGAAGTACTGTTAACCCCAGGGCACTGAGGAGGAGACAGGCCCAAAGCCGTTGCCCTTCCCAAGGCCACAAGTGGCAGGCCTAGGGTTTGGGCCTCGGTCTGTCTCCCCAGAGGCCTCTCCTCACAAAGACCTGTTCTAAGCAGAAGTCCGATGACAGTCACAGCCCAGGGTTCAAAATGACCCCGCACGCGAAATAGAGCGATGAAAATTATTTCAAAGGACCAAACTTTTGAAACAGTGATAGGAAAACATGGGATATGACAACAAAAGGATAGTTTATTAAATTTAGCAAAAATCTCAAATGTTCTCGGTTATAATGAGAGAAGAGATATGAATCTGGCTTGTAATCAGGTTGAAGTATATTCTTCTCAGGAAAAAAAAAACATTTCACCCACATGTAATGTAGCAGTAACTTTGGCACCTTTTCAGGGGTAGTCATTACTTCTATTTGTTTTTAATAAGGGTGCAGGTTGGTTTCCTGAAAGGGTGGTAGGTGAGGTGTTTTTGGGTTTTTTTGGTGAGTTTTTGATAGTACAATATTTGGCCCATGTGAACAGGTCCTGATGAAAACAATGATGTTGCTACTGATAATACATTTAATTTTCAATTATTTACAGGTAACAGAAATTAAATCCATATGATCCCTACACTTAAGTGTTAGCAACTTACTTCACCATTAATCTGTCCAAAGGGCTACTAACTTTCTACCTTTTTTTTTTTTTTTGCCCAGTCAGTGGTAAAAGTACTAAAAGGCAAAAAAAAAAAAAAAAAAAGGCACCACAGGTGGTACTGGCCTGCAGGAAAAACAAAACACTGCAGCCATGCCTTGTTGCTTTACTGAGTGCCAACCACTGCAAAGTACCTTAAAATCCCCAAACTACGTGCGTGGAATTGTATCGGGCACCTAACAATCCCTCTGTGGTTCAGTCTACAACAGTGAGGAGAGGGGAGGTAACTGCTGCTCCGCAACCCACAGTTCGAGTCGCGGAACCAGCGTTGAAACCAGGATGGCTTCAAGCCCAACATCTTTCCTTGGAATCTTAACAAGTGAGTGGAGGCCAGCCTGGATGCGACCAGCCTTGAATGGTTTGAGAAAAAGAAGTTCCATGTTTCTCCGATTTGCTCAAATATCACTCTACGGAATGGGAATTCCTGCTCTCCACGAAACCTTACGGTCCTTTAAAATCTTTTCCCTGTTCACCCCCTCTTGACAAAAACGTGCAATTAAGTGAGAATGCTTCTAGATCCCCTTTGAGCTCCTTGCCCACAACAATTAAGTATATTTTCCCATTTTCTTATTTCCTTTGAATTTCAGTATGAGAATGAGTTTAACTTCTGCAGTCACATGAGCTGACCCCCAGAATATCAATCTTAAGTTGATACTTACATGGGTGTGCACAGGTCAGACCCACTAATAGGCCATTAAGAGACCTCTCTAAATCTATCGATTACAGTATCATTTGCACAGAAGTCCAATATAGTACAAGCCCAAGGAGATCAATTTGTGCTGCATTTACTTGCACTGATTTGGGCATAAATTCATTGCCAGAGAAGACTTTATACTTCTTACCAGTTTATAGAAAATAAAGTACTTACAGCAATGGCTATGGTAGAAATACGAGGGTTAGAGTTATTCCAATAGACACTTGGGTAAATGTCTGTTTGTGTTTGTCAGTTATCTGACTTCTGGTGACTGATTTAAAAATACCCCGTTCTTAGACTTCATCAGGTATAGCAAACTTAAGACTTTATTATAAACCTGAAGTCTATCGAATCCCGATGCTTACTCTCGCTTCGGGTTCGGAGTTAGATAGCTTGCTATCTCTGTGGCCAGGGAACTACAAAGACAGTAGTATTCGCCTACTGTGGATATCAGTTTCCAAGCATCTGCTAAAATGAATTAGGAATCCATTTGAGAAATCTTAAAATTTTATTTAAATGGGAATGACAGTAATCAATAAATGTTAAAATGAAATCAATTCATTGGCTTGAAGTTTTCAGATAGATATTTAACTCCTGCCTCCTCCCATCCCCAGTCTTTTTTTATTCAAGGAGGGAGCCTGGTATAGTGACTAGCAGAATCTGGAGTCAGACAGCAGGGGGTCAAAAACCTCACTCCCACTACCATGGGCAAATTTCTCACCCTTTCTGTGTCTCGGATCCTTTCTGAAACACAGAGACAACAGTATCTACTTCTTTGCATATATGTGAGGATTATTTTTCTGCTTATAAAACACGAAGAACAATGACTGATACATACTTAGTAAACATTTACTATTATTATTAGCTATTTGTAACTTCACATTTCATGGAAAGGTGATTCTGTGTATGCACAGTTTGAATAGCTTCTTCCTGAGGGGTGCTAGAATGCCTTCCAAGCAGCGTTCTACAGAATTGGGCGTACATCCAACAGGTGGGATGAACTAAGCAATTTCCTCAGCAATTAAAGGACTGTCACACCATCACATGGTGAATATGTTATATATCAGGAACCGAGGGCTCTGTAAATAATAGTGAGAGCTAGAGAAACCTCTAACTCAGCATCTGGAAAAAAACAACTCCCAGCCAGGAATCTTCTTTCTCCAAAGGCTTCTTTTTATAGCCTTTGCAGGATTCTAAGTCTATGCAATGAATAGGTGTGAATCTCCACCTCCAAAGCAGACATATGTGGGTATTATCCGGCAGTTGCGCGGGGCCCACCCATTTTAAAAAGGTTAAGTTTTCCGAAGTTTTATAGAAAGCAGAAAGTCGGCAAGAATTTTAGGTGTCCTTCAGCTTTATCAATAATATCCATTAGTTCTACAATTACACTTTTCAAATGAAGAAGAATGAACGGAGGAGTGGTAAGAGGCTGCGTGTTTCAGAGAGGACCATCGGCGGCCAAGGGGAGGCCCAGGCCTGCGGAGAGTCTCAGCAGGTCTCGGGTTCCGAGTGGGGGCAGCCTTCTGTGGGTGTCCAGGTGCAGGAATGATCAGTTTGTATCAACAAGGAGCTCACTTCCCTGCTAAACTTGTTTTGGCGGCAGAAACTATCTCATTAATGGACTTCTGAAAAGGAACAGAATCTTTGTCAAAAGCTTATACATCCTGCTCTAATAGCATCTGGCTGGCAGGAGCGACGGGCATTTGTGCCATGGAATGAGCCAGCCCCCAAAAAAGGCTCCATATTTTCGCTTTAACTTAGTAGGCAGACAGTTTCTGCGGAGTTCTCTAAAGCTGGGGTGAGACAAATTCTTATTGACGACCTTCATTAAAGCTTAATAATAATGGTAAAGTCTTGAATTCATGCACATAGAAAAACAATATCCTGAAATAATATCCACAGTAATTGTGTAGAGCCTAGTTTTATTATTTTTTTTTCTTTTTTAATATTTTATTTATTTATTTGACAGAGATCACAAGTAGGCAGGAGAGGCAGGCAGAGAGAGAGGGGGGAGAAGGCTCCCTGCTAAGCAGAGAGCCCGATGCGGGGCTCGATCCCAGGACCCCGAGATCATGACCCGAGCTGAAGGCAGAGGCTTAACCCACTGAGCCACCCAGGTGCTCCGTTTTATTATTATTTTTAACTAGTTCTACAAATAGGATGGCTGTAGAAGATGGCTGTATGCAGAGGCAAGGAGAAGACCTTGCCGTGGCCCAGGTCTCGGGGCAGGCAAAGTCTGGTTGCTGGGTGGGAGAGTGGGAGAGGGAAACTCAAGAGCCCAGTCCTGGCACAATTACAATCTGGGGGCTGGTCATCTGTTTTCAGAGTTTGTAGAAGCAAAGCAGCAGTGGTCAAGTATTTCACTTTGAAATATTTTCCCCTTCTGGCTTCAGAGACCCCAAATTAAGCATTTAATATCGTACTCTATTGAAAAGAACGTAGATAAGGTTCTGTACTTCTCTAAAAAAGTTTTTCAAAGGACACATTCAGCTGGGAGTTGGAGGAATTTCATCATTTCTCTACACCACCTTAGAATTTCCTAGTTTACCAGACTTGAGACATATTTGGGAAGAAAGCAGAGGAACAGTCACAGCCATCCAACTAATTCCCCAAGGGAGATAATGAAGTAGAGTAAGAAATAAATAGCAAAAAATGATTTCGCTTTCACCTAAACATTTCTATTTTCTTTAGAGAACATGGGAAGAAAAATTGAGAAAATGTTTGGGTTGTTATACTACCGAAGTGCCATCAAACTAGCTGACATGGGTGTTCGGTATTTTAGGTGGTGGGATGCGGAGCAGAAATTAGCTTTGTGCTTCATTCTCAGGGGAGCAAAATGGTTAATGAAAGCTTATGGAGGATGGCTTCCATACAGTTTTTTGTGCATTTATACTGGGGAGAAAATATTTCTGGGTATTTTGGAACAGAACATATCTAGATGGGTACCGTATTTTGTTTCAGTATCTAGATGGGTACCGTATTTTGTTTCAGAAGCAGCACAGCAAAAAAGGTCTCAGGCAGTAATGTCTGAATCTTTCCTTCTTGGAAGCTGTTTCTACCAACTAATGCCTCCCACACACAACCCCCAATCTTGTGTCCACATCCTGCCCATCCTTCACAGCCTAGTTCAAATACCATCTCCTTCAAGAGAAGCCCTTAGTTCCCCTCAGTTAGAATTAATCCCTCTCCCCTCCCAGAGTGCATTATCTATCATTGCTCCAAAGTACTCGCTGGTCCTGAGTCATTTATATAGAAGTTCCTCATCTTCCTCCCTCGGTTGTGGACCCCAGAAAGGCGTGAGCCTTACTTCCTTCTGTGGTTCCCCCAGCTGTGCAGGACAGGGCTTTTCATACAACACACGCTCTACACATGCTTGCTAAATGACCGACTGCTCTGCTGGGGGAAACAGAATGGGAGACGCGACAGTGGAGTGTGGTCTCTGCGCTAACCTGGATGTGGATTCCTAATACCTTCCGAAGTGGGAAGGGAACCTTACAGCTCCCGTGATCTGCAGTGCACTTGCAGCGAGGAGGGACTACGAATTAGGGTGATTACTCGAGTCCTGACAGTGCTCAGGTTCTACTGCTAGCTTTGCTGAACTCTCCAGCGGAAAGCACCCCATAATCTTCGAATAGTTCAAAATCTTTATGAGAAAATCCTTTTATGTGAGAATTTGAAAGTCTGTGATTCTCCTAGCTCACCAAAATGGTTACTCCAAGAATTCAGATGGGAGTCGGGGAGACCCAGGTTTAATGCAGGCAAAAGACGACCTGACATTGTGAGGGTTAGTCAGATAACAGACGTGAAGCAGACTGAGCTGCCGGCCAGGGGTTCCGCAGCCAGTAACTATTAGAGTCAATAATTCATGTTTTGCAAATGCAAAAGCTGGAAAGAGGATGCAAAGCTAAAATCTTTAAAATATTGAGATGCCGTATCTATTCCATGAATGTAAAAAAACCGAACCAGCAAAAAAGGTATTCCCTAATTTTCCTAACCATACATTCTTGCACTGAGAGGCGGGTAAGTCCCTGATATGAAGTGTACACGCGTACACACACGGGCTTCTATATGTATGTGTGTCTCTATGTAAGATACGTGAATCTATACAAGATATCTTTACGACTCTATGTATCTACGGGTCTGTATCTCCCTAAGGGTATCAGGGCATGAAGAAAGACATCACTCCAAGGAAACAAATGCCACCCTTTTGTCTGTGGCCAGAAGGTTAAAGCGGGGAGAGGTGGGGGGAGAGGGGAGGCCCGCGGAGGACGCACGTACCTGGCGCTGGTCCGTGGTGGGAGAGGACCGCGATCTCACGTGGACGGGCACCGCCAGGCTGTCGGAGCGCTCCAGCAGGTCCTCCGCAGACATGGACTTCCCAGCCCTCTTGGCCGCGGCTCCCCACAAGAAGGGCTCCCCAGGGGTCCTGTCCACCCTCTGGGCGCCCTTCTGTCCATAGTGACTCGCTTCGCCGAGCTGCTCCCTTGGGGCTTGGTCCTCGCGTCGCCGCTCCCCCGGGAGGCGGCCCCCAGCGAAGGAGCCGCTGCGGTCTCGGGGGGCCCGCGAGGTGTCCCCCTCGGCCCCCCGCTCCGTGGCCGGCAGGGGGCCGGCCTCCCTGCGGGGCTGCGGCGCGGGCTCCCGCAGCGAGCAGAGGCTGGCGGCCGGGGCGAGGCCGGGCTGCGCGTGGACGCCCTGGGTGCGCTCCCGCGGCGGCCCCGGCTCCTGGAGGCCGCAGCCCGCGGCGCAGGGGGGCCGCTGGCCGGTCTTGCGCTGCACGTAGTCGGCCAGGGCGCTCTGCTGGAACTGCTTCAGCTCGGGGCCGGACAGGCAGAGCGTGGAGCAGGCCCTGCCGTCGCGCTCGAACACGCGGCGCCGGTCGGCCACGGAGCTCTCGGGGAGGCGCAGCCCCGGCCGCCGAGGGCTCAGCCGCGCCGGGGCCGCCTCCTCCGCGACGCCCACCTCGTTCATCTTCTCGGGCTCGGAGTAGGAGCGCTTCTTCTGCTCCGGCGTCAGGCGCCGGCGCGGCCCCCTCCGGGCGGCGGGGGCGGCGGGGCGGGCGGGGTCGCCCTCGGCCGGGGTCACGCTGTGCCGCTCCCGAGGGGTGTGCGGGGAGGCCGCCGCCTCCGGGCTCCGCAGCCCCACGTGCGCCGAGGCGGGCCGCGGGCGCCAGGGTCTCGACGCGGCGGGGGTCCCCAGCTCGAGGTCGCGGCGCCGGAACGAGGTGGCCCCCAGGACCCGGCACTGCGCGTCCTTGATGCTGTTCCGGTAGGCGCGGCTGAAGGGGGCGTCCGGCGTCGGCCACTCGGGGCTGCCGGGCCTCGGGTCGGGCCAGCCCGGCTCCCTCCCCGCCTCGCTGCGAAGCTGACAGGTGCTCTGGCTGCGGGGCAGGGCGGGGTCCCGGCGTGGGGGCTCGCTGCCTGCGGGCCGGGGGCCCCGGCCTCCCTCCGCGCCCCTCCGCCGCGGCTGCCCGTGCGGCTGCCCAGAGGCCTCGCCCGGCTTCGGCTCGTGAGGTCTGGAGTGCTGCTCCCCGTTGCCCGTGGGGTCGGTGGAGTCAGACAGACGGACACGGCCTTTCATCTCCTCAAAGTCATGCCCAAAAGTATTCGGAGTCGCGAGCGTCTTGCTGTGGCCGTAGCTAGAGCCGCTCACGCTGGGGGCTCTCGGGCCGCTGTGCTCGCGCTGCTCGATCTGGGAAACCTTCTCGAGCACGGAGCAGGGGGGTCTCCCGTGCTGAGAGCCCTGCGGGGCGCAGGTGCCCCCGGAGCTGAGCCGCCTGCCCAGACCGCACGGCTGCAGGTGGGGCGGGGGGTCCTCACACCTCGGGCCTGCACCGGGGAAAGAGGCCACCGCACTGGGTCTGGTCTCGGGCCTCGGGTAGGACACGGGCCTGTCCAGATGGCTCCTGTGCTCAGGAACAGCTCTCCTTCCGGAGTCTTCTGCCTTGCTGTTGACTACAGAGGTAAACCAGCCCTCCAGGTAGCCGTCCCGGGCTCCTCCTCCTAGCTCCAAGCTGCTTTGCCTTCTTAGACTCTCAGGAATGTTCTGGAGAGAGGAAAAGGCTGACTGGGTCCTGCCAAAGTTGCTGGATGGGCTCGGACCGAGGCTGTCCCTCTCCAGCCCCCGCGGCAGGCTGGCGCTGTGGTCTTCATGGAGATCAGCCTCCCAGGGCTCTGGGGGCCGGGCAGGTCTCTGGTCTTCACCCACGTGCCAGGCCTGAGGGCATCTGAGGCTGTGGAAATTAGAAGATGGTTTGCTGCTGTGAGCGCTCCTTCTCTCGCCGGGATGCGGGCTGTCACCTCCGAGAGGAGTGACTGGCCTCTCCGGGGTGACCTCCTCCTCGTTTTCAGGTACTGAAGGAAAGTGGACTTTGTAGGGGACATATTTGGTGGAAGTTTCAGGTCTCCTCTCTACTGGGGGCACGAAATTGTGTTCTAGAGGCTGGTAGAAGGCAAACCCTGGCCTGTTAGACGCATCGTGGTTCCCGTTCTGGTCGATGGGGGCCATCCTGTCGCAGGCCCCGGGAGGAGCCGCGCACCCGCTCTCCTTGGCCAGCGCTGGGTAGAGGGAGCCACCGCTGCTGGCCGAGGGCCGCGGCACCTGGGCGAAATGCGGCTCCAGAGAAGGCACGGGGTAGACGCCGGTGGGCAGCAGAGGCTGGCCGGGCTGTGCCTTCGGGGCGTAACTGTGCTTGGGCTGCGCAGGGGGGCTGCTCTCTGGACTCCCCTCTGGCACGGGACGCAGCTGCTCCTCCAGGAAGGGGGACTTCGGGGGCCCCGCGGGGCTTGCCTGGGGCCGGCAGAATCGCTTCTGATCAAGGCTGGACCAAGAGCTGGGCCGTTCTCGCTGCCGAAAGGCTGTGTAACTGTCACTGCGAGCCGGGGGCAGGGGTGCGCCCACCTTAGGAGGCAGGTTGGCGGTGCCCGTCTCCGGGGCGCTGGGGCACGGCTGGCTCCAGGATGGGGGGGCCGCTCCCTTGCCCCGGGGAACGTGATGCCATTTATCGCAGCCCCGACCGTCCGCGGATGCCCGCGCCTCCCTACCTTGGAGAAGCAGGGCTGAAGAGTTCACCTCGTACTCAGCTGACACCCCCCTCCGGGGGTCGTAGACCGTCTTGACATAGCGAATGTCTGCCTGCCGCATCCCTTCCAGGAGGCCACCGCGAGCCGCAGTGGCGTCCACGGAGCCCGACAGCTCCCGGCTAGGGAGGCCAGCGGGCGGGTACTCCAGGAGGCTCGAACTGGTGGAGAAGGAGCTGTACGCCGAGTCTCTCTTGCTGTGGAGGTGGCCGAGCTGGTCGATGCTGCTGGTGGACTTGGCAGGGGAAAGAAGGTGGCAGGGTGGATAGCCCCCGCCGGGCTCCAGGCTCTCCATGCTCCCCTGGGAGCTGCAGTGGTCAGGGCTTGGCCTCAGATAAGCATGGTCAAAGTTGGAGAGGTCACTGGTAGAAGAGCTGGAAGAAAGGGACACAGAGCAGTCAGCACCGCTGACCTGTTACCATCTGGGAGGCGCACAAGCACAGGACCCAGCTTATAAATGTACTCTTGGGCAAGATGTTTGGGTTTCGGAAGGGTGGGTGAAAAGGGCCATATTTGGGCCTTGCTCGGCCTCCGTGTGTGTTGTCACTTGGAGTAATTGCTCAACACTGTAACCTACATGCCTCGAATTAATCACCCCGGCTTGCAGGGGGTGGGGCGGGGGGCACAGAGGAAGCCACGTGGCCTTTGGGTACAGGCAACACATTGATGTGATTTGCTACATGCCACCAGTGACATTCTCTGTGTGCCAAGAAATGGGAGGTGGGGGAGGAAAGAAGAGAGGAAGAGGAGGAGAGAGAGAGGCCGCCGTTTTGTGTCTCTTAGGGCTATTTGAGGGAAGAAGGGGAAGACCTTGGTAAGAGACCAGGCACGTGAACCGTGTGCACGTGTGTATGTTTTTAGTTAGTATCTTTCCTTTTTATGGAATTGAAGGGCTATAACCTGGCAATCTTCCTGGAATCTCAACTACTAGAGACAATTTGTTTACAGTGAGAAAGCTAAACACAAAGCTGAATGAGAGAAATTCAGAGAAATGACAAAGTCAGAGAAGGCTGACAGGAGGGGGAAGCTTTATAAGAAAGTCTTAATTACAGGAGTCCCATCACCTTTGGATGACTTCCCAAAGCCTGAGCAAAGCCTCCTTCAAACACTTTGACAAATAAATAAATAAAATCTTAAAAAAAAAAAAAAAAAAAAAAGGCACCCGGGTGGCTCAGTGGGTTAAAGCCTCTGCCTTCGGCTCAGGTCATGATCCCAGGGTCCTAGGATTGAGATCCACATCGGCTCTCTGCTCTGCTGGGAGCCTGCTTCCTCCTCCTCTCTCCCTCTCTCTCTCTCTCTCTCTGCCTACTTGTGATCTCTGTCAAATAAATAAATAAAATCTTAAAAAAAAAAACACTTAGAAAGGTAAGACCTTCTCCTTTACACAGTCTTCTACGTGATTTTCAGAGCCTACTAGGGGAAGGGGAATGACTCAGTCTTGACACGGCATACCCCCAGAGAGTTGCCTCAAAACAAAATTACTTATAATTACCTTCAATTACAAATGTTAAAACATATTTCACCCAGCATGTGGGGTGAGTGAGGGCGTATAGAAAGGAACAAGTGGTTCAAAAATCAAACAATCTCAAAACTGTTCAAAGGTTTGTGACTCAGCATTCTCTACAAAAGGGTGAACACTAAAACTTTTTGCTAAGTTTTTGTATTTTTTTTAATTTTTATTTTTTAAAGGAGTATTTTATTTTATTTTAAATATATATATATGTTTAATTTATTTGACAGACAGAGATCACAAGTAGGCAGAGAGGCAGGCAGAGAGAGAGGAGGAAGCAGCCTCCCTACCGAGCAGAGAGCCCAATGCAGGGCTCAAACCCAGGACCCTGGGATCATGACCTGAGCCAAAGGCAGAGGCTTATTAACCCACTGAGCCACCCAAGCGCCCAAGTTTTCGTATTTTTTAAATGAAAAGGCATTTAGACACTATTAAAACTCACATGGCTATTATTATATTTCTAGACCTTATTTAAGTTTATATGGTACCTTATTGGCTAAGTATAGGATAATGATTTATGGTTGGCCTAAATCCAGGGTCTATGACAGGAGACTGGAAGGACCATATTCTAACTCAAAACTGGCACTGGAATTCAAGGAAGACTACATTTTCAGCAATTCACCTCAAGAATGTAATTCTTCTTCTTCTTTTTTTTTTTTTTTAGACGACGTCCATTTACTGAATGGAGCATCCTGCTTCGGGAGGGACAGGTATAAATTCAAAGGAGAAAGGAAGGAGCAGCCACATTAGACACAGTAGTCCTGGCACTCAATGGTGTGGCATATGTCACCGCCAGATTCTACCCCCTTCCTCCTCCCTTCCCAGTCCCCCTTCAAATGAAGAGACTGCGTTAAAAATGTACATGACAGCTCAGTGAGGATAATCTTGTACGACCCACTTACACTTCTCATTATCTCCTCTAACAGAAGATTCAGATGCTTCCAGTGGAAATGGAAGACGTGTATCCCATCATGGCTGTTCTGCTCGCCAGCTACATGCCGGCGGTAGGCACTCCTTAACCCCCTCCCAACGGCTGAGAATTTGAGCAGAATGGTTCACTGGAAAGGATAAGTCAAATCTACTTAGGGACAGAAAAAGTCAAAGCGAATAAACAGAGTAACTGAAACTCACTACTGAGTGGGAAGAAGTGTTATCACTAACATCCCCAAATGTAGATGATTCTAGAAATACGAACTCACTGGTGGAACGTCTTTAGGCAGAACAAGGGTTCCGCGGGTTCCATCCTGTGGCTAAAGGAAAACTAACCCACCGATCCTCAGGTGGAACGTACCATGGGAGGATGGTACTTGAGGCGGGCTCTATCCCTTGGGATCCCCGCTCCTGACCTGAGTGAGGAGTAGGACTGAGCGGGGTGCTGACATCACCCTCCACAGAGTTCTCGCACCACTTTCTGGAAGTCGCCATTTTGATTATCTTTGCCACTCCTGCTTCCAAGATGGCACTCGGAATGAGTGAAGAAGAAGAACTTGGGATGTGGTCTTCGGTCCCTGCGACAGTCCCAGCCCACACAGAGATGGCCTTACTATCAAGGAAAGTGTGACGGGCTCCTGATCGTGGTCTGGCCAGCTACCAGCCTCACTTCTCCTGGTCTCCTCCAGCTCACTGCCCTCCAGTATAATGGCCTCCTTCCTGTGACAAACCCATGAAAGATTTTCCAGTGTCTCGGGGCCTTTGCACGCACTGTTGCCACCACATGGTATGCTCTTTACCCGGTTCACTTCTACTTTGCTCAAGTCTCTGCTTGGGAGACTTCCTGGAACAAAGGAGCTTCTAAAGAGCCCCCCACCATCCTTGCCCCTCGTTACTCTGCTTCTTTCCTCCACAACACTCACCACTACTGCCATCACCCGCCATCCCTTTCATTATATGAGAGACTTCAGTTGTGTCTGTAACGCTTAAGAGCTGAAGCAGATCTGACAAGCTGTTACTTCTGTGGTCGATCCACAAATTCTTAATAATATTACTTATAATTCTTGTAATATTACTCTTTCTTTTGTGTGTTTATGTGTATTTTCTAAATACTTAAAACTCAGCAAAGAGCACAAAACAAGTGTATGAAAACATTTTCTAAAGTGCACTCCTAGAACGTGAATTCCTGAGATGATCTGATGTTTGGGAAATGCTGGGCTAAATGAATTAATTCTATTTGCTATAAGACTTCTGAGTCTTTAATAAACTATTGTTCATGTGAAGTTCCAAAAGGAAAATAGTGTATTCTAAATTAATTTGGTCCCGGGAACTTTTTTCCAAGGAGCATCTAGTGGATGATTAATGTGTGGAACAGACCGTGGTCAGCAAATATTACAGGGTGGGGGCTTTTTATGTCTTGTTCAGCATTATACCCCCAGTAGCCGGAAATCACCCGAGAGGCAGTACTGATTCTTCAGCATTTTGATACTGTTATTTCGGCCTCCCTGGAGGGGCGTGGATTACTTGGCTTTTCCAGATTTCGTCTGAAGGACTTTAATACCGAGGACCGCTGTGTGAGAGTTCTGCAGGACGGCGAAGAGATCGTGAGCGGGGTCTGACAGCAAGCCGCTGAAATACAGGTTCCGTGAAATCCAGACCTACGCCAGCCTGCAGGCGGTTAAAGTCCCTTGTCTTGTGCTTCCCTCTCCCCTAAGCTCCCTGATGCTCCTGCTTCTCGGTGAGGAACAGATCCGTAAGCTCGGAGCGGAGACTGGGCTTCTAGAGCTAAAGGAAGGCGTCAGACGGATGCCAGCCAGCTGACTTGGCACACCACACCGCTGGATGTCACTGCACTCCTTGGAGAGGCGCCTGGAGTGCGTCTCCACCAACAGCCGCTAACGCCAGGCCCTCTGAGCAGAGCACAGATTGGGGTGAGGCATCTGCCGGCGCCGCACGCCAGACCTGCGGCCCGAACAGACTGCAGCGTGACCTGTGCTGGAGAAGAAGAGAATCCCCAGGTCTGTAGAGCTATGGGTGACGCGGGCTCACCTCGGTCCTCGTACCCCACACTCCTTTGTGCAGACGGTCGGGAGATCTGTCCCGAAGCTTGCATTAGAAGGCACAGTGAGAGACCCTGCTGCCTAAAGCCCCGTGGAGGTTGGGACGGGGAGGAGGACATGGGAGGTGTAGACACGCAGCCTTCAGAGCCCCACACTTCTGGGGCCCAACTCTCTCAGAGCTCACACCGTAGGCAGCTTTTCTGAGCACTGACTGTAGTCGTCCTAACTCTGCTCGTGTGTTTCAGGTTACAGTATGGCCAGATTTGGGGCCTCCCGGGAAGGCGAGGCGTTGGGAGGGTCTACAGGGTCCCACTCTTTAGGTCTGCGAATACACAATGGCATTTTCTGTGCATGCTGGTTTATTCCGTTAGCCTTGGAATTTACTCTCAGGTTTCACTGTGCCTCTGTAAGTCTTCAGCCTGATTATTGTAATTGTCGGAATTACTGAGTGCTTATTATGTTCCAGGAACCGCGCTAAATGTGTTACATGTTTTGCTTAACCCTCACTATGACTCAATGGGATACATACTATTAATTTCATCCTACAGGCAAGAGAAACAAGATCAAAGAGGTGAAATGACTTGATCAAGCGCATCTAGCAGGTGGTGAAGTTGGGATCCAAGCCCAAGTGCCTTCTCACTGTGCTTTCTTCCCTTCGCACCACGAGTTACATCTCACCTTCCAAAGGCCCAGAGAGCGAAAGCGCTGTGCCTGGGTACAGGGGGCACCCGGCCGGGGGGCCCGTTCTCTGAGCTCAGATGGCGAGAATACATCCTTTCAGTGTTCTTAGAAGGGATACGGGCAAGGGAGAGGGGTGTCTGGAACAAGGAGGGTCGCCAGGAAATTCTTTCGGTGGCCTGAAGCCTATCCCAATATGTCGGGAGCCACGTCCATCAGTGACAAGTCTAGGAATTGGCCCTTGATTTGACTGGACGTGAGTGTTAAGTGTTCTGAATCCTGGCCTTGCCAGATGTGGAGGCACCATCTGTTAGTTAAGTAATCCTTCCAGAAGTCCTGCCCCTCCCCCACCTGACCCATCAGCACTTGCTTCTCATTTGCATGCAGGACCCATATCCCCTTGGCACTGCACTCCCTGCCATCACCGTTCTATAAGCACTTCCAAAAAGCCCGAAGCAACACGGTCTAACTGCCTAGCATCAGAAAGTGGATTCTAACTCGCATAGATTCCGAATTTATAGTAAATGTAGGGGGTCCTGACTGAGTACTTTCATATGTCTAGTAGTCAAGTTTGGCTTCCGTCTCCCTAGTGCCACTCAGCGGTTTCAGGTCTGGTTATGACTGTCAGTCCCTCTTCCCAGGACACTGGCGGTGGCCTTGCCTTTTTCTGACTGAACCTTGACTGATAAAACAGGGAAACAGAGGAAGTATAACTAGTAGTTAGTTACATGCCATGGCTCTGACCCCTGACTTGGACTTGAGTCTGGACTCAGGTCCTGATCGGTTGTGTGACCTTGGACAAATTAGTCTCTCCAAGCTTCGATTTCCTGTTCTGTACAATGGGGTTAAGACGACTGGATCTGTTTTACAGGTGTAGATGGAGGCGTGTCCTACCATATGAGATAACTGCACACTGAGAAGGCCCAAGTGTGTGAATTCGGGGTTGGAGCTAAGTTGGGGGACCGGCCTAGCAGAAGGATAAAAACAAGTGGGGAATCCAAATACGCGAATAAGATGATCCCATAAAAAGCAGATACATAGTTGGCCAAGAAGGACAGTAAGCCCCGAGGGGAAAAACTCGTCAGCTTTTCTAGTAGTGTTCCCATGTGTAACTGAGAAACGTCTGAGAACGGGCAGACCCTGAACTTGACTCAGACGGCCTCCCTTTGTGCCGGTCTAGAGTAGGATATGAAGATACTGGTATACAGTAGGAGTTTTAAGAGGATGAGGAAGGAGGTGGGTGGAGAGGCTTAGGAATCGAGGTGAGTGTAAGAAAACATTCTCGAAACAGAAGAAAATGTCCTTTTTTGGGAACAAGACATCAGAAAGAAGAAAAGCCCCAAGTCCCAGCTGGGGCCACTTACCTGGAATGGTATCTCTGGGGCCAAGGAGTGCCAATCGTGCCCGGAGTTATCTGCATCATGCTGGCATCTGGCTGGTCCTCGCCAAATTTGGTTAAATGCCAAGAGTGAGGTCGGCCTGCAGGGTCACTGCGCCTGCGGAGAAACGGGAGAGGGACCGTTCAACATTAGAGTGTTCTCAGACAGTTTCTTCACTGATGGGATTTATAGATTTAAAAGCAGAGACGGCTGTATCCTCAGAGATCAAAAATAATTAATTAATTATTAATTATTGGAATTAAATATTAGAAAGCAGATCTTACTGCTTATTTCTTTTACTAACCATTGCTATTCTCTGCTTTATTAATATTCTTATTTTCATTTTGACATCATTTCAGACTTCCATAAAAATATTGCAAGCTTAGTATAAAGAATTCCTACATAAACCCTAGTGCACTCTTGGTGTGAATGCGAATTGGTACAGTCACTACGGGAAACCGTATGAAAGTTCCTTTAAAAAATTAAAAATAGAACTACCATATGATCCAGCACCCCCACTACTGGGTATATATCCAAAGAAAGTGAATCAGGCTCTGGTAGATATATTTGCTCTCCCATGTTCACTGCAGCATTACTCACAAGAGCCAAGATCTGGAAACAACCTAAATGTCTATCAACGGAGGAACGGACAAAGAAGATGTGGTGTGCGCACACACGCGCGCGCGCACACACACACACACACAGGACTATTATTCAGCCACGACAAAAAAGGAGATCCTGCCATTTGCAACCACTTGGAGATGGACGCTGAGGGTATAATGCTAAGTGACTTAGGCAGACAGGGAAAGATAAATATCCTATGATCTCACTTCTGTGCAGGATCTAAAATAAAGAAGACAAACTCAGAATGACAGACTACAGCTTGGTGACCAGGGGCTGGGCAGTGGGAGATTTGGTAAAAGACTCCAAACTTCAAGTTACAAGATTTATAAGATGGGGGTCCAATGGACAGCATGGGATTATGACTAATGATACTGTGTCATACGCCTGAGTGTTGCCAAGAGAGTAGAGCTCACATGTTTGAACCACAAGAAAGAATAACCATGTGACAGGAGGGATGTGGTCGCTCATACTTTGGAGGGAATCATTTTGCCATTTATAAATGTAACAAATCTATATATTGTATGCCTTAAATTTACACATTACATCTTTCACATTAAATTTACACATTGTTCTTTCTTTTATATCCCAATAAAACTGGGAAAAAAAATTCCCACCTATCCTTCACCTAGATTCCCTACATGGTGACATTTTATGCCACAGTTGCCTCTGTTTATCCATATATAAAAATGGGAACAATAATTCCTTCCCACCTCCCAAGAGACTGTGTGTGGATATACATAAAAAAAGCTTTCTGGGGATTTTGAAGTCCTCTGTCATATCCTGATGCTGGGTCAATTATATTCTTTTAATTTCTTGGTAAGAACTACATAAAAAGCAGCAGCTACCTCAGTGTTAACACTGCTCTAAGTGAGGTGGTATAAACAGCAACATACTTTTGAAATCGTTTTTCATTTTGCAAGTCAGTGACTTCAACTTTTAAATATCCTGCCCTTTTAACACAAAGTGTTGACAAAGCCAAAGGGGAAAAGTGGGTGTCCTTCAACTGCACTGCTGAAGAATAAATTTGGCGAGAAGGATTCCACTACTATAGAAGGTCTGAGTCTGGAGAGAGTGACCGTGCCTTATTTCTGGCAAAAAAGGTGAGGTGAGCTATTAGGAATTTCGTGCTGAAAACTTCTGAACTCTAAGACTAGGGGAAATTTCTACAGTTTACTAACACATGTATAGTATCTAGGAATCCACTTTGATACACCGATGGCAAAGCTGTAAGTACACCCACCGATTTCTTTTCCATGAAAAAAATTTATTAGCTTATGTTACATAAATTTCCCTGATACCAGTAAAATTTCAAGTGTTAAGTATTTCAGAATAATACTAGCCCATGTGTCAGACATGGGTTCTCACCCTGACTTTACTAACTTGCTCTATGACCCCGTGTAAGTTACTTCTTAGGGAGGAGAAGTAAATCTTTGTAAAAGATAAAGACATTAATCAAAGAGGTTGTATTAACCTCATTTTAATCTGAAGCAACTTTAAAAATCTGTAAGAGTATGGAGGACTTGCCAAGAGAGATAATTATTTCCCCAAATACGTGTATTTTTTCTGAAGAGAGGTTGGGGTGATAGGAAAATGATCTGTGCAAAGCAAGGGATAATACAGACACACAAGATTTTTAACTGTCAGTAAATGCTTCTTGAAATGAAGGAAGCTGTAGTCAGAGACTAATGTCTGTGTTGCTAGAGGCCAAGAAAAATGAGGAAAAACTGAAATATCTCTTTATAAAATGCTGGGGATACAGAGAGCCAAAATGTCGCTAAAGGTTATCAGCTCTGCTCTCAGACAAACCTGGATTCTAATCCTGATACCTAAAATCCAAAAGCTAAAAACCGGTGGTAAGTTTCTTAACCATTCTGAGCTTCCTCATCTGAAAAAGGCAGATTATCATAGAACCTATTTGTAGGGTTTTTGTAAGATTAAAAATGAGCTAATATACCCAGCACATAGTAGAGCTCAATAAATGTTAAGTATGATTCTCATCAGTCATTCATTATTAAAGAATTGGTGAAGACTAGAGGGTAGGGAGACAAGCCCGCCAGAGAGATCTACCATGCAGGACAGGAAAGGGGAGAGAGAAGCTGGGAGTGGATGGTAGAGGTGAGCAGAATAGACAGGAACTATTGATGGCAACGAGTCACCCACCTCTGAGCTCCCCAGTAAAGTTCTGAGAATAGATAATTACAGCAGGGGTTACTATGCTCACAGCATGAAAGACCCTGGTCACATTGGTAAGGTCAGGACCTGCCAGGGCAGTGGCTATGAGCTCTAGTCAGAGAGGTAAACATGGGCCAAGATGGACTAGACCTTGTCCACCTGGAAGCTAGGAAAGAAAGAAAGTAGTAGCACAGCCTTGGGCTAAAGAGATGAAATAGAGTGCAAACACAAGAGACCAAGAGTGAAAGGCAAAACATTACGATTTGTCTGGCTCCTTGTCCCCATACTTCTCTAATCCCCATAACATGTCCCAAGTAACCCATGTCTCTGGGTTCAGTATTGGCCCAAAGCTGAACCTGTCCTCTTCTCAGATAGGCCACCAGGGAGCCCCCGGTTAATGGCTCAGTGTCCACGGCGTGGCATTCTTGCCTCTAGCCTCACTCTGACCTTGGACATGCAGCCCGCCAGAAACTAGGTTCCTCAGCTAATTCCTTGAAGCCAGGACACCTCCCCTGAACCCCAGTTCCTCACTGACTTAGATTCCTGCTTTATCTTCCAGGTCCATCCAGGGATTAGAAATTCTTTCTGGTGCCCCGAGCCCCTCAGAGGCTGACACAAATTGCACCGCCCTAAGTCCCACGGCCAGGATTCAAACCCAGTTACCTAGGACTTCAGATACTCAGTAGATGCTGCTGAATAACCATACAGAACTTCGTGAAAACATATAAAGTTGCTTTTGCATGAGGCATCTAGAGACACTTCATATGGGTCCAAATGATCCAAATGGGTCCAAAATGCGTAAGGAGAAAAAAAAACTGTCATCTTCCTTTCTCGTGTTCTGGCTACCTCAATGGGAGGCGTTGGCAGGACCCCTCTCAGAGTAAGATGCCAGCTAGCCCTCTGACTAGGGATGGGCTGTGAGAAGCCAGTGGGTGTACTTGAAAACTGAACTTGGCCTGAGTGTGGTAATGCTGGGAATGGCTCTCCAGCAGCTTCACCCACCAGCTCTCTCTGACCGTGCCTACCTACAAAGGCTGGCTGCTGACAAGTCTTTCCTACCTAAGAGGAATGGACAGACCCCAGTCAAGTCCACAGACTCCACAGAAGATTCCTATTCTGGTCAAGGAGATGAGGTGTGAGCTACTGTTTAATGATCATTTCAGTGGTTCCAGAGAAGCTCTAGTCTGAAACCTCCCGGGAAAGAGAAGGGGGGGTGCCCGGAAGCACAGTACAGCCGCCCGGACTGCGTGTGTCAGTCGGCAGCCCGCTTCAGGAAGGATCGGACATCTTGCAGAAGCTCTGAATCAGACTCCCAGCTGTCCAAGGGGCTCTGCATAGAACAACGAAGACATGTGGAGCTGTTTGAAGTGAAGAAAATTTTTCTTTGTGCTTTGAACACAATCGCGAAGCTTTTTTAAAAAATGTCATCTATCCAGACGCCTCCATGGTTTCTTTACCATTCATTCAGGGGCATCCATCTCCCATAGAAAGGGAGACTTTCTATATCCTAGTCACTATGCTGGCACTGGGGATACAAAGAACAAGGTGTCACTAGACCCAAATAATTCACAATATCGAGGAGGACAACCAAGTTCACTGTGATGAGATGGGTTCCATAATAGAGACCTGTACGAGATGCTTGGTGAACACAGAGGAGGGACTCACTAAGGGGTAAGGTCAAGAAAGCTGCACTTTTACCTACATCATGAAAGATTTTCCAGATGGAAGAGTTTGGGAAAGTGAAGGGAAGGCCATCCAGCTAGAAGACATAGCGTGACAAATGCATGGAAACGTGCAAGCACGTTGTAAAACAACTCAGAGGACCTGGGGAGGAGATGGGTAAGGGAAGAGTAGTAGATAAAGGTGAAGAGATAGGAGGATAGACCTCATTAGAGACCTCTTTAAAGGGTTTGGACAGTATCCTGTGGATTTGGAAGACACCAAATAACCTTAGCCAGAGAGGGGCATGCTTAAATATGGGTATCAGTAAGATATCGTCAATAACAAGGAGAATGAATTCGAGAGAGATGAGATTGGAGGCTCTTCTACTGGCCAGGGTAAGAGGTAATGAGGGCCTGGCACTCAGGCTGTGGGCAGTGAACTTAAAGGGAATGTCCAGCCGCAAGTATTTGAATGTAGATGGTGTAGAAGAGAGGATAGCCAGGGCGCCTGGGTGGCTCAGTGAGTTAAAGTTTCTGCCTTTGGCTCAGGTCATGATCCCAGGATCCTGGGATCGAGCCCCACATTGGGCTCTCTGCTTGGCAGGGAGCCTGCTTCCCTCTCTCTCTCTCTCTCTCTCTGTCTGCCTCTCTGCCTACTTGTGATCTCTCTGTCAAAATAAATAAATAAAATATTTTTAAAAAAAGAGAGAGAGGATAGCCAAGGGGGAAGGATTGCGTAGCTAGGATGATGATAAAATTAACTTTCATACAGAACCATTAGATGGAGGGGGTAGGAATGGAGAGAGGGAGGAGGGAAACAGAGTGGGAAAGTAGATGACTTTCTCTGGGGCATGCAAATGTGAGGAGACTGTGGGGTTTTCAATGGAAGAACATGGCGGGCAGGAGGGTCTAGAGGACGGAAGTCTGGGCTGCACTTAAAAATCAGGAGTCATAAGACACATGGCCTTGGAGAAAAGGCAAGCTGCTTGGGGAGAATGCGTAGGGAGACAAAGGGAGTGGTTAAAGGATGGATCTTTGAGAATCACTATGATTTAGGGGAGAGGAAGCCAAGAGAGAAGCCCAAGAAAAAGCTTCCAGAAAAGTTGGGAGAAAAACTGGGAGAGTGCAGGAATTTCACAGGTTCCTCGTGGAGACAATAAGAAGGAGGAATCGTCAACCACCCCAGCTGTTCCAGAGAAGGCAGTTTGGTGAGGGCGGATGCACGTGCGGTGGATTTGACACAAGTAAGTCTTTGCTGGGGAACTGCAGGGGGCAGATGCCAGACTGGGAGTAAGAGGACGAAGAAGAGAAAACAAAGAGCGAGGGCCGATAATTCTTTTAAACTCTTGGCTCTAAAGGAGAGAAAGAGGGTGGTGGCTAAAAGTCTAGAGATCAGGGAAGGAAAGTTTTTGTTCCTGATGTTTTGTTTTAAAACAAGGAGAAGCACGAGCAAGTGTACATGAGGCTGGGAGCTCCAGGACACAGGACAAAGAGGATGACAGTCCTCAAGACTCATAAGGAAGCAGGAAGGGATGGCAGTCCAGAGCGATGTGGGGAGCAGAACCTTATGTATGTGGGAGTAGAGCCAGAGCCACTGAAATAAGATAGGAGGAGGTAAGATGTGACTCTCTTATGTATGGAAGGGAGCGGGGTGGGAGGAAGACCGGAGAGACTTCAGACCCAATGTCCTCTATCTCGTGATGGTGTCAAAGAAGGGGAAAGTGAGGGGGCTGGTGTGGCGGGTCGGGGCTCAAGGAGCACAACAGCGAGGACTAGAAGAGTTCAAACCTGATAAGAGAGATTTCTAAGAATTAATGACTAAGACAGTGTCCTCCCCTTAAGGAGCTGACATCCAAGTAGGCAGACCAAATGACGTCATTCCTACAGTAAACAATAAGTCACAAAGAAATAATTCCTACAGTAAAGATAAAATAAGTGTCCGAGACTTGAAATGCCAAAACAGGAAACCCATCTTGGGGAGCTTCTTCCTCTAGAACTTGGAGAATTCTCGAGAACTCCAGAGTTGTTGAGAACCTGCCCTGGGGTGGGGTGTCAGGTCTTCTCAACAGACTAAAATATTAAGAACAGAGAGATCTTGAAACAATCAAAAGGTCCGAAAAGACAAAATCAAAAACATATGTTGGGAGAAGCCTTCAGAGATAAGTCTTTTCTTTATAAGATTCTTGCACATGGACAGTTAAGTGATGAAATGAGGGTAAAGAACAACAAAAAAGACGACCGAAATCTCGCCCACTAACTCTCCCACCTTGCTGGGGGGGACATACATCAGAGCAACCTGAAGAAAGAACTGTTTGGCAACATCTAGGAAAAAATTTTAAATAACATATCTATCAAAAGATGGAAAAACAAGCTAAATGCTCGTCAGTAGCAGACTTGTTAAATCACTTGTAGTACAACCATAGAAGAGAACACTTTTGTGGCCATTAAAAGAATGGAGTAGCTCTGTACCTGCTGGCATGGGAAGATCTCCAAAATATATGGTTAGATGATGACGGTAAGGTATGGCGCCATGAGTACAGTATGCTGCAGCAGGGAAGGAGAAAATATACGTAACCCCTTATATGTTTATTAGTGCAAAGAATATTCTGGAGTGATGCTTGAGAAACTAGAAACAGTGACTGTCTCTGAGGAGGAAAACTTATTTTTTGCTGTACTTCCTTCTGTAACTTTTGAATTGTGTACCATGCCCAAGTATTACCTATTAAAAAGCACGGTATTTCAAAAATAGCCTCTCGTTTTAAAAATACATCACATTGTATCTTGAGATAACCAAAAAAGTCAGACAGCTGTTGGCCGACTTTTTCAATGATGCCAATAATTTAGTAAACATTCCTAAAGAGCACATCATGCTTTCATATTTTGGGATCACTTTGATCTGTAAGAAGATAAGGACATACTTTCCTAAAGGGCATTACATCATGAGCATATCAAAAAGAGTCAGGAGACGATTTAATTTTAAAATGTGAACAAACCGGGTTTTGCATGTGGGCGTAACTCAAACAATGCCCTTCTGTGGCATTCCTGACCACAAACAAGGAAGCGCGACCGCGTGGGCTGGGCAGGCAGATGGAACTGGAACTAGCAAGTGACATGACGTCCTTCTCAGACGACTGTGCCCTGACGCTGATTCAGGAATGCCGAGCTTATTTCTGAAAGTCTATGAGCAAGTGCAGGCCACACAAGCTCTAGCCACTGGTCACCTGCTGTGTGCCTTCTACCTCGACGAACTCTAGCTGGAGTTCCGAGAGGTCACCGATGGCCACAAGGAGTTTATAATCTTGTTGGGGAGCCTTACATGCAAGAAAAACCATTAGAGTCATTATTCACAGATTCAAAAAATATTTGAGTGCCCGCAGGCGCTCAGTGATGTTTTCTGACTTACTCTTTGTACTGTCTTCATGCGACAGGGCAAGTAATGAGAGAATGAAGTAAATAAGAAAAACTAAGCAACTTGTCCACAGTCTCAAGGGTAGTGGGGGGCAGAGTTGATACGAAACTCACGCATCTGCCCCCAGGCCTGTGCTCCTCTCGTCTAAGCTGCGAGCAGCAGAAACAGAGTAGAGACAGACAGTTAAGCAAATACACAGGATGTTTTCATGCAGTTCTACGGGTCCTGAAGGAAATAAAGCTGAGCAATGTGAGCGTGTCATTGAGGGTGTCCGCTCCTGGGTCAGGAACAGCCTCTCTGAGGGCGACATGGGAGCCGAGCCCTCAACGAGGAGCGTCAGCCGTGCAGGAGCTGGGGCGGAGTGTTTAGCAGGGACGGATGGACCGAGCAAGGAAACACAAAGGCCCTGGGGTGGGAATGAATCTGCGGTTTTCAAGAAGCACGAGAGAGTGTGACCGGAGCCGTGAGACTGAAGTGCAGACGGCAGGAGAAGTCACCGGGTAGTTCATCTGGGGCCACGCGGGCTCTGGAGGGATCTGGGCTATGAGCAGCTCGCGTGCTGTCCACCGTCAAGAACAGGATCCGGTGGCGCCTGGGTGGCTCAGTGGGTTGAGCCTCTGCCTTCGGCTCAGGTCATGATCTCAGGGTCCTGGGATCAAGCCCCGCATCGGGCTCTCTGCTCAGCGGGGAGCCTGCCTCCCCCCCTCTCTGCCTGCCTCTCTGCCTACTTGTGATCTCTGTCAAATAAATAAAATCTTAAAAAAAAAAAAAAAAAAAAAAAGATTAGGATCTGAAGTTGGCCAGAAGGCCTGGAGGTAGCGTGGGGCTTCTGACAATCTTGAAGGATTCGTATGCTCTGGATAAATGGAGAAGGGGACAGCCTTCACTTGGAACATTAAAATGTCTAAGAGCTCGAGTTCATTTTTCTGTTGATACCGTGCCGTGACAAGCTGTTATAACTGACACCTTGTGTCGACTCTTCTGGGAGCACCAACCTTCTAAAACCGTGCCAGTTCTCAACCGGACGTGGGTTGACTATGTAATAATACAAAGTAGACCACCAGCTCTACCAAGTAAAACATCCCGTTTCCTAACCTCCCTACCCCCCAACCACCGTCCGTACAGGGCACGACACGCTGTGATAGATGACCAAGTCCAACCCGAGATTCTGGTCTTAAGCATCTACCCCCCCAAGCCCCAATATATCAATATATTCTGCAAATTAGGTCTACTGAATTAACGGGTCATGGATGTGGGTCAAGGGTCTTCCTGATATACTCACTGAGTACCATGTGCTTGGACCAGGGTAAAGCAGGTTCCCGAAGGTTCTTTTTGCGTGTCACTGCTATTTTCCCCCGATTTTTCCTCATCTATTTTTAAAATCACAAAGTACTTCAAACATACATAAATATATTCAAATTATTATAAAGAACACCCATGTACTCATCACCAAAATTAATTAAATCTTAATATTTTCCGCATATTGATTTCAGGTGTTCTTTTGAATAGGTAATTAATTCACATAATTTTAAAAAAAAGATCAAAGCCATTGCGAAGTCTTACTCAGCGCTTCCCAGCCTGCGCCCCACATTTCTCTTCAGGACCTAGTGTCCTCGTGCCGTATTTTCCTTTAAAGCTGCTTCATATTCCCTTGTGTGCATGTATCATATTTATTTAATCAGACCCTTGTTGTAGATACTTTTTGATTGTCAGTCTTTTGCTATTACAAATCATGCTTCAGTGAGTAACCAAGGCCGTACACTGTTTTCTATCCATGCTGACATATCACGGCAGAAATTCCCAGTAGAATCGTTGGCTCAAAACATGCACTTGCAGTTGTGCTAGTTAATGCTAAATTGCCCCTTTCACGTAACTTTAGAGAGAGGGCAAACTCACTATGAACAATAAATGTCATGTATAAGTAATTTGGTGGGGGACGGAGTGGGGGGGTAGACTATGTCTGCAGTGTGCTGGAACAGACGACAGAACAAGGCCCTTGTAGGCGTTTCCTGTTTACAGGACAATGAGAGGCCCCAAATACTGATGACAGAAGTAAATGACAGAAAAGACTGAACACAATGACCAAGCCAAGCACCCTGAGCTGTACTGATAACATTGTTTCATTCCATAGATCCAGAAGGCACTCTGTCTGCAATAAAAATTAGGGTATACTGGGGCGCCTGGGTGGCTCAGTGGGTTAAAGCCTCTGCTCTCAGCTCGGGTCATGGTCCCAGGGTCCTGGGATCGAGCCTTGCATCAGGCTCTCTGCTCAGCAGGGAGCCTGCCTCCCCCCTCTCTCTGCCTGCCTCTCTGCCTGCTTGTGATCTCTGTCTGTCCAATAAATAAATAAAATCCTTAAAAAAAAAATTAAGGTATACTGAGCTCTGTTTTCTACATGCTCACAGGACACAGGAAAGCTGTCAAAATCTTTAAAGAGTTGAAAAAGCCTATCATCTTCCAAAATACAAAAAAAAAAGAAGAAAAAATAAAGGTGGTAATTGTGCATTCACACACTGTTGGCAAAGACATTGTTTTTGAGAAATCCTTTACCCCCCCCCCCCTTAAAGCATTGTTAGCTTCTTCAAGGCTATATTTCAGACTTTGCAGATTCACAGAAAAATTCAAGCAAAATTTTCTAAGGCTTTTATAATTGCCTCACTAACATCTGTGTTTTAAACAAGTGGTTCAGTGGGTAGAAAGGTATGCATTAGGTAATATAACCCCATAGCAACACAGTCCTTTCTGGAAAGAGAAGTTCTTTTTAAATGTCACATCCTGATAATATGCCCTGGGGAACTTTCGGCCGTGACAACGGAATCACACGCAAGCAAGCAAGAGTGAAGTGTGCTAAGTGACCCACAGAAGCCTCTAACATCTAAAATTTGTGTAAAAGATGAAAAATCTTTTCTAGTAAAATGCTTTACCCCGTTCCTCACACCTGTCCCAACAGCCTTTCATTGCTGGTTTATCTGCTCCCCGACTCTCGATTCTGGCATGTTTTTGAAAAGATCGAAATTTTATTAATAACCAAAGAAAACTATTATCATGAAGGAGAGGGACTAGCAGTGGGGGTGGGCGATTTTCACTTAGTCACCAATGGGTGATGGTGTTGAAATGTCTTTTGCTCAGTCGCCCTCTCTTTCTGCCCTCCTCCTCTCTCTCTGAGGAATCAAAGAGTCAACTGTCCTTCCCACACCTGAACGTGTGCAAAGAAGCCACTGCAGAAGTCGAGGCAAACGCTGTGACATCTCTCATCCGTGAGAGCCCTCATTTTGTCCTCCACTGACTTTCCAAATTCAATTACAATAGAATAAGTTCCAATGACCAATAATCTATTCTTTTCAAATCTCAATTTGCAACCAGACAGTTTGTTGGAGGAGGGAAAGAGGGACTGGCTTTTACCAATTTCTTCAGAGAGCAGATATTATGATTTTAGAATTTTCTTCTCTACTTCTCTGTGCCATAGACTATATGTTGCTAGAGCTCAGATTAATCACTTCCGTGCTGGTTTGTTTTCATCTTCCGCACACAGACACCCACAAACATACTCATGGGTCTCAGAGAGGGTCAGATAGTTACAGAGAACTAGGAATATTGTGTGTGCCCCTGAATTTCGGCCCGCTTTAAGGAGAAGCTGCTTGGGGGTTCTGCCAGAGGGTTCCTGCTGGATAAATGAGAAGCTGTTCAGCAGGGCACAATAAAAGGCGTGTATGGCTCTTTTCCTCAACCCAGGGGGCTGCAGGGCAGAGGGGCAGGAAGAGAAGGTATCCTACCACTGTGCTGGAAACACTCCTCCTCTTCCTTTGTATACACCCACACAAGATTGTCCTCTGAGAGGTTTTTTTAAAAAAAGATTTTATTTATTTATTTGACAGACAGAGATCACAAGTAGGCAGAGAGGCAGGCAGAGAGAGAGGAGGAAGCAGGCTCCGTGCCGAGCAGAGATCTCGATGTGGGGCTCGATCCCAGGACCCTGGGACCATGACCTGAGCCGAAGGCAAATGCTTAACCCACTGAACCACCCAGGTGTCCCACTCCCCAAAGTATAAATTGCATTTCATTTGCCAAAACAAGTGAAGAAAAGGTGTTTTGTTGTTGTTGTTGTTTGTTTTGTTTTTTTTTTGGTGAGGCAAAAGCCTCACCTTTTGGAAGTTACTTTTTCCCAAACACCCTTCCATTAAACACAACGAGATGATCCCTGAACCGTGAACACTAAAGAAACGGAATTCTCTCGTGGGACAAGTATGATGCATTGCATTGTTTTCCTCTTCTCTAATTCACGTTCTTGTCATTTCAAGAAAGAGGCCATAAATAAGCAATTAAAGGCAACATGAAAACAAAGGGAAGGACAGAAAGAATTCACTTTTGAAAAATACCTTCAACGGTGGTCAAAGGAAGAATCCACATTTTAGAATCATACCAGAAATGGGTGGTTCATTAAAAGAAAGCTTTTCAATATTACAGAAACCCGAGTGAAAAGAAGACAGGCTGAAAACTTTAGGAACATGAGGCTGCAGTCCCTCAGATCTACCGTCCCAGCACTTTCATGGTAAATTTTACAAGGAGAGTTCGACCACCACCGCCACTCACATAGCCTGACCCTGGTGAGGGTGGGGGAGGGGAATAAAACAACTCGGGAGAATGCTTCTCTCCTATTCACTTTCCATGAAAGAATGCCAAATAAAACTCGAAAAACCAGCCTGGTGAGCTCTCTCTGTGTTCGATAATCTAAGCAGTCCCTACTTTCTTTTTCACCTTTTACATGGTGTAAAAGCAAGAAGAACTTCTTTAGTAATAAATATTCAAATCACCTTGAGATCCAGAACACTGCGGTGACCGACGGCTGCATCCTCTTTTCCCTATGCTACGTGTTCTTTTAAATGATGGTGTCCCAGGAAGCAAGCACTGGCCTGAAGCCCAGCTCCAAACAAAATCCTTGAGTCAAGACTATGTAAGAATGAAAGCTGATTCAGGGGCACCGGGATGGCTCAGTGCTTTAAAGCCTCTGCCTTCAGCTCAGGTCATGGTCCCACGGTCCTGGGATCAAGCCCCGCATCCGGCTCCCTGCTCAGCGCGGAGCCTGCTTCTCCCTCTCCCTCCACCCCTCCCCCTGGTTGTTGTTTCTCTCTCTCTCTCTCTCTCTCTCAAAAAAATAAAATCTTGAAAAAAAAAAAAAGAATAAAGCTGACTCAAGTTACTGTGACTAGGGAAAAGATCAGGTATTTACACCTGCTACTCTGATGCAGTTACACGATGTACAATGGCCATCTCAGTAAACTCTTCTTTTCATGTAAAGTCAAAGTTCAATGAGAAGACGACACCTTGTCTTTAACATTGAGAATATAGTCACAGGTTCCTCCTCTTCGAACCAATGTTGGTCACGAGAATAGAGAAGCACTTGGCTGTTAGCGCACAGATAATCATTCCTTATGAGAAACGGGAATGGTGACTGTGGAATTCCCCAGGGAAATGGGGAGGCAGAACCATCAAGTGCACGACACAAAGCGATTGCTAATCTGAATGAGATAAAAGCCAATCCAAACACCCTCATCATCAGAAATACGGTGACTGTACACCAAGGACAGAGAATGATCGGAAATTCCCAGGCAGAAATATTCACAGCACCGAATTACACGAGGTCTCAAACAATGAAAATTTTCAAGGACAATTTAGAAAAACGGGCTTAAACTAAACACGCGGTCATTTTTCTTTATGAAGAGATACAACATCGAAGACAACCTGTGAAAGCTTCGCCGTCCAGGGTCCTACAAAGAAAGTGCTAAAGCTCACATCCACATAGCAGGGACTTACCTGGGGGTGAGCAGAAGCATCCCAGCTAACAGCCCTCGGGCCAGCTGCATGTCGTATTCAGGGGTGGGATAAAAGGCCATTTCTCCCGGCTACTGCTCTCTCCCTGTCCCGGCAACACCCTGAGCCTCCTGTCCTAGCCGGAACCGCCCTGAGCTCACTAAGTGAGCCGCTGGCCGGGCGGGACCTTCATTCCCGGTCACCTCTGCAAACTGGCCAACTAAAATTCAATTCCCGCCCAGTCCGAGTGAAGAAGGGAAGGTGACGCTGGGAGCTTCTCCTGAGAAGACAGCGTCTCAGTCAAGAGCATGCAGCTGAGAAATGCTAGAGTCCCACACTTCGTGGGCAGGAGGAGCAGAGCAGCAAGGAAAACCACCGGCTGATTCGATGCCTCAAGCGGGACTCGGGCAGTTTCCTTGAATGATCCCTGCCAAACCCGTGCCCTCCTCCGCAGACAAAAATGCCACTGTCTGCAAAAGTGTGTGTCAACTGCTTTAGGCTTCCCAGTCCGGGAGGCCACTGCAGCTGGGCTCCAAACCAGTATCACTAGACCTTGTAAGGCCACGCTGTCCTGTAAAGGCCAAGTCGGTGGCCCCAGGACAAACCTCAGAGCCAAGGGCAGGGCAGCGAGCCTGGTGAACCAGCCTCACTGCTCAACAGAGAATGAATTAGGGGTCAAAACCCGAGCTCCTACCATGGCTTTGCCTTGATTCATTTTCCAGAGCCCAGACCACCATGTGGCAAATGCTTAACGAGCAGATGAGACGGTTGTAATGACGGTGGAGACTGGTGGGGGAAGAGCTGGGAAGTTTCTAAGGGAAAGCACTAGCTCAGGAAATCCTGAGTTTTAGGTTGGAACATTTTGTTTCCTTTACCAGCACTCTGAAGTTCCCTGGCCTGGGCTGGACAGATTTCATGGGGACGTTCCTGTTAGGGTAAGTGAGATCGCAGGATTCCCGCTGACAGGTTGGGTAAGCGCCTTCAGGGGTCTACGCGGAAAGGGAAGGTTGAGATTGGATCTGTGAGGACATCAAGCCCTGGGCCACCAAGAATTTCTCTTTGTCAACCTGGGTCCTTGGCTGGACCAAGAAACTACACTTAGGGGGATGGAGTTTCTTGCTTTTACTCTTTCATTTTTCTTATACAAAAATGAGAAAATCCTTCCTGGCTATTTTCTCTGCAAAAAAAGGAACTCTCTATCACTCTGACCCCGTGCACTTGGAATTGGCTCATGACGGGGCACTTTTCAATTCTAAAATCTGTGACCTGACAAATTAGATTTGTTCAACGCCCACTACTAACCTCCCAGCTCAACACTTGGAAGACTCCTAAGAAGCCGATGGGCACATCACTTCTGCTCTAAGGGGAGGCCCAGGACACCGGCGCCTTACACCTTTCCGGAATTCAGCGCAAGATTTAGACCAGAGCCAGCCCGAAGGAGCAGCCAATGACCAAAACCGGAATAAAGTACGCGATCAAGTGACAGTCTCTTTGGATTACAACCCACAGAATAAAGTAAATGTGAAGGAGTCCTTACTGATATAAACAGTTAAAAAAAAGTGGGGAAACAGAAAAATTCCGATTAATAAATGTAGAAGGAATGAAGGAAATACAGAGCCATCTTAGAATATTCTAGTAATAAATGTTGCAGAGAATATACCTTGATTACTTGGTTGTGGTGAGGTCTACCAGGAGTAAGACATCCTGACATCACGTAATCCCTAACAGGACATGCTCAGAAGGACACATCACTTCTGCGGTAAACTTGGCAAAAATGGAGAACTTCAGTCTAACCATGAGACAGCATCAAACAAACCCAAACAGAAGGCATTCTACGAAATACTGGCCCATACTCTTCTAATGTGTCAAGGCCAGAAAAGACCAGGAAAGCCTGAGCAAATACCCAATATCAGAGATGACAGGAAACTGAGGAAACATGACAAAGACGACGTGGAATCCTGGCACAAAAAGGGACAGCCGTAGAAGAAAAAAAATGATAAAATCCAATTAAAGTCTACAGTTTATAAGTCTTAGCGTCTGTAGTCAACAGCACTTCACCAATGTCAGTGTTTTGGTTCTGCTCTTTGGACTATGGTTGTAAGAGTTGCTAACTTTAGGGAGAGCTGGGGGGTGGGTGTAGCAGAAATCTCTTTACTATTTTTGCAACTTTCTTATGAGTTTACAATTATTTCAGAATAAAAAGTAAAAACCAAAATGGGCAGGATTTAAGACCGGAGTATAACTCGATGAGAACCGCCCCAATTTCTAAGTTCAGTCCTACATCAGTGACGCTTAGAGTGAGGACGCCTCTTCCTCTAGGAAAGAAGCCCACCACTGCAGGGGCGCACAGTGAACACAGCTGTGGAGTCAGGACACACACCTAAAATTCCCAGAGTTTACGGAGTTAGAGGGACATGACTGGGAGCACACTGTATGCAACACAGAGGTCATGACGTTTTTAAAAGGCAGTTGCTTGCGATCTCCTCCCTGCCAGTCTCCCTTTACACGGACAGAGCACCGCCGGCCAGCTCTGACCATGCTGGTGAGGGCAGCCCCGGCTTGTTTTAGAGATAGTCTCTGTGGGTAGGACACCATCTGGATATGCAGTTAGGTTCATTTGTTTTATCCAACTGTTAGAGACCGCTGTGTAAAATCTTTCATTGTTTCAAGCTCAGACTCAGGTCTGGAGATTGCCGTGCTCAAGCAGGCGCTCCTTCCGGCTCCGCTCTTCTGCCTGCGCCAGCCAGGGTCACGGTCCCACGGTTACCCCAGGGGCCCCACCAGCAGCAGCTCGGAGGTCACACGATTTCATCTTCCTCCTCCCTTCTCCCATCCTGATGTGCTATCAGTCTTCCTCCCAAGTTCATCTCACATCTTATCTGCTTTCTTGTCCCATCACCACTTGCTCGGTTCAATCCCGATCATTCTCCACCCACCCCCACCCCCCAAGGGGCAACTGCAGTAACTTCTTCGGCACAACTCTCTGGCCTTGAGTACGTTGGGGCCGAGGCCCAGCCAGCCTACACAGCCCGGCGGAGTCTTGCTAAACAGAAGGTTCTGGTTCTCTACTCTGTGACGACCCAAGGAGGCGGGAGGGCACAGTGCTCGGGGCTCTGCTGCTTCGGGCTGGCCCGGAACAGCCTTTGCCAGCCGGCTGCCTTGTAGCCAGTGCCCTCTGCCTGCCGGACCTGTCCCCGATCAGTATATTCAAACTTCTTTGGAGTCTCTTATTCGAATGAAATCTTACAGAGAACTTAAATGGAGACGCCGTAAACAGGGAAAATTGTCTAAATCCAAATTTACAATGTCCACGTCTTCATCACGCGAGTCACCGGGTCTGCAAGGAAGAGCCGTGAACTGAAATCGGGAAGGGACGAGCAGCACTTACTGAGCATTCAAGGCGTGCTGGGTACTGCCCCACCTGCTTTCTGTGTGTTCGGACTTTCCATGCTTTCAGCCACCCTGGGATTAGTTACTAAACTCGTCTTACAGACTGGAAACAGGGAGCGAGGGTAACATGCGCGCTTACAAAAGAAGGGGCAGCATCACGACGGATGCATCACGACATCTGCTTCCATGGACCCCCCAGCACTCTGTGTTCTCCTGCCCCCCATGCTGGCACAGACACACGTGGGAACGGACAGCACAGAAGCCACACCATCACCGTCGTGCCCCTGACATTCACCTCCCCTGACACTCCGTCCTCGCTCCCTCCGGGCGGGTTCTGTGCTTAGTGCTTGGCGCATCTCAGCAAACTGAATTCCCAGGGTTTTACTAGGAAGTAAGTCGTCATGCTCAAGGCAAGAAACGGCGGCACCTGTGAGCTCGAAGTGAACCTGAGCCCACCGCCTCCTCGCTGAATAATGGTGCGGACTCCACGGGACTGGTGTGGGAAATGATGAGAAAGGCCAAGGTCATGCGTGCCACTGAGCGCGCAGGAGCAGGGGGGAAGCACAGGGACACGGCTGCGAACTTCTACGGGGCCGACTTTATCATCCTACGACGTTCCTCCATGAACGGATGACGAGACGTTTTCATGACTATCAGTCCAAAGACAAATGAGTCTCACTTTAGTGTAACACACTGGTCCTTTCCAGAGCATCTAAGACATTGGTTCGTACGTTGCTTTGAGTATTTTTGATTCTAGTTTTAAAAGCAGTGGTTGATGTGTCTTTAAAAAGAGATCTGAGTCAAGCGATTTGTGGGAGCCCCACTTGACCTCCCAGGAACTTAAAGATTTCTTCAGAACCGAGTTTGAAAATTACCACGAACCTCCTCGGAGCTCCTCCGGGACCTCCCCATTCAGCCGCTCCCGACCTCGCGCTCTAGCCTGTCTCTTGACTCCCAGCCTTGGCCCCCAGCTCCCTTTTCCCTCGGCCGAGTCCCTTCTCCTGAATCCCCCGCACAGGCCTCCGAGCCTCTTACCTGTGCTTCGGCCGCCGCTTAGCCTCTCCCGACCACGCGGCTTTCCTGTGCTGGGGGCGGGAGGCCGGGGGCTCCGGGCTGCGGTCAGACGAGCCGGCACCCACGGGGCCCGGGGCTGCACACACATCTCTGGCAAAAAGAGGAAAACGAGAAGCTGAGCGCGATGGTGTTCAAGGGCAGGGGCACAAACAAAGCGACAGGAAAACGCGTGAACATGAACACGGGGTCAGAGCAGAGCGGCCGAGCGAGGCGGCCGTTCTCAGCTGCCCCCACTGAGCTCTGCGCCCCGGGGAAGGCGAATCCCCTCCTCGGGTCTTCATCCTTCCCGTATGACGTCCCTGTGAAGCACTAAAGTGTCCTTCCCCGTCTCCGAAGACCCAGGTTTTCCGACCACAGGGGAGAAGAAGGAGACACTACAATGAAGGTGAACTCCCCCGTCATCCAGCCTCTACCCATCGGTAAAGAGGAGAAACTGGCCCCCTTGAAGCACGTGGCCAGGCAAGGTGGCTCCCGGGAACCCGGGCCCCGCCGCTTCCCGTCTCAACTTCATTACCCGGAGCGAGACCCCCAAGTGAGCAGCCCCCGCTGCTCGGCTGCGCAGAGGAACGTGCCAACTCTTGACCCTGAGCTATTTCGGATTGTCCAGATGCCACTGTGCTGGAAGCGAGCCCTTTCTGTGTCCGTTAAAATCCATCCCCTGCCCCGTCCCGAACACCATTCCCTTAACGCCTCCGCTCCGCACTCCCCGGCAGTCAGAGAAGGTTTTCAGCCCTGCGTGGCCACTGTGTTCTGCCGGGACAGCAGGGGCATTTCTCCTCCGTCGGAGCATCTCAGCCCCCAAAGTCTGAGCTGCTGTCACTTGGGAATGGAAAGACGCGGGGCAAACTGCCCTCTGAGCCTCGCGCTCCGCATCATAACGTCAGGATGAGACGGTTAGGAGGTTAGGAGCCTCTCCGAGCTGGACTCTTCCTGCTGACCAGCCCTGGGACACCGTCCCCTCTGTGCCCCGGTTCTCTCAGCTCTAAAATGGGTGCACAAAAACACCCACACTTCCACGGAGCTGTTGAGAAGCTTAAACTAATTCTGCTGAAGGCCTGAGAACAGAGCCCGGCACATCTTCGGCGCTCAGCAAAGTAGCCAGTAGCAGCAGCCTGTCCTGCAGAGCTGCTCGGAGGGCTCTCAAGGACTCGTTAACTGTCCACATCCTGCCTCCATGGGGGACACGCCTGATTATTCTCACCATCATTTACAGCGGTACCTCCACTTCAGAGCTGCTTTTAGCTAAGATGTTACACCAAAATAGACACAACTAAAGAGACCTGATCTGTGCTGGAAATAAGAGCAGGAAGAGCTCTGGCCAGGGGCGCCTGGGTGGCTCAGTCGGGTAAGCGTCTGCCTTCGGCTCAGGTCATGATCCCAGGATCCTGGGATCGAGCCCTGCGTCGGGGTCCCTGCTCAGCGGGAGCCTGCTTCTCCTCTCCACCTCTCCCCCTGCCTCTGTGCTCCCCCTGCTTGGGCACTCTCTCTCTCTGTGTGTCAAATAAATAAATAAAATCTTAAAACAATAAAAAGAAGAGCTCTGGCCAGAGAGTTGACGGTCGAAGCGTTTTGCAGAATCCATCACGTGGCCCCCAGCGAGAACTACTCACACAACCCTCCACCGCACCAAACCCTCTAGCTTCACCGGGGGCGGGAAGGAGGTTCGCAGGTGTCTGACCAGCAGCTGTGTGAATGCAAAGATGACACGAACGTGAGCAGCACACCCATGTAATTCTGAGAGCAAGCTCTCCTTTCTAGCTCTCCTCTGGCTCCCGATGTCTGCGATGGGGAAACAGAGACCAAGCCTGAGCTTTCGTAAAACCTTTGTGGCATTTAATAACTTCCTCATTTTTGGCCCAAACCACAGAGGCTGGCTCTGCCCTTGCTACACCATAACCAAGCCCTTGGCTCTTTCCTTGCCCACCCCCCCTTCCTGGGAGGCACAAAGGGATGGGAGGTCCAGGAGTACCGTCCCAGGGAAGGGCCGGCCGCAAGTGCAGGCCGATGGGGAAAAGATGGAAGCACACAGAACAGGAGATTATCTTAAAAAGATGAATCCTTTTTTTAGATTATCTTAAAAAGACTTCCTCTTTTTAAGGATTTTTAATTTGTGATTCTTCGCAACCCTAGGAAAGCAGAGACTAGCACTGCTTTCCGTGGCCACAGGTGGTCCTGTCACCTGCCACCTCCAGGGGACCAGCAGTGGTTAGCGGTTGGGTGTGAGGGTTCGTGGAACCCATGTGGCTTGTCGCTGACTGCAAAGCCCAGGCTGAATCAGAGCCCCGCCTCCCTGCTAATCTTCCCCTCCCCCACCCCCGGCGGACTCGCACCTGAGTGGGCCATCTGCACATATCATACAAACTAGGACAAACGAGAAAAGAGGCTAGAGAGAGTACAGAAAACCACCAGCACCCAGAACACAGCTTTTCTGCCTTCTGGAAAAATCTGGACGACAAATAACGTTTAAAACATCATATGTCCTAATGAAAAAAATTCTGTAGTGGAGGGAGGCACAAAACTGTCCTGGAATGAGTGTTGGGAGCCCATCACCTTGGAATCCTCCCTTCACCCTTTCCTCTCCCCGCCGCTTCTCTCGTCTGCACGGGGAACGTGGCCGGCTCTGGAATGCCCATTGTCCCCGCACCTGAGGGTACCGTGCTCCCTGCCTCACGAAAGACCGGCAGGGACACGACCTAGAACGTGCTCTGATCTCATCAGGAAGCGGAGCCCCATGGGGGCTACCGTGGTATCACTCGGCTTGAACAGATTCCAAGTCTTTCCTACAAAACACTATGATGTACGCCTTCCCATATATCAGGAGTTATTCTCATAACTTCTCTAAATTTCTTAGCCCAGATGAACAATCCGAGACAGAAAAGTTGTATATCTTGGCTCATACCACACTTGGACTCACACTCGCTTGGGATAAAAATCACTGAGAACCACCTTCTCTTCTTCCTTCCAGTTTAAAAGCTTCAAAAATGTTGAGTTCATCACACAAATTCTATAGGCCTTGGGATTACTAACCCGGATGCGGTCAGAATGGGTGGGAAATGGGGACAGTGGCGACATTAAATAAACATGTTACCAAATAAGCTGATTTTTACTTAAAAGATACTCCAAGGTACATTGTTTTACTTTAAAATACCCAAAGATACACTGCAGAAGCCTTGGAATGAATGAAACAAGTTCAAGTGAAAAATACAAACAGAAACCAAACAGCTCTCCAGCCTGATGGGGAGAACTTCCAAGATCCCAAAAGGTACCCTATTCTCCTGGCTTATCCGTCCTTGTCCTGCAGGATTCAGTTTGGTCGTCATTTCCTGTGGATGCAAGTTGGGGATGAAGCTGGCTACGGATGTGCATTTCCAAGTGCAACGCACACTGCCTTCCAACCACCTGTCTGCTGGTCTCTCTTCCACGCGGGCTCAGAAAGGCTAGCGAACCACCTTGCTGCCTGGCACACACACGTGCTTGATAATTATTTTTTTCAACAGATAAAATACTGCCAAACATTCCACAGATCTGTAACACTACTTCCCTCCTGACTCCTTGTAGTTCACTCAACTTGCCGGCAAAGCTAATGAGAATGGGGGGGACGGGGGGCTGTGTTTATACTGCTTCTGCTCTTCTCCAGGCTTGAGATCACAAATTATTGAGCGATGAAAGAGGACTCAGAGCAGACCTTGGAAGGTTTAGCAGGGGCTAAAAAAATTGTGATCCGCAATCCCAATGTCATCTTTCTTCTCCAGTTAAGAAACAAGAAATCCAGGCCAACCCCCTACGTTCTACTTCCCATGATGAGTACAGTCCTACCCCCTCCACCCCCCCACCAACCCCAAATTCATAACTCTTGAATATACACTGGCTGCTTTACCATTTGGTCTTTTAATAGAATCATTCAGTACTTTCTGAACTTTCAGCCAATATTAGAAGAAAAATTCCAGATTATTCTGTTCTTTGTGACTCTCTTGAACTGCATGAAAACTGAGGAAAGCCTGGGAAAGTCGGAGTGGAAGCTGGAAGGGACTGAGCCAGGCCTTTCAAATAATCTCTCCAGATCCCTTTAGATTCCTGGTTTCTATTGAGTTTAAACAGTTTTACGTCGTCTTGCAGTAGAGCGGCCAAGAACCATATCTCCCTAGCATGGACCTTTACCACGTTAGGGACACGCTGGGTTTATCTGTAGAACCATCAGTTTCTTCCTTTTTGTGGTGTTTCACCCAATGGGGAACAGCTACCTCACTAGACGCTGCCACTCCTGCTCCCTTTAACCCAGCCTCTACCCAGCAGCCAGCGGTATTTTTTAAAAAATGGAAATGGCTTGTGCCGTCCTCCAGTAAAACTGTGCAGCTGCTCCCCGCACTTCGGGTAAAATCCAAGTCCTTCCACGTGGTTGTTGAGGCCCAAGTGACTTGGCCTCCGGTCCTCCCTTCCACATCCTCCTCCCACTCTGCCCCGACCGCACTGGCCGGCCTTGAGCCCCCACCAAACTCTCCACCTTCACACACGCCATTCCCTGCCTGGAACAGTCTTCCTCCCAATTCTTACTTGGCTGGTCCTCCTTGGCCTTCTGGTCCCAGTCGAACACCAGAGACCACCTCACCTACTGCCAACGTCTCCTTCCAGGCACCTGGTCCTTTCCTTCCTCATACATAGTCTGTTCCTTCTACCCAACAGCAGGCTCCAGGAAGTCCGGGCCCATGGCTGGCTGGCCTTCCGCTGTTTTTCCACCAGCATGCACCTAAGGCCGACCACAGCGAGCGGCTCACAGGAGGCACATGATACAGACCTGCTGAATGGATCATGGGAGACCGTACAGGGGTAGTAACTGTGGGACGCGTCCAGAATGGAGTTCTCTGCCCGCCAACTCTTAGAGGTATCTACCACACATGGTTTGGGGAAGGTGGGTCTCTCTTCTTGTCGTTGTTTTCTCTACACGACTGCCAGCCAACCTCTTTGTGAAAGTTCACTTTGGTCCTATTTGGTCCATATCTCATTAGCAGTGGCCTTTTGTGGAGTAGAGAGGACCGGCGTTGGGGCACGTATGGCGCCTGAGCCTTCTAACACACACACAGTTGGCAAAGCTCTGTGCAGTTTGCTGCCTTGTTTGAAGCGGCCGGATGCCTTCGGAGATTAAGCAGACAGAAGTGCATTGATACGGGCTTGAGTTGGTCCTCACAGCCCTTTGGAGAAATTCCTTTGGATTTAGGCTGGATGTGTGATGTACTCGTTTTCAGAATCTGCCTCACTAAAAGTCATGTTCTCGGTTTCCTGGGTTTCTTTTTCTTACCCTGTTCCGTGTCCATCACACATGAAGCCGGCCTAACTGTCATGTCTCCGGCTAGCAGGTCTGAGTGTCATTGCCCCAGGCTTCCCACACACCTGCCCTCGGTCTCCTGGAGGGGAAGAAAGGAAGCCCGGATTCTCAGCTTTTCTGGTGTCTGGAAGAACATTTTCAGAACTGACGCCCTTGGGCACAGATCTCTGTTCTTAGCCTAACACAGGTGTTCTCTGTTTTCTGATGACACAGCCATGAGCATCGTTTTCACCCTATGAAAAAGACACTGCCCTTTCTTTCAAGGGCCCTGCCCCTGTTCCTGGCCTTCTGGTCTCTACTTGTGTGTACACACATCTTCTGGGTCACTCGCCTTTCCTTACTCGCCTTTTTCGCTTTTTCAATCATTAGTTACCATCTAGGAAGCTCACTCTGTATTCTCTCAGGCCTAAACCCTAGCTGGTCTTTCCACCATTGTAGGCACATCCCTGGCTTGTGCTTAAACACCTCTTCCTTCCACTCCCAGCCTGGTCGGTGGCTTGCAGATTGCAGGAGACCCCCGTAGCACTTCCGTCCTGCAGACATGGGAACGGGAGGTCGCAGACCTGTGTGCGTTTGTAGCTCCTGCTCCAGTGGCTGCTTTTTCTCGCTTGGTAATCCTCGACACCTCCCACTAGATGCACACGCACAGTTAATACTATTGGCACTCAGCGTATGTTGGATTTTTGAAACCATAAGCTTAACCATCTCCAGATCCTAGCCAATGACTTCTTTGTCAACCTCTGCACCAAGACTGGAAAAGGGTGGGTGGGAAAAAAAAGCCAGATGACTGGCCAGATCTTTTAACCTAAATAGTAAACACTGAATCTGCTTCACATTTACTTCTGACTCCAATCCCTCCACCCACTGAAGCCGGCACATACACAGGTAGCCCAGAGCGAGGACGTAAGAAAACCCAGGGCCCTCATGCAAGGCCTGGTGGTGAAACTGAGGCTATCTTCAGCACTGCAGGGTGAGGCTATCTTCAGCACTGCAGGGGTGAGGCTATGTTCAGCACTGCAGGGGTGAGGCTATCTTCAGCACTGCAGGGTGAGGCTATCTTCAGCACTGCAGGGGTGAGGCTATCTTCAGCACTGCAGGGGTGAGGCTATCTTCAGCACTGCAGGGGTAAGGCTGTCTTCACCACCGGAGGGGTTAGGGCCCTTGCTGCAAGCTCTCAGAGCCCGCCCTTAAATCAACTCTCACAAGCGCAGACTGTGAGTTGTAGGAAAGTGGATCCTGGAGCTGCTTCTGTTGCTCTAACGTGGGCTCTACTGCCTAACAGGTGTTTGATATCCGGCAGATCACTTAACCTCTTGGGCCTCAGTTTCCCCCTCTGTCCTCTAGAATAATAATAGCAGTGGCGGAGCGCCTGGGGGGCTCAGTGGGTTAAAGCCTCTGACTTTGGCTCAGGTCAGGATCCCAGGGTCCTGGGATGGGGCCCCGCATCGGGCTCTCTGCTCAGCCGGGAGCCTGCTTCTCTGCCTGCTTGTGATCTCTGTCAAATAAATAAAATCTTTAAAAAAAAAATAGTAGTGGCATTAAAGGGTAGTTGGGAGACTTGTACAAACGGATATGTAAAAAGCACTTAGAGCAGAGTCTGGCAACAAGTGCCAACTTCGTACCAACGGAACAGAAACTTGTATGTATTGGGCACGTGCTACGTACAAGATACTATGCTTGAAGAACAAAATTCAGCCAATTCTTTTTATTCCATTTGCAACAGTAAAGGATCCTCATTACAGACAAAGCAAAATAAGGGGCCCCTGGGTGGCTCAGTCAGTTAAGCCGCGTGTCTTCGGCTCAGGTCATGATCATGGGGTCCTAGGATGGAGCCCCTCATCGGGCTCCTTGCTCAGCAGGGAGCCTGCTTCTCCCTCCTCCCCAGGCATACTCTCTCTTGCTGTCTCTGTCCCTATCTCTGTCTCTCACAAATAAATATATAAAATCTTTTTTTTTTTTTTCAAAGTAAAGTGAAGTAAAACAAGTAGAGAAAGGAATGGCTGAAGGCCACGCCCTCTCCACACGGGTTCTGAGGATCACTGGGCTTTGAATACTTTTTTCTTAGGAATTGCCACATGCCAAGCCATGCGTGCCTGGCATCTCCTCCCCATCACCCTTTTGCTACTTACATGAGACAAAAGGAGCCTGGTGTGTGATAACCACCACGAGACGCGGCTGTCCGAAAAACATCGAGTCCCGGGGTGCCTGGGTGGCTCAGTGGGTTAAAGCCTCTGTCTTCGGCTCAGGTCATGATCCCAGGGTCCTGGGATCGAGCCCTGCACCCGGCTCTGTTCAGCAGGGAGCCTGCTTCCTCCTCTCTCTCTGCCTGCCTCTCTGCCTACTTGTGATCTCTCTCTCTCTGTGTCAAATAAATAAATAAAATCTTTAAAAAAACAAAAAAAACATTGAGTCCCTGGAGCCCTTCCACATTAGGCTCTGGGGCAAGACCTCCCTCCCCTCCTGCAGGCAGTGGAGGGGCTCTGGCTCTGGAAGGTTCCTGGGGTCACAGTATGATCTGTGGGAGCCAAGGTTTCACTCTTCACATGCAAAGTAAGTCGCTCCTATCCTAAGCCTGCCTGGAGAAGGGGGGTGGGCATCAAAACTGGAAGTGGTGATTGTCATTCATCGAGGGAAACAGGTCCCTTGCTAAATGTGGCATCAGCTGAGGAATCTTAGCAAAAATGAACCTACCCCCCCCACCCTTGTTTGTGAGGAAGGCCTAATCCTCACTTTGCCCAAGAGGATTACTGGGTCTTAGAAAGAAGCTCACACGCACTGTTTTCAGCTCCTGCCAACTGCATTTGTGGCCACAATATGCAAGATTCGTTCTGCTGTTTAGGGCAGATAACAGACATTCCGTGCTATTTAAGTGCCTCCAAATCACAAACCTGAATGTTTCCAACTTGTGCTCTCGCCCAAAGCAGGAATCCGTCTCCCAAGCTTTCCTGCAGCTGTTGCTTTCTGTTCTTGGGAAGCAGGTCTGAACGCAAGGCAAGGTACCAAAATGCAATCTGTTTTTTGCTTTTGTTTTTAAATATTTTATTTATTTGATAGATGAGAGAGAGAGAGAGCGAGCGCGGGACAGCCCACGTGCAGGAGCAGGGGCCGGCCGGCAGAGGGAGAAGCAGGAAGCCCCATGTGGGGCTCCCTCCCAGGACCCTGAGATCTTGACCTGAGCTGAAAGCAGCCACTTAACCCGCTGAGCCACCCAGGTGCCCCCAGGCTGACCATCTGTGGAAAAGAAATTGTGGTTTACAATATACCTTTTCAAGGTGTTTCCAACTATGGTTCCACAGGCTGAGTTTCTACTTGTCCCCAACAATTTTCCTTTCCTTTGATTCCTGCAGGATTAGTGTAAGAGTTTTTTTCTGTTTGTTGTTTGTTTGTTTTTGTTTTTCATTCCTGTATGTCCCCACTCACCCCAATACTACCCTGCCCCCTCCAGGGGAATTCCGGGCCCACCGACATGTAACATAAAAGTGGGACTGACATAATCTATGTCTTGAGGTTAGCACAGCAGTCTCAAAACATCATTTTAAAATATTAAGAATTGGGGCACCTGGGTGTCTCAGTCAGTTAAGGGTCTGCCTCCAGGTTAGGGCTTGATCCCAGGGTCCTGGGATCGAGTCCTGCATCAGGCTCCTTGCTCAGCGGGGAGTCTGCTTCTACCTCTCCCACTCCCTCTGCCTGTGCTCGCTCTCTCTCTGTCAAATAAATAAATAAAATCTTGGAAAAACTTTATTGCTAAAAATGGTCTCATCTAAACTTTCAGCAAGCTGTAATCACTGATCCCAGATAACCGTAACAAATAATAGAATGCTGAAAAAGCCGGAAATATTGCAAGAATTATCAAAATGTGCCGCAGTGACAGGAGGGAAGCAAATGCTGTCAGGAAAATGGTGCTGTCAGGCCTGCTCAGTGCGGGGTTGCCACACACCTTCACTGTGTAAAAACACATATCTATGAAGCACAACAAAGCCACGTGCAATAAAATGAGGTTCGCGTGTGTTTAAAAGGCAGAGCAGGTGGGGACGTGAGGTCTCCCTTTCCTCTGGGCAGAGCCAGTCCCTCCCCCTCCAGGGAGCACCAACGCACAGAAGGAAATGGCGTCAGGCCGGAGTCTGGCAGGTCAAGGCGGAGCTAGGCCGGCCCAGGGCAAGAAAGATCCTGTACATCACCTCTCGTCACCCCTTCCTCGGCAACCCCAACCTGCCAAGCCTGGGAAAGGTACAGAATCCGTGACAAAGAGAAGGTACTGGGCTGTGACCCCATGTCACCGGTCCAGCGACACAACTGTGGCCTCAGCCCAGCCAGACCTGTCTCAGTGGGGGAGGCAGCCTCTTCTGGCTGCTGCATTCCAGCTGCTGGCGGGGAAGAGGTAACCATGGGAACTGACACAAAGGGCTTAAAGTTGAGGGGCAGAGGCTGGAGGCAATGGTGAAGAGGCAGAGAGGGACTTCAAGTGACAGTCCTGCCATTCTCCTCACTTGAGCGACTCCCGTCTATTGTGAGTCAGACTCAAAGCCGAGTAAGGGCAGAGCAGCCTTAAAGGGTTGGGGACAGCCAAGGAGCCAAGATTCTTGCAGAGTTTTCCTCCAGATTTCTTTCTTCCCCTTTGGAGAGCAGAACCCCAAGAGTTTCATCTGCCAGGAAGGTGCCCCGTGACAGTGTGGCCCACTGGGGCAACCCGGGCTGCTACACAATGGCCTGCCTTCGATGCAGGCTGCGAGCAACACTTCCCAACCGGTCTCCTCCCCACACCTGAGCGGCAGCCCGCTGCCTCCTGTGGGACTTGCTCTGCCTGCTGGGGAGCTTCTCCGGTGGGTCTGTAAAGAGACCAGGCACCGTCTGGGTAGTTGGGGGAAAAGTCCTGATGTTCTAGCTGTTCAGCTGCACTGCAAAGGAGAGGCTTGGACAATGAGAACACGAATACAGAGTATCTTGCACAACAACTAGGACTTTATGGAAATGAAGGGTGGTGGGGCAGGGGGAGTAGATCTAGTGCAAAGGCTCTCATCTAAACAGGAAATCGTATCTATAATTTATTTAACTACATGTTCCCCACAGGCCTCCACACATTCTTTTTTTTTTAAAGATTTATTTACCCATTTTAGAGAGGGGTGGGGAGGGGCAGAGGGCAAGGACTCCTCAAGCAGACTGCCTGCTGAGTGCAGAGCCTGAGGCAGGGGTTGATCCCACTACCCAGGAGACCGTGACCTGAGCCAAAACAAAGAGTCAGCCGCCTAACCCACTGAGCCACCCAGGTGCCCCCCACCCCCACGTTATTTTAATTGGCCAATGTGAAAGCTTCATTAAATCAGTAGGGTTCTCAATGTACACTTGACATTCATTTTTCAAGTCTAGCTCAGGGTTCTCCAGAATCTACTGAGGAAATGCCAACGGAAATAGGGAACAGAAACACCCCAGATCAGTTTACTTTCCCTCTTACCAGGACAGGGCTCTGGAGACCATCTTTCATCTGGCCTTCCTTCTGGAGACCAAGGTAATAACACAACTATGTCAATCCCTACAAGGGCTTCACAAAATCTAGCCAAATTCTAACAGGTGGCCTAGTTCTCCACCCGTCTTTGTTTCTGGATCCACTTCTTAGTTGGAGCCACTGGGGTGATAGGAGGCTGAAGGCCAGGCTCAGAGAGGGCCACTGATGGGCAGACTTTGGAGGGCCTGGGGATACATACATTACCGCCTTCCTGTCTCCCCGCTCCGCCGTGGTCAACCAATTCCTCCGTCACCAGCGTTCCCTTGCAGGCACCCCATAATGGTGGCACTAGCCCCACGTACTTCAGTAATTAAATCTTAAAAATAATTTTACCTCAAGGGGAAAAGCAAGTGACCTCTACCACGGGAGTCATCGGCTGAGCAGCAGGACCCGGTGGAGTTCCAACCCTGCCACCTCCATGCCCTCAGCAAACTACCGAACCTCTTGGGTTCCGGGTTTCCTCACCTCTGAAGGGGGACGACAAGAGTGCCTCCCTCACAGGAGTGTGAAGATGCAAGATTCTCAGGCACTGCTTCCCTCTTAGCAAGTACTCAATACATTTCCGAAATTAACACCCACCAGGGCCAGGCTCCTTACTTCTACATGTGTTTTGTCACTTGATGGTTAGAACAGCCTCAATCTGACGGCATGAATACCTCTTCCAAGGTATTATCACCGCCGTTCTACACATAAGGGAACTGAGGCTCAAAGAATTAAGAACTTGCCCTAAACCACTGGCTGGTAGCAAAGCTCGGGATTCGGGTGGGGGAGGGGGGCTTTCCATCTCCATGGTCTAGGACCTTCTCACTATACTGAACTGCCTTTCTCTAGAAGAACATTTCGTTGTTCTTATTTTTAGGAAGATAATAATAGAAAACCTTAGCAAGTAACTCTGATGTTTAAGAAAACACTTCCAATGGCAAACACACAAACGAAACAAACAAAAAGTCCCCCAAAACAAAAAACCAACAAGACTAGCCCAAGACAGAGCCCTCTGCTCTGAAAAAAACGCTCCAAGAGAAATGATTACACATTCACACTTACAGTCAGGGCGTCTGCGAACCTGAGCGTAAAACATCTTATCAGTCGTGATTGAATTCCCAGGGCTAATATGTTCTCAGTAAACATGTGATGAATGTTTACTGAATGAATTACACCCACCCAACAACAAAATGCCTCTGTTGGAGTTGGCAAGGTACATAATATCTTCCCTAAGCACTTTGTTGAACTCAAATAATTGAAGCTTAATGGATTAAGTAAACCACTATGTCCAAGGTATCTTACTGCAAATTCAAGTTAGTTGGTCCCTTTGAAAAGAAGCACAATATCAACTTGATACAGAGTTCAAGAGTTTTTGTCTACCACTATCTTTCAAAAGAGGGTGTAAAATGTAACCTTTTCACCTGGATTCCCAGTGGAAGCCATAAACTTTGTCTGTAAACTTGGTCTGGTCGTTAAGCTTCAACAAATTTCATTAAATGAGTCCTCAAAAACAGAGGGGTTTGCCTCGTGGGTATGTCCTCTCTTTTTACCTCTGCTGGCAACAAAAAGGCCCACTGGTATTTTGAAAAGGTAGACTGTAGGCAAGAATTTTAAATTCCCTACAACCTCCAAGAAAGAACTTACTAAAAAGAAGATACATCCAATGCTAAGGAGATCCGTTAATAGGTTACAGGATCCTTCACAATCTTAAATAAATGAGATGGCTTTTACAAAAAGTAAAGATAATTTTATCAACACCAAAACCACATTTATATTTCTTTCAGGGCCCGGGAGTACTAGCCGACATTTACTGGGTCCTTACTTAACCAAGCACTTCCATTATCGAACTCAGTCCATACAACAACTCTATGAAGATGCTTCGTTATTGTCCATTGTTTTCAGGTTCAGAGGCATTTAACAATTTCCCCAAGGCAACCTACACCGAGAGGCATAGATAGGATGTATACCCTTGTCTGGTTCTAGAACCTGTACTTTTCTTCTTCTAATTGAACTAATGCTTTGCATACAATAAAATGCATAGGCCCTAAGTGTTCAGTTTGATGGAGCTGGATTGTGTGGAACTATGCAACCATCACTCAAAACGAGACCTAGAACTTTCCGTTGCTCCAGAAAAACTTCTTAAGCCTTTCCAATCCCTCCACCCCCCAGAGGCAACCACTAACTTCTCTACCACTAACTTCTCAACCACTAACTTTTCTACCATAGCTTAGTTTTGCCTGTTCTAGTACTTCGTAAATCGAATTGCTTAGACATTCTTCTGTGTCTGGCTTCTTTAATATAATGGGTCTGAGGGTCATCTAGCTTTTGATTGCTGAGCCATAGTCCATTGTACGGCTGTACCACGGGGCATCCATCTTCTGGATGGACACAGGGTTGTTTCCAGTTGTTGGCAATTATCAATAAAGTTGCTATGAACATTCCGTACAAGTCTTTTTGTGGACATTTGTTTGCATCTATCTTGGGTAAATAGCTAGGCAGGGGAATGAATCGTGGGTCATGGGGTTGGTATATGTTTAACTTATAATAAACCTGAAGTTCTTAACCCCTATACTCCCTCAGAATGGCACTAGCTTATTAACATTTGATATGTCCTCTTCTATGACGAGTTCCCTGAGGGCAAAGAACCCATCTCCATCCCCTGGGCTGCCTCCCACAAAGTCAATGTTTGCTGAACAAATGAAAGACCATTGTTACACTCCTGTTCCTTCTTTGGGCGTTACTATAGCATAAGAAAACATGCTTGGCATGCGTGGAGGAATATGACAGCCGAAGGGTGTGAACAGAGGCAGCACTCATTCAGGCAAAGTGAAAAATTGCCCAGCCAAGAGACTCTTGACTTCCCCACTTTCTTTTTGACACGACCTTTCTTAGAAAGTGAACCCCTCCCAGTGATCCTTTGGGGAGAAAGTGTGGTGGCTGTTCCTGATTAAGTGACATTACAGAAAGGGAGGAAGGGTCACCACCACTGAGGTCACACCATGGTTAGAATTACAGGATACTTCTGTCAAGTGGGGGGTGGAGGGCAGAGGAAGCAGCAGCCCATGAAATCCGGACCTTCTACAAGAAACCAGCAATAGGGCAGCCCCTCTGGCCCAGGGGAGCAGCCTCTGATAGAAAGTACCGGAATATGTGCGGTTTGGGCAAAAGTGCTACTAAAGAATACATTCTGAGGAAAAAAAGTCAAATGGAATGTTGATGTAAAAATGTAAGCAGATTTAACAAACAAAATAGGAAACTGGAAAGAAGGCTGGATCCGGAGTGGAGAGAGCTCTCGGGGACATCATCCTGAGATCGGAGGCTATGACACATACACCCTTCCCCACCTGAGGCAGAATCTGTCATTCCCATGAATCAGTTCATTCATTTATTTCAAATCACACAACTTACACTATATTCAACCTATGACTTCTCAGAAAGTAATTAAATCGCTGCTGATTTTCTATCCATAAATAGAAAAGAACTGGCAGGTCCTAGGGATAATTATAAATCTTTCTTCCCGAAGGAGGATCTTTGTTTTACATAAAACAGGGCTTCCCTGGGCTCAGGAGCTCAAGACCCGTTGGTCCTAGGTTACTGAGGACTGAAATGCACTTAGAATTCCTCACTTGGGGGTTTAGAGAGGTGACCCCATCTTCCTTTATCCAGACAGTGCTGCACTGAAAGCAGATGAATGTTTATCCTATTCTTAAAACCTCCAGGGAAGTAAATTCTCCACAACATCCCTTGGTAACCTTCTCCAGGGTTTTATCAAGCGTACAGTGAGGAAGTTCTGATGTAGACACCAATAGAAATATTAACTCTGTGAGCCTAGCGAGCTACACGCACCGGTAAGGGATATGTTTGGGCCCTTTGCCCTAATGGCAGAAACGTGTATTTACAAAACAGGCTACATAAACAGAAACCATTTGTCAGGAACAGATGTGGGAAGTTGATTCAGGAGAAATTGCCACAATAAATTCCGTCCCATGAGCCACGTGAAGAAGCTACTGTTGGTTAGACCCTTTTTTTAAAGTGCAAGTTTATTTCCTTGGCGTTTCCTAGTTTAATTCCTAAACCAAATTTGTTAGCAATTAAAAAAATGTCCATAACTGCAAAGTTTTCAAATGACTAGCTTCTATGAAAAACTAGGCCTTAACATACAATATAAAAGTTGTTAGGAATAACCGTTTACTGTTTTCTCAGGTCTGTGCAGTCCACCTTTTCTGTAAATGATCATGTATACTTTCATAATCAGAAAAAAAATTTTTAAGACAAAAATAGCCATCAAAGTTAATTAAAATGTAAACCCACTTCTGGTGAAATTATTTACAGGCGGGATTTAGCTATACATCTAACACTTCTAATTGGAAATAACGAGCCTTTAAATATTAAATCAGTAGAAATAGGAAACGCCCAGAACAATCTTTATGAGCCTCTGCCAAGATTTCCTGTAGCCCCCTGACAGCTCACAGCAGCTTCTCCATGGAGATCATACGCATGCGGGTGCGCGCTCTCGCCCAGCCCAAAAGCCTCCGTGCACAGAGGTTCATCACAACACTACGATTAAAAAAAAAAAAAAAAAAAAAAAAGTAATGCCAGAATACACCAGGGAGAGAAAGAGACAGACGTACCCCACACTCCCCCTACGCCCCACCCCCCGCCCCAGGATGCTCCCGGCATGGAAATTCTATAAGCCCTTCCACACCCTTCGGCAAAGCACTTTTATCCCTTGGGCAACTCAGAGTCACAAATGTCAGGTCTCATTTCATTCTCATTCTGTAATTTCTGCTCCATGGACGTGGAACACACCTTTGCAAAAAAAAAAACTGCCTTAAGATCTGGAACAAGTTGGGGGGGGGGGGGGGGGGGGGCGTGTCCCTCAAAGCCCATTTGGGACCGTTCCCTTTCCTAGAGAAACCAATCCGGCAAAGTGACGAAAGGCAAGTCGTCCTCAGCTCAGTAGGGGCCCCCACGCGAAGCAATTTATCAAAATTAAAATATTTCACAGATCATTTCTTCCGAAAAGTTTTCATGCTGTCAATAATCTGCAATTATTTTCCTCTTGGAGTTCCTGCTGCCATAATAATAATAATAATAAACCAACCCAGGCCCGGAATGTCAGGGGACCCTCGGGGCGCGCCCCCACCCCGCAGCTGGCGGGCGCTGGCCGGGAGAGCCCGCCCTGGGACCGAGCCTCACGGATCTTGCACAGTCGCCCAAGGGGACGGAGAGAAACGCCCTTTAGAACAGACCCCACCCCGCGGCCAGGCCTCAGTGCGCCGGGACCGCGCCGGGACCGCGAGCCGGGGGAGCGGCCGCCACCCGCACTCACCATCGCCGCTCGCCGGGCTCCGGGCCGACGCCAAGTTCAAACCTCGCCGCGGCTCGGAGGAGGCGGCGCAGGGCATCGCCCGCGGTTCCGGCCGCGCTCAACAATGGGCGGCCCGGACGCGCCCTGCGCCCTGCGCCCCGCGCCCTGGCCCCGGCTACTGCTGCTGCGGCGCGGCGGGTGCGGGGCGCGCGGCTCCGGGGTCCGGATCCCGGCGCCGCGGCCCGGGGTGTGCGGGGGCGCGCGACGACCACGCCTCCCGGCCGCGGGGCCGCTCCGGAGGGGCCGCGCTTGCTCGGCGCTCGCCCCCAGGTAATCCCGCAGGCGGCCTCGGGGATTGGCCCGGGCGCTCAGGGCCGGATCTGCATGTCAATGGCAGAGGCGGTCCCCGAGGTCCGCGAGCGGACTCCGGCGGTGGAGAGCCGGGCTCCCCTCGCCCCGCCATGGCCCTCGCGGGGCCGAGGGGACAGCACGCCGCTCCCCGCGCCGCCCCCCTCCGCGCGCGCTCGGAGCCGAGCCCTGCCTCCCGCCCACCCCGCCCCATTCCGAGACGGAGCGGACCCGAGAGCCAGGCGCCGACTTCAGAAGCCCGCGCTCGCTTCCCGGGGCCCGCGCGGTCAGCAACTGCTCCAATGACGCACGAATGAAGCAAGGTAAAAAGTTCACAGCTTGGAGGGCGAATAAAAAAAGCTCACGTTACAAGGAAAATAACCATCCTTTCCCTCCGTGTGTCGTCTTTTCGGTATAAGCCAGCGGGGGAGATCCAGGCTGCGGCCGATCGGCGAACCCCGCGGCAACCTCCCTTCCCGGCCCTGTTTTGTCTCGGGAGCATCATCCCGGGGAGAGGCACGTGATTGCGCCGGCGGTTAGGGCTGTCCCTCCCGGCGGCGGGATCCAGCCTCGCCAACGCTGGGGTCTTAGACAATGTGCACATGTGCACTTGTTCTGCATTTGTGATCTCGCCGCCCTGTTAATAATATTCTTCGGGAGGTATGCGCTTGTAGTTTCATCTTTCTTTAAAGCCCTTCCAGCCTCCTTCAATGGAGGAAGGATTTTTTCCTTATGGTACCTTTCTTAATTGCTCTCCCATGTCATCCCCAGAGATGAAGATAACAGAAGGGTCTGAGATCGGTTTTATTTCTTCTCACTCAAGCGGAATCCCTGTTGTTAAATTTTCAGGTTCTGTATTTAAGGCAGTAAGTACACATACAGGCTCAGAGAAGAGAATGCCTCATTAGGTAGGAACTAGAAGCCCGAGTTCCGGGAGAGTCTTTACAGGGCCGTAGTCTTTGTTACAACCTGGCCAAATGCAGAAGCAGCGGTAACCCCCACAGCAGGATCACAGCAAACCTCTACTAAAACCTTTACGGACAGGCTTCCTTCCCCTTCATACTGGATGCAGTCTTCCATATGGTATTACAAACTTGCGCAAACACCTGTACACCTGCCCCATAATCAACACCCCCCCCACACACACACATGGCTGCAGGCTGGAAGCTGGGAGGCTCACGTTGCCTGCTCCGTGTTTGATGTCCTGTGGAAATCTAGTTTTGGGTGAAAGTGATGTTCACAACCTCAGCTTTAAATAAGTGGTCAGCCCTTCAGTATAGACAGCACGTCACGTCTGCCACCATGTTGAGGACTTGAGAAGTATCAGCGGGAAGACACAGCCTCGAGCTCTGCAAGCAGAACAGACAAGACCGGTTCTGCTGCTGCTTTTCTTGTTTCCTGAGGGCTCTGGCTCCGGTGAAATCTCAGGAGGGTGGAAGAGATCCTTCTATTCCTGCATGAAATATCGCTTTAAATTGGTGATTAAAAACATACTTTAGGTCCAAATCTTACCTCCCACACAGCCTATATTATACCAGGGAAATCCATCACTATGATGGAAACCCCTGGGCTTCCCTTGTACCACACATTCTGGAGCAATACTTTGACTTGCATCCGTAACGTAGAGGCATTGTCGGATATTTGTAGATGAAGGGAAAAGAACCCGTCTCATGGGATCGAAGCTGAGCCTGGAAACGAAGAAACCCCTATGCAGAAGGCCACTAACGTCCTTGCACAACAAGGGGCAAGTTCCCTCATCTCACCCCTCAGTTCTGCTACAGACGGGTCTTCCTCCAGAGAGCAGAACTGATAAATGACCTTGGAATGGCTCCATGTATCAAGAGGAGGGGTAGCTCGATTCCAAGACGATTATTAAAGATGGTCTCTGTAAAGTCATGCTGCCTTTCAGTTCCTGTTAAAACTGTACTCCGGGGGACCAGAGGTGCCTCAGTCGGTTAAGCATCTGACTCTTGAAATCAGCCTAGGTCTTGGTCTCGGGGTGATGAGTTCAAGTTCCTTACGTGGAGCTTACTTAAAAAAAAAAAAAAGACTGTACCCAGAAATGGTGCTATCACAGTAGTATCCAAAGCATTTTTTAAAAGATTAAAACAGATATATTGATCAAGAAAGAAAGCTTTTAAAAAATGCCAAATCTTTTTTATTTTAAGAGAGAGAGAGAACTCGCAAGCTGGAGGAGAAGCAGACAGAGGGAGAAGGAGAAGCGGGGAGCTGAGCGGGGAGCCCCGTGCAGGGCTCGATCCCAAGACCCTGGGATCATGACCTGAGCTGAAGGCAGAGGCTTAGAGACACAGCAGAGTGACATGTAGAAGGTCCACCAAGGTGGTGACGGCAGAGTGGTCATAAGTCAGAAACAGGGGTGGTGACAGGATGCCCGGCCGCAGTGGCACGTCCAGGCACTTGGTGCTTTCATCTCCTCCCGTTTCTCTTAAATATATTTCAACTTCTAAGCCCAAACTTCAGTTTGATATAAACAGGCTAAGCTAAAAATATTTAAAATCACATCAGATTGACTATGCTAATTCCAGACCGACTGATTCATACTGTACACACATTCAGAGGCTTGGTTCTTCCCTACAACTGTCAGGTCTTGTTAGTAAGGAGAAACCTGTGAGAACGAATATCTTTTTCAAACAAAAAGCTTCACAAACTTAGGTGATTTTCACATATCTCAAAATCCGTGTATCTCGAGATTACAGATTCAGCAATTATTCTTTGAGTTATTTAATTTCAGTTAGTTTAATACATTTAATTAATCATAGCCTTAAAGAAATTACATATAGAAATCACATATGTGATGGGGGTTCTGAATTTTTTTTTCACAAATTTAGCTTCTTTCCTGTTTTAAAGTAGTATAGCTTTGAAATATACTTTGTACTTTAAACTATTAAGTTAAAGTTCACATAGGGGCACCTGGGTGGCTCAGTGAGTTCAGCATTTGACTCATGATCTCAGCTCAGGTCTTGATCTCAGGGTCATGAGCTCATGCCCCATGCTGGACTCCATGCTGGGCAGGCAGCCTACTTCTTAAAAAAAATTAAATTTCACTTAGAAATAGTCAATCATTACTTCTTACTAATTTTGCCAACATTCTTTCCATAACTCCAAATAAATGAAGTATTAATGTGAAAACTATATTTGAATCACAAAATTCTTTGCTAAATGATAATATCAGTTTGTTCTTGACACTACCATGCAATAAATCTCCTGTTCATCTATACTCTTATTTTGACTGTGACACCTTAAAAAAACAAAGTCAATGTCTGTTGAATATTGAAAGTCAGTTCTAGGTACTATTTAATAGTCAATGCAAAAGACTCACCAAGAGGAACAAATATACTTGAGACGTGGGTTCTTATAAGCAAACCAGAAGACTCATAACTACAGGGAACAAACTGAGGGTTGCTGGAGGGGAGGTGGGTGGGGGATGGGCTAGGTGGGGGATGGGCATTAAGGAGAGCACTGGTTGTGATGGGCACTGGGTGTTGTATGTAAGTGATGAATCACTAAATTCTACTCTTGAAGCCAATGTTACATAGATGTTAACTGGATAGAATTCAAATAAAAATTTGAAACAAACAAAAAAAAATAAAATGGACTGTGGAAAACCCTGGGGGCGGCGAGAAACATGGGTTCTTGCTTCAGAGAGAAAATATTTGGAGAACGTTTGGGGTGCTTCCTTCTCGAATAGGTAGTCAGGCTTAATGCGGACGTAATTTCTAATGTAATATTCACTTTAATAAATATTTTAATTTTTTTGAACTGCTCACAGTGTCAAAAACAAGTAAACCACCATCCAAGTGAACAAGATGTTAAAATGGATATTTACAATAAGAAAGTTCATTTAAGACGACGCCAACCATAAGAAGTAATTTAATTTCATGAAGTGGCGATTGTAACGTGGAGGGGAAAATCCTGTAAGATCTTTCAGCCTCTCTGTTCCTTGTCTTCTCAGCCACTCTTCCCCCATCACAGCCCTTTCTTGTAAATGACTCAGGGAGCCCCCAGGTATCCAGCTAACAGCTCCCCCACTCTCTCTCCTTATTTAAGGCATCCTCTCCTGAGGGCAGCTGACTCTTTTTTTTTTTTTTAAAGATTTTATTTATTTGACAGAGAGAGATCACAAGTAAGCAGAGAGGCAGGCAGAGAGAGAGAGGAGGAAGCAGGCCTCCCACTGAGCAGAGAACCCGATGCGGGGCTCGATCCCAGGACCCTGAGATCATGACCTGAGCCGAAGGCAGAGGCTTTAACCCACTGAGCCACCCAGGCACCCCTGGGCAGCTGACTCTTACTGACAAGGGCACTGCTGTGTTTTCTGTTCTTTGGGGCCCTAGGACCAGGGTCTCAAGTAAAGGCCTTTAGGGACCGTGTCACCTGGAAAGCTACTTGGTGTCTTGCAGAGGTCAGAACCCAAGGAAAAGAGAGGGCAGGACTAGGTTGGTCAAAGTGCACACACTGTGTGGGCCGCTACCATTGCACGGCAGTAGGGGGGCAGATCATGGGATCTCGCATGCCAGGGGGCCAGATCTGGGATCTCGCATCAAAGCTGCACAGGTCTAAACGGAAGCCAAAAGAAGAACAGAGCAACAAAACTAAGAGATGAGCCTCGAAGGGATCGCTTCGTGGACATGTAGGAGACAGAGGACATCTTCAGTGTTGCAGGGGGTCAATGATGAAAGGAAGAGTCACTCATGTCAGCAGCCTCGGGTCACCGAGGAGACAAGGATAGACAGCATTCTCTTGGGAAAGTTTTGTCAGAAAGATTAGAATTGCATCTTGGAAATCAGAAGCAAATCAAAATCAGAAGCAGGTGCTCGTATTGGAAATGGTTAGATGAATTCCGAAGCAGATCATGCCACAGTGACAAGGAGACAGACCCAGAGGTAGTACCCAGAGATCTCCATATGATTAAGCCACATGATATACAACGTTTAGTATGTTTTATACAAGTCTAGAGAAACCTCTGAAAGGAAATACTAAACTATTCCTGGGCAGTAGAACTGCAAGAAGAGAAATCTTGGGGGCTAACCATAAATTTACGTTTTGCTTTTATTTTTTTTTAAAGATTTTATTTATTTATTTATTTGTCAGAGAGAGAGAGTGCGCAGAAGCAGGCAGAGAGGCAGGCAGAGGGAGAGGGAGAAGCAGGCTCCCTGCCAAGCAAGGAGCCCAATGCGGGGCTCGATCCCAGGACCCTGGGATCATGACCTGAGCCAAAGACGTGGCTTAACCCACTGAGCCACCGAAGCGTCCCTACCTTTTGCTTTTAAATACCTCTGTAGAATGGGGGTATTTTTAAAAACAATAATCATAAGTTAGTCCTTGAATTAAATGCTTACCATAAAGATTTCAATAATTACAAAAGCACCCTGAGTTCTGAAATATTTCAACCAAGTCTGCTAACGTTGATAAATGGGGTATTTTATTTCTTCCCATGCTTGCCTCTCACTTTCTCAGGCTGAGGCTTCGTCAGACCGCGAGGCAACCCAAGGAATCAAGTCTGTCCCCAAAGCTCAGCGGGAGCTGTCACACCTTGAGGGTGAAAACTCAGTTTCCTCAGAGTCTGGGTATTGCGAGGCTAATAGGGAAGGAGGGAGGAAAAGGTGGAAAATGAAAAATAGGGAGAAGAAAGAGAGAAAGAGAAGGGAGGAGAAGGGAAGAGGGGAAGAACGAGAGATGACAGCTACAGGGTAAAAGACTAGGTTGAGGGCGGGAGGGAGAACCGAAAGGAACATTTGGGTCCTATAACATGACGATGTGCTCAAACACATACGTTAAGCACACAAGGAAGAACAGACAGCAGACTGCTAACGGAAGTTACCCCAAAGAGGCGGCATGGGAAAATGTTGACTTTCTTACGTTACTTTTATTGTGTTATAGTATTTGTTACAATAGCAAATAATAACCTTTTTTTTTTTTTAAAGTAAACTCCACCCTCAACATGGAGCTCCAAGTCAGCAACGCCAAGACCAAAAGTGGCATGCTCCGCGGACAGAGCCAGCAGGCGCCCCAATAACGTCAACTAATAAAAAGTGTAAAACCAAGGCACACTGTAGATAAACAATCATGAGCAAGGAGGGAAACGATTCAGCAAACCTGCCTTTGTGGCCACTTGGGCACGTCACAGCCTAAAGCCTTCACCCTTCCCCTAGACACATCGTCTAATAAATACGGTATTTGTTATCGGAAGGACTTGTGTAATGTTGGGGTAATGAGAGTTTTCAGACAAAAATGTCATAGAAAGGGAGGGGTGAAATTCTGGAAGTTACCAGATTTATACACCACCAGCAGCTTGGATGACAATGTCTTGAAGGTAAAGAAACGTCAGCCGGGCCCACGATGAGGGATGACAGCCGTCACTAGTTCTGGGCACATCACTCACGTGTACCTGTGACCCTCTCTTGTTACTGCTGTGCCTCCGATGACATTACACCCCTTTCTTTTCTGGACACAAGGAAATAATCTCTATGTCTTCAGTAATCTGAGAGTGTCCCGTAAGGAGAATGCTGTTCTAGACACGATTTAGACAATACCAGCAATTTTGCTTGGATTTTGATTGGCAGAAGATCATTCGGGAAGTTTTAGAATAGCCTAAGAGAAGATCTTCCCATTGACCTTTTTTCTCTCCCCCTTTCCTTTCCTTCCTTTCTCTCTCCTTGGCCCATTTCAATTCAAATACCGCCTGCTGAAGACCTGCGAAGTGTCAGGCTTTGAGGATAACAAGCTAGATGAAGTCCTAGCCTTGATGTCCCAGAGACTGAGACACCTGAAGAAATTATTTCAGCACCACGTGATAAGAACAGCAGAGTGTGGTGATCAAGACTGTGGACTGAGGGGTGCTTGGGTGGCTCAGTGTGTTAAGCCTCTGCCTTAAGCTCAGGTCATGATCCCAGGGTCCTGGGATCAAGCCCTGCATCGGGCTCTCTGCTCAGTGGGGAGCCTGTTTCCCCCTCCCTCTCTCTGCCTGTCTCTCTGCCTACTTGTAATCTCTGCCTGTCAAATAAATAAATAAAATCTTTAAAAAAAAAAAAAAAAGATTGGGAAGAACACTCAGTCAGAGCCCGTGTTTTCTCCACAATAGACACCACAGCTTTCTAGGACTCACAGAGAAGGGCGAAGAGAGTCAGAAGCGAAGGGAAGTTAGAAGCTGGGGTGACTCTGAGTCCCACATGGGGCAAGACGGACGCTCCAGATACGCTTAGGGATTTGCAAGCAGAAAGTCTGTAGGCCCCCAAGCAAGAGTCTGGGGAGCGGGCCTCATCCCATAGCTGCTGGAATTCAGCAGGAGTCAAAAAAACATCTATGTGAGGCAGCTGGGCAGCAGAGAGTGTCACGCCTTCCACCAGTGCTCCAACCAGGGTGGTCCAGGAGACGCAGGATGTTTCTGGAAAAGCCAAGACGGCATCAGCGCTGGATGGATCTGAGGTGGCAGCAGATACCACCCTCCCAGCATGGACGGTAACCAGACACATCAGACAGCAGCACGGGGGGATGGTGACGTGGAGGTCAAAGGAGCGACTCGGTCTCCCTGTGACACACGTGTCTCCCTGCCTCTGCTTCAGGCCCTTACAGCTCCGCCGAAACCCGGGAGCTGGAGGAGCCTGGGAATCAGCTCAGACTAAGCTCCTGTCTGTGCCGAATGAGCTCTCAAAATAGAAATTGCAGTCCGTTTCTAGAAAGGAAGCAGGTACATTCCTCCATAATGGTGTTTGTGGCTCAAGATTTGTGCCCAGCAAACGAACGAGGCACAGCACCGTGTGTCTAGCATGTGAGAACTCAAAACAAAACAAACAAAACAAAACAAAACATTGCTGCTTTTATTTTGATTCATCTGTGTGCTGGTAGCAGAGAGACTATCTATGTCAGGGAAGGGTCCAGAGATGTGTGAGAGAGGTCCTGAAGAACTTACAGGGGCTTACTGGGGTAAGAAGAGGAGGGGAGAGAAAGGTCAGGTCAGAAAGTCCGAAGGTCTGGAAGCATCTTAGAACACAGGCCACTTGGGTATCTGCAAGTCACATGGTAGGGCGGGGGCGGGTGGCAGACGGGATAGACGGAGAGGCAGATGGAGAGGCAGATGATGAAAATGAAGCCTTCTGGGCCATCTTCAAGATCTGCACTTTATCCTCTGGGCGATGAGAAATCGCTTGAAGTTACACCAATGTCCTGATAAGGTCTGCACCTTGAAGAAGTCACACCGATGGTATGTGGAGGAGGGACTGAGTGGGACGGGCCGGGCTCACTCATTCTGACCATAAGGCCTAAGGGAGAGTCCCACGCCTGTGAGGCCAGCATTGCCTCGTGGCTAAGAGTGCAGGCTCCGGAGCAGGACACTTGGAATCCTGGCCACAGGCCCTGTTGTGTGACCTTGGGCCTGCCATTACCTGCCCATGAAGCAAATTCCTCATCTATGAAATGAAAGCTTAAAAATGGAACCCGAGGGGTGCCTGGGGGTCAGTTGGTGAAGCGTCTGCCTTCGGCTCAGGTCATGATCCCAGAATCCCGGGATCGAGCCCTGAGTGGGGCTCCCTGCTCAGCGGGGAGCCAGCTTCTCCCTCTCCCTCTGCCTCCTGCCCCCTGCTCGTGCTCTCTCTTTCTCTCTCTTCTCTCTCTCAAATAAATAAATAAAATCTTTAAAACAAAACTAACAACCGAACCCGAGTGCTAGGATTGCTGGGGGTCTAGCTGTACTCCTTCATGTGAGGCGTACAGAAAGGACTCTGACATAAAATAAGTGCTTACTGGATTTGGCTCTTATTAATTCGGTTGCACTTAAAGTCATGATTAACTGGATGTGGGGAGAATGAGGATTCTGTGGGATAATCATGGTAAAATCTTCAACTCCTGGTCTTCACGTAAATGTTGGTCACAAGCAAAATTTCAGGAAGAAAATCCTCGTTGTAAATTTGCTTGTAGAACGCACAGGTCGGGTGCAGGGCAAGCAAGTCAGCCTGGCCAGGGTTCCAGGTCTTTGTGCCAGAGCAGGTGCTTCTCCTGTTTCACTCTGCGGCTCCAAACAGGGCTGCCCATTCTATGACAGCTGTCCCCTCCCCTTCGCGGCAGCACCCTTCTGGAGCAAGGTGACGGGCGCTTGGTATGTGAAGGGCTGCTGACTCTTGGAGAAAGGCATGTGGTGTAAGTGACAGTGAGTACCAATGACCCTGGGTCCTGAAAGGTAGAACTCCGCAAGTGACAGGTCGTTAACAGCCTGGGTTCAGCGGCAGTGCAGATGCCGGCACGGCATGACCTTGTCCTTGGGGAGAGCGCAGCAGGGCAAGTAGGGAGGCGGCGTGGGCGAGGGCAGACCAGGCTGAGCCAGCTGGCATTGGCCGCCAACCAGCCCCTGCGCAGAAGTACCAACATTCTTTCCCGTCAAGGAAAGCCGGGCTTTTTTTTTTTTTTAAACTTTTTTTGAAAAGGATCTTATTTATTCATTTAAGAGAAAGAGAGTGTGAGACAGCAGGAGCCACAGAGAAGGGCAGCAGGAGAGGGAGAAGCAGACTCCCCACTGAGCAGGGAGCCCGATGCGGGGCTCGATCCCAGGACTCTGGGATCATGACCTGAGCCGAAGGCAGAGGCTTAACCCACTGAGCCACCCAGGTGCCCCCAGGAAGGAGGGTATTTTTTTTTTAATTTTATTTTTTATAAACATATAATATATTTTTATCCCCAGGGGTACAGGTCTGTGAATCGCCAGGTTTACACACTTCACAGCACTCACCATAGCACATACCCTCCCCAATGTCCATAATCCCCCCCCCCCCTCCCAACCCCCCTCCCCCCACCAACCCTCAGTTTGTTTTGTGAGATTAAGAGTCACTTATGGTTTGTCTCCCTCCCAATCCCATCTTGTTTCATTTATTCTTTGGAAGGAGGGTATTTTAATAGATGATGTCCAAGCAGTGTAAGAACTAAGGATTGAAATCTGTTCTGGGACATAATGCAATACATTCTGATGGAGGCTTTAAATTTATTCTTTCCCTTTCTAGAAAAATATTCCTATGTTTCTGAAGATACAGATGAGGATAAATAAGGATCTGGGGGACGTATGAAGAGGAAGAAGCATAACGCACTGAGAGATGGAACTCAGCGCAATTCCTGCCGCTGGTTTGTCCTTTGTATTTTCACAGAAATTGCTTCCCTCGGAGTCCACGTGATGACGGCTGGGGAGGGGATGCTGGGGAGACAGTGCGGGAGCTGAGAGAAAAGGGAAGACCAAGGGAGAGTAATCGGGATGGAAAACCCCTGCATGCCTGGAGGACGGCGGTGGAGAGCTTGAAGGCAGGTTGAGGTACCTGAGTGCGACCACGTGTGATGCCTGAGGAGCCCGCAGACGTGGCTGTGGAGACGGGCGCTCCTGTTGTAAACTGGCATACAGACCGAGCCACTGATTTATAGAAATCTGCTTTAATGACTAAAAGTCTCATGTTATTCCACTGCGTGCTAACCTCTGACTTATTTCTGGTTAAAGAGCCGTTTCTGTGACCCAGAGAAGTCGTCAGAGTCAGCCACAATGGTTTCTTTATAACAATGCAAAGCTTCGACAAAAACAAAATTCCTTTTTAAAAGAACCACCCCATAACTTGGTACTTCTCTTTGCCTTGTATCAGAATTTTAACCTTTCCAAAAGGACATCTTAATTTTATTCGTAGCATCAAAACACCTATTCTCCTGGCTAGGTTTCTTCCTATGACTGTGTTCTATGAATCCTTGCATTTAAATATTTTTTTTTTTCAAGACCTTATTTATTTGAGAGCGAGAGAATGCGAGCAAGAGCATGAACCAGGGGGAGGGGGCAAAGGGAGAGGGAGAAGCAGGCTCCCCACTGAGCAGGAAGCCCCACTGGGACTCGAGCCCAGGACCCTGAGATCATGACCTCAGCTGAAGGAAGACGCCTAACTGAGCCACCCGGGCATCCATATACAAATATTTAAACATTTAAATGTCATCGACACTGCCACATCTGCTTTAAGAAAAACCCAAGGTGCTACAGAAGTATAACTTCAAGGGATAAAAACAGGGAAAGCCACGAGGGTAAAACCAGTTGGAATTTTTGAAATGTAGATGACTCACTTTGATGATTTACGGCTACTAAAGTTTAGATGGTATTTAATGTCTACAGATTTTTCAAAAGGATTTAAATCCTATTTGGTGCATTAAGTTTTGTTTTTGTTTTTTTTTTAAAGATTTTTATCTTCATTTGTAAGCTTGGTTTTGAAAATAAAATTTTCCACGAGCTGGCCGGCAGCTTCATCGGTCTCGAAGCATTAGCTTCTCTGGCTCTCAAAAGAAAAACAGAGAAATTAAATGTCACTCCTGTTTACTCTTTGGCAGCCTCACGTTATTGACTTAAAGAAGCCAATTCAACCGCCCTTATTCTTTAAAAACCCACAAGCAACGAGCTTTGAAAGAAGCCACCGCGCACCACGATAACAGTTCATTTTCCACGATCCTCTTCATTTCGCACAAGTCACACGGTTTTATGTTGTACTTTCACATGTAGATTCAAGCAATGAAAAAATTCCCTTTACTCTCCAGCTGATTTTTGAGCCCAACTTTCTCCCAGTAGGTGTTCAGGAAACTCTTCTACTCCAAGCCGGATATCAGTGTTATTCCGCATACTTTAGAGCTCTTGCCTAGGAACCAGAAGATAAGATCGGAGAGAAAACTCATTTTTAAAGTTCTTGTAATCTGCACCTTTGGGAGGTGTCCAGAGTGCACTTATGCTGGCCAAAGGCAAGAAGGTCACAGGGTCCTGGGCAGATCCTGGCAGGCTGTTGGCTGACATTTCTTGGTGATAGACCAGAAAGAGTGGAGCCACAGCCTAACAGAGCCACCATTCATTTTGTGCCTAGTCCAAGCCCTATACCTTGCCTCAGGCTTTCTCTACCTTAGTTCTAATTTTGATAATAACATGTCAAGGTATCTATTACCAGTCTCATTTTATAGACTAGAGATGAAGCTCAGATTTTTTTTTAAGATTTTATTTATTCATTTGACAGACAGAGATCACAAGTAGGCAGAGAGGCAAAGAGAGAGAGAGGGGGAGGCAGGCTCCCAGCTGAGCAGAGAGCCCGATGCGGGGCTTGATCCCAGGACCCTGAGATCATGACCTGAGCCGAAGGCAGAGGCTTTAACCCACTGAGCCACCCAGGCACCCTGAGTGTTTTCTTTTTAAGCGTATTTATATGCTTTATATGCATCTGTACATCCAATGTAGGGCTTGAACTCACAACCCCCAGATCAAGAGTCACATGCTCCTCTGACTGAGCCAGTCAGGTGCCCCTTCATCGGAGTTTTGGAACTACTGGTTAAGCATCCAACTCTTGGTTTCGGCTCAGGTCATGATCTCAGTGTCCTGAGATGGACTACATGCTGGGCATGGAGCCTGCTTAAGATTCTCTTTCCCTCCCTCTCTAAAAAAACAAAAACAAAACAAACAAACAAAACCCCCCAAAACAGAACTACAGAGTTCACAAAACAAACGGTGCTTTAAAACCTATTTAGAAATACCAGTGGTGATTCCGTATTACTACCAAGTGAGAATCCTTCCTCTACTGAAGGAGCTTTGGAACTGCCAGATTAAGAATTTGGTTATTTTTCTCTAAATCCAGCATGAGATCCCCCTCCTCATTAAAAGGATATGTTTTAGGCAAAAGAATGAAAGCCTGTGCCAAGCGTCTCGACTCTGCGCTTACAGCCTGCTCTCCGTCTGCATCTCGCCTCGCTCGTCATCTCTGGTCTGCATCTGTATGTGTCTCTGAAGGGAGCAATGGTCTCCCCTCCATGTGCTGGGATGAAAAGCTCTCATGGGAACTTAAAGGCTCCCCCACAGGAAGCTGTCTGAGCCCGTGATTTACACCCCTGGTTTTCTTACTGCCTGACTGCCAGCCTTCAGAAGACTGGAGGCAGCGCAAGTGGGACCCTGGCCACTGGTGTGAACCTCGAGACTGGAGACCAGCGTGTCACAGCTGCTGGAGAGTGGGGGGGAATGGGGAGGCTGGGCGGCGGAGGAGGGAGATGATGGCTTCTGGAAATCTGATGTGTGCTCTTGGTAAGGTGCATAATTCTGATTAGAGGACGACTCACCCTTGACCACTATGTTAGGGTCAGCCAGAGAGACCAGTGTCCCGAAGGTTCAGGGAGAGGATTTGTTTCCTCCTTCACCTGTCTTAGAATGTGTGGAATGGAAAAGAAACGCAAACAAGTATCACCGTTCAGGGAAAGCATGTATCTTTCACTTTGCATCAACGTTTAAATGTTTTTACTTCCTAACATGTGAGGTCATGAGAACACGAGATAGAATCAGAAGAAGCCGTCTTTCTAGGTCTGATTTTAAAACACCAGGAAAGGGGGAAATGAGGAGCTACTGTTCAACAAGTATCACAGTTTCAGTTCAGAGAGATGGAAAGTTCTAGAGAACTTTCTAGAGATCTGCTGCACAACAGTATGAGTATACTTTAAGATGGTGAAGATGGGGGTGCCTGGGTGGCTCATTTGGTTAAGTGTCTGTTTGGTTCAGGTCAGGATCCCAGGGTCCTGGGAGCCCCACTTCCTTCTGGGCCCCCTGCTTAGCGGGGAGCCTGCTTCTCCCTCTCCCTCTGCAGCTCCCCCTGCTGTGCTCTCTCGTGACCACTCTGCCGAATACATAAAATCTTAAAAAAAAAAAAAAAAAGGTGAAGATGGTGAATTTGATATTATGTGTGTTTTTACCACAATTAGAAATTAAAAAAAAACTTTTTAAAAAAATTAAGGGATAAATAAGAACAAGAAGAAAGTAGCCAAATGCTTCCTGAAGAGGAAGTTCATCACTGTTCCTGCGGCTGCTCTTTCCTCCCCGTCCCCAGCTTTTTTCTTTCTTTCTTTCTTTTCCCTCTTAGCTCCCTCACAGGTACACACAAATATCCTTTCTCTTCATGTGGACAAAAGAGGAAAAAAGAGAAAGATAACAAGAGTGTAGAAGCAGAGAGGAAAGCTATGGGTCTTCTTTCTCTGGAGAAATGTCTCATTCTGACGCACTAGCCAATGGGAGATTTGTTAAGTTCTGTGTATATCATGGATAACGCCAAAGACGTTTTTGAAGTCCACATAACAGACTAATTTAGTTCTTCCTGCCGGATTCCAGGTCACGAGTCTGCGAGAGACCCAGAGAGCTAACAGTTGAAGATAGTCATGCCATTCGGCAAAATAAGGCACTTAGGAAGACCCCCCACCTTTTCTTCCAAATTCTCTTCCTCTCCCCATCCTCGTCCCATTTTTTTCTTTCTTCTCTAGTTGGGACACTAAGCTGTTTACACTGACTGATTTATTGTAGGGAAGGAACCGCTTTTTAACGTGCTTTGGTTTGGTGTTTTTTCTATTGGAGAGAAGTGTTTGTTGATCAAAGTAACAAACAACAAATGTTGTTTTAATTTATGCTTCCTTTAGTTCTGCAAATTTGGAGAGGAGGAGGGCTTTTTTCTTTTTTTTTTTAACAAGAGGTAATGAGGCAGAATCCTCCTAATGGCAAGGGTATTTTCTCACCAAATTAAAACCCATCTATCCTTAAAAAAAATAATGAGATAAAAGTAGCTTTTCTTAAGGGAATGAAGAAATTTTAAAACAAGAAACCTCCCACACGATTTGAGCTTACTGCTCCATCATCAACACAGGCTGAAGAGGGAGGGAAACAGGATATTTTCCTTTTTTTTTTTTTTTTTTGGCCCATAACTTGAAGTAACAGAATAATTTACAGTCAGAAGAATCTGATCAAAATAGTTAAGACAAATGACTACTGACGCAATCATCTTAGGTGCCAACCATAGGGATGGTTTTTGTTGTTTTATTTCTCTGAAAATATATTACCTCAGTTTATTTTAGGCCAATGAGCTCAGAGCTTTGTGTGAATATCACTTCATTAATGTTACTTCCACGTATGTAATTCGACCAAAGAGTCTTGCTACGTTCGTTTTTTTTAAAGAGGGATAAATCATCTTGGCTTTTTCTGTATATCCGTGATGGCACACGGAGCTCCTATTTCCCAGATCAGAACTCTGAGAAGCACTTTCCCCTAAGGGTGGAGGAACGACGTCACATAGAAAACAAAGTCACTACCAGTTAAACCTGTTTCTCTATAGATGTTTCTTTCTGGGTGTTCATTCATCTAGAACCCGTTTTATTGAACAACGACTATGCCATGGGTGCTGGGGGATGGAATCTGTTTGCAGGCTGGAGGACGGAGGAAGGCATCCTAAACCAGAACTGAGGAACTGTGAAAGGACGGCACACTGAGGTCCGGAGAGTGAACAGGTGTTAGCTAGACAAAGGGCGTAGAGGGAGGAGAGCCCAGCAAGACCCAGGAATGGGAGGAAACCAATATGGCGGGAGGAGAGTGCAAAGGAGGAAGTGGCCAAAGGGGTGGACACAGCCTGAACCTTGAGCTGCCCCAGACTTGTAGGTCTGCTCAGGTCCTAGTTAGGAGTTTGAAAAAAGGCAACGGAAAAGCATTGGAAGACTTGAAGCAGAGGGACAGGATCAGACTTGTGTTTTAAAGGGATCATTTGGGGGGACACCTGGGTAGCTCAATGGGTTGAGCGTCTGACTCTTGATTTCAGCCGGGGTCATGGTCTCAGAGTCGTGGGACTAATCCCCAAACAGGGAGTCGGCTTGAGATTCTCTCTCCCTTCTCCTCTGCCCCTCCCCCTACTCATGCTTGCGCACACTCTCCCTCTCTCTCTCTAAAATAAATAAGGCCTTTAAAATCAATAAATAAAAATAAAAGGATCACTCTGCCTACAGTACCACTGCTGGGAATGGAACGAGGCCAGAGCCCAGTCAGGACCCGGCCATGGGAGGACTGTCTGGATGTGACACATTCCCTCCACTCCAGAAGAGAAGCTCCAAGAGGGCAGGGCTTTTGCTTGGTTTATTTAACTCTTCTCAAGCACCAGGCATGTGGCACATAGTAGATGCTCAAATATTTGTTCAACAAACAAATAAACAGACTGCCATAAGGTACCGTTGGAGAGGATCAAAGGGAGGGGCTGATGAAGAGAAAAACCAGGAGGTGGCCTTGTTAATCTCTTTTGAAACCTTCTTTAAAATCTTTGTCGATTTTTTTAAAGGATTTATTTTATTTTATTTTTTTTTATTTCATGGATTTATTTATTTTAGAGACACTCATGCCCAAGTGCAAGTGAGCGGAGGGGGAAGAGGGGGAGGGAAAGAATCCCCAAGCAGGCTCCTTGCACGCCCAGCATGGACCCTGAGCGGGGCTCCATCCCACACCCCTGAGATCATGACCTGAGCTGTAATCAAGAGCCTGGCGCTCACCTGAGCCACCCAGGTACCCCCAAAAATCTTTGTTGATTTCAAGTCATGCTCCTTTGCATCCTTTCCATGATAAAGCTATGATTCAGTATCTAGGTGTTTCTCCAAATAGAATGCTAACTTTAGGAAAAAGTATACAGGGGTGCCTGGGTGGCTCAGTGGGTTAAAGCCTCTGCCTTCGGCTCAGGTCATGATCCCAGGGTCCTGGGATCGAGCCCCGCATCGGGCTCTCTGCTCCGCAGGGAGCCTGCTTCCCCCTCTCTCTCTGCCTACTTGTGATCTGTCTGTCAAATAAATAAATAAAATCTTAAAAAAAAGAAAAAAGAAAAAGTATACAAATTAGTGGTGTTTAATAAATGTACAGTGTGTGTGCAACCATCACCACAGTCCAGCTTTAGGACATCTCCATCACCTCCGGAAGCTGCCCTGCTCCCACTCCCAAACTCTGACAACTACGAATCTTGTTCCTATAGATTGACCTTTCCTAAAGATTTCAAATAAGTAGATTTCTAAAGATTGGCCTTTCCATACAATTTCAAATAAGTAAAACATACGCTAGGTTATCCTGTGGGTCTGGCTTCTCTCACTTAGCGTGTTTCTGAGGTTCACCACGTGGCGCTTGTTTCAACAGCTCCTTCCTTTTGTCTGTTCAAGAGTACGCCACTGTCAATGTACTACATCTGGTGTATCCATTCCCCCATTGATGGGCACGCGGGCTGTCTGCACATCTTGTCTCTTATGACTAGGGCTGCTGCAAACACTTGGGCACCAGTCTTTGAGCGGACAGAAGTCTTGTTCATTTGGATTAGGTGTGGGAGCTGGCGAGAAAGACGGACGGGTCAAGGAAGATGCCCAGATGTCAGGCTAGGGGAACTGCATGGATGACAACAGAACTCAGGGAATTGGGAAAGAACAGTAGCAGAGCAACTCTGATGGCCAAGATGACCTTGGGTTGGGGCAAGGGCCTCTAAGACAGGAGTGGACATCCCCAGCAGACAGACCTGGAAGGGGAGTTTCTTCAAAATGTCTAATAAATGTCTAATAAGGGGCCATTTTTTGAGCAGCTTGTTTTGTGTTGAAGATTTATTTCTCAGGCATCATGGAAGCACATCTTTGTAACTTAGGCTCTTCTCTCGAGAAATCTGATCCAAGAAGAAGTTCATAAAACACCTCAAATACTCACTTTGGTTTGCATAATAATTATGATCACATCGTCTGCCTGCTCAGCATTTCCTTTTTAAAAACTGTGGTAAGATACATGACATAAAATCTACCACCTTAGCTGTGTTGATGTGAACAGCTCAGTGGCGTGGCGAACGTCCACGGTGTGCGGCCGTCCCACCATCCAGAAGACTCTCATCTTCCCAAACTGAAACTGTATTCACTAAACCATAACCCTCAGCCCCCTGGACCCCCAGCCCCTGCCAACGACCATTCTACTTTCTGTGCCTGTGAATTTAACCACTCTGGGTTACGTCATCTAAGTGGAATCACACGATACTTGATTTTGTGACTGGCTTGGTTCACTTCCCATGTCAAGGTCTATCTCTCCTGTAGCCTGTGACAAGATTTCCTTCCCTTCTGAAGCTGAACGATATTCTGTTATGTGTACAAAACACATTTTGCTTATCTGTTCATCTGTCAACGCACAACTGCTTGGGTTGCTTCTTTTGAGTATTACAAATACTCAAATACTGCTATGAACGTGGGTGTTCAGAGCTCTTCGACTCCCTGTCTGCTCAGCATTTCCTTTCAAAAAATTAAAAGGTGTAAGAATTGAAAGAGCTTTTTCAAAAAAGATTTTTATTTACTTATTTATTTGAGAGAAAGAGAAAGAAAGATAGCGAGAGGGACCATGAGTAGGGGGGTAGAGCGAGAGCAGGCTCCCTGCCAAACTAGGAACCGGATGTGGGAGTCGATCCCAGGACCCCAGGATCATGACCTGAGCCAAAGGCAAATGCTTAACCGACAGAACCACCCAGGTGCCCCAAGAACTCAAAGATCCTCATCAGGCTTTAACTCAGGCTAGTTGTGATACAATATCACTTGAATAATAGGTGATCACATGACCAGTTCAAGATCATAATTACAAATATCCAGCTGCACTGAGTGAGGCCAGAACTTTCTTTAGCTTTAAGGGACCCTGGGTATCAGTGGATCTTTTTTTTTTTTTTTTAAGGATTTTGGTGATACCTCCTTAAATCTACCAATACTGGAGCCCAAAAGTAAGTCCCTTATGAAATTCTTGCTTCTTCTGATAATCTGTACAGTACCAGAAGTGACCCCATTCTGTTTGGTTTTGTGATTAAAGTGTTCAGTGGGAACTTCTGAACGCACTTAAAGTTTTCTGTCGTATGTCAGGTCGGACAGGTCTACACTGATCCAGTTGAATTCACCAGGACAGCACTTAGCAGGGAATGAGGTTTTGACTCGGGATCAGGAGGTCATACCAATGTCAGAGAGAAAGATGAGACACACACCAGCAAACAGCAGGGAGAGGTTGTGAAGGAAGGGGCGAGGACTGTCCTAGCTCAGTTAACTTGTGTCTGTCTCTCAAAGATGCCATGCTCTCCACACATGAACAGAGCAGGCAGTTTGTGGAAACTACCAGAACAGGACCATGCTTTCATTCTACCAGGCTCACAAGAGTCTGAAGAGAATTGCCAGGAATTAAGTTAATGAAGTAGGCAAGCTCACATAGCCATCAACACCAGGAAACGCCATTTGGATTGTAAGAGATGTCCATGGCAAAGCGCAGGCTGACCCACAGAACAGTCCAGCACTCCAGCAAGGCCCTGGGTCTCACCACTGCGAGGAAAGGGAAGCTGGATGGTGCTGGGCCTTTCGAGCACTCTCTCTCCTCCCAATGGCTATTTCTTCTCTTGGTCTCCAAGCTCTGGGCCCAGGGTGTTGAGGGAGTGCCAGGCCTTCCTGGGACACCCTCCCAGCACCCCACCCTCAGCTGGTATGGAGGGTGGGACAAGAAATTAAACACAAGTTGTCAAGGGGAGGGAGATAGGAAATAAAAAGAAAATCCCAGGAGCCCAGCCAGGCCATTCTGCATGAGTAAGTGCCTCCTGAGCAAGGCTGGGGCTCCCTGCAGACCCAAGGTGCTTCCACTAAATGAGACCCAAGGACACAGGTCATTATTACTCAAGGCCCACAGAGGTCCTGTTACACCGGCAACACACCCATCCCCTCTAGTTCTGGATGACATTGGCAGCTGTGGAACCCCGGGTGAGAAGAGTAGAGGCTCCTCTGCTGGGAGGGCCAGACTTCCCCATACCTCCACGGATCCTCTCCAGGCTGCACCTCTGAAGCACCTAGAAAGCTTTCAAAAACAGAGGCCCAAGACCAACCGCAAACCAAGCGAGTCGGAATTCTGGGGGATGATCCCAGGCATTGTTGTTTTTAAAAGCTCCCCAGGTGATATTCCTGTTCAGCTAAAGGTTCAGAACCCCAGCTTGACAGGGTTCTGCTGGGGATTGTAGCGGCATAAACTCTGGGAATGTCCATTAGCGACTTACTGCCCACAATCCGTAAGACTACACATAGGTTCCTCCAAAGAAATACGACTTAGGAAGCCGTGTAAGTTAACTAGGGCTACCATAACAAAATACCCAAAGTCAGGTGACTAAAACAGCACAAACTAATTGTCTTAAAGTTCTGGAGGCTGAATGTTCAAGACCAAGATGTCAACAGGGTTGGTTTCTCCTGAGGCCTCTCTTGGCTTGTGGATGCCTGTCTTTTCACTGTGTCCTCATATGATCTCTCCTCTGTGGGCATCCTTGGTGCCTCTTTCTATGTTCAAATTTCTTCTCTCTTCTCTTTACAAAGACATGAGTCATATTGCATTAAGGCCCACCTTAAGGGCCTCATTTTAACTTAATCACCTCCTAAAAGACTCTCCCAATAACAGTCACATTTTGAGCTCCTGGGGTTCTGGGCCTCAACATATGAATTTGGGAGGGTATGAAATTCAGCCCATAACAGAAGTTCTTTAGACGAGAAGGTTTTCCTAAATGAACTCTTTGACTTCACAACTACCAAATGTCTCATTTACTTAAACTCAGAATTTTCAGAACAGCCTCTTAAGAAAAAGAGTAGTTTTCAAAATTATACGAATGCTGAGCCACTCCACATGGTAACTGACTATAGGCCTACAGAGAAAATGCTCTTTTAAATGGTCAGAATTAATGCCAGGGAGTAGCTCACCTGTTTTGAAAATCTGGCTCATTATCTTCAGCTGCTAGGAAATGAAAACTCAACATAGTTGGTATGTATAACCTAGATAAGAAATTGTTTGAACAGTGAGACAGGGTGTTTCAAAACTGCAGCTTCGAGTAAAGGAGGTTTCATGACTCAGATTCCTGCAGAAACCAAGAAGGAAAGTGGACGGAGTGAACCAAGGAAATGGGTTCAGCACTCGTGCCCTGTCCAGAGGGCCTTGAAGAAAGTGGGTTCACTATTACCTAAACTCCCACATTCTTGGAAAAAAAGTGCACATCTGGGCTTTTATGTGAAATTTTTCACTTATTGTTTTAAGATTTTATTTATGTATTTGACTGAGAGAGAGAGAGAGAGAGAGAGAGAGAGAGCACAAGCAGGAGGAGCCACAGAAGGCGAGGGAGAAGCTGGCTCCCCGCTGATTAGGAAGCCCGATATGGGACTCGATCTTGGATCATGACCTGAGCCCAAGGTAAATGCTTAACCAACTGAGCCACCCAGGCATCCCAGCTGGATATCTTTTTTAAAAAAGGAATGAGGGGTGTCTGGCTGGCTCAGTTGGTGGACTGTGACTCTCGATCTTGGGGTCATACATCCAAGCCCCATGCTGCATGCAGAGATGACTTAAAAGTAAGGTCTTTAAAAAAAAAATAAAAGCAGCTGGATCATGGGAAATGATGCTTGTTTTAAGTCTTCACCGTGAAGTGCTATGGTAGGCAGAATTCTCACGATGGCCCCCAATTTCTGTCCCCTGGTTATTATCAAACATTAATTGAGGTGCTACTGTGAAGGGGGTTTGCAGATGCAGTTAAAGCCCCAAGTTAGTTGACGTTAAGTTGCAGAGATTATCTAGGTAAGTCTGACCCAACCAAGTGAGATTTTAAATTTATTTATTTATTTATTTATTTATTTTTATTTTAATAAAATAAAAAAATAAAATTTTTTATTTTAAAGACTCATTTATTTGAGATAGAGAGAGAGAGAGAGAGTGAGTGAGAGAGCATGAGTAAGGGAGAGACAGAGGGAGAGGGAGAAGCAAACTCCCGATGTGGGACTCGATCCCAGGACCCCAGGATCATGACCTGAGCTGAAGGCAGATGCTTAACCAACTGAGCCACCCAGGTGCCCCCCTTTTGAAAGCAGAGTTTTCCCTTGACAATAGCAGAATTGGGAGTCAGAGAAACTCAACAGGTCTTGAAGCTGGAGGGGCCACAAGAAAAAACGCAGGCTGGATCTAGAAGCGGAGTGCTGCCCAGAGTGAGAACTGAAGTCAGCCAACAACCCAAATGACCTTGGACGTGAATTCTCCCAGGAGAATCCAGAGAACCCCACCCAGCTGACACCTTCATTTCGGTCTTGAGACCCAAAGCAGAAAACCCAACTGAGTCACACGGGACTTCTGGTCTCGAGAACTGTGGGCGGACACATTTGTGCTGCTGTAAGATGCTATGCTTGGGGTCATGGGTCACACAGCATTCGAAAAGCAACACAACTGCTACCACCAAATGTTGAGAAGGTTCTGGGGCAACTGGAACTGGGATGTAAAATGATATAACCACTCTGGAAATGGGCATGGATGTTTCCTATAAAGTCAAGGATACATCTACTGTATGATCCAGAGGTCCACTCCTACCTATTTACGCAACAGAAAGGAAACCAGATGTCTACAAACACACTTGAACACAAATACCCAGAGCAGCTTTATTTGTAATGGCCCCAAGCCCAACACGGCCCAAATGTCCATCAACGAGAGACTGGTTAAACGATGAACTACTCATGTAAGCGACAATACGAATTTTTATATTTAATGTTTAAAAACATTGTGTTGAGTAAAAAAAAAAAAATACCAACACAGAAGAGTACATAGTGTGTAATTTCCTTTATAAGAAGCTCTAGAATCGGCAAAACTACTATATGGTGAAATCCCTCGGAACAGTGGATGCTTAGATGTCGGGGACGGACCAGGAAGGCGTAGAAGGATCTGGACTACACGGGTGCACACATTTGTCAGGATTCACGGAACTATAAGACTTAAGATCCATACATTTCAGCTTGTAAATTATCTTTCAATAAAAATATATTTAAAAACAAATTTTAAAAAATTATTCAAGCCTACAGTCACAAACTAGTTATCGGTAAAGCGTTCGTGACTCTCCCCGAGAGGTGTCCGTTTACAAGCAGGCAGAGCAAGAGTGAAACCAGAGACTAGTCCCTGCTGGCGGCCTACGGGCCCTGCCCCTGCATGAAAGATCTGGGGGCAGTGAGACCTATCGAGAGGACTCCGATCTCGCCACAGATTTAACCGAACGGTCCTACAAAGGACTGACGTGGGTTTATTCTATGCCCGAGTCCAAAATGCCGAAAGGTGAATGCAAAGACGCCACTGCTGCTGAAGCCAGCCAAAGCAAGAAGGCTCTGGAAGGGAGCGGGTGCACGGGGATAAGGGGGGTTGTCTGAGGACCCCGCCCCCGTGGGACGGAGATGGCTGAGGGACAGCGACCAGCAGGGACGCTCCAGGCGACACTCAGCGCACTGAGCACTGAAGGGCTCTCGGGACATCTCGGTGGTTTCTTCCGCATCACACGTGGGGATTATACCTGTTTAGGATGGGCGGTCTCGTAAACCAACTTATCGTTTCTTATTTTGTGAAAGAGTCTTTGTAAAACCCACGGATACTCCACCGAGCTTCCTCAGACGTACTCCGGTGCGTGTGAAAGGTCTCTAACAGAGCCGGCAACGGTAGGCGACAATTTTCTCAGTCACACACACACACACACACACACACAGGCACACAGCTCTACACCCAAACAACCAACCTGAGAAGTGATGCTTTAAAGCGTGGGCTCTGATTTTTCCAAAAAGCCCTTAATGATTAGGCAGTGTGCAGGGCGGGAGTGAAAGAAAGCGTAGTCCTGGGCCCACCCATCCGGCAGGGCGCCTGGGCCCCTGCCTGCAGAGAGCCCCACCTGTGAGCGGGAAGTGGTGGGGACTTGGCCCTCTCCCGCGACAGAGGGGGCTCGGAGCAGAAAGCTCTCGCTAGGGAGAGGAGAGGCGGTTTGGAAGATGGGCCCTGAGCATTTACACTGAGAGTTAAAAATGAGACAATTCAACTGGAGGGGACATCGGGTCCGAGCTTTCCCCGCCACCCTGAGAGGGGAGAATGGAATCTGAATGAGATTCTTTTTAGATGTATCTTTGTTTGTTTAATCATAGCCATGATTTGAAGATACTGTACCAGTGAATCAGTAATGGATGTGGCTACATACACCGGCAATTTAGTTACAAATTCCCTAATTACTTCCCAAAAAAAGATTTACTAGCAAATGCTACAAAGTGCAGTTGAAGCTGTGGGTTTTGTTTTTATTTGAATTGACAGTTTTGCAGTCTGCTTGATTTTGATACTGATAAGTGCTTGACAGTTTGGCTTCAAATGGAAATGAGACTATTTCCTTGTTTTTCTATCCAAAGATGGATAGATGCCTATGTTAGCCACTACTTGCATTCTGTCTCTCACACACACATACACACACACACACACTGGGGGTGTTTCCACATCACCCTGCAGGAATGCTTAAAATAACACTTACCATACTATAATTCCCTGTTTCTGGTTTGTATCCCTCACTTGAAAAATGAGGTCTTTGCGGGTATGCAATGGTCTGTCTTATTTATCCTTCCTTCTTAAAGTCGAACAGAGCATCTATCACATAGTAGGTGGAAATATTTTTAGTCGTGCTATTTCCTGTTTTGTTTTCTATGGAGATGGAAACCAGCACTGCTTATCTTTTTCTACGTGAAGACACTCTTTCCTTGCCCAAGCTCATATCCAACCACATAATCTTTCCTTTGATTTTCTATCTTTAGAACCTTTCCCCAGGGTTCTTCCAGAAATGGAAGTTTCAAAATGACCTGTTTTATTCCAATTAGGGCGTAAGCATAAATCACTAGGGCTTCAGGTCTGAAAACCTGTGACTTGGTGCTCAGCTTCCCATCCTGACAATCTGGTGGGTGCCAAGATGTGACTTGTGTTTTCCTCATGCTCGCAGCAATCTGTGGGATTGTGGGAATTTATTATAAAATCTAGGGAAAAGGCCTTGGTAAATGCAAATCAGATACTATTACTGGTTTCCCTTTATCGGCATAGAAAAGCTCAGAGGAGAAATGATTGCCCCAGCTTAGGCATTCCAGAGCATATGTGAACCCCAGACCAAGGTTTCCCCCACAGCCCGGAGCATTCGCTGAGCTCCACAGAGAGAGGACCAAGTCCAGGACCTGCCCATGTGACCACAAGGGAAGACACGGCGCTGCTGATCTGAAACGTCGCGTCCTTTGAAAGGTCCTGAAACCAGCCCAGTTTGCAGGCGACCAGGGCTGACCCACCTTAACGTACTTGGGTTGGGAGAGTTTGCTCCGTGTAGTTCTTTACCAGGAAACCCAGTTGTCACAGGGCTGAGAAGCAGGTTTGCTCTAGAATGAGCTCAACAGGCCAATGGATGTCACTGTTGCACCACAGAAAAAGAATCCCAACCCCAGGGGACCTTGAACTGTGGAACACTCACTATTTGGTGACTTTGAGCAGAGCACACCTTCCACTTTCGGAAAACTGTTTTAATTGGGACGGTAATTAATATTCCACTGTTAATCTTGGAGCAAGTGAAGAGTAGGCACATCTGGGTTAAGGCCCAAGTTAGGCACAGCTTTGAGCCAAGTGAGTAGCGACATACGAATGTGTATGTCACTTATCAGGGGAAAAGGTAACAAAATGAACCAAACCAAGTCCTCTGACAGCAGATTAAACTAGGTTTCTCTCACTATATATGACTGCCTTCCCAATTAGACCATGCACAAAGTTATTTAATAGTACATCTGCCGGGGCACCTGGTGGCTCAGTCAGTTAAGCATTTGCTTTCCGCTCAGGTCATGATCCCAGGGTGCTGGGATCGAGCCCCGCATCAGGGCTCCCTGCTTAGTGGGGAGCCTCTGTCTCCATCTGCCCCTCCCCCCGGCTCATGCTGTCTATTTCTTTCATAAATAAGTACAATCTTAAAAAAATTAAAATTAAAAAACGAAAGTACATCTGCTTATCCTTAGAGTGAGACCTCTCACCACTTCAACGGCCCCACACAAACATCTGCAAGGAATTTCTCCTCCCCGACCCAGTACAATAACCAAAGGAAGAATCTATTGACTGGACACGCAGCCGGTGTCAGGGATGGTGACACACCTTACACAGCTCTTCTAGGTGAGTATCAGGATTTCCATTCTTCCTCTGGGGAAACTGGGGTTGCGTGGGCGTAAGTGACGTTTCCAGTTATACAGCTCGTAAGCGACAGCGTGGCTGTGTGCCCACGTCTGCCAGCTTCAAAGCCTTGGCTCGTGTCTACATGGTCCAGTGGGACTCGCGCGTGGTCTGATAGCCTGACCCCCACTGCGAGCTTGGCGCTGGAGATGCTACAACGAATATGGTTCCATCTCGCCCCCAGAGACGCTCCCAGAAAACCGTTGACAATTATGCTACAACACGGAGTAAGAAGGGCTCTCACAGGTTCCACACCACCAAGCGGGGAGAGGAAGCCTAGAGGAAGTCATCCCAGAAGCTGAGAGTGGAAGAAGGACTCAAACATGGCGGGCCTCAGGGGCCTGCAGATGAAGCGTGTCTTACCAGCAGGAACAGCCCCCAGTGGGGGAACAACAGGATCACCTCTCATTTAAACCCAACAAAGAGTTTTTTAAAGGAATAATCGGTTTCTTTTAACTCGGACTGAGTGTGAACTGTAAGTGAGAACCTACTGCCCTGCCGTAACTTCTAAGGAGAACCACAGTATCAGGCCCTGCCTGGGAATCTGGTCCCATAGATGCAAAAGAAATATCTCCATGGTCTGTCCTGTCACCGGAACCCAACCAGGAGCAGCAGGAATGGAGAAGGAAGATTGTGCTTTCCCGGTGGACTCCCTCTGTCTGGGGCCCTGACCCCAGGCCCGATAATCCCTGCTTCTGCGGGGATAAGAACCAGCCACAACGGAGGGCCCTGGTCTCTCGGAATCTCTGTACTGTCATTTCGTAAGTGGAAAATAGTAACCAGCTCTCCCTTTTCTGCTCTGGTACAAATCCTCGCATGCACGGACGACAAACGTAAGCGCTACGGTCACAGGAGTCCTGCGACTCTTCTCTCCTGGTCCAGAAACTTCTCTTGCTCACAGTGAGAAAGAAGAGGATCCTGGGAGAGACATACCAGTGACATTTCCTGGCAATTCTGAGAGGCGTTAGAGCGGTCAGGGGTCACAGCCTATAATCGTTCCTCAATTTTCTGCCCATGAGTCTGTTAAATTGCTGTCAGACAGCCTTCACTGGCCTTTTGGGACATTTTCTTAAAATATAAGCAAATTGGGCTACTAATCCGACGTTTCTGTATCTTGGTATTTTTAGGAGCTTTGAAGTCTAGATATGGAGAAGGGAAGGTGAAGGGAAAAATCCTAGAGAGAAGGAACACAGACATTCTCTGCATTTATTTTAACAACATGCATGAAATTCAGCTTCTAGCCCAGTGACCATCTTCCCCCTTTTCTCACCCAACGGTCATTCTCGGTCACATTTAACATTTGCAGATAGAAATGACAGTAGGACTGGAGGTTGACTTATTGGTCTAGAACTCAATGGCGATGTTAAAACAAAACAACAGAAATTATCAAATCATTGAACGAGTGCTTGTTATACCTATGTCCCTGGCTGTGGGTCAGTGAGCATTTCAACAAAGGGACAGAACAATGGAGTATGGGGTCTCATGACTTCTACGGGTCGGTGCCAGGGACCTGAGAGGAAACTAAAGCGGAGCTCAGGTGGGGGATATTTGCATGTGGCGCTTGGCAAGCTACTTCTTTGTCCCCATGAGAGTTCGGAATGCATGAAAATTACAGGTAAATACACTGGTGTAATTTTCATTAAAATCAATCATTCCTCCATTTGGTAAACAATGAGCACCTGCCAAGCAGAAAAGCCACTGGTAACCAAGTCCCTTTCTCTCTGAGTGAATTCCTGTTCTCCAGTGCAATCCCCACTGGGTCACAGCCATGTAGTGGGATGGGATAGGCTGGAAGTCAGAATCTTGGCTTCCCTACTCGCTAGCTGGGTGACTTTGGGCTTTCCGTGGAGATTCAATTTTCCCGCCTGCATAATAGGGACAAGATAAAGTTGATATAACACAACGGCCCCCACTGAGCATTTCCTGTATGCCGGACACCAAGAGTGGCACCTGCTAACAAGTGTGACAACAGACAGCCCCCGTCCTTCTCATCTCGCACACCCAGAAGTCATCAGGCCAGGCCGCTTTATCTCTGAAATATTGCTCGAGTCTCTTCTACTTTCTGCGTCCATTGCCCTAGTTCAGGCTTCATCATCCCTCGGCCTCCTAAGCTGGTCTCCCTGCTTTCACTCATGGGTCCCTTACATCATTCTCTACATTCTGACCAAAGCAAAGTGTCACTCGCTCCCTTAAAACCATTCAATGGCTCCCCACCTCCTGGAATGAAGTCCAAGCTCTTCCAATGGCCAACAGGTCATCTTGTCTACCCCTCCAGACTTTCAGCATTCCCTGCCCAGCACACAACACACACAGGCTTGTTTTCATCACTGTGTCTTGTCTTATGCTTCAGTATTGCCTGTATATACCTCTGTCCAATGCTCTCGCCTCTTCCATTAACTGACTTTTTAAGGCTCGGTTCTGACCAAGCAACTTAAGAAAGACTTCCTTGATGGCCCTGGCTCCAACTCCCAAGGCGGCTGAGATGCCTTCCCCCCCAGCTCCTGTGCAGGTCCTTCTCACTGCATTTACCATAGGAACCGGTAATTTATTTATTTATGAGGTTTTCCCCCTTACTAGGCTCTTCTCCTTGAGGCAAAACCACGTCTTATTTATCCTTGTATCTCCTGGTACAGTTGCTGGCACCCAGCCAAGGCCAGTACAGAAAATAAATGAAGGAATTAGGCCAACCGTGTGACTCCCAGCTCATGCTCCTTGCACACACCTCACCCCATCTTACACATATCATGTGTCTAGAACAGTGGTTCTTGCATGGAGGTAAATTTGCTCCCAAAGGACATTTCACAGCATCCAGAGACGTCTGAGTCATCACAGCTGGGGTGGAGGGAGCATGCTTCTGGCCTCTGGTGGGTAGAGGTTGGGGTTGCTGCAAAGCGTCCCACAGTGTCCCGGACAGCCCCACCTCACCTCCCACAACAAAGATTTATCCAGCCCAAAATGTTACTAAGAGCCAAGGTTGAAAAATACTGATCTAGAACAGGGTCTGGCCCATGGAAGTCCTCAGCATAGGATTCCTAATCCTGGCAGCCTGGTGGTACGAGAGGCAGAAAGGATAATCATGCTTGATGTCAATCCCACAATCGTGCAGTCTGCTGTTGTAGGTTTATCGAGCAGGGCTGCGTGGTATTAGCACATTTCACAGCATCGGACCTAAAGGAGTTCCGCTCTATTTCCACAGTCATACTTTAAATACAGAAAGCGAAGGTCCGACTCAGATCCATGGAGCGAGCTGCCTGGCTCTCCCTCCTACTTCTATCCCGACACACACACACGGGATCTATCCACTCCAGGCCTGCGTCTCTGGAACAACCTGGTAGAAGGCCTAGACCATTCAAGTAAACCTCTATTAGCTCACCAGCTATGATGTTGGTGAAATGTATGCGTGTGCGTGTTGTGTATGTGGGCTGTGTGTGGGGGGTGTGTGTGGGTACTCAAATGGGTTTCTTACTCTGTGTGAATTCATAACTTGGAAACCCTCTCCAGGAAGGCCTGGCTGCCCTGAGACCTTAAGGAACTGAAAAATTAACATTTTGAAGTTGTCAGGTGAGTTTTTTATGAGCCATTTGGCATAGCACTGGGAAGGCAGTAGCCTGTGACATGGGACACAGGCAGACCTATTTCTCAGGGACTTTGGAATCCCATCAACTGTGCGTAACCTCTAATGCATGTTCAAACCGGGGCATTCTTTCCATCTGTTCGTAGTCCATCACCTAATGCTTACAGCTGGGGTGTGTGGTGAAGGAGGCGGCCTCGAGGTAGCAAAACCAGGACATAATTCTAAATTCACCACAGTGACCGCCTATAATGCAGCAGCATGACCCCCTGTCTGAACCTCGAGGCAAATTTATGACCAGTCTCTCCAGTTATCTTTAGTTCCTCTTTCAGTTGCCCTTTTATCAGTCCAGATGTCTTCTGCTTGTGAGAAGAGCCATCTTTCTTGTCTCAACAACTCCCTCTTCTCTTCAGCAAGCTCTAATTATTAAGCCGCTAACACTGACCGCCAACGCTGAGTAGGTTAGCCTCCACTTAACACACATTGGTGCACAAGTGATTCTGTCATTTCTTTTTTGTAACTAAATTTAACACAATTCATCTTAGAATTTCCGAGCTGAAAAGAAGTATCCTGGGCCCCTACGGTAACTTCGAGTCCCCGTATATACTGTAGGAGTGACATGCTTTATTCTAGAAAACTTTTTTTTTCCTTTTCTTTTTTAAAGATTTTATTTTTAAGTAATCTCTCCACCCAACACGGCGCTCAAACTCACAACCCCGAAATCAAGAGTCACGTGCTCTATGAACTGACACAGGCACCCCAAGAGAATTGCTTTATTCTAGAAAGTTGTTTCAATGCTAAAATAATGGTTTTATCCACCATTAAAACCATAGCCAGGTCAAAATTCAGAGGTAATAAAGTTGGACTGTGTGAAGCTTTCTTGTTAATGCCTGGATTTTGCTGGATAGATAACCAATGTCCAAGAGTGATGGCTTAGGACAGAGAATTTCCCATTGGCTACACTGCCATTAAACATATGTCAAGGGAGTTGAAGCAGATTTGTAATGAAGAGACTTCTGCTCATTATGCTGAGGTGTCCCTTGGCTTGAGTAACTTAGGTCATTTATCATTTAAAGAAACAGAAAATGCAGCACTACCCTGCACTTAGGTTTCCTGATGGCTTGCTAGCCCCCACCCAACTATCCTTCAAGTGGCAAAAGCATTACTCACTGATGGACAAGTATGGTAGGAAGCCTAGTCTCTCTTTTCAATTCTAGGAGATTCCTGACTTCTTCATTACTGTTGCATGGTGTTATAGACAGAATGTTTCATCCTACCCTCCCCATTTATATGTTGAAGCTCTAACACATGCCCCTTCCCTGGCCAGCGTGGCTATATTCAGAGATGGGAGCCTCTAAGAAGAAACAGATTAAATGAGGTCATAAGGGAGGGGCTCTGATATAAGAAAATTAGTGTCCTTATAAGAAACACCAGACAGCTCATCCCCCCAGCTTATGCATACTTTTGTATGTACTTGGGAAAAGCCACATGAGAACGTAGTGAGAAGGTGGCCAGGAAGAAGGCTCTCACCAGAAACCCAACCCTGCTGGAGCCTTGACCTTGCACTTCCCATCCTCCAGAACTGTGAGAAATAAAGTTATGCAGTCTGAAGTATTCTATTAGGGCAGACTGAACCGGCTAACATAGATGGTTATTATAACATATATTAAGGAGTGAAAAACCTACCAAGGTTATAATAATTACTATCACAACAATCATCTAACATCTGTCACTGTGTGCATCATGGCCATCAAAAAGCTAGATTTTGGGGGCGCCTGGGTGGCTCAGTGGGTTAAAGCCTCTGCCTTCGGCTCAGGTAATGATCCCAGGGTCCTGGGATCGAGCCCCACATCGGGCTCTCTGCTCAGCCGGGAGCCTGCTTCCTCCTCTCTCTCTGTCTGCCTCTTGGCCTACTTGTGATTTCTATCTGTCAAATAAATAAATAAAATATATTTTTTTAAAAAGCTAGATTTTGGAAATTAAGAAAACAATCTCATTTACAATTGCATCAAAAAATAAAATACCCAGGAATAAATTTAATCAAGGAGGGAAAAGGCCTTTATGCTGAAAACTATAAGACATTGATGAAAGAAGCTGAAGACACAAATAAATGCTAAGATAGTCCGTACTCATGAACTGGAAGACTATTGTTAAAATGCCCACACTATCCAGAGCAATCTACAGATGCAGTGCAATCCCTATCAAAATTCCAATGGCATTTTACCACAGAACTAGAATAATCCTAAAATCTGTATGGAATCGTAAAAGACCATGAAAGGACAAAGCAGTCTTGAGGAGAAGAACAAAGCTGGCAGTATCATACTTCCTGATTTCAAACTATACAACAAAGCTGTAGTAAGCAGAACAGACATCTAGATCAACGCAACACCATAGAGAGCCCCAAAACAAACCCACACACATATATAGTCAATTAATTTATGAAAAAAAAGCCACGAAGATACGATGGAGAAGGACAGTCTCTTTAGTAGATGGTGCTGGGAAAACCCGCAGGGCTGCATGCAAAACTGGGAAACTGGACCATTGCTTTCCACCAGATGCAAAAACTCACTCAAAATGGATTAAGGACTTGAACACAAGACCCGAAACTATAAAACTTCTAGAACAAAACATAGTAAATAAGGTCCAAGATATTGGTCTTGGTGATGATTTTTTGAATTTTACACTAAAAGCAACATAAGTAAAGATAAACAAGTAGGACTACATCAAACTAAAATCTTCCACACAGCAAAGGAAAGGATCAGCAAAATGAAAAGGCAGCCTACAGAAATGGGAGAAAATTACCGCACATGGTATTTCCAATAAGTGGTTAATATCTGGATATATAAAGAAGTCACACAATGAAATAGAAAAAATTTTTTTTTAATTCAAGTAAAAATGGATAAAGAACTGAATAGGTATTTTTCCCAAAGAAGACATACAAATGGTTAACAGGTACTTGACAAAGTACTCAACATCCCTAATCATCAGGGAAATGCAAATGAGAACTACACTGAGTTTTCTACTTCATGCCTGTCAGAATGGTTATTTTCAAAAAGGCAAGAAATAACAAGTGTTGGTGAGATGTGGAGAAAAGGGAACCCTTGTGCACTGTTGGCGGGAATGTAAATTGGTGCAGTCCCTGTGGAAAACAGTAGGGAGGGTCCTCAAAAAGTTAAAAATAGAACGATCCAACAATCCCACTCCTACGTTCCAACAATCCCACTTCTGGGTATTACTATGAAGAAAATGAAGATACTAACTCAAAAAGATATCTGCTCCCCTATGTTCATTATAGCATTATTTACAATAGAAAGACATGGAAACAACCCAAGCATCCGTTAACAAATGAACGGATAAAGAAGTTGTGGTATATATACACAGAATGGAATAGGATTCGGCTGTGTCAAGAAAGGAATGCTGCCATTTACAACGAGATAAATGGACCTTGAGAACATTATGTGGAGTGAAACATGTCAGACAAAAACAAATACCATATGATCTCACTTAGATGTGAAATTTAAAACAAACACCCCCCCACCCCCAAACTCACAGATAGAGAACAGATTGGTGGTTGCCAGAGGTAGGAGTGGGGGTGAGCAAAATGGCGGACAGTGATCAAAAGGTCCAAGCTTCCAGACCTAATGTAAGTAAGTGCCGGGGATGAAATGTATACTATGGTGACTAGAGCTAACGACACTGTATTGTATATTTAGAAGTTGCTAAGAGAGCAAACCTTAAGAGTCTTCTCTTCACAGATAAGAAGGGTATGTATACCTTCTTACTGTAAGGAAAAGAATTGTACCTCTGTGTGGTGTGCATGGTCAACTAAACTTACTGTGGTAATCATTTTGCAATATATAAGTATGTCTAATCATTATGTTGCACCCCTAAAACTGATATAATGTTACATGGGAATTAGATCTCAATTTTTTTTAAAGATTTTATTTATTTGACAGACAGAGATCACAGGTAGGCAGAGAGGCAGGCAGAGAGAGGAAGGGAAGCAGGCTCCCTGCTGAGCAGAGAGCCTGATGCGGGGCTCGATCCCAGGACCCCGGGATCATGACCTGCGCCGAAGGCAGGGGCTTTAACCCACTGAGCCACCCAGGCGCCCCAGATCTCAATTTTTTTTAATGCTAGATTTTAACCTGGGAATTATTTTATCAGATGGGCAATCGATCATAAACCAATTCTATACACACTATATTTTATTGTTATCCTTTCAATATGTTTCTGAATCATTTTATCTAATTTGGGAGACAGGCTAGTTTGTCTTTCATGATGTTATCCTAAATATATATAGCAAATTTCTCCCAAGAAGTTCAAAGGGTTTTGCTCCAAACTTCTCACCAGTTTTGACTGAAGCCCCAGGATCTAGGCAAAAGGCTGATTCCGTTGCCCCATTTTTTGTTAAAAATCATTTTTCTTTCTCTTGGTATTTGATGAGAAAAGCTGCTCTTTGATTTGGAGATCTTTTTAAAACTGACTCTGTTCTTTTTTAATCCCCACGGCTCCAGGCATCATCAGCTCCTTTTAATAGAAGTTTCAATTTCCTTTTATCCCTTTGAGCATGGGTTCCAATATCCTCAAAGCAGCACCTTTTAATTGGCCTGCAAGAGGTCACCCTTCTCAGAGTGGAAAGCACATCCCACATTTTACAAAGTCAATGTGGGTCTTTGACATCAGAGGGGGACGGTGGCAGGGGGCGGGTTTATTCCCCAGCAAATGTTTGGTGGCGTGTGATTACATTTTCAACATAATTTCTACATAATTACATCTAACCACTCGTTCCCAACACATTCCCTGCTATAATGACTTGGTCTTTATTTAAAATTCATTTGTCTTTAAGATTTTGCTCTACTTAGTGAATGGCTAAAGAGCAGTGTGTGTTTTGACAGTGGTTTCCTTATACGTACAAAATGTTGGTGACACTCTTCTGTACAGACCCCCAATCACATACTTTTCAGAAAACGGTATAAGATACTGTACTCCCACCTTCATGTTCCCTCGCCGCACACTGCCTTGTCGATTTCAGCAGTAAATTTTCCAGAGAAGTCTAAGGTGCGATCTAACCTTACATGTCCACGGACACAGTTTCTAATCAAAGAAAGCTTTTTGAGGGAAACCTTCTCCACTATTTTATTTTCTTCTAGTGTTACAAAAAGTAATCTGGATCTGGAGTGGGTACCCAACTTCTGTGGTAGAGGAGGGGAGTAGGAAACCTTTCAAGGCGATCTGAAAGAGTTCCCAGAAACTTGATTCCATCGAGGCAGCGGCAATAAGGTGGGCCGGGCATGGGGCAGGGGAGCTGCCTGCAAAACGTCCCAGTCTGTAAGAGGCTAGCCGGGAACTTCAAAGGATCCCTGACATCAAGAAAGACTCTGTAATAGTTCATCCCTTCAATTTTTAAGACACTTTGAAGGAGCCCCAGGAGTCATGACGTAACAATTATGAAGACTTAAGCACAGTTGTTTCCACATAATACGTATCGTAGAGGTGGACCATGGATGAATATTATGACAAAAAGGGGCATAGTAGGGGGCGCCTGGGTGGCTCAGTTGTTAAGCGTCTGCCTTTGGCTCAGGTCATGGTCCCAGGGTCCTGAATTGAGCCCCGCATCGGGCTCTCTGCTCAGCAGGGAGCCTGCTTCCCCCTCCCTCTCCTCTCTGCCTGCCTCTCTGCCTACTTGTGATCTCTGTCTGTCAAATAAATAAATAAAATTTTTAAAAAAAGAGGTAAATCATCAAGAACCAGGTAAGTGACCGTCCTTGTCTGGTCTTCCCTGAGGCACTGTGTTCTGTGTCATGGGCCACATTCTGAGAGTGACATGGAAAGTCTGGGACACACTCTGAGAAGAAACACCATAGCCCCCAAAGCTCTAGATCATGACGTGGGGATCACAGGTGAAGGAATACAAGACTAACCCGGAAAAGACAAGGTTTGGCAGGGAAATGGTCATGGTGGGAAGGCGGTGAAATGGGAAAACCAAACGATGGCTTCTGTTTGGTCCAAGAAGACGAGAGGACTGACATCAGCTGACAGAAGATGATAGAGTTCATGTGAAGAAGAACCTGGTTGTGATTTGAAAAGACCTGAAAGCAGAAGAATCTGCTTCTGACTTAGTGAGTCGGGGTACCCTGACAGTGTTCACATGGACACGGTCATAGAACATACGAGACCAGAAACGGAACTGCCCAGACCTTCAGTGCCCTTCTGACCCTGACGTGCTGAGAAAATGCCTACCTTGGGAAGAAATGGTTTGACAGTTCCATGTCTTTGTGCAGGTTTTCCCAGCACAAATCAAAGTGTTTTATTCCACTGAAGGAGGCTGTCTGTGAAACTAGTCTAGTTCACGTAGATGGAAAAACACACCAAAACAAAAACAAAAGAACAAAGTCCCTGTAAGGATGCTCCACCAAGATCTCTTATCCATACTCATCCACTTAAATTGGCTCTTTTGAAATTTCCGTGTGGGTTGTGCGGGGTGGATAGACACAGCCTTGCTGCAGTGGTGTTGCCGGGCTGGGATGTGGAGAACTCCGCTTCACCCAAGGAACCTTCTCGACTCTCCCTTCCTGGCCTCCATCAGCGGGAGAGAGATGGGGAACAAGGTTCGAGTCCTAGGAGGTGTCCTCTGGGACTGCCGAGAGACAGTGGGTCACACTCCGGACCAGCTAGTGACCCGCGGGGTAGGGAAGGTTCCAGTTCAGACGACACCCCCTTTCGTCCTGGTGTTTGTGAAGTGCGCCGGGAAAGGAGTAGCAGACGGACTTTTACTCTAAGGTGATGCTACGGAAACCACTTCCTATTAAACATTTAGGTAAAGGATTTGTAAAAGAGAAGGACACAGTGTGTGCTAAAGTCATAGGCTTTGGAGTCAAAAGGGCCTGGGTCCAAGCTCTGACTCTCGAATTTCTAACTGTGACCTGGCACAAGTAAGTTACTTAATCTCTCCAGGTCTCAGTTGGCCCATCTGTAAAGTGGGCTGGGGACCGTTGCCGGCTCACAGGGAATACTAGAGAACTGCTAGCTTCTGTTATTTTCACAGAAACAGAAAACTGAGTCCCAGCTGAGCTTGCTTCTCCATGAGCCCTGTCCCAGACCCAGAAGGAACAAAAGTGGCATTGAGGTAAGAATCTAGGTCACATCAGACCTGTTGCTCTGCTGATTGGAAGAGAACACGAGGCCCGACTAGGTCATGCTGAAAATGAACATGAATCCTGTATCATTTTTAAAGGAAATAGAATAAAACTGTATGTCCTCACACGGAAAGATGTACAAAAGATATTAAATAACGAAGCATATTATAAAACAGAGTGATTACCTCTGGGTAAAAGGCTTATTATTAACATAAATGATGAAAATGAGGATAATATGATGGTCTCATATGAGAACATGTAAAAGAAAAAAAGTTGGAGGCATTTCAACTCACCAGTGGATAATGATTTGGGGAACAATTAGGATTGCTTGAGACATTCACTGCGTATCTGTCAATTCTGGAATAGCTGGATGTTTATTATGAATATTAGTAATTTTTAAATTAGGAAAATCAATGTTTAAAAAGAAAAAGCATATTATCCTATTACAGATTCTAAATTTTAATGAATACCAATCAGCATAACCGGAGTAGGCAGTTACTAGTGATGATAGATAAGCTAATATAAGAAATACTTCTCTGTGCTTCTTTTGAAATTATGATAATATACATCCCACTTCAGAACCTCTTTCATCATCCCATAAATCCTCCAGTGAACTTATTAAAGTCAGTATTTATGGTGAACCCTTTGAGGTGTGCAGCCCTACAACCTGTTTGCAGTCCTGGCTCTGGGTCTCACTCACTGTGTGACCTTGGGCACGTTTTTAATCTCTGTGCCTCAGCTGGCACCTGGGTGGCTCAGTCGTTAAGGGTCTGTCTTCGGCTCAGGTCATGATCTCAGGGTCCTGGGGTGGAGTCCCGCATCGGGCTGCCTGCTCAGCAGGGCGTCTGCTTCTCCCTCTGCCCCTCACCCCTCACCTTGCTTGTGCTCTCTCACCTTGTCTCTCAAATAAATAAATAAATAAATCTCTGGGCCTCAGTTAATTTATCTGTCAAATGGGACTAATAATAGTACCTCAAAGAGGTGTTGTAAGGGTGTATTGAGATATGACGTAAAAGGCTCAGAACGGTGGAATGAAGGGTTTTGCCATCATTCCTCTAGCCCTCATTTAGAGGACGTTGTGAATACAAACGATACATTTATCTCAAAACGACCACCCCGGACCCCCCAAAACTTGAAAATCATTCCCATTGTCACCTTTCTAAGACCAGGGTTTTATTTCTGAGCCCACAGATAGATACCTGCCGTCCCTCTCCTCTGTAGGCTCCTCGCCTCTGGCACCCGAGGCCCCAAACCGTCTTGCTTGGCATGGCTGGTGCGTTGCTGGGTTCGACCCTTTTGAACTTTCCTTTCTTCTCTCAGGGCCCAGCTTAAGTGGCTTCCGATGGAACTTAAATGACAGTTCCCACTGTCAAAAGTTTCAATTTCAAACATTCTCATTTCTCCCTTCACCCACTGGCCTCACCCTACCTTCTCTGTATGTGACACGTGTATTTCAAACACGAAGCCTCTGCTTCAGCTACTCGGGTCCCCTCACTCTTCCCCGAGAATCTTCCCCAAGAGCGGCCCCAGCTGTAAGCCTGGGCCTCAGGCAACTGCCTGCCTCCCACTCTTTATCCCATCGCCTCAGAGGCTGGGAATAACATCATACTCCAGAAAACTGTCAGATCACTCACATCTAGAGCTACCTCTATTTTTTTTTAAGATTTTGTTTATTTATTTGACAGACAGAGATCATAGGTAGGCAGAGAGGCAGGCAGAGAGAGAAGGAGGGGAAACAGGCTCCCCGCAGAGCAGAGAGCCTGATGCGGGGCTCGATCCCAGAACCCTGGTATCATGACCTGAGCTGAAGGCTGAGGCTTTAACCCACTGAGCCACCCAGGTGCCCCGAGCTACCCCAATTTTAAATTCCTAGAGTGACTAACATCCTGGCCCAAGCTCACATTGGAGACTCAATTAGAGTCCCTGGTGGGTGGGGGGGGTAGCCTATGTCAATGCAGGAAGCATTTATTGATCAGGCTTTGGGAATCCAGAGATGAAGAAGACAAAGTCCCTGCCATCCCTGAGTTCCCGTTCCCCTGGACGACATGGAAAGTACACAAGTGATAGCTTGGTCATGGCCGGCCACTTTGTCAGCGGGACACGCAAGGTGCAGCGATGGCCCAAAGACAGAAACAACCACAAAGGAATGAAATGCCATTTAAGAGCACGAAGTGTATGGCTCCTTTTTTCCCTCTCCCAACCAAATCTGCCTTTTCTCTGGCCGATCACAAACACGGAGCTCGATCTGAAATAGCTTAAGGTCCCGCCCTACTTAACGCTCTCAGAATGACAGGCTCTGACTGGTTTCCCCTCTCCGGCACCGGCCGCTCCCTGGGGTATATTTCCACCTTCCCTTCTATTTAGTCCACCTCTGTCTGCCTATTTATTTGTTTAAAATGTGAACCAACTGGTCGGGTACAGTAATCTAATTCTGCATTTGGTCCGAGGCCAGTGCACTGAGGTCGTTCAGGAAATACTGGTGCCTGGTGTGCCTTCCCCAGCTCCCGGCTGCGCTATGTCTGAGGCCAAGCTGGGACCCCGCAGGCAAGCTCAGGAGATGGCGCGTGAAGGCCAGTGGAGCTCTGGAGACCGGGGAGGCAAACTTGCTCTGACTGGCCGACCCAGCGAGGAGACACCTGGGTTGGGTTTGTGGCCGGAAGCCTCTGACAGGCAGATGCGCCTCCCCAGAGCCGGCAAGGGAGGGACCGTCTTGCAAGGCTCCCCCAGATTCCGTCCGCGTAAACGTGCAGAAAGCCTCCCTCCCCGGGGGCACCAGCCCGCGTTTATTAGCCTTCATTAAGGAAATCCTCCTTCCCGCGAGTGGGTGATTCTGGAAGGGGTGAGGCTGGAGTCTCTGCGGGGATGTCCGGGTTTTCCCAAGGGAGGAAGAGTGGGGAGCAGACAGGGAGTCCCCAGAACAAAATTCTGTGGACAACACGTGCGCATCAATTCATCCATTCATCGTCTCCCTCTACCACGGGACAGGCAGGGAGGTTATGAGGAGGACTATTATAGGACTTGGCTCATGAGAGACGCTCAATAAATATTTGCAAAATTAATGATTTAAGTTTCTGGCTTAGCTTAACTTTGACTACCGTCTCCTCCTGGAGGATGTTCTACGCTTTCCATACGACAGGTAGTAGCGAGCATAGCTAGTACAGTTCCAGCCCGCAGCTAACAGAGGCGTCATCGCCCGCACAAAAAGGGTATTCTGGCATATTCTTGGACTAGCATCCCTGATTTCCCCATTTTTCTTTAAAGATTTTATTTGACAGAGAGCGAGATCACAAGTAGAGAGGCAGGCAGAGAGAGAAGGAAGCAGGCTCCCTGCTGAGCAAAGAGCCCGATGCGGGGCTCAATCCTAGGACCCTGGGATCATGACCTGAGCTGATGGCAGAGGCTTTAATCCACTGAGCCACCCAGGTGCCCTGATCTCCCCATTTTAAACCTCCTTCTCTGCTGTCTCCTCCCAATCTCCATTTACGTATCCACTGTTCCATCCACCGTTTCTCCTGGCTGCTGGAGGATCGTCCAGATACAGATGGCTGCAAGGCAAGACGGCAGAGTCAACTCAGCCTCCAGCTCCCCCTGCTAAGCCACATCGTCCCCACAGCGACAGACTGGAGACAAGTCAAGGGCGCCAGCTCCCAGTTTCAGCTAGGTCACCTGGCTTTGGGGCGATCTGGCTCGCCCCGCCGCATCTCCCATTCTCCGTCTGTAGAGCGGCAGGGATGCCAGCTGGCCCAGAGCTAGCGCACGGGCTGCTGAGCTCATAGCTGGAAAGTGTGATGCATCTGAGAACAAAACAATATTATGCAGTGAATTTCTGATTTTATGGTCCACCAACGCCCAGGTGCCTACTGTTTCTGGCTTTTCTGCTTTTGTGATTTTGGGGCACGTTACTGGCAAGGAAGAGGTCTGAGTGGTGTGCAGGACTCGTCTTCAGAAGCGTAGACCCCCGTGTACAGAACGGATCCAGCACAACTAAGAGAAGCCGGGCGGAGCCGGCTGCCAACCGGACCGACGGCAGCAGGTGGGCGGGAAAAGCGCCTGGTTGGGAGAAATGCTCCCGAGGCCGGAGAACAGTTTTTAAAGTGTCACTCAAAGCTAGATTCGATTAAACTACAAGTCTGAAAAGAAATCATGTCACAAAATCAGAAACGGATCTTTATGCTAGAAGGCGCAGAATCGGCAGACTACGACACCCCTCCCCCCCAAAATAAAAAAAAAAAACCATAGACAGACAGACACAGACACGCAGGAATCGCTTCTTCCCTCTACAAGGTGTGTAAACTCTTTAAGCGCGAGCTGGGAAGGTCTCTCTAGGAGAAAACTGCCCTTTCTGTCTGCTTATAATCACCTAGCCGCCGACAGACGTGTTAGCAGGGAACACCGAAGAGCAGGCAAAATCCCAAACAGACACTATGACCAAACCAGAATGGAAAAAGGGCAAAATCAAAGTATGGCTTGTAAGGCGTGGATAACCATAAACGCTCCCGTGTTGCAATATCCAGACATAAGAAGGAACCCACAGATGTCATTTCTCTTAAAAAAGAAAGAAAGAAAGAAACTGGCCAGAAAGGAGATTCTCTAACAGAAAAGGCAGCTAACCTAAAATCAGCCCAAAGGTCGCTGGAGGAAGCATTTAACACCCATCTCATTCTGCTTTTCCGGAGCGAGCAAGCGCTTTCAATTGCTCTAGCGGAGGAAGTAAGAGTGGCAAATGCTCTTTTCACTGCCTTCACGCTTGCAGCTTCCTCCCGGCAGTCCTCCGGCAGGAATCCTGGCTACCAGGGAACGTGGGCCGGCGCTGCCCTCACTTACAGATTCTGCTGCCTTCTCCAGTTTTGGGTCCCGAGCCCGGGGAACATCAGAGCCAGGCAGCCGCCCTTGCTCAGCACCATCTCGGAGACAGGCCGGCAACGAGATTGGTGTGGAGAGGAGGGCAGCCCAGAGGGAAGAGGAAGAGGCTCTTACTCACCATCTACTCAGAGCTGGCACCGGTTATGAAAACAGCAGAGCTCCCCCACGCAGGAGCCCCTCCCAGCCACCTTGCCTCATCACCAGTTGGCAGTAAATAAGGCTGTGCTGTGTGCAGGAAAAGGAAGAGAGCCAGCCACAGGGAAATGGCCAACAGGCAGAAAACTAGAGAACCTGAACAGTCCTCAGAGAAACATTCATGTCAAGGGGGGCTTTGGGATACCAGGGCGCTTCCCCCCAGCGCATGTCCCTCCAGAGTAGGGACGTTGGAGTTAGACGTGTGCAGTTACTAGGTACACACTACCAGCTTCTGTCTGGGGTTGTTGAACTGTCTTCCTATAACTAGAACCAGGCCTGCTTGGGGGTACCAGACGAAGGTGCTAGCAGTTCTTTGAGACCCAAGGTGAGGCGGTTCCTGAGAGCCCTCTAAGATCTGGCTTCTGGTTGCTGCCAGAGTCCTGTGTGTGGGATGGTGAGCCCTCCCCCGCCCCGAAGTCCACTCTGGTTTCTACAGAGGCAAGAGCGTGTAGATGCATGGGAGTTCTGGGCTGGTCTAGGTCATTCATGACCTCATGCCTTTCCCTCCAGAAGAGGTTAGGTCACTCTGACAGTTGCCAAAAGCTTCCCAGTCTTCAGAAGTAGGGAACACATCATCTCTTTTGATCTGATTCCTGGAGGACTCATTTCCTAGGAGCATACTGGAGGGGAAGCACACTTTAGAAGCGATCATTTCATTTATGTCTTTCTAAATTTGCTTAAAAAAAAAAAAAGCAAGCTATGTTGCCTTATTTCTGAAGGTAATTTTCAAGACTCAGAAGAAAACGAGAAGGATGGTCTTCCTGGATGGCTCTTGCTATCTAAAAAGTGTTCAACCCACTTGACCTGGCCCCATTGCAAACTAGACAATTAACCTTCCACTAGGTCCTTTGAAAGAAGATTTAGATTAAAAATATTTTTAATTTATTTACCACTAATACTTGGAGTAATAAAGGCAACCCATGCACTGAAAATGACCAACCAACCAACCAACCAACCATCCAACCAACCAACCATCCAACCAACCAACCATCTAGCATTCTCTCCAAGGAGTAAATATAAACATGCAATACTAGACCATGCATTTCTGAAGTTTCTTTTTTTTTCTTCAAAGATTTTATTTATTTATTTGACAGACAGAGATCACAAGTGGGCAGAGAAGCAAGAAGAGAGAGGGGGAAGCAGCCTTCTCGCTGAGCAGAGAGCCTGACATGGGGCTTGAACCCAGGACCCTGAGATCATGACCTGAGCCAAAGACAGAGGCTTAACCCACTGAGCCACCCAGGCGCCCCATTTCTGAAGTTTCTATACAGTCAGTGCTATTAAAAAAAAAAAAAAATAGGATGGACAAGAGTAGAGATTCGAGTCTCCTGTTGACTTACCCAATAGGCTTGGCAAAAGCATTTTTTTTACTTCCTCCAAAAGACAACTTCTTAGGTGTCCAGTTCCCTGTCCCTCCACCCATCCTCCCATCCATGTGTGGACTGGGTGCTCCTGCCAGTTCCCCTGGGCTATCCAGATGCCAATCATCGCAGAGATTCGGAGTCATTAAATCCTGCCGGACCTGACCTGGAGGCCTGGGAGGGGAAAGGAATCATAGAAGAGGTGCCATCCCATATACTTGCATCCTCCCTTTCAAGGCCCAACACACAAAGACTTCGTGAGGTTCCAGTCCCGCTTTGACTCAATCCCTAAGCCTAGAGATCAGGGCGTTTCCCCAATGCAAGCAACCGGAAGAGTTTCGTCTCACTTCTGACTGAGGACATTCCCACAACGTCTGAAATTTGGACTCATCCTTAGAACCTAGAGATTTGTCATCTAGGGTAGAATTTTCTACTTTCCTATTCTGTTTCTCCTTAGCAAGAATTTCAGAGGAGCCTGTGACTCTGAGATTGTCTTCAGCTTTGAAAACCCCTCAGCCTGTCTTCTCAAAACGAGTAGAGGCTGCACAGAGAAACGTGGTGTTTCACACAAGGAAAAGAGAAAAGGAGCCAGAGTTACTTGGAGCAGTCTCTTTTTTTCGAGGCCTTTCCTTCTCTAAACACGATGGTTCTTCCGCTGACCTCATTTTTTGCTACCAGGCTTCTATTCCTGATTATATGACCAGGGTGAGGCTCAGCCCTCAATCCTTAGGTTTCATTAGACCTAGAAAAACAATGTGAAATGGAGAGGGCCTCCCCATTACACCCACAAGTGTACTGGTTCAAGCCTCCAGGCCCATCTTTCCACGACAGTGTATGACTATTCAGAAAAGCACTGGAAAATTCTCTTTTGAACTCTCCTGGTTACTTAAATGTGTGTATATCATATAGAGAGCTCTCCTTCTTCCTATCCAGGAGTGAGTTCAAAGACTGTAGTTCTTCAGAAATTACAGGCAAATGGGATTGCGAGGCACATTAGGAAAAGTGACTTTAAATTAGTAGTCATTTCAGGGATGAAGTAAAAGCCTGCTCCTGAGTCTCTATACTTGATGTGAAAGTATCCACACAGAATGTCCGTTAAATAAGCACCAACCTGTTTCCCCTTGGGTTCCTAATGGTTGGAGTATTTGTTGAATGAGTAGAGATGTGTGTGTGTGTTTCTGCACTGTTACATCTGCCACATGATTTTAAAATAGCTGGATGTTCCTTCAAATATTTATCCCATGGGGCTTAAAGTAATGAAGAACATCTTGAAATTTCTGAATTTCTACCAGAAAAGAAACAACAGCAAACTTCTAATAAAATAAAGGGTGCGTCAATCACACATTCTGCCTGTTTATGAAATATACTCAGGACAAGAAGGTTCCCATGAGTTTTGAAGATTTAGATTTGTCAGCATAAGAACGGGGTAGTCCCACCTCTTGGTTGTAGACAGTCTATAAGCAAGAGAATCAGTTGGGACACCAGAAGGATAACTTTCACGGGAGGTGCCAGGGGCAATGCCCACAGGTTCCATATAGGATAATGATGGGGATCTCTGATGTTGAAATCCAAGGTTGGCGTGACAACGCTAACCAAATGCCAGAAGCTTTCCTGGAGTTCTGCTTTGCATTTTTGCCAACCCTGAAGATCCAGAGGACCCCATATCTTGAGTTGCTCTGGTGGCAGAGGAAGCACAGAGTTTCTTTGAACACCTAAGGTTACTGTACTCCAAGGATTCATAAGAATATGAAGCAGAAGGATTTTTGAGGGATTCCCAGTGGGAACTCTGATGAAAGCCTCTGAGTAGGTACCCTTAGAAAGATGTTCCATTTCTCCAGAGGTATTTTCGGTCTAGTCTAGATAGAAGTCATTTGGAAGAATCATGGTAATTGAGTTCCATATTTCTAGAATTCCAGAGCCTGAACTGTAGGTCTGACTGTCCCTGCATCAAACTATGGAGATGAATGTTTTCATCAAGGGATTAGAATTCACTGTTTCCTATGTGACCAGCTCATGACAGATTCCAGAATGAAAGCAGCAGGTCCCCTAACAGAAGAGATTAAACTTTCTCCTACTAGCGGGAAGACTTGTGATCTCAGAAGTACAGTTGATCAGGGAGTGATCTTTGAGCCAGCAGACGCTGGGGCCATCGGGCAATGAGAAGACGGTCAGAAGTCTGGTAGACAAGATGGTCCAGTGAGGACTCTTCTCTACCTTTCGCTGGACCACTTTGAAGACATTTAATGTGTGGTCTTCTGGGCCCAGGGAATCTTCCAGGTAATCTCAAAGACAGAAATTATTAAGATTTAAATTATCAGCTCAGTGAAGTTGGGGGTTTTTATCTCCTTGTTGTATCCTCAACATTTAGAACCGTGCCCCGCACAAAGTCAAGCTCAGTCAATACTTGTGGAGTACTCATGAAGATGTTATTTGGCTGGAGTTGTTGGGTAGTCAAGACTGTTCTCAGGAAAGTGTGCGGAATTGTCACAAAAAGACTCTTAAAGGAAACATGCCCTACCCATTTTACTTTTGTTTTACTGTGCATGTGTATGTGGACTTAATTCAATGCATCTCTATCAAAACCACATAAACATTATTTCCCGCTTATATAATGATAGTTTTTTTTTAAGATTTTATTTATTTATTTATTTGAGAGAGAGAGAGAGAGAAGGCGTAAACAGGGGGAGCCGCAGGCAGAGAGAGAGGCAGAAGCAGGCTCCCCGCTGAGCAGAGAGCCCAATGTGGAGCTCCATCCCAGGACACTGGGATCATGGCCT